>NC_141539.1:108200000-108800000 GCF_021556685.1 Rattus norvegicus
CACATTTGTCCTTTAACCCAGCCCTTATCTGACCTGAGGTACCACACTGTGGGTTGCAGCTGACCATTCCCCCTTTATGATCCACTCACTGCTGACTCTTGGGTGTTTTGCCTGAGGTGTTTGCCAGTCAGTGTCACTCACTAGTGGCCCTGTCTTTTTAAACTGCATTTTGCTTTTGAAGTCTATTGCAAACATACAATTAAAAGAAATCAATAACACACTTCATTATGGGTCATGAATGCCAACTTAACTTTGCCTTTTGAAGAATACTTCCTATTCCACTACTTAGACAACCACAGGTTACATCCCTGCCTCTGCAAAGAGCCCTCCGCGTTTTCCCCACAGAAGTCTTGGCCTTCTGTTCTGGGAGTCTTAAGGTCACATGGCACAATTAGAACCCAGGAAACTGTTGGCAGGTCACAACCATAAGGGATTGGGGGAAAGCTGACAGGTCCTCAGCCTTGGGTGCTAGGAATCAATAACACCAACACCCAGCTGGGTGGTCCTCAAGTGCCACCACACACACTTGTTCTGCTGCAAGGCGTGATTAGCACTTTAACTTAACAGAGCTGCTTTCCTGGTCCTAATGGAACTTGAGATAGTAAGCTTAGAGTGACAGGCTTTTGAAACATGGAGCTTCCTCAGCATTTCAACATGCTTAGACTAGCTGAGGTGTGAGCAGTGATGTTGCTTCAGTGGCCTGCGTAGAGGCAAGAACTTCCGGGAACTCTACATCTATCTGCTCTGTGTTGGCGGTCCCAGAGCAGATCCTGTGTTAGCTATATACATGTGCAACACGCGCGCGCGCGCACACACACACACACACACACACACACATACACACACATACACATACACATACACACATACACATATACATACACACACATGTACATACATGTACATACACACACAAACACACACGCATACACATACATGCACACACATACACACACATGTACATACACACACACATACACACACGCACATATACACACACATACACGCACACACATACACACACATGTACACACACACACACACACACACACACACACACACACAGGTAGTTCTTTGGAAGCCCAAGAAGAGACCTTGAGAACTCACGTACATGTGACTGTTGGATCTGCTAGCGCTCCTCCTGTACTACCAAAGGTCATTTTCATACATTACCACTACCCCTTTATAAGAGCTAATGTCTTTAACAGAGGAAGCTGCTAGTTTGCCATCACTCAAACCGGTATCACCTCTTATTAAGATCATTTTCTCTTTTTAAAGTAAAAAAATGCATATTGGATTGCCACACTGAATAATTTGACATTGAAAAACATTTTACAAAAAAAGGGGAAAAACCCAAACCTACAGTCATGGAGGCGCCTGCCAGCATGGCCTTTTGTTTCTCCTTCCTAGCAGTAAGGACTCCTCTCCCACTCTGGCTTCTAAAGTGGACCAGTTGGAAGGTATGCTGAAAATGCTTCGAGAAGATTTGAAGAAGGTAAATGTTCTCCGTGAGAAGTGATTGCAGAGGCTGTGGGAACAGTTGGGAGAGCTAGAGGTGTTGGTGAGGCGTGCATGGGCGTTTACACGAACCGTTCCTCTGTGCATGTGTTTAGGGCATCATAGATAGATGTTGGTGCCGTGGCCACACATGTGAGAGGGCTTTGTCTTATAGTCCCTTTGGGGGAAACCTTAACTTCAGTCAGGCCTCTCTGGGCTCTGGCCTGGCCTTTGAGCTCTCCTGTCAGGTGTCAATGGCACAGATTGCCGTGTAGTTCTTGTTATCTCTGTTAGCAGACAGGGAGAGCTGAAGGTCAGTGTTTCTTGTTTGGCTTTGACTTTATCAAGGCAGCAGCCAAAATGCAAAGCTAGCTGTGAAGTACATATTAGTGTAATTACATGTGGAGTAATCCTGCAGTACTGACCTCTCTGGGAGCCCCAGGCTTGGATCTGACATGTTTAGGCATTTAGTAGACTGGGGAGTGGGAAAGGACCACCTAAAGGGACTCAGGACTGCTTCTCCGGAGAGCTGGGCAGGTGTGGGTGCCCCTGGATCACATGTACTTCTGAGAGCTGGGTGTGGGATACATGAATGCCCCTAGGTCACGTGTGCTTGGCTTTTCCCTCAGGAAAAGGAAGACAAGGCCCACCTGCAGGCAGAGGTTGAGCACTTGCGGGAGGACAACCTGAGGCTGCAGGAGGAGTCCCAGAATGCCTCGGACAAGCTGAAGAAGTTCACAGAGTGGGTCTTCAACACCATAGACATGAGCTAGGGCCAGCTGAGGGGAAAGGAGGAGGGCAGGCTGCTCTGTATGGGCACCCTAAAGCACCCATTCATGCCTTGGAAAGTATTCTCAGAGTCCCAGCTTCCCAGTCTGCTCATATTGGACAGTGCACAATACAACAACTGCAGATCAACAATCATTATCTGCCTTTTATAGAAAAGAAAAAACAAAAAATTAATAAAAATTTTAAAAGTAAAATAAAAGTTTAACTGCTAAAATGTGAATGTCTTTATTTTTTGCACAGTATCTTTATCTGTTATGTATTTACAAAGAAACTGGGCCCAGACCCAAGTGCCCCTGGCCCTCGGTCTCTGCTTCCATCAGCTGATCTATTTCAGGTACCCCAAGCTGTCCCTATTCCCCTGACAAAGTCTGTGTACCTAGGAAGTAAGTTTTTCCTTTTTAACTGTTTGGGGGTAGGGAAGGGTGTTTCCCTAAAATGTCCCTAAATGCTTCTGTCCTCTGCATTCCTGTCTGCTGGAGACCAGCAGGTCCATACCACTCGCCCTTTGGATCTTGCATCTTGTCCCTTCTTTCTCCAGAAGAATCGTCCCCAGTACATTCCTAAGACTTTATTTGGTGTAAGTGAACCCTACTAAATAAGAAATCAACCTCTTCCACCTTCCTGGCTCCTAACATTAATTGGCTTCTGAATTTTCCCAAAGGAAGACCTTACCTGTATACATTCTAAACACATTTTGGTCAAAAGTCTCTCTCTCTCTCTCTCTCTCTCTCTCTCTCTCTCTCTCTCTCTCTCTCTCTCTCTCTGTATGTGTGTGTGTGTGTGTGTATATATATATATATACACACACACACACAACTGTTTGACTTTTTTTTAAAGATGTAGCAAAACTTTTTTTAAGCTTGTTCAAAATTGCTGATAAATCCTTCTCACCAAAGCAAGACTTCACCAGTGTTTGTAATTAGAAAAAGCTATAGCAGCCAGTGTTAAACCATGAGTTTAATCCTTGCCTGTTTGGAGCAATGCCTGAACAAAGTGGGCTTTTGGAACTTGCATGTCTCAGTGTGGAGTTTATGCACAGCATTTTCTGCATCCTGTTGATGCCATCCAAAGGACTCTGCTGCAGAAATTACCCCTGCACTGTTCCTCCTGTCTAGTGATGCAGGCTGTTCTGGGCCCCTTACCCTTGCTGCTGTACAGACATGGGGCTGGTCAGTATTGACTGGCTATGTGTTAAAAGTTCCCTCCTGTTAAGTGGGAAGCCACTTGCCCTGGTTTCTACCCCTGGGAAGCAATATGGATCCCCCCCTCCTCTCTCCCCTCTTTCCCTCTCCCCCACCTCCCCCTCCACACAGACCTTTATGCTGTACTTTCACAATGTGATTTCTCTGAGGTTTTTTTCCCCCCATTAACAGTTCTACCGTGAAATAAGAGGATTTGGGAATGCTTTGTAAAGATGGGGTTGACTCTAATGTCTGTGAAGGAGACTGTACATTGCCCAATGTCTTTCTGTAAATGAGAAATACTGCTAACACCCGAGCATTCTGAAGTCTTGCTTATCTTTCCCAGTTTCCTTTTCATTTGGTTTTCCTGTTTCTTTGGGGACTTGGGGCAAGCTGTTTATTAGAGTTTTGCAACAGAGTTCTTGTTTGAAGACTCTAAAGACTACTTGTAAAGTTCAAACAATAAAGTTCATTTTAAATGCTCTTTTAAAACGGGTTGGTGTTCTTGCTCCCAGTTTTTTCACTTGAAAGACCACCCAGGAACTCACTGGTCCTTGCTTCCTGATTTTCTCATCAAGCTCCATTAACTCTAAAGAGGATGCTGGAAAGTCTGTCCTTTTCAGGAGTTAGCGGGCGTCTTCGATCCCTGTCCACGGGTCTGGGTGTGATTATGCCAGGGCACTGCACGATCAGTTTGCTGCTTCACTGTCCAAGTGTGCTTTCCCATCTCACCTCTGAGACGCGTGTGGCTCTGGGTTTGGTTTTCATTTTGGTTTTGGAAAAGCTGAGTCTGTCCTTTAATTCTCATTGTCAAACCTTGTGTGCTCAGAGAATATAAATGCTTGATAATATTAGACTGTACAAAATATAATTAGAAAAGTTAACCCACTGGAGATAATCAATGCATCCCAAAGTCAAAAACACAAAACTAGATTAAATAAAACACAGCTGGATTGAAAACGGCACATCCCCAGCCCTCTCCAGTGACATAGCTAATTTGAGAACTGACGTACTTTCTTCTAGTTGATTCAACAATTTCTACAAACTCGAATTTTAAATCTAGGATAATAAGGGTGGATACCACAAGACACTGACCTATTCAAGCACAGCTGTGGTGTCGGAGAGGCTTAGAGATAGAGGTCAGTTGGAACACGTTCACCTCACACCAAGTCCTGTGCCGAGGCTTCAGCGCTTGCTGCCCAGTGTGGTGACAAGCACACACGGGGGACTCAGAAGCTCAAGGTCAGCCTGGGATATAAGCCTGACCTAAACTGAACAGACAATAAAAACAGCTCGGCTTTGTGCCTTGGTACTAAAGGTCTTGGCACTGGTAGGGACCATTGGCTTTCTTGGTGGGAAATATCTAGGCAGGCCAACTTGGCTGGGCTCCAAAACTGTTGGAGGTGATGAGCGGGTGGGATTTCTCCATAGATGAGGATGGAAACAGCTCTTCAAGAACAGGTGGTTAGTGGCGTACCCGGCATGTGAGGCTCAGGCAAGGGGATTGAAGGTTTATGGACAGAGTGAACTCAATAATGAGACCCTACTCAAGCAAATAGTCCCAGGACAAAAGAAGCGGGCCTATCCAAGAAGCACTTCTATTCCCGCTAAACGCAGGACATTCTGGTTTCGGAAGGAGGTTCTTATACCTTCCCAGGGTGAAGAAATTATGCAAGTTGGCACATCTTGGTAAGAAACATAACCAGTAAATACTTGGATACAGTTACCCAGAAGCTATGTAATTAGAGATCAGTGATGCCACAGAAGTGTTGGAATTTTTGCCTATAATAGAGGAATGAAAATTCCTCTACTAATGACCTGTCCAACAGGAACCCTCGTTCTTTGATGAGACTGGTGTTGACTTGGTCTAAGGCCCACATTACATCTCTTCAGGTGGCCTGGGAAGCCTAGCAGTTGTCCAACTGCTGCTGAGTATGCAGTGGCCACAGCCACAAGCATAAAGATGGTCACTGTCCGCCCAGGGCCATGTTGTTTTCCAGGATCGAATCCCCGTGCAATGGAGCGTTCTTAATGAACCAGGTCACTCTGCTTGGCATGTTGTGTGCTTTATTCCTCTGGATTTGAATCCAGTGGGACCTCTCCTGCAGCTTGCCTCCTCATCCACTGGTCAGTTGGTCAAAGCCACTTGACAGATCCTCAGGAGCTATGATTTAACAGGTATGGCATACATACTGTTAGGGTTTAAATCTCGGGCCAGTATGGACAGATCACACCAAGTCAACATGCTTCCACGTGGAGAGGTTTAATGAGAGAAGAGAAGAGAGGAAAGGAGGCCGGCCATGAGCACGTGGAGGGAAGGCGGGGGATAAGGAGAGAAGGGACAGGGAGGGGGCAAGAGAAACAAGAACAAAGAGAGCAAGAGGAAGAGGAGGGGGCAAGCAGTTCTTTATATAGTGTCAAGCACAGCTGGCTGTTGCCAGGCAACTGTGGGGCGGAGCGTACCTGGCTGTTCCCTGGTAGCTGGGGGGTGGAGCTTAGAATACCAACAGATACATAACACTGAGTGTCCAGTAAGCTCTCAGGTGATTTAGGATGGTGTTAGAAGCATCTGTTTTAGAAGAAACAGACACTAGGTGCAGACATGACTGGGTTTTCTGACGGCCCAGCACCTTACAGGAAGAAACCACTTTAAACTGTACTAGTGTTTGGGTTGGTTTTTGTTTGTGTTTTTGTTTTTAAAGTCCCTCTTTCCCCTTTTTGCTATTATTTGAAGCTTTCTTTACCTAGAATTTTCTATCACTCCACTATTCAAAAGTTCCATGCTCTGTAGATAAGATTGGAATTCGTTTACTGTTTAATTACATGAGGCCAGTTGCCAGATTAACAAGGGGTGACCCTGATGACTTTACAGGGGTGACAATTCAGAAGATAGTACCGCCTAGAAAAGTGGGACCCAGGGTGGAAGTTGAGCTCCTGAGCCAGGCCCTCAGCAGTTGGCCACAGGGAGGTATAGAAATTGGGTGAATGGGATCTAGGCTGGGAGTATTCAATTCATGGAAGCCAATTCTGAAATCAGCCTGCTCTAATCGCCAGATTCTCCAAGAGCACAATTTTCCAGGGAGTTTCCCAGCTGCCCATGGACCTGGTCTACAACTAGAAACCTTTGCCCAAATGTTCCCTCTGTCCAGTAATAGCCCATTTCCTTTGCCTCTGGCCAGAGAGGAGAAAGAGAGGGAAGGCATTGTTTACCCTCTGTATCCGCTACACAAAGTTTAAGCTCAGAGACTGAGGTTATGCACTGGCTGTCTTTATGGAGATGCTAATCATCCCTACAGCCCTGGTCCTTTGTGGCTCTTTGCATTGTTCTTCCTGGACCCATTGGAGTATGCCCTTCCCGATCCACATCCTTTGACTTCAGACACTGTCCATCTTGCCTTTGTGAGTGTGAGTCAGCACAGACCCAAATGAACTCACCTTCCCCTTCTCCCATTATCCCTCATTCTACCCTTTGCCACACTAGCTTTCAGTCCTGTGAGCATGCACCTCTCTGGTTTCCTTCCATTACCCTGTGAGCCTGTATTATTACGCCTCTTCCGCACTTCTGCGAGCCTTCACAGCCCTGCCTCTAAACATTTCCCGCTCATCTTACCCTTCATTGTGGACTTCTCATGACCCATGTTCAACCCAAGTGACCCCCCCCAATAGCTCTGGGCGTCCCTAGATAAGTGTGCCCACACATCCTGCTGCTGCACCCGTGTTTCCTCTTCCTTTCAGCAGCCCACCTTTCCATGCAGCTGAGATCGTGTTAGCATGCTGAGGGTCTCTAGTGCACACTGCCAGCCACAGCCCTCCTAGGCTTTTCCTAATTCAACATCCAAGAAGGGAATCCCACAGTGACTATAACAGTAATATCAGACTTCCTTTGCAAGCATAAGTGGCTCCAGAGGGATGTGCTGTAGGACTCTCAGGGAACTGTCAAGAATACACATCGCACTAACAAACCCAGGGAAGCCATTTCCTGTCCCAAGCCATCACATGAAACAGGTAAATACACACTGACCTTCCCAAGCCTGAGTTCCTGGGAGTACAATCCTCAGAGAATATGGATAAGTAAGTTTTATTTCAACTTAAATAGCAAACTAGACTCTACCAATAGTTGCGGGGAGGTGGTTCTTTGGTTATTTGCCTCTGTGGCAAGGTAGGATGGGTTTGTAACTGACCTGGTAACTTTTCTAAAATGCTTACGAGTATTCTAAGAATGAAGGTTAACCATTGCAATTTTAGACAATATGCTTACCCAACTCTGTTGGGGCAACGATAAACCCAGTGTAGGCACATCTCATGCCTATTTAGCAAGTGCTATACATGAGGCAGCGGCCATTGTAGGAGCCAGGCTGGGTGGACAGGTGGTGAGGGTGGACTGTTGGGGGAGGAGAAGGTGTAGGCATAGGCTTCCTTGCTCACTGCGTTTAATGGTTTCGCTGTGAAAGGCAATCCAGCCTTGACCTCTGTAGCCCTAGAGGCAAATATCAAGATCAGTGGATTAAAGGTACAGCAGCTAGAGTTTTGTTTCCAAGGTCGATGGATTTAGGGTAGTCTCTGAGCTTGGGTGTCAAGGGTCAGCCTTGAAGCCAGTTGACCGAGATACCATTTCCTCTCTTCAATGAACCTCATCTCTCCTAAACCTTAGAATCATGAGACGGAATTAGGACTTTAAAAGATTCAGTTTACTCAGTTCTGCCCGGTCTGATTTCATTAGCTCTTTACTGACCTGCCCCATGTCCAGCCACCTGTGTTGGGAGATGTCCAGTGATGGAAGCTCACCCCTGCCTGAGGTACCTGCTGATTGTGTGTGTGTGTGTGTGTGTGTGTGTGTGTGTGTGTGTACATCCATATATGTACAAATGTGTGTTGGTGTGTGCACATATCTATGTGCATGAAGGTGACGGTCAGAGGTTATTAACCTTGGGTGTCTGTCATTCCTTAGGTGCTGATCACCACTTATTTACTGATTGATTGATTGATTGATTGATTGATTGATTGATTAGTGCCCGTCTCTTACTGCTCTAGAGCTCACGAAGTAGGCTGTGAGGCCCCCGACCCCAGGATGCTCCTGTCTCCCCGTCCCTAGGCTGGAATGATAAGCACAGTCCACAACCTGGACTCTGTGGATTGAATTCGGCTGAGCCGTTTTCTCAGGCCCTGATTTATTTTGTTAAGCCCTTTTGATTTTGAGAAAAATCCCTTGAATTTTTCCAAGACCATCACTTCACACTATACCCACATAATCAACCCTATCTTCCCAGGTGACAATCATGGAAACCTTGGGGATAGCGGTTCTATCTAAATGTTATCACCAGAACAAAGCGTCACAATCTCCCCAACTCTTGCCGCAGCATCATGGTTTCTGAGTTCACCATCGTGAAATAACCCTACACAGCGTGTATTAAGGGTAAACCCACCTACGCATATTATCCCACGAGCTCTCACAGCAGCCCTGTGGCAGGATGAGGTCTATGGATGTCCCCATTTATAGAAGCTGAGGCCTTGAGAGGTCAAATCACTTCCAGCAGGTAGCAAATGAACACAGAGCAGAGTGAAAGCCTGGCCTGTGGTACCAGAACCATTGCCAAACCACATTCTCCCTTGCACATCCTGGTTGTGCGGAACCTAAATGGACAGTATCGATGCCGTTGGATGGTCATCTTGGGAGTGAAGAGACAGACACTCAGATGGAGACCATCCCTAAATATTAGAGGACTGGGAGTTAGCGACATCTGGTGGGAGTTGGTTTAAAGTGCTGCTGTCTCTGACAGCCGGTGTTCCCCACTTGCACTTCATTTCAGAGAAAGACCTTCCTGTCCAATTTCAGGACAGACCTGGAGGTCATGGAGGCTTGGGTTCCTGTTAGAAATGAGAGAGTGGGGGTTGGCTTTGGGAAGGCTCTGCCACATAGCCACCATTGGAAAATGAGCTCTATGAAGAGAGGGGAAGGGACTTGTCATAACGGTATTAGAGACAACATGATGGGGCCTTAAAGGGGAGGAGAGGCTTCCCCTGAAAACGCTGGGGGGAGCTTTGGTAAGAGGGATACCTTAAAGGAGAGAGCCAGCCATCATGGACAAGGTGATTGGGGGAGAGGGAGGGCTAGAGGAGGGTGTTAAGAAAGACCACCCAATGAAGACTAGTATCTGACTTTTGGATTGTAAATTGCTATACCACGCAATTTAGTTCAGCACAGCATAGCCTAGTGTGTGTCACATGCACGTAACACTGTTGAACACAGCAGGCAAGCATTACTGGGCTTGAGAAACCTCTCTGGTTTGCCATCAGATCACGAGGCCAGGGCCTCCCCTAAGCAATCGTTTGCTTAGTGCCTTGCCAATTCTCAGCCCTGCCTAAGCTATGCCCTGTGTTTCTTTTTCTAAACGAAGAAGCTTGATGGAAGCTAACCAAAAATCTGTTTCAAAACCAACTATAAATAGTATACATGATATCTATCCTTAGACTAAACCACAACATTAATTTTGTTCTTTGAATCAATCCCCTCTCATCATCTATGTAACTGCAACATCCCGCTACGGGCACTGCACGTCAGTGAACAGGTGGGGACCACGATTTCAACGTGGGTCCCTGTTCTCAGCAATTCTAAATACAAAGAGAGTTTCTAGTTTATACTTCTCAGCCCATCTGTCAGAACACCAGGCCCAAGGTCCTGGCAGTCTGCTTGCTAAAGCAACAGATGACCGACTGAGAGAAACATAACAAACCCAGTTCTCAAGGGTAAACCCCAGCATGAGTCCAGATGCTTCTACCTGCCTGCCAACACTCCACAGAAGGGTCCCATGGGGTCCTCTTCCTCCAGCCCAGGGTCCAGATACCTAGGACCATGTAATCTACTGCATAATTAATCACTAAAAAAAAACCCAAAAAACCCAACCTCCAGTTTATTGACCATTTTGTGGGCCAGAGATTTGGGCTTTTCTCAGCTGTGTGTTTGTTCTGCTCCATGTGGGCTCTCCTAGGGCCTTCAGTCACTGGCAACCAGGCTGGTTTGGAGAGTTCAGGATGACACCCATTCCTGGGGCTTTGGTGGGAGCAGTAGTCTGGGCTCAGCTGCCCATCCCCGCTGCCCCCATCTGCATGTTCTTGAAGCTCTTCCCTGGGTTCTTCTATCAGGTGGTTGGCTGGGTTTTTCAAGGCTCCCACAGGCTAGGTGGGAAATGCCAGTGTTCTTGACAAGTAGGTGCAGATCTGCCAGACTGCTTTCCTACACCTTGTCAAACAAAGGGGAATCAGAAGCCTTCTCTTAAAACAAAACCCGTCATTCTCCTTAGGACAGCTCCATTCTCACTGGCACTAAATCCCCCATCAGGGTCAGAACGCCAGAAATGTCAGCTGGAGTCATAGGCAGCACAGGGAAACACTGATCTCCCTGGAGGCCCTTACTCCTGTCCCTAATGCTGTCATGGCGGAGGGGGTGGGGCAAGGCCTTTTCGAACTTTGGGACTGGACAGTGGAGTCAGTTTCTAGCTCTTGTCTTGGAGGTCAGTGGCCTACAGCTCATCCACTGATGAGCACCCTCTCCTGACTTCTCACCAGCCTGGTCTCCATATTATAGTTTACCACCAGCAGAGACCGAGAGGGTAAGGCCATTGACATTCAGCCCAAGTCTCCTTTCTCCTGGAGGCCAGGATTCTCAATGGCTGCCTATTGTAGCAAACTCTGGGAAGATCTGATGTGTCTGTCATCCTCCATTACGATCTGTGGTAAGGAATTTTCTTAATTAGTGATCAGTGGGTGAGGACCCATCCTTGGGATGGTGGTTCTATAAGAAAGTAAGCTAAGCAAGCCCTGTGAGGCAAGCCAGTGAGCTTGCTTTAAGTGTGCACCTCTTCATGGCCTCTGCATCGGCTCCTGGCTTCAGGTTCCCGCCCTGTTTTGAGTTCCTGTCCCGACTTCCTTTGGTGATGAACAGTGATATGGAAATATAAACTGTTTCCTCTCCAACTTTATTTTTGGTCACGGTGTTTTGTCACAGCGATAGAAAGTATAAGACACCAGGTGTCTATTACTGCGACAAAACAAACGAGACCAAAAACAAGTTGGGAACGAAGGGGGTTTTTGGCTGACACTGATCCATCACTGGAGGACGTCAGGACAGGAACTCAAGCAGGGCTGGAACCTGGAGGCAGGAGCTTATGCGGAGGCCATGGAGGGGTGCTGCTTACTGGCTTGGTCACTCTGATTTCTTATAGAACCCAGAGATGGGACCCCACCCCACTATCACTAATTAAGAAAATGTCTTGCAGCTGGATCTCATGGAGACATTTTCTCAACTGAGGCTTCTTCCTCTCTGACTCTAGCTTGTGTCGAGCTGACACACGAAGTCAGCCAGAGTTGACCCCGTGTCAACACACAAGCACAGCACTATTGAGCCACAATTCTTCCTTTCTTACTCATCCCCAAGATCTCATATTAAAAACGTAAGTTTAAAAGTCCCACAGTCTTTACAAACTGAAACACATTAAATTTTCAATCTCTTTAAAATATACCGTCTCTCTAAACATCCAAAATTTCTTAAAAAGTCCAAGGCCTTTGAGCTGTGGGCTCCCATAAAAATCAAAGTTAAGTTGAATGCCTTCTTTGAGGGGGATGAAGCAGGGCACTGTCACCATCTAACCAAGCAAAACTAACCCCAACAGTATAAATAACTCAGTGTCCATCCACACAGGATCTTCTGAGCTCCTCAAAGTGTCTGGGTCATTTCTCCTGCTCTGCCCCCTGTCGTACGTTAGGCTCTGGCTGTCTCTATTCCACCTGGTGGTTATCCCATGGCACTGGCATTTCCAAAATGATGCAGCCTTCCACTTAACTGGGCTGCACTTTCAGCCCAGCCTCTCATAGGCTCTCTTCAAAGCCTCAACTCCGTTGCCTGACCCCTTCAGTTCCAGGCCTTCAACTGCTACTGAGGCTGCACCTTCACCAATGGCCTTTCTTGGCCTCTCACAGTGCCAGGCCTCAGCTGCTCTTCATGACCCCTTCATGCCTTCAAAACCAGTACCACCTGGGTGACTCTCACACGTTACCAAGTCCAGCCACAGCACAAGGTACAGCCTTGGCTATCTCTGGAACACAGCTTCTTTGTGCTCTCAGAAAACACTTCCCAAAAGATTTCACCTCAGTGATGCTGGTCTCTTCTTAATCACTGCTAAGTTCTTAGCTCCAGCTGACAGCATCGATTGTCCCAGGAAGGCAAAGGTTTGCTTTAGTTGTCCTGGAATCTTGTTAATCACAGCTGAATCTCCAGCCCCAGTTAAGGAGAACCACAGAATCTTAAATCAACATAGCAAACAATCCCCATAGTCTTTAATCTTCCCTCTGAGATTTCACAGGCCAGGCCTGCATCTTCTGCACCATTCTCAACATTATCTTCCAAGCTCCTACAGAACATCCCACAGAGCGCTCCACACCCAATGGCTCTTCTAACCCAAGGTTCCAAAGTCCTTCCGTGGTCCTTCTCAAACCATGGTCAGGGCTGTCACAGCAACAACTCACGACACAGGTACCAATTTGTCTTAGTTAAGGTTTCTATTATGGTGATAAAAACACCATGACCCGAAAGCAAGTTGGGAAGAAAAGGGTTTATCTGGCTTACATTTCCAGATCATAGTCCAGCACTGGAGGAAGTTGGGACAGGAGCTCGGGCAGGGCTGGAACCTGGAGGCAGGAGCTGATGCAGAGGTCATGGAGGGTGCTCTAACTTGTGTCAAGTTGACACAAAAACCCCAGCCAGTACACCTGGGAAGGAAGAACCTCAATTAAGAAATTTCCTCTATCAGCTTGACCTATAATCATGTCTATGGTCTCTTTTCTTGAGTGATGATTGATGTGGGAAGTACCCAGGCCTCCGTGGGCAGTGTGACCCTGGACAGGTAGACCTGGATTAGATATGAAAGCGAACTGAGCAAGCGGAGGAAAGCAAGTCAGAGAGCAGCTTCAGTTCCAGCCTTGACTTCTGCCTTGCATCCCTCAAAGAAGGACAGTGCTGAGGAAGTGTAAGCCGAACAAACCCTTTCCTCTCCAAGTTGCTTTTGGTCAGTGTTTTTACCATAGCAACAGAGGAACTAAATTAGGATACCTTATGGCCTCCCTGGGGCCACCTAAGGGCTAGCAGAAGGTCAAGAGCCTGCAGGGCAGTGAGAAGGAAGGTGGCACTAGGAAGTCACACTCCTGATTTTCTCTGCAGCACCAGCAATGGCCACACTTCTGTTGCCAGGGAAGTGATGCACCAGAATTCAAGTCTGCAGAGCTGTGACACCCTCTGCCTGATGCCTGGTGGTACTGAGAGGCAGCCTGGCTATGTGTGAAGTCTGTGTGTGTGTGTGTGTGCACTCGAGCGGGTGCTCAGTGTGGGAGATCTGTCATGAGCAGCTCCAGCTCCCTTCAGCACCCTGTATCAGCTGCACCCCAATTCCTTAGCTTGCCAGAGGGCTAGCCTAGTCATAAGGAGCAGCCAGAAGCAGACTCGAGAGAAACCTCAGCTAACCCAAAAGATCCACGGTGGCCTTGGTGAGTGCCTCCTGGTGTCACTGTGCCCCTCTGAGAAGCAAGTTGTTCGAAGACAGAAGGGACAGCCATGTCCTGTGTGAATGCCTATCAACTTCTAACTGTGCTAGCCACTCTGTGTCCACGGCTTGTGCGCTGTTGAAGGCTGAGCATCACTTGATGCTTCCCAGGGAGGTCCAGGGCTGACCACTGCGTCATGTTAGGGACAATCTCACCCTGACCTACTTTGGCACTGCAGCCCTCCTTTTGGATTATCCTGTAGAACAGTGGTGGGGAGGACTCTCACCTCACCAGGCACAGCTCTCTGATGGTCAAAGGCGGCCTGAGTTCACAGGCACCCAACGCCCGACATTTGTTTTAGGGTTGGAATGAGACTTGTCATGAGAGTTTTAATGCCAGGTGAGTCATCACAATAGCCACTATCCCTCCAGGTGTGTCATGTGTCTCAGTGAGGACCTCATGATGCTGATAAATGGACAGGACCTGTGGCCACCCAACAGACCTGTTTTTTGTTTTTGTTTTAAACAAACAAACAAACAAACAAACAAACAAACAAACTGGATGCCCCAGCCCTGGGAGTGTCAGTCAGCTGGTTCTGAGGCTTTAGTCCAGACTACTCAGTTCTTCAAGGTCATGTCCTGTCCCCTCAGACCATTTCCTTTCCCCATTAACCCAGGCTTCCTGTTGGGAGGGGCATGGCAGAGACAGACCTGGAATCCGTTGATGAGCATCATCCCAGTGGGGTCTGTCCGCCTCGGCAAGCTTCTGAGATCTGTATCATCATAAACCTGGGGCAGTTCCTCTGTGTGGGCTGAACCAGTAAGGGGCTGAGTGGCTCACAGGCTTCTCTGAGGCGTGAGTTGGGGCCATCCTACTCCCTTCGTTCCTTTGGGGTGGTGGTGGGGGGGGGGGAGAGTCAGTTAGATTTAATTAAATGACTTCCCTCTACACCAGCCAAAACCAAAATCAAGGTATCTTTAGATAGTTCACTTACTAAAGAGGTGAGTAGCCTCATTACCAAAACCTGCCGCTTAGAGACTCCCTCTCCCAACGGAATCCTGCTAACGTCTTCTCTTCTGTGCATCGACAGTTTAACATTTCAAAGTTCAGAGGGAGGAGGCAGTGAAGTATCCTGGGAGGGAAGATCTCTACAAAATTAGCCACGAAGTTCGTGTTCCCAGCTTCCAGGCTGCTTATCAGGAACACAGAGAATGACATGTGAGCGCGACGTAGGTCGTGAGTTTGGGAGAAAATCACAGAGGGGCCAAGGAGGAGAGATGCCATGGGTATGTGGGTAGCCATTCCCTTCGGTAAATCTGAACTTTCCGGGGCCAGAAGGTCCGCCAGCACCTACTTGCACCCGTGCAGGCTCAACAGCATGCTGTGGGCGCCCTCTGCTGTCTGTGTTTGGACTGGCATTCAAGCCAGGTGGGTTGCTTCCTGAGCTCCAAAGACAAAAGTCTGTGACTACAAGCCGGTGGCTCTCCCGGATTCAGTTTCTAGAAGGACCATAGCTCCATCAGAGTCTGTGCTAAGGAATGGGACTGGCCCAACTGACCACTTGAGTACTGACTGCATCTTTCAATTTTTTTTTTTTTCCTGGAGGTGGAAAGACTCGAGGGCCGAGCAAAAGGAAGAGGTCTTGCTGTGTGCGCGAAGGAGCAGCAGGGAAGGGAATCCTGGCGGGATGGAGGTGGCAGCTGATAGGTTATTTCTGCGCTAGGGCGAGAAGAAAAGAATCTCTGTGGAGGGGGGTCCCAGAGATTCCTTTTTCCCCTTTCTCGGGAGACTCTCGCAGCTTTTGTAAACCTCTCTCCACATCACTGCTGAAGGAACCCTCTGGAAAGCTGCCCCTGGGAGTTATGGGGCAGGGAAGAAGGAAGCATATACTCTTTGCCAGGAATTCTGGGAGTGACCTTAGAGAGACTGCTAGGCTCTGAGGTGCAGAAACACAGACTATCCCTTCCTTTAAAGGAGTTCCAGTAGCATTCAAAGCTGACATTGGTCCCAGGATTGGAGGAAAACAGGGGTGACTTGCTCATGCTTGTAATTCCAGCACTCAGGCTGCAACAGGAGGGATCTGGTTAAGGCCCTGTCCAGCCTGGGCTACAGAGGAGGAGATCGTGTTTAAAAATCAAGACAAATCAAACAACAAAAACTGATGGGAGGGAGAGAAAGGGTCAGGAATCAGGATTCATTACATGTAGTAGATCTAAGTGGAAATTTCTGGTTTCTTTGGAGACTCGGGTTATTATATTTTGCTGGGGCAGATGTGAAAGGATGTCTTGCAAAAGCAGAACGGTGAGAGAACCTTTTGCTGAAGCAGATACAGGTGAAAGGATGTTTTGCTATAGCAGACACGTGAATGGATGCTCAAAGTTTGGAAAAAATATAAATATCTCCCCACAGACAATGGGAGCTCTGGCTCTGGTTTGCCTTGCACCACCTTGTGGGTCTTTGCTGATGACAAACATGTATTGGTTCACCTTTCATTGCAAGTTGCTGAGCTTCGCTTGTGGTGATGTCATAGAAACTCACCTAAGAACTTCTTGTGAGATTCCTGTGACTTCCGGCCACTGGACTTGGCAGACTAGCAAATCTTATCGTTTCTTCTGGATTGAACTGCCCTTGCTGATTTGTGTGTGTGTTGCCCGCCAAGCAGACTGGACCACAGCTGCTGATTTGTGTTTGGTGTTTGCTGGTGGACAGAAAACAATGAAGATTGGAATCTCCCCCAAATAACTGTTTCCAAACAGATCCACTTCTCCCATATCCTAATTACCTTTCTTTTCCACTACCTCCAGTGGGTGGTGGGTGGACTAGAGGGGAGGTTGAACCTTATTAAAGTAAGTTGTGAAAAATATGTGCCTATGTAGATCATTGCTATGGTGACCCTGACCATGAAATCATTTTTGTTGCTACTTTATAACTAATTTTCCTACAGTTATAAATTGCAAGGTAAATATTTGATATGTGGATGGTCTTAGATGGCCTCTGTAAAAGGGTCGTTCAACTTTCAAAGGGGTCACGACTCACAGGTTGAGAATGGCTGCTCTAGAGGCACCACTTGAAGTAAGACACTGGCTCTTCTGAATGACAGCAATGCAGACAACGGTATAAGGTTCATTCAGTCTTCATAGAAATGTAAGATTGACTCTAGATGTCAGAACTTTCAGAAAAGACATAAGATTCTTAGAAGTAGCTTTAAAAGCTTTCTTATGACTAGCACAGCTATACACACTTGTGACAGTTTTGTATGTGGACACAATGCATTTTGACCATTCACCTCCCTCTCTCCCTTGTTTCTCACCTGAGGGCCCACTTCCTCTTTCCAAATATAGAAACAGTCTTAACTTGCATCTTGCTCTTCACTATGAAATTTGCCTTTTAAAGCGCGGTAGAAATGCTAGTGACTATTTAGAGGGGAAGAACTTTATTGACAACACTGTCCATTTGAATATCCCTTTTTAATATAATGATTTACATCTTTGATAATTTATATTTATTGAAAAGTCATGGGGGTTGAGGATTTAGCTCAGTGGTAGAGCACTTGCCTAGCAAGCGCAAGGCCCTGGGTTCGATCCCCAGCTCCTAAAAAAAAAAAAAAAGAAAAAAAGAAAAGAAAAAAAGAAAAGTCATGCACAGGAACAAATACAAACACCAGGTTTTGTTTATAGACCCTTGAAAAACACAAGAATGAGTCAAGAGGATGATTCAACATGGAAAACTTGGCAGTGGAGACCTAAAGAGAAGAGGCCAAGCAGAGGAGAGAAACGGAGTACTCAGAGAAACGGTCTGTGTATGTTTTCAACAACTGGACACAAAGTGAGGAGCCTGGCAGAGTCACAAAGCATCCATGCCCCTATGAATGCTGACAAAGGCAGCTAATGCAGCTGACGCAATGTGTCCAGCAAAGATAAAGAACTAGAGGCAGTCCGAGGGAATGTGACTGTCAACAGCGGCCACGGCATACAGAAACAATAGCTTATTTAAAGTTTTAGTATAAATGATTTTGAAATTTGATGCTAGTACAACCAAAATAGAAAATATGGATTAAAAGCTAAAGACATGGGGTTGGGGATTTAGCTCAGTGGTAGAGCGCTTGCCTAACAAGCGCAAGGCCCTGGGTTTGGTCCCCAGCTCTGAAAAAAAGAAAAAGAAAAAAAAAAAGCTAAAGACATTCTCTCTAGGGTGAGAAATTCAGAATAAGACTTTTGGCTTATGTCTAATGGAGTAAACATACATACACTATATCCAAATTAGCTAGATACACAGGACGAAAGACCTGATGATTGCCTGCATTGTTGACAGCCAGAGGAACACAGACGTGTGGAGGTGAACTGGATGTCTTAATTCATTTTACAAACACTGAAAATGTTTTTAAGTGAAGAACTGAAAATGAATCTTGATTTTAGGCATTAATTTCAAGAGAGATTTTCGTGAAAGACATTTGGTCTTTCCAGGCCTCCAATTTGGACTAGGTGGGCTGGAGGCTGTGCCTAGATATCTGACAGCATCCCAGTCATAAAGCAGAGCCCAAGCCCTAGAGCTGTGGTTCTCAACCTTCCTAATGCTATGACCCTTCAATATGGCTCCTCATGTTATGGTGACCCTAACCATAATATTATACTAGTTTCTGTTTCATGCTATAATTATGCTACTGTTACGAATAATAATGTAAATCTCAGTGTTTTTCTGATGGCCTTAGGTGACCCTTGTGAAAAGGTCATTTGATCCTCAAAGGGTCACAACCCATAGGTTGAGAACCACTGCCCTAGATGAAACCTGGGGACACAAGAGAGACAGCACAGGGTCCCCAGCCACAAATGCGGGCAGGGCTCCTGTTTACAAGCAGGCTCCATGAAGGGGCCTCAGTGGACCCAAAGACCTGGATCTTGATTTCCCAACATCCTGCCACTTGAAGATTCAAATCAAACACACCAGAGGCACATGGAATCTAAGCTTCTCTTGATGTTGTTTATTTTCCTTGTGAATATTTTAGTACCTTATCATTTAATTGGAATCCCAATCCAGGACTATGAACTGACTAGATTAATTCTTTACATTGCCAGTTCAATAAAAAAAAAAAAAATCTGGTCCTGGTATCTTTTAGGTTTCAATCTGTGGTCCAACCCATCACCTTCCTATTTCTCACAGAAAGAACATGAAAAGAAAAAAAAAAGTCTTCATAAGTTCACAGGGTTTCTGAGCCAGCACACGCCAGCATGCTGAAGAAAACAGATAACAGACTTTCAAAGGAGGGTCAAAAAAGCAGGGACTTTATTATATGTTAAAAACCGGAAGTTTTGTTTATTTTTTTTCTACTTTTGAAATAACATAGGCAAACTCTTCTTTTAAGTTATAGAGCGTGGGAATGTCTTCCTTTTTCTTTGTGTGAATGTACTGATGGATGGTCTAGACTGGGTTTAGCTAAATCATTTCAGAGAGAAAAATGCATAAGTTTGCCTGCAAGTCCCTCTGGTTCCAGACATGACTGGTTTGTGCTAGGACCAAGTGCACAGTAGAGGGGCCCGTGGACACCCTAGGTCATTTCTAGATCTATTTTTCTAGTGTCGAGTTGCTATGGCTTCTGCTAAGGCAGAAGGAACCCAAGTTCTGTGTCAGCCTGGGCTAGTCTTTTTATTTAAAGCTAATTGATGTTAATATTACTTAATATCAACATTGAACAATAAAGAAAAGCATTTCCAGAATGAGTTTGTCTGAGCTACCGTACCTGCTGGTGTGACCTGGGATGCCTGCATGGGTGTCCTTGATAGCTGGCTCCTGGTGGTTTACTTAGCACCTTCAGTGTCAGCAGGGCCAAGCAGGCAGCCTGAAGAGGGAGCACAGTGTACCAGGCACTGGGGACCACTGGGAGGTGTAGGCACAAGCGTGAGAAGGCATTTGAGAGGCTGAGGAGTATGGCCGGCTTTTTGACTACTTTTGTAAGACTCGAAGTGAGTCTGAATTACCAGGAGACCCCCCCCCCCCAGTGAGACACAAGAGCAGAGTTTAATGCAAATTCAAGAGGTTTATTTTTCCAGCACGTTGGGGTTGACCCTCAATCAGCCTCTCTTGCTGAGTGACTAGAAGGTGACACTGGCTATAACACGCAGTTTTTATACTTTTTAAGGGTACAGGTTACATCAGCAAGGTTACAGTTTAAACTGATTGGCTAAGCATAGTGACCTTTGAATCTATTGGTTGGCAAGCATATGACATGCATTCGAACTCTATCTGGGATCAGAAGGTCAGGTACATTCTGAGGTTTTTCAAGAAAGTTCCTGCTCCTCCCGAGAACTGTGGGTGGAGAATGGAACTTGGCGTAGCCTTGACCTGAGGCAGTGGGTGTAAGGCTAGTGAAAGCCCCTAGGGTCTTTCACTTGAAGGGTTCCTACGTCTACCATCCTTCTCCAGCTTATCCCTCCTCTACCTTAGCCATTTGGGTAGAGGGAAAGGGGGCATTGATATCATTAGACTGCTTCCTGCTGATTAGGGGCATACCTTGGTGATTTTGATCTTCGCCATCAGGATATCCAATTTCCTTTTCTCGTTTCTTTGCTCAGGACGACTTGACAAACCCCAACAAACTACAACCACAGCGACCAACCACCACCTGGCCCACAAGCTCCTTCTAGTGGGGCTCTAGCATTTATATACCCTCTGAAAAGTCCCCAGAGCTCCAAACATCACATACTTGCCAAAGCTATCTGTTGTTGGCAAAATCACGCCTCTGCCAGAGCACGAGGCAAATCAGTCAGCTGCTGTGAACAACGTAAAGCAGCCCCATATCCCACACCTGGGATTAAAACGAAAGCACATTACTATATAACACTTCTACGTTTTTTAAAAAAAAAGAAACCAAAATTCTCACTACAGAGGACAGCCTCGGCTTTGGCCCTGAGTGTTGCCCTATGAAACCATGAGCCTAGTCACCGAGTCTTTAAAGAGACACAAACATTTCTATCTCCTTAAAAATTTCATTGGGCTCACATGGATAGCAGGCTTGCCTAGCATTCAGTAAGAACTGGGTTTGAGTCCCAGGTACACAAGAGATGGGAGTGGAACCACACTCTTGTAATCTCAGCATTTGGGAAGGTGGAGGTAGGAGAATCAAAAGTGCAAGGTCATCCTTTTTTTATTTTATTTTATTTTATTTTTTATTAACTTGAGTATTTCTTATATACATTTCGAGTGTTATTCCCTTTCCCAGTTTCCGGGCAAACATCCCCCTCCCCCCTCCCCTTTCTTATCGGTGTTCCCCTCCCCACCCTCCCCCCATTGTCCCCCTCCCCCCAACAGTCTAGTTCACTGGGAGTTCAGTCTTAGCAGGACCCAGGGCTTCCCCTTCCACTGGTGCTCTTACTAGGATATTCATTGCTACCTATGGGGTCAGAGTCCAGGGTCAGTCCATGTATAGTCTTTAGGTAATGGCTTAGTCCCTGGAAGCTCTGGTTGCTTGGCATTGTTGTACATATGGGGTCTCGAGCCCCTTCAAGCTCTTCCAGTTCTTTCTCTGATTCCTTCAATAGGGGACCTATTCTCAGTTCAGTGGTTTGCTGCTGGCATTCGCCTCTGTATTTGCTGTATTCTGGCTGTGTCTCTCAGGAGCGATCTACATCCGGCTCCTGTCGGTCTGCACTTCTTTGCTTCATCCAGCTTGTCTAATTGGATGGCTGTATAGTGCAAGGTCATCCTTAATAGCTATGTAGAGAGTCTGAGACCAGTCTAGGCTGTGAGAACTGTCTCAGTAACAACAGATAAGAAAATGTAAAAATGTCCCAGTCCTGAAAAGCTTTTATCTGAGACATGAAGGCCAAAATTTGAATCATAGCTCTTAGTGAGAGGCCTCTGCATTTCCATTAACCAAAGCTCAAAGGTTGCCACGTCTCTCCTGTCCTTGGCGCCCTCTGTGGCAGACAGTCCACAGTCCACAGTTGCTTCTGTTGCTGGCTGAGGCAACACCTCTCTTCTACAGCTCTTTTCTCACAACTCCCTGCCTGAGTCCCTCATAACCCTCAGATGAGGGAAATGTGACTGGTTTTATCTCTAGGCTCCACTGGCACTATTTTACTCTCCTGATCTCCTTAATTATTTCATACTCCAGGGGTGCTGTGTTTTAAATATTTGTACTTCCCCCAAATTCATGTGTTGAAACCTAATTTCCAGTGTAGTAGTCCTGGGAGCCAGGTCCTTGGGTAAGGTCATGAGGTCTTGAATGGAGTTAGTGCCCTTGAGGGAGCCCGTTGACCCCACTGCTGTGTGAGGATACACAGAAAATGACACCCATGTGGGGCTTCCCAGCCTGCAGGCCTGATGCTTGACAGTTGCCCAGTGGAAGGGACCCAGGGTATAGCTGCTGGAAGAGACTGAATAGAGGGCAGTGTCTAACCCTTCACCCCAATAACACACATTCCCCAAAGACACATTCTTTCAGACTCCCCCTCACTCCTTCCCTGGATAAACCGCTCTCTCATTGCTCTGAAGCACTTTACTATATTGCTGTGCTGTGTGACAATTATTTCATAATATAGAGGTCACTCTCCAGGGCCCAGGCCCTTGAGGGTATATCTGATTTGTTTCTGTTTCCTCACACCAGCTACCACAGCTCCCAGCACACCCTAGGTGATCTTTGTTTAAGGGAGAGACTAGAATTCCACTACCAAGATGCAGACAGATGCAAATAGAAGAAGCTAGAATTCCTCTTCCAAGGCACAGATGCTTGCAAGTAGCTCTGTCCTCTTCAGCCTCTTCCTGCATTAGTTCACGTGGAGTCACCAGGAATGGGCTGTCTGAAGAATTTAACCCTTACACAATAAAGTGTGTAAGTGTGAATTAGTATTTTTACCTGTTTTTATGTACCCGGAAGGGAAAAAATTTACATTTATGTGTAAGTGATTTTTTTAAAGGTTGTATCTTCTAAGGATTTATTTTATGTTAAATTATGTGTGTGTGTCTGTGTGGATATGGACAGGTGAGTATGGATGCCTTCAGGGACCAGAAGACGGTGTCAGGTCCCATGGAGCTGGAGTTATAGGTAGGTGTGAACTACCACACATGGGCCTTGGAAACTAAACTGGTTCCCAAGAGCAGCCAGTGTCACTGAGAAACCTTTCCAGCTCTCTCTCCCTCTCTCTCTCTCTCTCTCTCTCTCTCTCTCTCTCTCCCTCTCTCTCTGTCTCTCTCTCTTTCTCTCTCTCTTTCTCTCTCTCTTTCTCTCTTTCTCTCTCATACACACACACACACACACACACACCCCGTACCGGGTATAGATCTCAGAGCTTTGTGCATGCAAGACAAATGCTCTACCTGGAGCCACGCCCCCTGCTCCTATAACGTTTGTATGTGAATAAGCCTGTTGTTTGAAATCTTTTTTTTTTTTTGGTTCTTTTTTTCGGAGCTGGGGACCGAACCCAGGGCCTTGCGCTTGCTAGGCAAGCGATCTACCACTGAGCTAAATCCCAAACCCCTGCTGTTTGAAATCTTGAATGTAAGGCCATCTTTCAAGATGCCAAGGTTGGGACTGGAGGGGCAGCTCGTAACTTCTGTAACTCCAGTCCCAGGGATCTGATGCACGCTTCTGGCCTCCTTGGGCACCAAGTATGCACACGATACACACATGTAGGCAAACACTCATCCACATAAAATAAAAAATTCAAAATATCAGGACCATTTCTACAGTTCTGTTTCTGTGTAACCGTCAACTTCCAAATGGCTCCTGAAACTTAAGTGTCTTTCTTTACCTTCGTGTTGATGGCATGCAGGGCCTTCTGGGCCCTTTCCCGTTAGTTATCTGAGCTTACCTCCAACAATACACTAGTTCCAGTCTCGCCCTGGCTGGGAGACCAGGTTGCTAGGAGAGTGGTGCCGATGTGTTTAGTCAGAGGAGAAAGATTCTGAGTGTGCAGCTCTTTGAAGAGGAAAGTGCCTTGCTTCAGGGTGTCAACAACACTAACCCACAGGGAGGGCCTCTGCAGCTGCGTTCTCTGTGTGGAAGCCATAGAACGGTGCTCCAAGTCTAGTACGCAGGTTACAGAGCACAGTTGTACTCCTCCGCTACAGAAAACACTTTCTGTCTCAAAGGACACGAAGACAAATGAGGTCTTTCTTAAAGCACCAGCGTGGCTGGGCCTTTCTGCTCATTTAGTCCTCAGTCTGTACATACGCAGGGTGGGACCAACAACAGAGCGGGGTGTGAGTCATTGTCACTAGTGAGGGAGCACTGAGAAGTGCGAGTTTACAGGACACTAATGTAAGGGAGGCCTTGGGAACTCAGTGAAGACCAGGTGACTGACAGGGCTCTTCAGCTGCAAAGGCCTCTTCCTTAATCACAGTAATTCTGAGCCTCGAGTGCCAGTTGTTCTTAGCTCTTACTGCGACAGCCTGGGGATTTAAGTGCCAGCAGCGCTGAGAGCTGGACACATTCCACCTCATCTGAAGTCTTTCATGAAGTCCTTTCTGCAGTCTCTCATCTTCTACCACCTTTTAGCTCTCACTCCTTCTCTCTTCCCCCCTCCCCTCCATCCCTCCATCCCTCTATCCCTCTGTCCCTCCATCCCTCCGTCCCTCTGTCCCTCCCTTCCCCCATCTATTTTGTTCAAGCTTTCCCTTGGTAGCCCCAGCTATCCTGGAACTCACTCTGTAGATCAGGCTGGCCTTGAACTCACAGAGATCCGCCTGCCTCTGTCTCCTGAGCACTGGGACTAAAGGCATGCGCTGCCACCACTGGCTGCTGGTTTTAGCTTCTGTAGCTCTTCACAACCTCATTCCTTCACTGGTCTAATTCCATACACTCTCTGCTTCTGGATGCTCTCTGCAACTCTTTTAAAATAAGTATTTTATTTATAACTGTTACTGGACTGAGGGAGGGAGAGGGAGTGGGAGAGAGAAAGAGCAAGAGCACACCCCACACGCCATGGTCTGCACGAGGATCAGAGGACAGCCTTTGGTCTGGGGTGTTTCTGTCTTCCAGGGGTGCTGGGGTTGACTTGAGTTGTCAGACTTGAGCATCAAGGGCTTTAACTGCTGAGTCACTTCCCAGCTTCCCTGGAACTCTTCAGTTGTTGTCTTGTTGCTGGCTCTGCACAACCCCACATGTCACTGTGTGGGTAGCTCAGCTCACTGCACCCTGTATAAAGTGATATTGCCACTCGGATGAAACTTTAGCTGGGCCGACATCACAGCATGAGGCAGCCATGGCCATGCATGGAGGAACATCTCAGACTGAGCCACTGAGGGTGAGAGGAAGGCAGAGTATACCGTGTACGTGCACAGCCTCATCTCTGCTGACCACACACTTGTTTGGTCATACCAGCTTGCACAGGCCCACCAGGCCTGCCTGTTTCAGTTTCCAGGAGTTAAGAGAGGCTTGTCTCTGGTCTGATTGGAAACCACTTGAGGGCTGTGGGCCAGGTCTTGCAGACCTGGGGCGGAGGTCTAGAGGGCCCTCCCGGAAGCAGTCTCCTAAGCGGCAGCTGCTGGAGTGGAAGAGTGGAAACATTGGAACTGAAACTAGGACCAGAGCAGAGTTCCCTGAATAAGCAACCATGAGGTATTTGGAGCAACCCCAGCTCTTGCCATGAGATCCCTCCATTTTACTAAAAGCAGTCTGAGCAACAGATCTGTAGTTCTGGGGACAGAGGTGGGGCACAAATTGCAGAAGGTATTCTCTGATGAAACTTCGGGAGTGGTAACAATGTTGCCTATGTTGGAGTAGGGATCCATGGAAACAAATACTGATTCTCAATCAGCCTTGGTTCCCGCTGTAGCTTCTATTCCCAAGCAACCAGCCGCTGTGGGCTGGAGACTGGGGATGGGAAAGGGTCCAGTAGCTGTCCATCAAACAGCAAACTTATTCACTCTTGAGAGTGCCACTTAAAGGAAAGGAAAGAAAACAGGACTAGGGAGATGGCTCAGAGGGTAAAGAGCATGCTGGGCCAAGCAGGAGAGCCCAAGTCAGGATCCCCAGTGTCCACATAAAGGCTGGCACAGCAGCTGGAACCCCAGAGCTGGGGGTGGAGTTGTGGACAGGTGGATTCTGGGAGCTTGCTGGTTAGGTGGTCAAGCCAATCAGTGAACTCCAGGTTCAGTGAACGACCTGGTCTCCAAAACTAAAGTGAAGGGCAGTGGAGGAAGGTTCCCAGTGTCAACTTCTGCACATGCACATGCACACACATGCACATGCACATAGACATGCACATAGACATGCACACACATGCACATACACATGCACATGCATAGGCACATACACAGACACACACACATGCACATACCACCCACTCTCCCACCCAGTCCCTCAAGGAGAAAGAAAAGCAAAACAGCATTAGAGAATGCAGCACATTTTTTATTTAACATGATATTTTCCTTCTTTAACCACTCTTGACTCAAGGGAGAGCCGAGACCTCCTAATCTGCCTCAAAACCAGACATGGGGGATGGAGGGGAGTGAGTGCCTGGCCCTCCTCCTGGACGAAGCCTGTGGAATTCTTGCATCGTGTGTCAGGGGCCTTGTGACCACACATCTGCACAAAGACCTCTCTGAGGCCTTCAGTACAACGTGGAGTTCTGCTGACGCTATGGTCATTTGAGAGAAATGGAAATTTTAATACCGTTATATAATTCTGAGGATTAGGAGAGGACCTCCCCTCTCCAACAATATGCCTTTGACTCAGAGTCTGCCAGATGAATTAACACAGACATTAGTTTTGGATTCATCCGAAATATCTTATATGCAGCCCCACCCCCCTTCGTCTCTGGCCAATGTGAGGAAGAGCCTCCCACTGGGCCAACTTCATCCCAAGATTTTGGTCACATATCCCACCCTAGCTCATACAGTTTAGTCATTTACAAGCAAGGTTTTCACCCATTATTAACTTTTAGTTATAGAGAGAATACAAATGCAGACATACACAGAGACAGACACAGACACACAGAGACACACACAGACACACACACACAGACACACAGAGACACACACACAGAGACACACACAGAGACACACACAGAGACACACACAGAGACACACACACACATAGACACACAGAGACACACACACAGACACACACAGATACACACACAGACACAGACACACACAGAGACACACACAGACACACACACAGAGACACACACACAGAGACACACACACAGAGACACACACAGACACACACATAGACACACAGAGACACACACACAGACACACACACACAGACACATACACAGACACACACACAGACACACACACACACACACACACACACACACACACACACACACACACACCAGTTGATCTGGGGTTACTCTTATCTTCAGTTAGTCTATAACTCCCAGAACCAGAGCACTGCTGGTCACAGTCATGGCACAGGCTGCAGCAGGGTGGGAAACCCAATGTGTCCTTAGAGCTGCAGCCCCACCCCAGCTTTGCCTGATGGGAGTGAGTCTCCTGTTGCCAGGAGACAGCAGGTTGATGTCAATCATTTAGAGGCATGAAACCAACCAAGCCCCAGCCAACCTGGGACACTGAAGGATTTCGAATGAAAACCACTCAGAATTACAGAAACAGTGATTGCCTCGAGAAGGAATTCCTTCTTAAGGTGCCCTCCAGAGTGGGAAAATTTTTGCCAAAATAACCCAAAGTCATCTAAGTTTCAGTTAGATAGAAAGAAGCCAAATGAATGAGTTGAAATGGCCCCTCCACTCATAGTTATTTGACACTGAGAATAATGGCTTATAATACAAATAATGTTACATGTCTATGATTTAGACATCTGGTATAGTGGTCAGCCCTTGTTTGCACTCATCTCCGTGTGTTCATGGGTTCCAGAGAACAAGATGAATGCAAAGTCACAAACACTGGATCCACATCGAGCTCTCTATAGCATCAGGCACCCCTCTTTTTCTTACCGGGATCGCGTCTTTGAACTAAGTTCTAAGGGTAGACAGTATGGCCCAAGGGTATGAGAATCATTAAAGACACCAGCCCCTAGTCTACCTAGGGAAAAAAAAAAAAAAAAAACAGAGACCACATGGTGTCCTTGCAGGCAAATGGACCAAATTTTAATTTCTTCCTGTTCCTCTTCTGAGTCTCCTGATCAAGTTTCCTGTCAGAGAGGAAGAAGTCAGCTGGGTGAGGTTTGAGTGAAGCCTTTGTTCACAGTTAGCTGTCTGGAAGGTGAGCCTGCTGGCTCATCCTGTTCAGGGTTAGAGGAACCAAGGAAAGGAGGCACGAGAGGGAGGGGGATTGGGGATAAAGTCTCTCAAGCAAATTAGAGGAAGGTTGAGGGCTGCTGCTTTAGGGTTGCACCCACCCCGTCCTCCTGGAATTGGGAGTTTCCCTAGTTTATCCATTCATGTTTACGCTAGCTCGCTTAGGATTTTCTACTCATTTGTTATGTTCAGTTTCTATCACGTGCCTAGAGTTGAGCTCTCTTTGGTTGCGGAACCAGCTCTTCCTAGCTTTATAGAATGCTCCCCATCAAATCCTGGAAGTGGGAATAAAGATCGAGTTGCCCTGCTCTGTCCCTCCCCTCCCCCTCCCTTCTTCCATGCTAGGGACCGAAGAGAGTCCACCAGAACTCCAGGCAAGCTCTCTCTCTCTCATACTGAGATTTAAACCGACCTCGTTTCCACTTTGGTACTTTGCTCACATGCTATTTTTTGTGGTTGTTTTCGAGATAGACTCTCACGATAGAATCCAAGATGGCGCCCGACTTGTAATCTTCCTGCTCCAGCCTCCCAAGTTCTGGAATCACAGGTGTGGGCTACTACACTGGACTGGAAAAAGAAAGTTTTCAAACCTTCAAAGCATGAAACAGGAGGAACCTTTGGGTTAGCATTTAGATAAAAGAGAAAACTTGTACTGTCTCTCTTTAGAGTCTTCCCCCACTGTCGACTTACTTAAAAAGATGTTGAAGGAAGATCTTTCAGAAGTTAAAGGTGTTTAAACTCCTCAATTTCTCTAAGTTTCAAAGTCAGAAGAGCCTAGAAAAAAGTTTTGATTTCCTTTAGTTCCACATTCCCTGACTTAGGATTCTTCTCGATTCTAAGGCTTTTGAGCAAACAAGGCAATGACTGTGCTCTAAGCATTGCTAAGGAATGGCAACAGTGAGCAAGTCCTGAAAGTGTTAGCCATCTTTAAGGCATGAGGGGTTCCGGTGGCTGCTGCTTGCTTCAAGCTGTGTTTGTTCTTAGACCTTTTGAGAGCAAGGATGGGTAGCAAAGCAGACCCTAGTGGTTTGAATGAGAATGGCTCCCAGAGGTTCATATGTTTGAATGCTCTGTCCCCAGTTGATGGAGCTGTTTGGGAAGGATTAGGAGGTGTGGTCTCATTTGAGGAGGGTGACACTAAGGCAGGATTTGAGATTTCAAAAGCCCATACCATTCCTGGTTTGCATGTTCTCTCTCTCTCTCTCTCTCTCTCTCTCTCTCTCTCTCTCTCTCTCTCTCTCTCCTCTCTCTCTGCCTTGTACTTATAGATCAAGATGTGAGCTCTCATATACTGCTCCAGCATCATGCCATCATGCTACTTGCCTGGTGCCATGCTTTCCACCGTGATGGCCATAGACCCACCCCTGGAAACTTTAAGTTCCACATAAACTCTTTCTTCTTTTAGTTGCGTTGGTTATATTGTCCTATCACAGCAATATAAGAGTAACTAAGACACAGACTTTCAGATTACCCTTTGGGTGAACATTCAACCTTGATGTTTCCAGAATCTATTAATATAGCAATGGACACTGCAGACATTGCTCCCTCCTACTACAGTCTACAATACAAGCCTGTTTTCCACGTATTCTCCAAAGGCACATAGTTTTAAGTACTCGTTTCTCTACTGTTGAAGAAAATAGAAGAGACAGCGGCATTCTATCCAGGCAGGTGCATGGCTGTCCACACTGGTCCCTGGGTTGGTTGGAGGCACAGTGGTGAAGTCACAGGTTCAGTCTGCCCTTAATCTGGTTAGCATGGGGTCTGATCACAGCTGATTTTCCTAATGTGACTTAGACGTATGGACATTAGTCTTGAGAACCAGCTGAGATGTGCAGATGGCCCAGCATGCCTCTGTCACTCCAGGTGCAGAGGCGACGTCAGGTTCACACTGGTAGCTCATTCTAGGCTGCTACAAATGGCTTCCTTTCTGGTCCTGTTGAAAGCAGGAGGCTCCTCTTTCCATTTCAGTCATTGTTTGCTTTGGCTCTGATGTCAGAGGAGCGGAGGAGAAGGCATGGCTTGACAAGCTCTTTCCCTGCTGAGATGAAAGGGGAGGATGGGCTGCCAGCTGAGAGGGCATCTGGGGCTTTCCATTGGTCACTGCACCCATGGGGTCAGAAAAGACACCTTCATCCCACCACAGGGCCAAGAAAGGCTGTGCCAGAACCTCCAAGGCTGCTTTTGAGAGGAGAAAAAAAGCTAATGAAGGAAGCCACAAAAAGATGGCAAGGGGACCCAGGCTGCCAGTCTGTCGATAGCTATTTTCCATTGGCCTTTGTTATGTGCAAGACAACTAGGAGACATTCAAGGCCGAGTTCCTCAAGGACAATAGCAAAAAAATAGCGCTTGCAAGCATCTGGGACAGGGTCATAGATTAACTGGGTCATTGTCTCATTGGCACTCAGCTGGGTCTGCCCTCCCTGTCCTTCAGAAAACAGTTGGCAGTTCATTCCCAGAGTTTTGAGGAATCTGGGAAGGTAATTGGTAAGTTCAAAAGCGCCCTTTAGAGACTAGCCTGGGTTGGCTGAGGTAGGATCACGCTGGTGACCCCAGCCCAGGAAAACACATACGTTTGATTCTGTTTTGTATTTTCAAAGGTGGGATGAATCAAAGAACCACATGGCAAACTGCTGAGGGCCTGATGCACATGCAAGAGTACCAGTTTCTTCATTTTCAGCAAGAACGTAAGTCAGTGTTGGGTCAGCTGGTCAATCTGAGGGCACCAGTCTGGAGAGATGGGCTACCCTGCTGCTCATGGAGTTCGGTAGGCAAAGACTGGCACTGGCTGGGTGTGGAGTGCGTGCACACCTGCCACTCCCTTTTAGCATATGCACAGCCCACTGTTGCATACAGGGCTTGGGGTGTCCAGAGTTTTCAGAGGTTGGAGATTTAGATTAAGATGAGAAGTATCGGGGTTGGGGATTTAGCTCAGTGGTAGAGTGCTTGCCTCGCAAGCACAAGGCCCTGGGTTCGGTCCCCAGCTCTGAAAAAAAGAAAAAAAAAAGATGAGAAGTATCCTGATTTAAAAATTTGGGTCTGGGGAGATGGGGATGACTCAGTCAGTAAAGTGTTTGCCATGCAACCACAAGGATCTGAATTCAAATCTGAAGATGCTTCAAGAAAGGCCAGGCACGCCGGCATGTGTCTATATCAGTCCTTGGGAGACAATGTCAGGGGGATTCTTGGAGCTCGATGGCCAGCTAGTCTTGCCAGGTTGGTACGCTCCAGGGTCAGTGAGAGACAGCCCCTCTCATGCAGGTGGGAAGGGATGGAGGAAGGCACCTGACATTGGTCTTTGACCTCCACATGCATGTGCACACATGAACATGTGCATAGGCATATACTACATGCGCACACATTGAGCATAGCTATGGGCTATGGAGTGCCTAGTAATGCATTGCTCAACTCTGGGCTGCATATGAGACGGTGATCTCAAAAGATTATGTAGCTTAGTGACTGCACAGCTGTCTCTGGGCAAGGCTGTTCCCAATGCTGTGATCCTTTAATGCAGTTTCTCACATTGCAGTGAGCCCCAACCATGAATTTACTTTGCTGATACTTCAAAATTGTAATCTTGCTAGTGTTATGGATCATAATGTAAATATCTGATATGTGACCCCCCCTCCCCCGGAAGGGCTCACGGCACACAAGTTGAGAAATGCTACTCTACGTCGTGTTCACAAGGACAGTCATTGCAGCCTCCAGCTAAAACATAAACAGTTTTGTTTTGAGAACTAACTTCAGAACAAGTGGGGCCAACTGGTTGACCTCAGTGGTTTCTGATACCTACCTTTGACTCTCCGAGGCCTGTTTCCTTATGGTGGACTTGGGTGGGAAGAAGGGTCGAGCCTGCCTTCTGTCATAGCTTGCTCTGCCTTTCTAGCTTTCGGTGAAGCTGAGTCAGGATAGAACCATAGGGAAAGTTGCCCAGACATAGAAGTGGGATGAAGCCCTTCAGTCTATGTTAAAGGCCCAGTTGCTGGGAGCCCAGGGCTCCAGGTCCGGGAGAATTCAAGGGCTCAGCGGGGGAATGAGCTTGTTGTATGAATGAGGACCTGGGTTCTGTCCTCAGCACTCTAATAAAAATCTGGGGGAGGTGCTTCAAGTCTGTAACCTAAATGCTGGGGAGTGGGACAAAGAGGGGGAGGGGATTTCTGGAGCCCACTGGCCAGCCAGTCACTTCTATTTTAACATTCTTATGTAGAATATCTCTATGTAAAAGGAATAATCTCTGGGTAGGTAGCCTTCACAGGGAACTTTGTTTAGTGTAATAGCATTTGTGTGTGTGCATTTGTGTGTGTGTGTGTGTGTGTGTGTGCGTGCGCGTGCACACGCGTGCATGCAATGGTTCCATTAGGAACTGGATTCTTCTTTCCTTTAATGTTCCAAAAGGAACATCGACAACACTGATAACAACGATTCATCCATTCAACAGGTGCTCCTTGAGCCGGCACAAGCTGGATGCGGAGTGTGGGCGACATTAGAAAGCTGGCAGGGCTCAGGGAACCCACATATTAGTCAGCATGGCAATGTCTACCAGGGACTTCTACACCATCATCTCATTTCTGTTTCACGTTAACAATACAAAACCAGCATTACCAGGATCTCTGCTTTTTGGGTGGAAACCTAGCTAATCAAGATCCAGCGACCCCTGCCCCAGCTCCTCTCTCCAGAGAGCCCATCAGCGACTTTCAGCACCTAACTAGGGTCTGAAAACCTGGCCCCTCTCATTGCCATTTTTGATGGAAAATTTACATAAGTGTTGAAGGTCTTTCATTTTTAATAATTTCTAATAGAAGTTATCTAGGGATGCCATCTATTGGGTTCCTATTTTGTGCCGTGATCCATGCGGAGTACCTAATAGGTATCATCAGAGCTGTTACATGACGTAGGCATTGTTACTTTCATTTACTTATTTTTGGTTTCTTTGAGACAGGATCTCTCTATGTAGCCTTGGCTCTACTGAAGCTTTCTCTGTAGACCAGGCTGGCCTTGAACTCACAGAGATCTGTTTGCCTCAGACTGCAGAGTTCTGGGCTTAATGGCAAGTGCAACCTTGATTTTTGTTTTGTTTTGTTTTTTGTTTTTGGATATATTTTTCATTTACATTTCAAATGTTATTCCCTTTCCCGGTTTCCCGGCCATAAGCCCCCTATCGCCCACCCCGCCCCCTTCTTCTATAAAGGGACAAAACGGCAACCAACAGATTGGGAAAAGATCTTTACCAATCCTGCAACCTTGTTTTTGAAGATAGTGGAGCTCAGAGAGGTGATTCTGCATCTTCTTCAAGCCTACTCAGAACACCGTTGTCTGCCGCTAGAGGGCGCTGACCCTGCAGCCTGAAATCAGGCAGTGCGAGCTGCTCTCAAGAGTTAGGTTTCACTGAGACCAGCACAGAGCAAAAAGCTAGCAAGGAAGCAAGCAAACAAACAAAACGGGATCGCAACAAGAGTCAGGGGACTGGTGACAGGAAACAGCCAACGACAGATGGGAGGGACACCCAAAGAAGTGGGAGATGCCATCATCAAGTGGTAATGCCCTCTCTGACATACTGGGCCAGTAGCCCGTCCCATCCCTTGGAGCACCTGGTTTAGCTGGCAACTTGTACTAAAGGCAGGCATCTCTGTGAGATTGTCAATGTCTTCTTTAAGCATCCAACACAGCTTCTTTCATAGGACGGATTTAGGAACACAACTGTTTGTCCCATCCAGGCATTTGACATTGTGTGGATAAGACAAAACAAGAAACTGGCTTTCAGCTCCAAGGTCTAAGTCAAGTGTTGCTCTTCTCTGGACCTTTCCAGGGCTTAAGAAGAGTTGGGAGGCTCTGCAGGGGCAGAGTTTCTCTGTTTACAGCATGTCCTATTGTCCTAGCTGAGTTTGCGGAAGGAAGCGTTTTCTTAAGGCTTCAAAATAAACAAGCAAGTAGGATGTGATCAAAAGCCATCAACTAAAAGGGTCCTTGGAGAAGATCCAAGCAGGACTCTTATCAAGGTGGGGCAGCCTTCCCCAGCAGCCTGTCAAATCAGCAGTCTGTCAAATGGATAGCAAGCTGAACAGCAAGCTGTTAGGTCTGGGAGAGGCTTCCGTCACTGCTGGGCCACATCCTTTGCTTTAAAAACTTGAAAGCACCAGCAAGATAGAATGACTTATCCAAGGTCACCATTGCTGACTTGGAAACACCACTCTGCCATCCTGAGAGCTAATTGAGATTTTAAAATAGTTGACTTACCAAAGTTACATATCAGCAAACCTAGTTTTTCCTAAATGTTTAAAAATTTATGTCATATTTTGTTATGTATTAAAGGATCCTTAACTAACTGAATAAAATTATGTCAAATCTTTTGCCTTATAAATATATACTCTTGCATTTTGATTAAAACATTTAAGTGAGTAAGGCAATCTTTATAAGTCCTTAAACATTGCATATAATAATAATAATAATAATAATAACAATAACTTCAGTAAACCTAATAAGATTGTCAGTGGTGATCAAACTTTGCCAGTAAATTTTAAAAGTTCTCTTAATACATGACATATGCACTGAAAAACCAATCTAATTTTTTTCCATTTGTGTGTGTGTCTGTTTGTGTGTGTGTGTTTGTATGTGTCTCTGTGTGTTTGTGTGTGTGTCTCTGTGTGTATGTGTTTGTGTGTGTGTTTGTATGTGTCTGTGTGTGCGTGTTCATGTGTGTCTCTGTGTGTGTGTTTGTGTTTGTGTGTGTGTGTGTGTGTGTGTGTGTGAGTGATTATGGATGGGTCCTGTGTCTTTAGGGATGGGTCAGGTCCTTGGCTTTGACAGGCTAGTATCTCTGATCGACCCCAGGGCCCACAATCGAAGCTTAAATACTTAATCTTTTAAAAATTACAATCACAAGTTTAAAGTGCTATTATCTGAGGGGCTGGGGATTTAGCTCAGTGGTAGAGCGCTTACCTAGGAAGCGCAAGGCCCTGGGTTCGGTCCCCAGCTCCGAAAAAAAAGAACCAAAAAAAAAAAAAAGTGCTATTATCTGGCAGACAGCATACTGCATCCAGTATTTTAAATACTTTAAGTACAAAATGTACAGATTGTCTCAGTCGTCCTGACTCCATTCTCAGCAAACGGTGGTGAGTCCCTTTTTTAATGGGAATCTGAAGCCTCCAAGGTGATTGTGGCACCAACCCCACTGAGAAACTGTTACAGTGCAGGGCTGTGGAGAAAGAATCTGGCAACCTGCAGTCTCAAGATGCTCAGCGCTCCTGAGCACACACATTCCCACTGCAACGGTCTCCTTCCGATGCCCACAAAGTAAAGCTTGCTCTTTCTGCTTGCTTGCTGCTTCCTGAACTTCCCCATCTTGTCCTGGTCTGTGAAGGGCACCTGCAGGCACTCTCTGTGGGTATCTTTGGCCCTAGTGTCCTGTGATCTCTGATTCTAACATCCCTTTAGAGGTGGTTTCTACCACAAGATGTTTTCCTTTGGCCTTATGGTCAGTCTTTGGGCAGTTTTCCTAAGTAGCTGGTGACAACACCCCTCTCCCTCTTGGAAAGGCACCTTTCAAATTGCCTTATAGTGTACCCCCAACCCCCCGTGCCCAGCTCCTAAAGCTAATGGCCAGGTAGGGTATAGCCAGCCTTGTTCTGTTCCTGATCTTACAGGAGAGACGTTTTAATCAAACACTTTATAAGACAACAAAATTTCTAGTGTATTTTAACACTTTGTATTTTACTTATTTATTTTTGTAGAGTGTTTTTGAACTCAGGACAGCCTGTCCTGACCAGCCACAGAAATCAAACCAGAGCAGTATATGTTTCAAATGGATTCTAAACCCTTTAGCAACTTTATTTACATAAGCAAATATTCAGCTTGGCAGAACTCTTGTGTATAGCAAATGTTTCAATCTTGGGCTACTTTGTGGAAACCTACCCGGAGTTGGTGCAAGCCTACCTTCAGTGTTAAAAAAATGACAACCAAAAGAAACAATATCTTGTGGCCAGGTGGATGCATATAAATATCTAGTTCTTGACAATAAAACAAAACAAAACACCAAAAACTAAAAAAAAACCCAATCCAGTTATAGCCAGATGTGGTGGTTTATGCCTGTAATCCCAGCACTTGGGAGGCTGATGCAGGAGGATTGCAAGTTTAAGGCCAGCCTGGACTCTATAGTGAGACAGTGTATCCAAACAACAAGATATGTGTGTGTGTGTGTGTGTGTGTGTGTGTGTGTGTGTGTGTGTGTGTGTGAAAATACACAAATGAAATAACTGGTCATACCAACCAGTGTTCCCACATGGTTCCCTCTCTCTCCACTAGATGGGGTTTGTACTCTGTAGTTGGCCACACTCTTGATTCTTCTTTAGTGCCCCCTTGCCCCGTCCCCACCCCAGGTCATCATGTGAGATCCTCACAACCTGTTTCTTATAATAGCATCAAGAGGAATCATTGGGGCTGGCAAGATGGCTCAGAGGGTGAAGATGCTTGCTGGCAAGCCTGACTACATAAGTTCTATCCCTTGACTCAAGGCGAGGTCGCATTCCTGAACATTGTCTCCCGATCTCTACTTGTGCAAACACAAATAAATAAATTAATATATTACTTTTTAAATGCGGGAATATTGTCTTATCAAAAGCTGAAAATGGCTGCCAGGATCGCATACTCTGTGTGTAAAGTACAGGCTTTTCCGGACTTTTAACAGGTGTGGTCGTCTCAGCCTGGCTTTGACTTTGTGCTGTGCTGGCTTCTGGACTTGCAATTAGCATGTAAATCACTAAGCTGCGTAGGAGCTGAGCCTGATCTTTGGTTTCACAGCTTGCTGTGACTTAACTCTTGTGCAGTGGTGAGAAGGAAAATACTGAATGCAGCTCCAACAGCCTTCCATTCAGGTCAGTTTCCATTTCAGACAGCACCTAGATCTGTGGGTCACGACCCCTTAGAGGGAGCTGACTGACCCCTTCACAGGGGTTGTTTAAGACCACTGGAAAGCACAGGTATTTACATTATGATTTATAACAGTAGCAAAATTACAGTTATGAAGTAGCAATGAAAATAATTTTCTGGTTGGGGGGTCACCATGACATGAGGAACTGTGTTGGGATGGGGGGATGTCGCAGCATTAGGAAGGGTGAGAACCGCTGTCCTAGGGTGAGCTCTCCTTCCAAACTTCCAAGTCAGCTGCACTATCTGCACTTCACACACATTTAATTGTCTTTGCTGCTAGCGTTTTCTTCTCCAATCTCCCTTGAAATAATTGAGTTATTGCACTACAAGTGTCTCTGGTGAAGGGAGACTTAAAGCTAATAGAGATATGAACGCAGAGGTCTCAGTGTTCCCCTCAGGAGATGAATGGGGAGTGTAGTTGGAGGGCGAAGACAATAAGCCAAGGTAATGTCTAACCCGGCTTGAAAGGAGGCTCTGTAACTGGGGAAGGGGAGAGAGAAAAGTCCCAGGGTTCTCGATTTGAAAACTCATTCTGATGAAAGGAAACCATTAGAAAAGGCTTGGTTCTTAACTTTTGACTTAAAGATTAAAAAAGAGAACTTAGAAATAGTTCAAACTTCAGTATGGGCAGAATTATCCCTAATGACTCATCTTTTTAAATAATAATAATAATAATAATAATAATAATAATAATAATAATAATAAATTTTAAAAATCAAGGTGGAATTTTTTCATTGTGGAACCTAAGCTATGTTGACCTCACTACGGAGTTCACACTGGTCTTGAACTTACAATCTTCCTGGCTCAGTTTCTTGATTGCTGGGATAACAAGCAGATGCAACCCATGCCTAGGCATGGAGTATGTACTTTAAGGGGCCAAGGAAAAGGAATGTTTCCTTGCAAAGGTGAAAACTGGGCTAGAACAGAGCTGCACCCTTCAGACCGTGGATGGAAAGGACCCCAATTCAGGGTCTGAGAAGCAGGCAGCTCTGGTAGGTTACTGTGTTTGTTCAGTTTTCACCCTTGGGACAGTAATTCAGGCAGGCTAACTTGGTAAGGATGAGGCCGTCTGTGTATCTCACCCTCTGGGAGAGCCAAGGAAGCGATGTCAGCACCAGCTCAGCTCTGGGCGAGGACCTCATGGAGGGAAAGGTGCCCAGGAGGGCAAGATCAGATAGCCAAGCAGAAAGCCAGAGGCCTGGTGTTCCACAATCCCTTTTGAGAACATGGCTGCTTGCTCACAGACCTCCTACTGAGTCCTAAATGTTGCAACACCTCTCAGTGTTACAGCCCTAAAGGGTAAGCTTGTAGCAATGGACCTTTGGGTGACACTTTGAGCCATATCCTGAACATGGGAATCGCCATAGTGACTTTTGTTTGATCCGGGCTGCTAGGCAGGCTTTATAGGGTAGAATCCTACTTAATGAGTACAATGAACAAAATCAATCGATTCTCAAGACGTAACCCAAAGCCACCACGTTAGAGGCTTCTTCCCAAGCCCTGCCTCACGCTCACTCCAGGTGTCTACCTTTCCTGACTTGTAAAGATGGGGAAAGCCTCAGGTTTCTTAGTCCCTCTGAGATTTAAAATAACAACCTCCAAGCAGAACAAAACAAGCAAACATCCTTTTGACTGAGGTGAGTTATGAAATCTGTTAGATCTCAGCAAGTTATGATGCTCGGTTCCACAAAACAGTCGGAAATCTAGCTACCTTTTGAGGAAGAGTCTCCCCTCCTGGTAGGTCAGGCCTCTCCAAAGAAATGATTGTGGGTCCCCTGACAATGTGTTGTTGTTGGTGTTGTTCTTATGTCAGTCAGGGGCCGAGCAGAAGGCAGTCCTTTGTTCATCCTGGCTTGGTGGCCAAAGCTGTTTTATGCCTAGGACTCATAAAAATCAAATCAAGTCAAGTCAAATCAAATCAAATCCAGGCAGCACAGCATAGAAGAAAGGCAGACAGAGACCTGGAGACTTCAACGCTAACCACAGACGTGCCCGCCAGTGCACGACATAGGCGGGCAATAGGCACTCGCTTACCAACACTATGTGTGCCCTGCTGCGTGGATGAAGGATGTCATCCAGGAGCCTGTTAGCCCAGTGGTCAGCCTGCATCGGGAGCCGCCACAGTGTGTGAGTATGGCGGTCAGACGGGAGAGAAAGAGAAGCAGAGCGGCTTGAGTGTTATGAAGAGAGATGGAACTGGAGGCTCGAGGGTTGTGAGCTGCCAGCCCTGCCACCAGCGGCCATGCTGAGGTGCCAGCCCAAGCTGCCTTTGAGCGCCACCTCTGAGTTTGTAGCTGTGCTGTGACAGGGGTCAGTGTTGATGTTTGTGGTTTGTGTTACCACTAGAGCACATGGGAATGTCCCAGGGCAGCCGCTGCAATGGTATGATTGTCTAGGGGCTGTGCAGAACTGACCCTGCTTCTCACTGGATATGGTACTCTGGAGAGCTGGCCCCATCTCTCATCACTGGTGGAACTTTGCAGAACGGGCCCTGAGGGCGTGAGTGTGGGAGAGCTGAGCCTGCTGCTGGTCTGTTCTGGGGTGGGACGGGTACAGAGGCGATGTCCCCACCACCACCTCTGGAAGTGAGGAGAGCTACCCACAGGTCCATGAGGTTGGGAGAGTGGGGAGAGTCCTTGCCCCTCATTAGCTATAGCACTTGGGAGAGTGAACCCGGTACCTCTCCTGGGCAGCACAGTGCTGGCCCCAGGGAAGGGGGAACGGGAGAGCCAGCCCTGAGGAAGAGCTGGTCCCACCACTTGTCTGCCATGAGGTAGCATGGGTGCAGGGGTGATGCCCCCAACCCTACCCATTACCACCTGCAGCAGTTGGGAGAGCTGGCCCTGGGGTCATGAGAGTGGGTAAGCTGGCCCCATCCCTTGCCTGCTGCAGCACTTGGGAGAGTAGCCCCTCTGCCTCACCAGTAGAACTGGCCCTGGTAGAGCCTCTCCCCCGCCCCCACTTCCTGCTCCAACCAGCCCTGAGCTGCCCCAAAGGGCAAGGGTGTGAGAGTTGGCCTTGTCATTTGTCCGCCATGAGGTAGATGTGGGGTGATGTCCCTATTCCCCTTGCCACCTGTGGTAGTCACAGTCAGAGCTGGCCCTGAGGGCATGAGAGTAGGAGTGCTAGCCCTGCGCCCTCACTGACTGTAGCACTCAGAAGAGTGGGCCCTGTACTTTCCCTGGGCAATAGAGTGTAGCTGGCCCTGCTAGTGAGGTGAGCCATCCCGGGAGGTGTAAGAGCAAAAGAACTGGCCCAGCACCTCCCAGCTGCAGCACTTGGGAGAGTGGGCCCAGTGCCTTGACTGGGCAGCTGTCTCTGGCTCTGGAGGTGTGGCTGCTGTTCCCTGAGAGCAGGAGACTGACCCTGCCTCCTGCTGATAGCCACACCAGGAGGCCTCACCAGCGCAGAGCTGGAGAGCTTGCCCTGGTGGTGTGGTGGGCTGATCAGCTCTTCTACCATCCTGGCCCCGGTCCAGGACTCTAGTTGGCCCATCCTAAAATCTTTACCATCTGCAAAGGGATGAGATGTGTGAGAGGACTAGCCCTGCTGATCCAAAGCTGCAGGGTCTCCATGACACAGGGCAACAACAGGATAACCAGGAGGAGTCCTGATGAGGATCCAATATTGATGGAGTCACAGAAGCCAGAGCCTCGAACCAGACCAATGACACATTGCAATGAACATTTGCAAGTAAAGATGTGTGGACAGAGGGATATACTGTGGGACACACTGGGACAGGCTATAGCTTCCGTAATGAGATGTTTTCTATGCCTTTGTGGGTGTTGTTTGGTTTTGCTGTTTTCATTTGTTTTGTTGTTTGTGTGTTTTTTATTTGGTGGGCAGGTTGCAAGGGCAAAGGGCAGATGTGAGGGGATGGGGAGATGGGCAGGACTGGAGTGCATGATGGGAAACTCATAAAAATAAAAAGTTAAAAAAAAAAGACCTTGACTGGCTGATTCTGTGTCACATGGCTATAGGGTGCCCAGATAGCTGGTAAAACGTACTTCTGTGTGTGACCGTGAGGGTGTTTCTTCAGAAGGCCAGCATTCCAATGGGCATATCATTCACTTATACTGGTGATGTGGACAATCTATCATCCAGTCCACTGAGGGCCCAGATAGAGCAAACAGAGGGACTTTGTACTGGGGGGACATCTTCCTCTCCTGCATGGCTGTAGTGCTCCTTGTTCTGGAGCAGTGGTTCTCAACCGTCCTCATGCTGCAACCCTTTAAAGCAGTTCCTCATGTTGTGGTGACCTCCAACCATAAAACCCTTTTTGTTGCTCCTTCATAACTGTAATTTTGCTACTGTTAGGAGTTGGAATGTAAATTTCTGATGGTCTTAGGCAACCCTTGTGAAAGGGTCATTCAAGCCTCCAAAGGGGAAGCGACCCACAGGCTGAGACCACTGTTCTAGGCCTTCTCCTCCTGCTCCTCTTCCTCCTCCTTTTGAGACAGGGTTTCTCTTCATAGCCTTTGTTGTCCTAGAACTCTGAGAACTGCCTACCTCTGCCTCCCGAGTGCTGGATTAAAGGCATGCATCACCACTGCTGGACTTGTTCTAGGACCTTCTGAGACTGCTCTGCAGGTTCACCGGCATTCGGACTTGGGCTAGAGCCATACCATCGACTTTTCCTGAGGCTCCAGCTTGCCGACAGCAGATTACTGCAGAGTGGGAAACCACTCAGCTTCCGAAGCTGACTGGGCCGATCTTTGATAAGATTTTGTGTGATTCACTTATATGATTATAGAAGCTGAGCATTCTCATTTTGTTTATATATTTAATTGTTAGGAGTAATGTATGTATAACAAAATGCACTGCGTGTGTAGAACACGTATACTTATATGCATAAAACAATTCAGAGTAATATATATTTATATGCATAAAACAAGGCATATAATAATATATATATATGTTTATATACTATATGATCAGCACATACTATTGGTTCTGTTTCCTTGGAGAATTACTCGAAGACTGGATTCTTCAAGATTTCTAAAATTAGCAGTCATATAAATGTTCCCCACCCTCCCTCCTCAGTTTGTCAAACAATTTCTGATGATTTTAAGGTGAAACAGGAAAAGAGAAGGGAGAAGAGAAGACAAGAGAGATCTTACCAGATAGGCACAGACTTGGAACAGGCCTAAGACTAGGAAATACAACTTAAGGAGCTCTCAAAACTAGTACTAAAGTAAGAAACGCTGTAGTGAAAAATTAAAAGAAACTAAAATTAGCATAAATATCCAAACAGTCAAAATGCTGAACTTGAACTGAAGAAGTTAACCTTTGACTTCCCAACACATTTTTTTATAGATCTTGAGTGATCATGTATCAAATTCATATGGAAAAACAAAAAGCCCATGAAAGCTAAAACACTCCTGAACAATAAAAGCATTTCTGGAGGAATCACTGTCCCTGATCTCAAGTGGTACTACAGAGCAATAGTGATAAAAACGGCATGGTATTGGTACAGAAACAGACAGGTTGATCAATGAAGTCGAATTGAAGACCCAGAAAGTAACCCATACACCTATTGGACACTTGATGCTTGACAAAGAACCCCACACCACACAGTGGGGAAAATGAAAGCATCTTCAATAAATGGTGCTGGTCTAACTGGATGTTTGCATGAAGTAGAATGCAAATAGGTCCATACTTATCATCCTGCACAAAACTCAAGTCCAAGTGGATCAAAGATCTCAACATAAAAGTAACCCTACATCTGACAGAGGGCTAATATCCAAAATATATAAAGAACTCAAGAAGTTAAACTCCAACAAACTAAACAACCCAGCTGAAAAATGGGGAGCAGAGCTAAACAGAGAAATCTCAACAGAGGAAACTCGAATGGCTGAGAAGTACTTAAAGAAATATTCAACATCTTTAGCCATCAGGGAAATGCAAATCACAATGACCCTGAGATTCTACTTTACATCAATCAGAATGGCTAAGATCAAAAACCTCAAGGGACAGCAGATGCTGGTGAGGATGTAGAGAATCCCATTGCTGGTGGGATTGCAAATGTGTACAGCCACTATGGAAATCAATCTGGAGGCTTCTCAGAAAATTGAAAATAGTTCTACCTGAAGACCCAGCTATACTGCTCTTGGGCATACACACCCCCCTCCCAAATGCTCCACCATACCACAAGGACCCTATGCTCCACTATGTTCATAGCACCTTTATTCCTAAAACCCAGAAACTGGGAACAACCCAGATGTCCCTCAAACAAAGTATGGATACAAAAAATGTGGTTCATTGACACAGCGGAATACTATCCAGCTATTAAAAACAGAGATATCATGAAATTTGCAGGCAAATGGGTGGAACTAGAAAATATCATCCAGAGTGAGGTAACCCAGACCCAAAAGGACATATAGTTCATATTCACTACTTAGACGTGGATATTAGCCATAAAGTACAGAATGCCCATGATACACCCCACAGACCCAAAGAAGTTAAACAAGAAGGAAGATCCAAGTGAGGATACTTGAATGTCACTTAGAAGGGTGAATAAAATAGTCATGGGAGACAGAGAGAGGGAGAGAACTAGGTGGGAGAGGGGAAGGGGAGGGGAATGTGGGGAGGTCAGGATCAGGTATGGGGAGAGACAGGAGAGAGGGATAGAGGACCAGGAGAATGAATGGAAATCTGCAGTTGCCAGGGGTGGGTGTTGGGGGGAATCTCTAGGAAGTCCCAGTGACCTGGGATGGGAGAGGCTTGAAGGGATCAATCTGGGTGATCTTAGCCGGGATGCCTAAGAGTGGGGACATGGAACTTGAAGAGGCCACCTCCTGTAGCCATGCAGGACCCCCAGTGGAGAGGTAAAAATACCAACCCATCCACGAGATTTCAACCCAAAATCTGTCCTATCTAAAAGAAATAGAGGGATAAATAAAGATAGAACAGAGACTAAAGGAATGGCAAACCAATGATGGACTCAACTTAAGACCCAACACTATTAATGCTGTATTAATATGCTTGCAGGCAGGAGCCTAGCATAACTGTCCTCTGAGAAGCTCTACCCAGGAGATGACTGAAACAGAAGCAGGCACCCATAGTCAAGCATTGCATGGAGATTGGGTACCCTTACCGAAGAGTTGGGGGAAGGGATTGGAGGCTCTGAAGGGGATAGAAACTCTTCAGGAAGATTAACAGTGTCAACTAACCTGGACCCCTGGGAGCTCTCACAGACCAAGTCACCAACCAAAAAGCATACATGGGTTAACCAAGGCCCCTGGCACATATGTGGCAGATGTGCAGCTCAATTTTCTTGTGGGTCCTCCAACAACTGGAGCAGGGGTTGTCCCTGCTCTTGTCTGACTGTCTAATCAGTTCCCCGACAGGACTGCATTGTCTGGCCTCAGTGAGAGAGGATGCCTCTGAGGCTGTAAAGACTTGATGAGCTAGGGTGAAGAGATATCCATGGGGGGGGGGAGTGGAGGTGGTGGTGGTGGTGTTGGGGGAGGGGGGGTGGTGAGGTGGGGAGGTTGGGGGGGTCATCCCCTCAGAGGAGAAGGTGAGTAGGGAGAGAGAGGAACTCTGTGAGGGGGACTAAGAGGGAGGCAATATTTGGGATGGAAATAAAAAGAATTAGAATCGAAGCGAGAAACATTGTAAGAAAAAACTACGATCAAAATGCTGAACTTGAAATAAAGAAGTCAATCTTAAATTATTTTATGCTGACACTTACATCAAGAGAAACTGTGGACACAGCAGTTCTCCCAGGTAAGGAAAGCAGCGAAGTTGATTTAGAGAACACTATTGATGAGTTCGTGTCCACTAAAGCCAAAGAATTAAAGTGATAATAAATCTATTTTAGGTATAAATAAAATATTTAAAGTAATGTGGTTTCTAGATACTTCAGTTTTTCCATTGTTTTCAATAATGTTAATGTTCTGAAAAAAATTAAGCATCAAAATAATCCACATTAAAAATGTATACAGAGGACACTTCTTTCACATCAGGTGCCAATATGACTTGATACAGCGTCATTGTCTTGTCTTTATTTAAAATGAGGATACTTTGTTCATAGAGATGTTTTCCACCTTACTCTTGATTTTTAAAAACACTGTAGCAAAGTGTCTTAGTCAGGGTTTCAATTGCTGTGAGGGGACACCATGATCTCCACAACTCTTAGAAAGAAAAACATTTAATTGGGGCTGGCTTATAGTTTCAGGGGTTTAGTCCATTATTATCATGGCAGGAACATGGCGGCATGCAGGCAGTCATGGTGCTGGAGGAGGAGGAGCTGTGAGTTATAGATTTGGATCCACGGGCAGCAGGAATAGTGTGATACTGGGCCTGGCTTGAGCATTTGAAACCTCCAAGCTCATCCCTGGTGATTCATTTCCTCTAACGAGGTCACACCTACTCCACACCTACTCCAACAAAGTTACACCTTTTTTTTTTTTTTCCGGAGCTTGGGACCGAACCCAGGGCCTTGCGCTTGAAAGTTACACCTTCTAATAGTGCCACTCCCTCTGAGCCTCTGGGGCCATTTTCACAACGTATCATTTCTCCTTTAAAAATAACTTTATATAAAAGCTTGCCAAAAACCCCACACCAAAATGAACATTTATCTTGATGGTCGTGGGCTTAGGTTTTGTCCATGTGTCACAAAACTATAGTTACCCGGGAAGAAGGAGCCCAGTGGAGGACGTGCCTTCACAGGCTGACCTCTGGACACATCTGTGGAGCATTTTCTTGATTAATGATAGACAGGGGAGGGCTCAAATCATGAGCGGTATCACCCTGGCAGGTGGGCCTGGTTGTAAGAAAAAAGCTGAGCAAGCCAGAAAGCACTGTCCTCTGTGGGCGTTGCTTCAGTTCCTCCCTTCAGGTTCCTGCCTTGGCTCCTGTCTTACCTTCCCTGATGGCGGATCATTGCCTGTAAGGGGAAATAAATCCTTCCCTTCCCTGAGTTGCTTTTGGTCAGGGTTTTATCGTAGAAATGAAGAAGCAAGTGAGTGGTGGTGTGTGTTCATGTATCTTTTAGCTTTGTCTCGCCTGAAGCGTCTCTCCTCCCCCGCCCCCACACATGCTGGCGTGGTGGTTGATGGCGGGCTAGGCAAGTGTGGAGGCTCGTTTACCCCTGCCTGCAGAATTGGTTTTTTAGCTGAGCATATGTGTGTGCCTTGTCTTTATACACTCCTGACTCCTTTTCTTTCATCATCCCATTGGGCAAAGTCTATAAGCCACTCCTGAATTACTCTGACGGGCTCCCCAACTTTCCCAGAGAGCAGGATGGAGGACCTGTTGCTAGGGGTTGTTTGTAATTTACCATGCCCCTTGGGTTACTGTCAGTCTCCTAACGGCCTTTCTATGTTCCAGGGCCACACGTAGGGCACAGCATTGTGTTACTTGCTGTGCTTCCTTGGGCTCCTCTTGGATCTGACCGTGCCTTAGATTTCCCTTTCTTCTGATCATCTCAATAGCTCTGAGGAGCGTCTGTCAGGTAGTTGCAGGATGTCCCTCTATTGAGACTTGCCCGAGAGTTTTCTCATGAGTATGTTGGTGGTATTGGCTTTTGGCAGGATATTCCCGAAGTATCTTTTCTTTTATCATGCCATCTCATTAGGGGTAAGAACTGTCAGCGTGATTTACAACCATCAGTGTTGACTTTGATCACTGGTGATGTCTTTTCAAATTTTCCAATGTACCAAACCCTCAAGTAAGGTAATTTAAATTACCCTTATGGTAATTTAAGGAATAGGAAAGTTTGGCTATTCTGATCAGTACAAACCCAAAAATGTAACCTTTACAATCACCTAGATTGTTCACAAACTGTGTTATCCTGGGCCAGCCTTTGCTTTATCCAGGCCTCTGCTTCTTATCTAGAATAAGAGGATGAAATAGATTTACAACATTGTGTGTGTGTGTGTGTGTGTGTGTGTGTGCGCGCACACGAATGTGCCCGAGCTATCCACTACAGCAGTGATTTTTTTTTAACCATCATCGTGCTACAACCCTTTAATACAGTTTCTCATGTTATGGTGACCCCTGACCATGAAGTTATTTTTGTTGCTACTTCACAACTGTAATTTTGCTACTATTATGAACCATAATGTAAATATCTGATATGCAGGACATTTGATATGTGACCCCCGTGAAAGGGTCATTCCATACTCAGAAAAGGTCACAAGCTGCAGGCTGAGAACTCCTGCACTAGAGGTTACTGTGATACCTGCTCTGCTACATTTCACAGAATATTTCCAAGAGACAAAGTGGGGTTCAGGGTTTGGGGAGGATAATTCTCTGTGATAGGCTCAGCGATCTGACTTTTACCTGGGACTATCAGGTCCTGACTCTTTCTGAAGAAACCTGGTATGAAGCCTGGCATAGTGTCACGCACCTGGGACCCAGTGCCACAGAGGGAGAGGTAGGGAGACTGTGATTTGGAGGCCACAACGTGACTCAGAAAACAAAAACAAAATGAATGCCATCAGTGCAATGAAGGACACAATGGACAGAGTCGAAGGCTTCGGTGCCCAGTCCTACTCTGCCCTCTAAACCACAATTCCTTCAGCTATGGTAAAAACGCTACCAAGAATACTCAACTCTGTATCATCATTGGCGGTGAGAAATGAGCACCCGAGAAACACGCCCTGTTGAAGAGCTTCAAAGTTCATTTCCTATATTCATTTCAAACAGGCAAGGACGTGGATCTGGGGCTGTACTGAGGGACATTGAGAAGCGGGGAGGTTTGTTCTCCATCTTCTTAATAAATGTCTCTGCCCGTGCTGACGTGTAACAAGCGAGGCAGGGAGAATGATGCAGGAAAGGCAGAGACTCTGCCTCCGCACTTCCGCTGAGGAGTTGCTGAGGACCAGATGAAGCACTAGGAAACGGCTGGGCTGTTACTGTGGCTGAGGCAGTGGTCTGATCGGAGTGTTCGTACCCCCAGTTCCAAGCCAGAGCACAGACTGGGTTGATATACGTTTATGCTTAGAGCCTTCCGTCTCTCAAAGTGCTGTAGTCAGAAGCCAAGGGGTCGTTCTTATTCATCAACATTCTTCCTCCTGATTGTAGGAGAGCACAGCTTGTTCTTCAGGCTTCCGGAGTGCCGCTGCCACTCCAGCTTCCCTGCCTTCCAATTGGCTATTCCTTCCCTTTCCACCCCTCTAGCCCCGCCCTCTCTCATTGTCTTACAACTCTCAAGAGATTGTCACTCCTTCCTACGTGGTAGAGAAACCCTAATCTCATTCTTCATGTTTTGTGAACTCTCTGCACAATGTCAGGTTGTGGGTTTCTGTGTTTGCTCCCATCTACTACGACAGGAAGCCCCTCTGATGATGGCTGAGCGAAGCGATGGCGTCTGAGTACAGCAGAATGTCATTAGGGTTATTTTACGTTTACATTCTTTTAGCTGAACAGCAGTGTTTGGGTTTCCTCCAGGTCCCTGGCCTATAACACTGTCTCAGGTTCTTGGCCACCCATGCAGTGTCAGGGATAGGCTCCGTTTCACGCGATGGGGCTTAAATCCAGTCAGATACTACGAACGCTAGTCAGTACGGAGGAAGCCTGTAGGTAGGCAACAGCTCAACCTCTCTGTATTCAGTGATTTGTGTAGGTGTTGTTCTCAGCAATAGGGCCTTGCCATCAGTTTGTGGAGAGCAACCTTGGCAATAGCCTGGGTAGTTTCGGGGTTCCTGTGGGGCCGTCTGACCAACGACCCAGCACTAGAAGCTTCGTATAGCGATGAGGGAAGCATCCTGCTTAGTTCTCAAACAGCTTCCACAGCAGGTTCACATGCTGCCACGCTCGCTTTCTCTTGCCTGATGTCTAGCCCAGGCATCACGCTTGTCAGCCGCAAGAGTTCCCAAGAATCACTCGGGCTGCTCACAAACGATCTGTAAATGCCACAGCAGTGGCGGCTGTCCATTGTTTATCGCACAAAACTTTAAGACCAGTTGCACCTCCACAATGGTAGCTTTAGCAAAGAAGCACAGGTGTTCGGTTGCTCAAGTTACACCTTTCCCGCTGTTCAGAAGCTCTTTGCTACGGATTCATTTCTTATGGTTTGGGAAGAACTGTTAAGGTTTTCATAAGAGCCTGTGAACATTCAGTTAGCATGGTGATATGATCGTGAATGCTTTGGTGGACCTGCGAGTGCTAGGACCCATATGGTTGCTGAGAACTGTCCGTCACCATATTGCAGGGAATCCAACAGCGTCACACAGACAAATGTGTAGACAAGACACCAATGCACATAAAATAAAAAGGAAAAACATTTTAAAAGGTACATTTATTCATTTATTTATTTCTTTATTTAGTGTGGGGATAGAACTCATAGTGTTACTCATGTAAAGTACCAGCTCTCCCTCTGAGTCACATGCCAAGTCCCGTTTTCCTCAATTTGACTCTAGGAAGCTGAGGTTTGGAGAGGCCAAGTGGTTTGCCTAAGGCCTTCCAGCTACAAAAGGCAGACTTGGGTTTCATACACAGTTCAACGCTTTGGCAGGTACGCACTGGAGGACACTGTTCAAAGGTGCCAAGGTAGTTCAAATCCAGGCTGGTCTGGCCCTGATGCCGGGGTTCCTTTCACTACAGCACCCCTCCCTCCCTTCCTCTCCTATGCTCAGGGTGATCTCACAGTTTTGTGACTAGTGGCCCATGGTGACAAGGTACCTCTGAAGAGGCACCTGGTCATACTGTGAACCGCTACAGGCAAGACTTGAGATAAAGAGACAGAGCCAACTGATTGGTTCATGTACTTTGCAACAGGTTGGATGACTTCAAAAGTTATTTCCATATGAGGTGCAAAACACCAGCCTTGTCTCGGGCTGCTCATCATGTCCCTGCTGGGCCATGAGCCCCAACTGTGACATAAACAAATTGGTGTGGTAAGGGACTTCCGTTCATTCATTCACTAATCCATCAATATGCAAACTCATTCTAACAATGCAGCTGTGTAGGCTGTACAGCTGTCAATCACACGGGAGCGATGAAGTGTCTGTTCCTTAAATTGTTTTTTTTAGGGTTACAGGACCCTTTTATTTGTTCCTTTTCCCAGTGTGGCCACATTGATCAGTTGTAGGGTTATAATGGTCCTGCATCCACTTCACCACAGGGCTCAGACACTTGGGGAAGCAGGACATGGGAAGTTTGACCGTTTTTACTTCATGCTGTCACCAGACAGGTGTTGAGCTGTAGAGAAGTCATGGGACAACGCCCCACTCCAGGGGGGTGGAGAAGCACAGTCTGAGGCATGGGACAGCTGGAACTGTCTCACTCAGGGGTCCCCAGGCCTGCAAGGAGACCACAGCCATCTGGTTCTCAGGCTCTCAATACCCAGGCACCACTGGATGCCGTGGACAAGCTAAGAACAGAGTGGGGGCCCCCGTGGGCTGGATCTAGCCTGGGACTGAGGGAAAAAAGAGGGGGAACTCCAGCTGGTCCCTTGAGGGGAGTCCTTGGCTTGACAGTGGCAGGCTTGGGCTTGGGCTTGGCTTGGCAGCATGGCTGGGAGCGCTAGGAGTCCGTCTACGGGAGATTAGATGGTAGCTCTGTAGGGGAAGGCCTTCTGTTGTAAGACACCATAGTGGCCTTACCTCAGGAGCACCACCCACAGAGCACAGATTGACAAAGTGACCACTGCGATAGCGTGAGGGTTTTAATCCATGTATGTTGGGGTTGCTCATCCATGCAGGGAGAGTCAACCCCGAACCCAAAAAGCACACAACTTTTATTCCTTACAGAGGGCAGACTTCAGGGTTAGCTGGCCCATTCTCATTGGTGATACACAGGACAAAGGATCTGGTCAGGTATTGGCTGGCCTGCTCAAGGGGCTGTTCTTGGCTCAGTCAGTCACTTCCTCATCCAGCCCTACACATGGCCTTGGAGAATCACTGGGAAAGGGCTAAGTTGGCACATCCCTTAGAGGGAGGTGAACTGGGTGATCGGGCAGGGTCAGGATGACATCTTGTGGTCATTCTCAGAATTTACCACAGGGAGGGGTAGGGGGTCTTTCCAAGAACAGTCGTTATTGCTTAATTAGCTTAGTCAGAATCTTGATCACCAAAACTTTATCATATCACTGGGCATCCTGACACCAGATGTATTTCTCAAAACCTCGTTTTTACAGCTTTGTTTCTTATATTTATGAAACTATGAAACTTTATTTCTTCAGTCCATGGCTTCCCACAGCAGATCCCAATGAAAAGAGGGAATCTATGGTTTCAAGGCGTTTATTGTCATGGCGGAAGGTGGATGCGTAAAACCGTATCCTACATCTCAGGGTGGGCCTGAGATTAAATACCTTTTGCAGGGAGGAGTGTCTGGGGAGAAAAGGTGATTGGCTAAGCCCTCCAGGCCTTTAGGTTCCTCATTACAATGGACGTCTATCTGTCTTGAGCTTGCGTGGCCTGTGGTCAGGTCCTCTACCTGTGGAGGGGCGTAGGGTGTTGCCCTTATGTGACTGATGGCCACAAATCTATGGAGGGCTGTGGCTAGTGACAGGGGCCTGGTGCCCGGGAGTCAGGCGAAATGCCTACTTTAGGGTCACTGGGGTTTCTAGCCTTAGTGCAACAGGAACCAGGCTGCCTTTCATGGTCCCATAGTAGATCTCCTCTCTCAGTTTGTCACTATTACCTGTCAGTTTATTGACCCATTGAGGACAGGAGAGCTGGTTAGGGCTGCTGGGGCCCAGGTCCTGACCCTAATCACTCTGTGATGCATCTTCCTGGTTCCTTCCTGTTCCTCTCTGCTTTCTGTCTGCCACAAGTGAATGAACCTACTGTCGGCTCCCCCCCACCCCACCCCCCCCACCCCCAGGCAACCTCGGGCACCGAGACTGTGAGCCAGAATAACGCTTTCCTCTTGAATTCTTTCGGGTCACATTTAGATATCTGCAACTAACACAGGTACCCATAATGCACTTGGGGGATGGAATACGTATGCCATGTTGAGTGGCACCCACGCATTCCTGATTCACTGTTTCTGTCACGATTTGTTTACCGGTTTTTGTCAACTGCCCTTACATCATCCGACTCTGTAATTTTTCTCCTTATAGTTTCAAAACGAGGGATTATATAGTTTTGCTGATAATGGGATCATCTGAATACCCCAGGAATGCACCTGATCATGACAGATTAGTTTTAATAAGCTGTGGGATTTACAATTGAGAAACATGTGAGATTGATCTGTGCTTGGCTTGTGTATAAGCTTTGATAGAATTTGATTCTAGCTTAATAATAAATAATTGAACAGGGCTGGAGAGATGGCTCAGTGATTAAAAGCACTTGTTGCTCTTGCAGAGGTCCCCGGCACCTCTGTGGATTGCTAAGGTGGTTCTGTAGTGGGAGCCATCAGTTATTTCTCTTGGTGTTGAGCAGCTGGAAGAGGAATGTTGGTCCAGTCAGGGTGCGACTTTGAATGCCGGTCTTTACCACTCTCAAATTACTGTCAGAAGACAACTTTCTGACCAGAACTCTCTAGAGCAGTGGCTCTCAACCTTCCTCATGCTGTGACCGTTTAATACAATTCCTCATGTTGTGGTGATAAAATCACTTTGTTGCTACTTCAGAACTGTAATTTTGCTCCTGTTATGAATCGTGATGTAAATATCTGATGTGTGACCCCACGGGGGCTGCAACCCACGGGTTGAGAGTCGCCACTCTAGAGGCTAAGCAAGCAGTGGCTCTCACAGACGGGGATAGCAGCGTCTCATCACCGCCCCGTGTGGCTCTTGACCTCTACCCTTTGGAGGTGTTCATTTTGACTTATTGACTTCTGTGCTCTTCTGCTCCTTTCTAGCACTAATGTCTGCTTTAGAGGATTGGTGGGGCAGATATCACCCTCCGAGCATCAGTGAAGCCTTGCCCATGCTAAGTAAGTGCCCTATGGAGATTCTCCCCAACCTTTGGCCAATTTGTACTCATTCTGTTTCTGTGGATTCTTCCGTCCATTTCTCAACCACTACTATCGTGAAGATTTGCCTCAGAAGCTGACTTTATCTGCAGCCTGTCTGTCCTGGTACATCTTGATTACTGCTTTCCCCTATACATTCTGCCATTTCTGTTTCTTTTCCAAACCTAATTTTAAAAAAAGAGTTATTTTTTTTTTTAATTTTCAGGTAAAAAGACCTTTTGATTTCTAATTGTTTTAATTGCGTCCGGGAGACAATGCCTACACTTCTCCTACTCTTTGGAGTTTGTTGAGGTGTTCTTTGTGGTCTTAATATTCGGTCAATTTATTTTTCCCAAAAACCTCATAAGAGGAAAGAAAGCCTGTGTCTAGGTTTTAGGATATGAGGTTTAATGTATATCAACTGAGACACACCTTGTTAATTATTTAAGTCTGCTATATCTTATTTATTCTTTGCTTCACGTAATGCTTTTTGGCCTTAAATCTAGCTTACATTGTAGTTAATATGATGACCTCTGCATATTTCTTTTTTGGTAATTTTTTTTTTTTTTTGGTTTGTTTGCACCTGTCCTGATTGCCTCAGCACAAAGTCCCATCTTTCCATCGTGGGGTTGCTGTCTTTTTGCAGGTGGGACTTTTGTTTGCTGAGTTAGGGTGTGCTGCGTGGCCCAACCTGAAAATCTTTTAACAACTAAACAGTGCCATTGCCACTAATGATGGGATAGGGGTGTTTGGTTTCCATGCTGACATTTTGATTCGTTTTGCTTTAATGAATTCTTCTGACTTCGTGGTCCCTTTCCTTAGCACCCGATCCCTGTCTAGAACTCCTGATACTTTTTGACTCTAAAAATAATTTAACATTATAATTTCATTTAATGCCCACACATTTTTCTTTATTGAAAGCCTATTTTATGTGTTTCGCCTCTACGTATGTCTGCATACCATGTGCTTGCAGTACCCAAGAAGGCCAGAAGAGGACACTGGTTCTGCTGGAACTGGAGTCAGACCACTGACTGTCAGCCACGTGGGTGCCTAGAATTGAACCTGGGTCCTCTGGAAGGGCAGCCAGTGCTCTTAACTGCTGGGCCATCTCTCCAGTCTCTGTTCTTCTCTCTTTAGAAAATACTTAATCAATCTGGATCATGAGAAACAGTGACGGTGATATTTTCTCTTCTAGCACTTGGGTTTGGAGACGTTCTTTCCTAACGTGCCTTTGAACTGTTACTCACACTTCTGTAATTTGTTCATTTGGGTTTTAAAATGGTAACTTTGACTCCCACGTCTACGGATATTTCCACCTGTGGATTTAACTCATTCTTACTAAGATTTTTTTTTTTTTTCGGAGCTAGGGACCGAACCCAGGACCTTGCGCTTGCTAGGCAAGCGCTCTACCACTGAGCCAAATCCCCAACCCCTTGGATTTAACTCATTCTTATTCTCTCTCTCCAGCGTCTTCTTGGGCTCTAAGGCTTCCAGCTGGTATAGAACTCGTGAGCTCATGTTCTCCAAAGCCTCAGGCTCCAGATTGGCGGGGACCAATCAGAAACGTGCTACCATGTCAGCTGACAACTTGACACCTAGGAGGCAGGTTTCTGGGCACACCTGTGAGGGCTTGTTTAACTGTAGGCTCTGATGATACCTGCAGGGGGTTATCTTGATTATACCTTAATTGAAGTGGGAATTCCTACTGTGATGAACTGTAGCCTGGATCTGTGAGCCAAAATAGATTTCACAGGTGATTGTCCCCAAATCACCGTTCAAGGCATCGTGTTACAACAGTAGGATGGGAAACTGAGACACCAGCTCTTCACTGTATGGTCTTTACATTGTCCGGGAAATTGTGTTTAATATTCTATTTCCTGACTCTAGCTGGGGCCATTCAGGACAGAAATTGAAGACCCGAGAACAGGCTCTTTAATTTTACCTCCAACATTCTTGTGTCAAGGTTTTGCTCTTGCATGATCTGGGCTGACAATTGCTTGGGCGTTTCTTCAACCTCTCTATGTCCCTGTTATGCCCGTCATTATTCTTTCTTTCTGTTTTACTTTCTTCTGACTGCCCCTCTTCGAGTTAGTCCTGGTATTTTTTTTTATAAAATTCCTGAGCTCCTCCAGTGGCTTTGCCAGCTCAAGTTTGGTCTCCTGTCAAGTTTTGAAGTCTCCCTTTTGTTTTGTGTCTGTGGTTTGTGACTTTTCCTTTGCATAGCTTGCTCTAGTTCTTAGCTGAGATCTGTCCTGTGTTTGTATCCCTTTGGAATGCGTCTCTGACTTTACTTGAAAACCTTCCTGTTCCTTTTTCATCTTTTAAATGATATGCTTATATCAATATTGCTTCCATTTACCTATGTTAACCCATCTTGGTTTGAGATACTTTTTATTAGCATATGTGATGGGTATTTCTGGTTGTCAACTTGATTACGTTGGAATTAACTAAAGACCCAAGTGGCTAGGCACACCTGAGAGGGACTTTTAGTTAACTGGATCAATTGAGGTAGGAGGACCCTCTTAAAATTCTTATCACTTGAAGTGCAAAGACCCACCTTTAACTTGGTTACACCTTCTGCCGGCAGCCCATATAGGCCATGGGAGAAGGACGCTTGCTCTCTTTGCCTGCTTGCACTTGCTCTCACTGGCAAGTCTGTTCCTTCTCTGGCATTAGAGTCTACTTCAGGATTCCAGTGTCAACTGAAGACCATCTGAGACATCCAGCCTTGTGGATTGAAAACAATGGATTCTTGAACCTTCCATCAAGAGTCAGCCATTGCTGGATGAGCTGGATCATGACCTGTAAGCCTCTCTCTCTCTCTCTCTCTCTCTCTCTCTCTCTCTCTCCCTCTCTCTCTCTCTATATATATACATATATACACATATATGTATATATATATATATGTGTGTGTGTGCGCTATGTATGTGTGGATATACATACACATATATGGAAATATGTATTATTTTATTGGTTCTGTCTCTCTAGAGATTCTTGAATATTATGACACCATTAATTATACATAGTAATGGGTTTATGTGACATTTTCATGCACATATGTAAATGTATTTTGATAATATTCCTCCCATTTCTCTCTCTTCTTTCTCTTTATCTCTATGCCTCTCTCTCCTTCTCTTTGTTGAGACACAATCTTATATGCAGTCCTGGCTAGTCTGGGGTACTCACTCTGTAGACCAGGCTGACCTCAAACTCAAAGAGCTCTACCTGCCTCTGCCTCCAGAGTGCTCAGACTAAAGGCATGCACCATCACATTCAGTCTTTGCATGTGCTCATGGGCATGTGTCTCTGTGCACATGTGCACACATAAGCTTGTTTGCAGGAGATCCCACCAGTGCTGAGCTATCAGGCTTTAAGATACAAGGGATTTTATGCTTCTGGGCCGACTGCTTTCTGTAAGTCTGGCTCATCAAGGGAGGCTCTGGATGGTCCATCCACCATGGGAGACTGGCCGTGGGAGACTGAAGAGGTCTGCTGTCTGCAGCTAAACTTGTGTGAAGAAGAGGTTGAGTTTGCATGGGCAATCCTTTCTCCTCCAGGAAGGATATTTTATGATGCCTTTTTAGATACCCCTAGACTCTCTTGTGCATGCTGTTTTGTCTTCTTGTAGCTGTTTCGAAGATCTCTTTCAGCATATTTGAAGCTTGTGAATTCTAGTTGTCTCCTAGTTTAGCTAAAATTGAACTTTTTAATGAGGTCTCCCCTCCTCTTTTCATTGGCATCTGTCTGACATAGGAGAAGGGGAGGTTGAGTAGCATACCTGTGCTTGCATCAGATGTTCTGAAGTAGGACCTTCTTAAATGAGAGCCAGAGGCCTCCTCCAGCTTCAATCATCCAGTGGCTCCATGACTCAAAGACTAAAACCAAACCTTGTTCTTAGTGCACATCATCTCATGGGATGGATGTCCAGGCTGCGCACGTCTCCCCTGATTTATCTCAAGACTCTCTCAGTGTGCTTCATGCTTCGGTTATACTGGCTTCCTTTCAGGCTCTTAGGACATGTGAGTTTCTTGTCTACTAAAGAATTCCCTGATGATAAAGGCTGCCCCAGCCCTCCCAGCATCCTCTCTTGTCCTTACTATTTCGTTCTGAAATTAAATGCCTTATTTTTAGAGATGCTATCCTGTACCACAGCCTCCCAGCTCCTTGCTCTTCCCCCATAGAACTGAATGTATGTTTGTCTCTTGTCCACTCCACTTTGTCCATCTTTCTCCTCAGCCTTCCCCCTCTTTTTCTGTTTCCTCATTTCCTGCCTTCGCTGTCCCCTTCCCTTATTCCCTCAGAAGTACAGGGTAGGAAGTGCCGATTTCTTATTCACTGTCACACCTTACACAATGCCTGTCCTGTGCCTGCTCCCAGGTTCCTTGCCTGTTTGAGTTCCCACCTTGACTTCCCTCAGTGAAGGTCTGTGATGTGGGAGTATAAAATGAAATCAACCCTTTTCTTCCCAAGTTACTTTTGTCATGGTGTTTTGTCACAGCAATAGAAACCCTGACTAAGACAGCATACTCTTTACCTAGTACTCACTCCCATCCATTGGGATAGACTATATTACCACCAGTGCCTCTTGACACCCACCCTCCTACCCACTCCTCACCCAAACTGGAATTTCCCAGTTAGGTATTAAAGAGGCAGCCCCCACTTCTGGGATCAAGTCAACCCTTTCTGCAGAAGTCTGGAGTCATCCCCAGTCATCATCCAAAGCCCTCCTTCTCTTCCTCATCCTCAAAGGACCCCACATCCCCTGCCTGGTTGAGACTTCCTCCCTACTTCTCCATCTCTAGACTAAGAATAAATGCTTATCAGTCTCTTATTGCTCTTGTGTCTCTAAAATGGGAAGGACACATTTGGGGGTCAAAACAGTAAGAATATTTCAGAAGGACAGCCTGGAGCTTGTTACTTGGGCTGAAGAGCAACAAGGTTGGAAGGAAGCTTTGAGACCGTTTCTCAGAAAGGCTAGTTATAGGAACAGGAATATTTTGTTGTGGAAAAAGCCAGGTTTAGAGGCAGATATTAATAGCCTTCAAATGCAGGAGGTTTAATCTCGGAGAAAATTGTTTTCACCAGAAGAATCATCTTGGGAGCTTGTTAAAAAATATGGAATCCCGGGCTCTCCCAGACACTTGATTTCTAGGCTATGGAGTGGGACTAAAGAGTTTTATTCAGTTTTGTTCTTTAATAAGTACCCCAGGTAGTTCTTTTCATTAGAAACTGTTGAAGAATACCATTTATAAGCAGTGGTGGTATTACTGTAGGACAAGTTGGGCCTCTGGCTGATGTTACAGACAGGCAGATGGATACCATGCAGGGAATTTGTCTTAAAGTGGTGGGGCTGCCTCCTCGAGTGGAACCCTTTGGAACTTACCAACCCTTGTGTGGGCGAAGGAGAGTCATGCATAAGTGACTGACAGTTTGGGTTTCAGGAAACTCAAATACTTTGAAAAATGTGTATGGGTGTTTTGCCTGCGCATGTCTGCATACCTGGTGCCCTTGTAGGTCAGAAAAGGCTTTGTATTGTACCCCTTGACATTGGAGTTACATGTGATGGTGAGCCACCATGTGGGTACTGGGAATTAAACCTGGTCCTACGGAAGAGCAGTCAGTGTTCTTAAGTGATAAGAGATCTTTCCAAACCCCCCTCTCTCTCCGTGTGTGTGTGTGTGTGTGTGTGTGTGTGTGTGTGTGTGTGTGTGTGTATGTGCATGTTTTCTGTGTTTTCTGGAGCTGAAGTTACAAGTGGTTATGGCCACCCAATATGGTTGCTAGGAATTGGATTTGGGTCTATTTCACCAGAATCTCAAATACCTTTAAGTATTAAGGAGTAACATCAATTGGAATTTGGCAGTGGGAGAGACAAAGGCGGTATGAAACCAGAACTAATAAAAATCAGACAACAAACTAAATGAAATGGTTCTCTCTCTCTCTCTCTCTCTCTCTCTCTCTCTCTCTCTCTCTCTCTCACACACACACACACACACACACACACACACAACTCAACAGCAACTAAGGGGAACAGAGAGAAAGAAAGAAGGCAAAGCAGGGATTGTTTGTCATTCAAGCCTCAAAGTTTTTGAACACGGAAGGAATTCTGACATTTTCAACTCACACACACTCAGAGCCGCTGCAGAAGCGAGACTGCTGAAGTGAGCTGCAGCCTGAGTTATTAACTAGATTAATTTAAAGCATGATGGCTCCACCAATTAACATGGAGAACCGGCTTGCATCTGCAAGCAAAAGATGGAGATGGATGCTGGAAGAATATTCCCAGGCCTCCGTGAGACCAGGGCCCATCTGGTCAGTAATTCCCCAACAGCCCCGGAGCCAGGAGGCCTGTGGACATGCTGACCTCCAGGGGACAGGTCACTAGTGAATGATCTCAGGATCTGGTGGAGGTTGCTATAGAAACAGGGAAGCTCTGGAAAGTAACTCTAGAATGGCCTGAGGGAGGTTCAGAAGGGTTGGGGTGGCCCATTATTGTTTCTCAGTGTTTATTAAGTCACACATTTAATGTTCACAAGAACCCTGAGCGATGCATTTAATCACCTCTGTTCCACATTGAGAAAACAATCTCTGAGAGACGATTCAGATCACCCAAAGGAACGGGGGAATTTTCCGGATTCAGCGTGTTAGTTCTTAAGGGTTAGTAAGTGGCAGATTTCACACTGGCCCCATCTCTGCCTCCAAAGCAAATGGAGGTTTCTTTCGTTAGCCAAGGGCCCACCTTAGTGATAGCTGAAGTGTGTTGCAAACTTTAAGGAAATTCCAACAAGCCAAAGGAGATGTCGGAAAAAGGCACAACCGAGCAGGTCACCAGAGAATTAATACAAGTGCACTTGAAGGGCACAGATATCGCAGTGAGAGATGCGGAGGGGGCACGGGAGAAGAGCAATTGCTTGTTCACAGGGTGTCGGTGAATTGTCAGTGAGTTGTCTTAAAGGACACCCTATGAATATCTATGACCGTCTTAAAATGTATATCCTGTTTGGCCCCAAAACTCTACTCCAGGGTCTTAGTTTTTATCCATATCCATCCATTCATCAAAACATACATATATACATGTGTGTAGAAGAAGCAAACACGTGTAGATATTTCAGAGCTATTTGTATGAGCAAAAGGACTGACAGTGACACACATGACATGGACTAGGTATGTATTAAATACACAGTCGTAACACATGACGTGGGATAGGAATGTATTAAATACACACTAGTAACACACATGACATGGACTAGGGATGTATTAAATACACAGTAGTAACACATGACGTGGGATAGAATGTATTAAATAGGCACTAATAACACACATGACATGGACTAGGGATGTTTTAAATACACAATAGTAAAACCTGAAATGAAAAGAAGTTTGCAAAGCCCACACTTAATTACTGGTTAATTCTACCCCCCGATAACAAGGAGACCCAGGAATAACCAGAGTACTTTACAGAGGTGTGTAAAGTCTTGACCCACATAGGACAGTTTACAAATAAGTTATCTATTCTGGAGACTTTCTACAATGCAAAGAACAGGCAGATGCTATTCCAACCTAAACCCATGGGAGCAGAACATCCAGAAGGCTGAAACACTGCTCTGAACAAGGATGAGAAAAGACAGAGTGTGGGATGATAGCATTTTGGGCTCTGCCCAGGGTTCCTCATGGTACCCAGTGTTTGGAGAACTAGTGTTAGTGGAGGGAGGTCACACTGAAGATAGGTAAGTAAGGTTTTGAAAGGCTTCTTGCTGTACAGAGACTTAGCAGAAATAGAAAGGAGAGGAGGAAAGAAAGGAGATTCTTGTGTTTGCCTTATAATGTCTGGCCAATGCCTCCTATTGGCAGAATATAGACTAAAGCTAACTGAGAAAAGGAAGATTTGAATGTGCTTCAAGCCTGCTCAAGGCAGACGAGTGTGCAGAACACCCAGAAGGAAGACACATGAGAGCTAAATGAGCAGCTTAAACCTGACATATCCATATGGGTACTGGATATTTTTTGTTCTGAGTGTTTTTTTATCAGTTATTGGGGTAGCAAATTACTAATGTCTCCTCAGAGTCCTGTTAATACTACCTTAACCTATATGACTAGCTACACACACACACACACACACACACACACACACACACACACACACACACACTCACACTCACACACTGAAACCCTGAAAATTAGGGACTGTCGCTAGTCAGCTTAAGTAAGACTATTTGCATTAGATCCTGTTAGTCCTAGTTAGCCAAACTGTCAACATCACACAGCCTTGTGTCACTGGAATCTCCACTGAGGGATTGCCCAAGTCAGATTGACTTGTGGGCATGTCTGCGAGGGATTGTCTTGATTGTTAATTGATGGTGAAGGGCCCAGCCCCTTGTAGGCAGTGCCATTCCCTGGGCAGGAGGTCGAGGGCTGTACAAAAAAGTTAGTTAGCTGTGATCTGGGCATGAGCAGTGTTCCTCCATGGACTCTGCTTCAGGTTCCTCCTTGATTTCCCACAAGGACAGACTGTAACCTATGGGCTAAATAAATGCTTTCTTTCCCTGAGTTGCTTTTGACTAGAATGTTTTATTACAGCAATAGAAAGGAAGCTAGAAGGGTAGTATGTTAGAATTTGCCTGGTATTGGGATCCCTAATAGGACGGCAGCGATGGGGATTCTGATGCATGGGATGCAGAGAAGACAAGCTCTTGCTGTTTGGGGATAGCAAGTGGAAAAAGAAAACTGGGCAGGGACAGAACAGCTTCAGTCAGACCCTGAGGGGTGTGCATGCACCAGGAAGGCATAACCTACCAGGCAAAGGAGCTACTGGTCGGCATAGGTAGAGCTGCCCATTCTTAGAAGGGCCTGAAGCCAAGGACCACAGGGCACTGGCAGCACAGTTACATCACTTCCTTGGAGGGTGATGGCATTGCTAAACTTTAACTATTTATTTTTTGATATGTTTTGGCTGTATCTTTGTAAATCGATACATAGTTGAATCTTTGATTTTTGCTTTTATGATTGTTTCTCTTTGTCCTATCATCTCCGTTGAGTTACAGTTACAAACTTTGGATTAGACAGCTCTTAAGTGGACTCTGAGAGACAGGTAACTGCCAATGTGTATAAACGATTCCTCAAAGGATGCTTAGAAGACCTGCATCCTCTGTGGATGCTCTACATTTAACGAGTGTTCACTGCCCACCATTGGCAGGCCACCAAGTTTTAGTAGTGTACATTGATCTTGTTTACTTTGGGCTTCATAAAACTTGCATCATAAAATCCCTAATTGCTGGCTTCTTCTCTTCAGCAGAGTATTTTTTAAGATTTCCCTATGATTTTGCATATTCTGGAGTCAGGTAGTCTTTTTTTTAAATATTATTTATTTAATGTATTTGAGTCCACTGTATCTGTCTTCAGACACACCAGAAGAGGGCATTGGATCCCATTACAGACAGTTGGAAGCCACCATGTGGTTGCTGGGAATTGAACTCAGAACCTCAGGAAGAGCAGTCAGTGCTCTTAACCACTGAGCCATCTCTCCAGTCACCCCCCCTTTTGTTGTTGTTTTAAAGCTAGAGTTCTGGCTATCAAAGCACCACTTAAAAACCCATTAGCCCTTTTGTGTGAATTTGAATTGAGATTGTCTCACTTGCAGTTGTTACCAATGAAGTTGCTATAAAAATATTTGTTCAAGAACTCTGCACGCATGCTTCTGTTTTCAGATTTTTAATCAACTTGGTTGAGGTATAACACACAATAAGCTGCATTCATTTAATGTATTCAATCTCAGGTCTTTACTGATAGCACACCTAAGAAGCTATCCTCACAGCAAAGATGCAGAAGCTCCAACCCCCCCAGGGCTTTCCTGGCCTCCTCTGCGGTCCGTATCACCCACACTCACACCCCCCCAGTCCCACATGCACTCATGAACACACACACATGCACACACGTGCACACACACATACAATGCACACATGAACAAGCACACATGCACACGTGAACACATGTGCATACACACATACACATGCATACATGAACAAACACACATGCATACATGTGCATACACATGCACACATGAACACACACATGCACACATGCACACATGTGCACACACATAAAATGCACACACAAACAAACACACATGCACATGTGCACACATGTGCATACACACATACACATGCACACATGAACACACACATGCACACATGCACACATGTGTACACACACATACAATGCACACATGAACAAACACACATGCACATGTGCACACATGTGCATACACATATACACATGCACACATGAACACACACATGCACACATGAACACATGTGCCCACACACATACAATGCACACATGAACAAACACACATGCACACATGTGCATACACACATACACATGCACACATGAACATACACACATGCACATACGCACACATGTGCACACACATGCACACATGAACAAATGCACATGCATATGTGTATCCACGCACATACACACACACACATACACCAGCACACCAGGCTTGGGCTAGGCTGATCAGCCTTTTGTCACTGTAAGTTAGCCTGCATTTCCTAGAATTTTAAATAAATAGATTCATACAACACACACACACACTCTTTCATGCCAGTGTCTTTCACTTAGCATAAAGCACTCAAGATTCACTCATCCATGATATGATTTGGGACTCGATTGTTTTGTTAAATACTTAATTTATTTTTTTGAAAATTTTATGCAAGAATACTGTATTACCACAACTGTCCCGAACCTCCTCCTTCTAACTCTTTTGCTCTGTTGTCCTTCTAATTTCTTTTCAAATTCATAGCCTCTTATTTTTTTAATTCACACACACACACACACACATACACACACACACACACGCACACACACGCACGCTCACACACGGCACCTATCCAGAGAGGCTTGCCCCTAGAAAAAACTGATTCTTGCCATCATTAATTGCTCTTCATTTAGGGTGGGCCTTGTGAGCTTTCCCCAGCCGTGTTGACATTCTGTTGGTCAGGTCTTCTTTAGGCAGCCATGTTGTTGAGATTTCATGAGTGTAACCTCTCTTCCATGTCCTGAAGACGTATGTGGTAACAAGTGTCCTGTTCCTCTGTTGTTGTTGTTATTTTGTTTTTTAATTTTCTGTCTCCTCTCTGATGTCTCCTGACATTCAGTGTGGGAGTTGTGTTATAGATGCATCAATGGGGATGGACACTCCATGCCAGTTGCTGTCTGCATTTGACCAGGTACTTCTGGAGTGAGCTCCTTCTACTGCAAAAGTAGTGTTGTGGATGGGGTAAGAGCTAGACTTACCTGTGGGTATGAGATAAGCAAGCTGAATTGAGTTAAAAACTATATGGTTTAGAGAACCGGCAGTAGTAGGCTTTCTTCAGGGGTCCTTGCCTCACCAGCCAGGGCAGTGAGAAAGGTTTACCATGCCAGGCATGAAGCCCCTCCTTTTGAGTGGGCCTTAAGTCCATTTAGATAGCTGCTGCTTACCCTCAGGATATAAGTGCCATTATTTCATCTTTTGGAGTTTCTTGCTGTCCTGATCATTGTGGTTCATAAGTTCAAAGCTGGGTAGGACTACTGATTGTTTATCTCCATTGGCAGCTCGCATATCAGGGAGCCTGACTAACTTACCACAGCTGCAGGGCCAGGGGCCTCTGTGCTTCCTCTTTTATTATTTTTACTCTGCTTTTAGGAATCTTTTAATTTGTCACACTGTGAAAACTTACAATTTTTTCTCTATCTTGTATGTATTTAATTTTGTTTATGCATCTTTCGATATTGTGCAATCTTTTTCCTTTTCCTTTCTTTTTGTCTCTATGCCTCTTTTTTTCTTCTTTCCATTGTACTTTCAGTAGTATTTTGACTTTATCACTTTTTAAAAAGTGCTGCCTTAAAGTGAAAAGGCAGAAAAGGTGTTTCAGGCTTGCCCACCTAGAAATTAAACAGGTGCAGCCATGCTAATGTCTGACAAAGTAGACTTTACATTAAGATTAGTCAGAAGACTTAGAGGAGGTAAGGTCATATTGATTAAGGGGTTAATAATCCATCAAGAGGACATTTTATTTTAAGCAATTATGCACTGAACATTGGCATGTCCAAGCTCATAAAACAAACACTCCTGGAAGTAATAGCACAAATCAATAAAATAATGTCAAGTAAATGTAAAGCCTTATTATCACCAGCAAGCATGCCACCAGACCCCCCACACCCCCAAAAAACAACAAAGAAACATCAGTGTTAGATGATAGCATATATCAAATGGAGACTCAATATTCTACTCAAAGAGACTAGAACACACATTCATGTCAGCATCCCATGGAACTTTCTCAAAAATAGATCACATTTTAGTACACAAAACAGATCTTAACAATTAAAGAACATGGAAAGAATTTCTTGTGTTCTGCCTGATCACAATGGAATAACACTAAAAATTAACAGCAAAAAATTATAGCAAATATATCAGCTCATGGAGACAGCAAAACACAGGAGCAAAATGCTGAATGAGTCATGAAAATCAGGAGGCACATGAATCCTGGGACTGGATGAAAACAGAAACATCACAGATGAGACCGCCATGGGCTACAAGGAAAGCTGCTGTACGAGGGAAACTCATAGCCCTAAATGTCTGAGTTAAAAACAACCCAGAGAAACCTCCAATAGATAACAGTGATGTCCTCCCAAGGTCTTAGGAAAACAAGAGAAAGCCAACCAAAATTCGGCCCATGGAAAGAAATGATCAGGATCAGGGCAGACATAATGAAATGCAAGTGAAGGTTCACTGCAAAGAATCAATGAAGCAAAGAGTTAGTTCTTTGGAAAGATAAACAATGTTGGCAAACCTTTAGCTGAAAGTAACCCAAAACAGAAGACTCAAATGAACAAAATTAGAGATGGAAAAGGAAACATTATATGAGATTAATTAGGCACAGAGGACTATTTGGGCACACTTTGAGAATCTACATACATTCTAGTAAATTAGAAAACTTAGAAATTGATACATTTCTAGACACAGATGACTTACTATGATTAAGCCATAATGGTATAAATAGCTTAAGTAGGTCTATAATGATCAAAGAGACTAATAATTTCCCAACTGACACAAAGAATAAGGACCAGAGAGATTCACTGTTGAATACTAGAAAATCTTTTTTTATGATTATTTTTTTATAAGTGCTCTATCTGTATGTACACCTGCATGCCAGAAAAGGGCATGAGACCCCCCATTAGAGATGGTTATGAGCCACCATGTGGTTGCTAGGGATTGAACTCAGGACCTCTGGAAGAGCAGTTAGTGATCTTAACCACTGAGCCATCTCTCCAGCTGCAAATTTTTAAGAAACTAACATATTAATGTCACCAAAATAATTTTATAAAATGAAAAAAGAATTATACTAAGACTACTTTATAACATCATATCACCCTGATACCGAATCTGGGTGAGGACAGCAAAAAGAGAAGATCACAGCCCAATCTCCCTGAAAAACACTGATGCAAAAATTCTCCATGAGTTATCTTCAAACTGAAGTCAAGAACACACAGAAAGAATAGTCACCATGGTTATGAGTGCAAGGATGGTTCAACATGTCCAAGTCAATAAATGACTCTGGTATTGTGGGTAGACTCAAGGACAGAAATCACAGTGTATGTAGAAAAGGCCCAATGTCCCTTTACAACAAAAGGCTTCAAGAAACTAGGAATAGAAGGAATATATTTAATAATAAATAAAGACTACTTAACACAAAACTACAGGCAAAATAACACTAAATGTGGAAAACTCAAAGCATTTCTGAGGAATCAGAAATAAGACAGGAGTGTGTGTTCCTTTACCTATATTTAACACAATCCTTGAATCTTAGTCAGGAGAGCTGCACAAAAAAGAAGAGGGACACATGGAGGAAGAGAAGTCAAATGATCTGTGTGCAGGCGAATCAAAACACTAGAGACCATGAAGATCCTGCTAGGAAACTCTTAAAACTAACACACACTTTCAGGGAAGTTCCGGGACACAAACTTAGTAAATGAAGCCAATAGCTTCCCTATACATCAATGATAAAAAAAAAATTGTAATCAGGAAAACAATCCCATCCATCATGGCTTCACCCAAAATAAAACACCTAGGAATAAGGAACAGAAAGACTTTACATTGGAAAATTTAAAATACCGAAGAAATCGAGTGAGACAGAAAGACCCCCATGCTCGCAGAACTACAGAATTGATGATGTGAAAATGGCTCTTCTACTAAAAGCACTCTACAGATTCAATACACCCTATCAAACATTCTTCATAGGTATATTAAAAGTGACCATAAACTTCTTTTGGAAGCACCAAAGACTCTAAGGAGCTAGAATAATCGGTTACCTAAATTTTTGACAAAGATGCTCAGAACATATTTTGAAGAAAAAGACTTCATCTTTAACAAATGGTGATGGGAAAACCAAATAGCCACATGTAGAAGAAAGAAACGATAATCTCATATTTCACCCTGTACAAAAGTCAATCTAATGTGGATGTAAGACCCCAAACTCTGTTTCTTTGTTAGGGTTTTACTGCTGTGAACAGAAACCATGACCAAGGCAACTCTTATTAAAGGACAACATTTAATTGGGGCTGGCTTACAGGTTCAGAGGTTTAGTCCAGTATCAAGGCAGGAATATGGCAGAATGCAGGTGGGCAGGCAGAATACAAGGCAGGTGCAGGAGGAGCTGAGAGTTCAACGTCTTGTTCCAAAGGCGAACAGGAGGAGACGGGCATCCTCAGACAGCTAGGAGGAAGCTCTCAAAGCCCACACCCACAATGGCACACTTCCCCCCAACAAGACCACACTTACTCCAGCAAGGCCACACCTTGAAATCGTGCCCTGGGCCAAGCATATTCAGACCACCACACTCTGGAACTGCTAGAGGAAAATACAAGGAAACGATTCTGGCCACAATTCTGGATATGGAGGCAGTCCAAGACTTTTGAAAGCTCCAACAGCTCAGAAAACAGAACGAAGAACTAACAAAAGAGATCGAGCGACATCAAGGTGCTTCTGCACAGCCTCTGAAACAATCAGCAGAATGAGTGGGCAGTGCACAGAATGGGAGGGAGTCTTTGCCTACTGGCATGTTCTATTTTACATTTCCCTGAGGTCTTAGGATACTGAACACTCTTTGAAATACTTATCCGCCATTTGTGTCCCTTCTGCTCGGTTCATTAGCTCCTCTATTGATTGCGTGATGTGTTTCTCTGAGCTCCCATCCTGGGATTCCCTATAGAATCTATATATTAATCCCTTGTCAGAGGCAGAGAAGGCAGAGATTTGTCTCTGAGTTGTGTGTGTATCTTCTAAAGGATGCTCTTTCTCAGTTCATTTATTACTAGGGACTTTTAAATGAGGTTCCAGTAGACTTCCTACATGGCAATCGCACCAAGGATTTGTCTATAAATAAAGGCTACTTTACTCCTTTCCAATCTGAATCTTTCATTTCTCATCCCTCCTTTATTCAACGACTAAGATCCCACCCCCAGGGCCATGTTTGAGAGGCAGAGGGAAAGGAGGCAGCTTTATCACGTTCCAGGTCTTAAGAGAAAACAGGCTTTTGTCTCTAAGCATGGAGTGAGCAGGAGGGTTCCCTCGGTGCCCTTTCTAGTCAAGAAAAAAATCCCTCCTATTCCCTATATGCTAAGGGTGTATATTAAGAGTTGATGCTGGATTAAAAACAAAGACAATTTTTTTTTGGAAACAAGATCCTTGCAATAATCCTCCTGCCTCAGCCTTTCAAATACGGGAATTACAGACATGAACCACCCTGTCTGGCTTAGATGTTGGATTTTCAGTGCTTCTCTGTATCTCTTAAAATGACTTTTTTTCCAGCGCACGTTTTAAAAATTTTAATTAGGCAAAGTACTTCGCTCAACTCCCTGATGCTTAGCTGAACGTGCATCCATGGTACTCCCCTGACATTGTGTTAGATAGCTAGTCACATGGTGACAGGCTAGAAGGAATTGGCACTGGATCCCTTTCTCATATTCAGTCAAACACACACACAGAACAGCAGGATTTATTTATTGGTCAAAAGAATGGGAGTGGAGATGTGCTTCTGGAAGACAGTGTGGTAGCTTGCCTGCCCAGAAAGTTATTAATGGATATAACTGACTGGACACCTGTGGGCGTCCTGATCTTGGAGGATTACTGTGAAACAGGAGGCTGGCTGATATACGACAAGGATATCATTGTATGAGATGTGTTGCTGAGCTCTCTCCTGCAAAAGTCAGTCTAAGCCTGTCAGTCACCCGAATCGGGTAAAGACCTTCAGAGAAAGTGGCTTGTCCCAGAGATCTGGGAATGTAGGTGAGGGCAATGGTCGTTGGCTACTGCTCTGCTCTTGCCTCTAGAGAATGCGTTCACAGGCTGGGGTGTTTGCTCAGCAGATGAGAGAACGTGCTCTGCCTTGTGATAAACTCTGCGCATGCCCCATCACAGTCTGTGTGTCTCCTCTCAGTCCGCTCAATGGATGGAAGCCTAGGGCCACGATAAAAGAGTCCAGACCCGTTTTCCAGTGACATTGATGGAGTTTACACTTTCTATATATTGTTGGGCTGGATTTGTTAAAATTTTGCTTAGGGCATTTATAGGCGTATATATTGATCTGCGGTATTTTTCTTAAGTTGTAATCTTCTGATTGGGATATATTTGCATTTCAAATTTCTAGAAGAGTCCATATAGCGTGAGTTGACGCCTTCTTTAAATATTTAATGGAACTGGAAACTTCTTTTTAAATTTTTTTGAGATGATAATTTAATTACAACAGTTCTTCTTCTTCTTCTTCTTTTTTTTTTTTTTTTTTTTTTGGTTCTTTTTTTCGGAGCTGGGGACCGAACCCAGGGCCTTGCCAACAGTTCTTCTTAAACCCTCCCACTTATATAGTAATCCCTACTCTTCTTCAATTTTATGGCCTCTTTAAAAAAAAAATAAATACAGTTTAGTCTGTATGATCTGTTCAGGCTTGACCATTTGGTACCAGGCAACCAGTCAGAGTGTGAGCTTTTCTCATTGAGTCTGGCCTCCTTGTTCAGCTCATGTTGGGCAGTCATGGTGAGACTTTATGGGTGTAGCTTCTGACATTTATAGGAGACTCAGTCTTTCAGAAAACTCCCTCATCTTCTGGCTTTTACAATCTTTCTGCCCCGTCTTCCTCAGCATTCCCTGAACTTTATGTGCAGAAGTATTTCATAGGAGTACAATTTCATTGGTTGTGGATTTTCTGTATTGGTAACTGGAGACCCTTTATTAGGAAGTTTTTAGCTATAAAATCAAGTTCTAACATGTTGAATGGCATTTTATATTTGGTCCATAGTGTCAAATTTATTATCCTATAACTAGTCATGGTATTTCCTAGTGTTTAATAGAATGTGGTTTTGTAAATACGTTCATTCTTGATATTAAGTTCTGATTTGATTTTCCCATCTTGTTGATTTTTCTCACTCTTGCAGTTCTTGGTTTTACTGTTTCTCATTTGTTTTCACAGATATTTTACTTTAATATTTAACACTTTAATATTTAATATTTAATATTTATCAGTTATTCTGCTCATATTGGTTTGATTCTCTCTCCTTTCTTCTAGCCCAAGGTCATGGATGTGATGGCTTCTATTTTTTCTTCATTAAAACCTGGAAGTGCCCCACATTAACACTATAGCAGGGCTCACTACATTTTGATGGGTGGAATTTCCAATTTTTGTTGCATTTAAAGAGCTCACTAATTTTCTTTTGGTTTATTCTTAGACTTGTGGATTAGTTCAAGATATATTAGTTAATTTTCAAATAAAGGACGTTGTCCAGGGATCTTGCTAGTTTAATCCTACTGTGATAAGAAATCTTGTGTGACTTAAATTCTTTTGGTCTACTGAGACTTGGGACTTACAATAGACTTATCATGGTGACCTTCCCCTGTAGACTTCGCAAAAACACTGCTGCTGTTGCCGTCAAATGAAGTGTCATAGAAGTCAGTGGCTGTTTTGAAGTTTGTTTTGTCTTTACTGATTTTTGTCTCCGTTCCTTCTGTTATTAATTGAGATGGGCCATTAATCTTTCTAAATTTATTAATCCTTACAGTTTCATTATATAATTAGAAGTTGTGTCATTAGCTGTCTAAGCTTGTTTGTTTGAATATGGACTATCGCTGTACAACATAGAACGGTTTTGGATTTAAAGTGATTTTCCTACCCCAGCCTTCTGAGTCCTGGGTAGACAGGTGCATAACACCAACTGGCTTCTTTTATAGGGTTTTCATTCATTTTATTCTTTTAAAAAAGATTTATCTTATTTTTGAGTATGAGCAAGTTTATGTGCACCAAGCACATGCAGGAAGGTCAGAAGAGGGTTTTAGATAGTGGATCCAGTAGGCGATAGGCTTCTATGTGGTCGCAAGCTGTCATGTGGGTACTAGGAACTGAACCTGGGTCTTCTGCAAGAGCAGCAATTGCTCTTAAGCATGGAGCCATCTCTTGAGGACCACCACTCACTCGGCTCTTGGTGAATTGATCCCTCACGGTTGTGAAATAACCGCTGCATCACTGGTAACATCCTTGGTGCTAATCTTACCAGCATTAGTCTCTTCATGCCAGTGCTCTCTGGATGAATATAGCACAGACTACCTTCTCCGCACTTTTACATACTTGCCACTTGGGGTTTTAGAGTGAATGTGTGTTTCTTATAGTTGTGTGTTTGCTTCCATCCATATTCTATGATTCTGACTTATGTGACGGTTAAGTCAGTTACAGTTGTCTCACAGCGCAGCTCTGTTTCATTGATAGTCATTGCTGTTATGCCTCCAAGTCACTAAATTTCATGCATTGATAAATAGCAGGGTGGATGCTTTGCTAACCTCTAGCGATGCCTCTCTGTCAAATCCTCCTACCTGAGCCCCTCACCAAAAGGAAAAACTTGAGACTAGTTATCATTGTCATTCTCTGAATTAAAAATAGGGGGGCTGGAGAGATGACTCAGAGGTTAAGAGCACTGGCACTCTTTCGGAGGTCCTGAGTTCAATTCCCAGCAACCAATGGCAGCTCCTAACCATCTGTAATGAAATCTGGTGCCCTCTTTTGGTGTGCAGGCATACATGCCTGCAGAACACTGTATACATAATAAATAAATAAGTCTTTTTAAAAAACAGGGGAGAATGTTTTTGTCATTGACATCCTTTTAAAATGACAGTCAACAGGACTGTAGTCTACATGCTCAGACTTGTTTCTTCTGCAAGATCTAAAACAGCAGTCAATATGCAGGCTAGATTCACTCGCATGGGTTTCTTTCTCTGTCCATTTCTCCTCACTGCTGTTGGGCCTCCTTGTTTCCCTGACAAGCTATGCTCTCCCTGCTTATATTTTTTCTTAAAGAAAATTAATTACATTTATTTAATGCATACGTGTGTACACACACATATATAGAGAGGTCAGAGGGCATCTTGTGGGAAGTGATTCTCATTCCACCACGTGGCTTCCATGTGACTCAGGTCGTCAACCTTGGCCAGCGGGCTTGGCAGCAAGCTCCTTATTTGTGAAGCCATCTCACCAGCCCAGCTACACTTATTTTTCTTTTTCTATTGTTCTCTGGGTTGGTCACTCTCTTTCTTGCCAGTGCCTTTTCTCTCTATTTCTGATCCTCACTACAGTGGAGCATGGGACAGACTGCATTTTATTCTGATAGTTTTTACTTTGTTCATGAAGCCCTGGACCCTTTGACATATAACAATAATAACAAGGACTGGAGAGATGGCTCAGTGGTTAAGAGCACCAACTACCATTCCAGAGGTCCTGAGTTCAAATCCCAGCAACCACATGGTGGCTCACAACCATCTGTAATGGGATCTGATGCCCTCTTCTGGTGTGTCTGAAGACAGCTACAGTGTACTCATACATAAATAAATAAATCTTTAAAAAACCAATATTAATAAGTGTTAATCACCTTTCTCCCTGTCTGGTGCTAGGAGACAGAGAATGTGTACACTTTTTTCTCAAGGCCAATAGATTTCACAAGTTTAACTCTGTCATAAGATCCATGATTAAGGCCTGCAGTACCCTAGGACTATGCCATGTGCTACAGGGAAAAAGCTTCGGAGAAAAAGAATCCCCTAGTTTTCAGTCTTGGAAGCTAGTCTATATAGTATAGGTCCTGTCAAAGAAGAGTGGCTTACCCACGGTAATTGGCTAATGCTCACAGCTATGAAGAAAGAGGTTTTGTTTATTTGTTTTTTGTTTGTTTTTGGAGGGAAGTTTGCAGTATCTTTAACCAAACTGGCATCTTTGGCATCTTTGGGTTTAAGTAATCAGAATGTTTGCATTCTCAGCTCCATTAGTAACTATCTTCACAGAGACAATCACGGGCTGCCTCAGTGGAAACAGGATAAACAGATTTTTCTGGATTTCCACACCCCCATCATATGAAGTGTTTAATATTTAAAGGGTTTACTAATTCTTTAAAAACGGGCAGGAAACATTAATAAGTGGGTACACAGTGGGTACTGAATCATCATTAGTGACTAGCATTCATTACCTAATAGCTAATCATTGACTGCCTACTATGTGCCAGGTCTTAGACTGGGTTCTGAGATGGGCTAGTGAAAGACCAATTTGAGCCTGGTGGATCTGCATTGGGAAGGAACTTGGAAATAATGGCTTGGGAAGTACTTACTTCATTTCTAAAAGCTGTCTTTCCTGGATTGCATCTTTCCTGGATTACAGTTGAGAGCAAAGTTTGTCAAACTTCTCCACAACAGATCAGGTGGTAACTGTCTGAGGCCTTGTGGGCCACACAGCCTTTCGCCTAGCCACTTACTGTGATCTTAGAAAGCAGTCAAGTACAAAACATAACTAAGTGGGCATAGTTGTGTCCAGTAGCCCTGACATCTTGTCAATCCCTGCTCTAGAGGGAACACAAGTATTCCAAGAGGCCATTGCAACATTGTATGATATGGATTACGAAAGAGGTGATAGGGAATGTTCTAGATCCTCATACTTGAGGTCTCACCTTTGGGACAGAAGCACTCTCATCACCAGCGAACTTGGTTTACAAACCATATCTCTTACTCACCTGGCCCAGAGCTGTCATCTCAGAAGCTCTGACAGAGGGGGAGCATCCTACGGTCTTGAGGAACTCATGACACTGCCATGTTAACATTGCTGCTGCTAGAAGTGAAAGCAGTGACATCAGAGAAATCTCTTAAGTCACTGACAATGGAATTGACTGGAGGGGGCTCTGATACCACCGAGGCAGGAGTTTATATAAGGAGCTGCCTAAAGCCAGACATGGAGCTGCATGCCTAGAAGCCCAGCACTTGGGAAGTAGAGGAGCTCAAGGTCAGCTTCACCCGTGTAACAAGTTCAAGGTCAACCTGGGCTACATGAGACCTTATTCTCTACCTGCCCCTTGAAGAAGAGAGAGAAGAAGAAATATCGGTATTCATTAAAAAAATATATGGAAGGATTTAGGGATGAAATGGCTGGGTTATAAGAAGGTGCTCAAAGAAGTCCCTACAGGAAAGAAAAGATCGACACAAAGAAGAGAGAAGCAAGCAGAGCCAGGAGTGACTCAGCGCCGACTCAGGGTCCACGCCGGGCTCATTACCCAAAGATCCCTCCTTTTGTGCACTTTTGAAAACTTTCATAATGAAAATGTTAAGGGAGAATCTTGAACTAGATCACATTTCTCATCTCTGATTTTATGGGAAGCTCAGCTCATGATTAAACCATCCCAAGAGCGCGGCACAGAGCAATATTTTTCTTCTTTGAAGTCAATTCAGAAGCGCTTGACAGAAGGTCAAGTGAAAAGAGCAGAAAAATAATGGCTTTGTGGAGGTTCACTTCATGTCTTAAAGTAGATACCCCTAAGGCTGGGGCTAGGGGCTCTGCTCAGAGGCCAGGCTGCACAGTGCAGAGTCATGGTCTACATTGGACATAAGACTGTGTACCTTTGTGCTCCTGAATTTGGAGTCAAGCATATATGACTGAGGTATTTGGTGGGGGGGATTATGGATTTTTAAGTGGAGAAGAGTTACTGCATCTCTCAGTGGACCAGTGAGAAAGAAAAGCAAAGACAACCAAAAGAGGATTGGTCCAGAAATGCCATTTTCTAGTGCAGTGTCCTTGTGAAAGCTGCCAAATGTTTGAGATCTCATTTCAATACCTGTAAAATCATTTAGCCTCCTCTTTCTGGCTCCTATGAAGAGGTAATGAGCTCATGTAATGACCCTGGGACTGTAAAAAATGATAACTATTTTGTTTCTCAGGTAACTTCTCAGGAAGACCTTCCCGCTCCTCTCTCTCTGAGCTGGGTCCACTGAGTGGTAGATCCCAAGTTTTACTGTGCCCTCAACACTGTCTTTATCCCTGACGCCTTTACACTCGGGTGTTCCTTCTTGCCTACCGTGCTGGCGTAGTTACTGTATTACATCCTCTCACCGATACGCAAGTCTACAACCTAAGAATGTGAGAATAGAGCTGGAGGAGCCGAGGTCCTCCATGGCAGCTCTGGGTTGTATCCATCCAATCTCGCCTTTGAAGCACACACGTTAAAGAGCTCAAAAATCTAAAATTACCTATAAAACAAGAGAGAAAATAGGGCTAGATGGAGAGATATGGCAGAATATTTATGACTGATGAATCAAGGGAATACGTTCCTGGGCCTAGATACTTTACTCTTTGTGTACAAAGTTTTGTAACAAAAGGTGAAAAGAAAGTTGAACTTCAACACATTGGTAATTATGAGCTCTCCCGGCTCCTTATTTAGCCCTTCGGGGAGCACAGTGTAAGAGTCTCTCGTTGGCAGTTTTTGAGTGTTGCATCTATAAACCAGTCCTGTTTCAGGGTCCTCACTGTGCTGCTCCCACTGGGGCTGCTCCAGCGTGTGCCTCAGGCTGGGGTAAGCTTTCTTCCATACCACAAGCTTGGCTGTGAGCTTCCAGTCCTCAGGGTGTATAGAAAACTGGTTTTTAGGTGTTTTAGGTTCTTGGTTTTAGAGAGTGTTGAATACACAAATATTCCTTCTTTCCCAAAATTCTTAATGTATTCTTTTAATAAGCACCATGGGCAGGTGAGGAGACACAGAGACGAGAGCCCTGGCCTTTGAGGTTCCTTTGTGGGAACAGAGATTCATGGGTAACCCCTTTTTTGATCATCATCCTTCTGATTTTTCCATGGCTGTTTGTGGAAATACTGTAGGATTTAGACCTGAAACAACACCTTTTCTGCCTACTTCATCTCGGTTTGCATGGGTGTGAGTCTGTGGAATATTGGAAAACACAATGATATTTGGAGCTGGACCCGGAAGAGACACAGGGACTGGTGCACTTAGATGAAGTTGACAAAACATACCCAAGTCTGCCTGTCTCTGAGCTGCCGTACATTTGGCCAGTTTGCTGGTTTCTAGAAAACCCAGAAATAGGAGCCTCAGATGTTTTACAAATGAGCTTGTGCAATCACTTTATCATCCCAGGACGAGTAGAAAGGCAGGATTACCAAGGCTGGCCGGCCAGAGGATACAGAGCTGAAACACCTTTCTGGCTCAGAGACTGAAGGGTGCCTTAGCCTCCTTTCTTCAGGCAGATGGCATCTAAACTAAACATTTGTTCTGATAAAGCTATGGTCGAGACTGAAAATATGTAATTATGTATTTGGAGAAGATAGAAATTGCATGCGTAGACAGAGTGTGTAACCGTCAATGCTTAACAGAAAAACCAAATGAAAATTTAAAATGAGCAAATGATTTGAATATAAAATTCAACAAATAGGATGCATTTAGAGTAAATAGGTGCATGAAGAGTGCTCACCATTTTCAACCCATTAGCAAAATGTAATTAAAACCATAATGTTGTCTCCCAGCTAAAAAATCCCGACAGTACTAAGAATTGAAAAAATACTCGGGACAATTATGAATACCGATGGTGGAAATATTGCATAACCACTCTAGAAGGGGGTTTGACACTTCCTGTAAGGTTAAAACCACACTTATCCCAAGAGCTGTCCATCTCACTCCTATGGAGTCACTCTGAGAAATGAGAACTTTATTCCTGGCTTCTTTGTTCCAGATCTCCCCCAGATGGAATGAAACCCAGTGTCCCCCAAAAGATGAATAAGCAACAAAGCATGGAGCCCTGGGGTTCCCCTGGCAAGAGAGAGGCTCGAAGCAAGGAACTGAAGGATTCCTCAAGGCACCAGGCTCAGTGAAAGAAGCCACTCGGAAAAGCGGAAGAGGTCATGCTCAGGAAACGTCACGCTCTGAAGGTCGTTCAGATGACATTCTTGAAAGGACAAAATGCCCTGACAACACTGGTTTGCAGGCATGACATCACAGGTAAGAGGAGGCGCCATCTTGGGTTGATGAGATTGTTCTGTATCCTAAGTGCCACCAGTTACATAAAGGAGCATTTGTGCTAAAGTTCACAAAAACCTTTCCTGCGTGTTACGTTCAATAAGAAAATGACATTTGAGTTGTTTAGTATTTCTGAAATAATTTCTGTAAGTCCTAAGCCTCAGCGATTAGACTAAGGGAGACCTTAAGATTCATTTCATTCTGTTTCTGTTTTTTTTTAAAATTAAAATTATGTTTAATAATAATATACAATGATGTAATATATTGTATAATAATTGTGTGTTTTATATGTGGTATGATGTCACAGAGTGCAGGTGGCAGTCAAGGGACACCTTGCAGGAGTCAGCTCTGTGGTTTCACCACGTGGGTCCTGGGGATTGCACCAAGGCAGGCAGGCTTGGCAGCAAGCCCCATTACTTGTTGATCCATTGCCCTGGCCCTGTATGTAATTTTTATTAAGTACTTCCTTTAGAACAACTCCGAGATTTGTCTAAGTTTAGTCAATTGCTTATGATTTGAGGGCAAAAGTCAGGTTTAATACTAGGAAGGATATATATGGGGTTTTAGAAAAAAAAGGTAAATGAATGTCTTTTTTATCATTTGAACAATATTTAATGTGCAAGGCAAGAAGCTGAAGGAGTGCGAGAGATGGCTCGTGTGTTTCTCACAGAGGACCTGAGTGCAGTCCCCAGGATCCACACTGTGCAGCTCACGATCACCAGGAATCTAGTACTCTCCTCTCCTCGGTCTCCTTGGTCTTTGCACTCACGTGTGCAAAGCTTCTCACAGACACAGAGGCATACACACATTTATACAAAAGAAAACAGAAGTGAGAACGAGTAAAGAGTTATTCTAACCTTATTAGAATGCACTGACACTTCAGTCAAAATCGGAATAGAGACTCAGTCTTCTTCTGAGCTTCCCCATCCTTAGTGTACAATTCATACCCAAAGGGTCTCTGGATAGATAGCCAGGAGCTGTGACCCTTACTTCTCTCTTCCCAGACAACCTGAAGCATAAAGGGCACAGCTTCCCCTCCAGTCAATTCCCTTTAAGGAGTCCGGTCGGGAGTTCTATACACACCCTATTTCATTGGCCAGACTTTAGTCACATGGTCAAACCTATCTGCAAAGGAGACTGGGAAGTGTGGAAGTGTAGTCTCTTAGCTCTGCCCAATGTAATACGTGCAAGAGGCTGGGGCTTATTACTAAGGGAAGAAGGTGAAGTGGTGTTGGGCATTCAGTTGGTAGTCTCTGCTCTAGTGGGACATGTGACACACTAGGATCTCCCGTGAGACCGAAATTCAAATTGATTTTTTAGAGAAGATGGCAGGAAGGCAGTTTGTAATAATCTACTGGAGAATTCATTTTTCAGGGCATCACCTTCTGAACAGGCTTTGGAAAATGACGCAGCCCTAGTTAAAATCCCTTTCTGGGAAGGATTGACATTCTGAATGAGTGAATACCCTGTCCTACTTGCCAATAGTTTAAAGACTATTTTAAATTGTGTGTTAGTGTACATGTGTGTGTACATTCGAGCATGTGCAAGTGAGTGCAGTGGCCCTGGACCTAGAAGAGGGTGTTAGGTCCCCTGTTGCTGAAGATAGAGGATGGAGTGAGCCACCTGTTAACGGGTGCTGGGAACCGAACTCAGGCCCTCTGGAACAGTGGGAAGCGCTCTTAGATGCGAACCATCTCATCAGACTTCAGGGCAGTGAAAATACTGTGTCTGACACCATCACTGTGTGTTCGTCCAGATCTGCAGAGTAAAAAAGTGACCATAATGTAAACAATAGAGTCTGCATGAAGATAGTGCTTCAGTGTATTTCTGTCAGTTGTAACAAATGTACCCTGGTTATTGGGCACACCAATATATATATGTGAGCAGGAAGTAGATGGGAAAGGTTTGTACTTCCTTTTGAATTTTTTATGAACCCAAAACTGCAATAGGAAAAGTGTATACATATTTTAAGTGTTTTCTGCTTCTAGAAGAAGTTTTAGAAGGAATTACAAGTTAACAGCTCCTAGCTGGGTGTCGTGGGGCACACCTTTGATTCTAGTACCTGGGAGGCAGAGGCAGGCAGATCTCTGAATTCGAGGCCAGTCTGGTCTCCGTAGTGAGTTCCACACAGAGAAACCTTGACTGAAAACAAAACAAAATGAAACAACCACAAAAACAAAGCAGAAAAATAAAACTAAACAAAAAACAAGTAAAACCAACCACAAAATGGACCACGACTTGTTTGAAGATCAATGCGGTAATGCGGCAGCCTGGAGGAAGAGGCAGGGCTACCCAATGGCCAGGGCAAAGGTTTAGGAATCATTCGTGCTTTCACAGACCAGGGTGAGCACAGGAACCTAACAGCTCTGTTGACTGGCTCCTGTGAGCCTGGGAGTTTGCCTTGGCAGGGTGGGACACAGGCAGGATGCCTTCAGGCATTCTTTCTCAGCACAACTCTGTTTGCTCCAAGGACTCCTCCTCGGGTGTCCACTCGTGTTATTTCCTGGAAAACAAGCACTTCCGTTGCCTTGGCCTTTCTCTTTCAGCAGTTACCCTTCTCTATCCGATCGGTATCAGTTGCCATGTTTCCTCCTCCGTTCTGAGGCAGTGCACGTTCCTGATGTATCATTTAGCATTTGAACCCATGAGGAGAGGCAGCGAAGAGCCAGAGCAGCTAAGAGAGGTAAGGAAGGGGAGAATACTGCACCACAGACAGAGGTAATAACGGCAGTGAAATGGGCTTCATCTGCTGCAAACCCCACCAGCCACATCCTGCAGCCTTGGCTGTGACTCTTGCTGTGCCTTTTGGTCCTGCCCAGCCGGACCCAGTTGTTATTTGGGCACGTACCATCAAACCGGCCCCTAGTAGCATTCTTTTTCCTCATGCCTTTTCTTTCCTCTGAAACCGAGTTCCACACCTCCACCGCAGGCCAGAAGTACCTAGGGGCATCCCTCTGCCTGTGAATTCTGGGCACTACCACGTCAATTCCTCCAACACTAACCTCCTTGGCAAGACCTCTTGGGCATGCACTTTATGCAGGGCACCAGAGTTTTGCAGTAGGGTTAACTCCACAATGGTCATTTCCTAGACCACCTAGCCCGACCTTCCTACTGGCATCCCCTTTGCCCACAGAGGGCCTGTTTGCCCCAAATCCTCATCTTAGAGTCTGCCTCTGAGGGAGTAACTGGGAGAGATCCAGCAATATATTCTGGAAGGAAAGCACGTTTCGTAGGCAAGCAGACTGTGGTGGTTTGCATATGCATATGTGGTGGCACTATTAGGAGATGTGGCTTTGTTGGAGGAAGTGAGTCACTTTGTAGGCGGGCCCTGGAGGACTCCTAGGTCTCAAGTCTAGACTCCTCCCTGTCTGCCTTTGGATCAAGATTTAGAAATATTGACTCCTCCTCCAGCACCATGTCTGTCTGTGCACTGCCAGGCTTCCCACCATGATGATAATGGACTGAGCCTCTGAAACTATAAACCAGCCCCAATGAAATGTCCTTTGTAAGAGTTGTCTTGGTCACGGTGTCTCTTCGCAGCAGTAAGACCCTAATGAAGACACAATGCAGGTCACCCTCAGGCTTGTTTTCTCATGTAATTGTTCCATATTAATTCTTAAAAGAAAAACAAATAAACAACAACACCCCCGCCCCCAACAACCCCCCCCCCCAACCCGAGCCAGAGGAGGTGAGAAGAATCCGAAAGTGCCCAGAGGGAAAGTTTCTTAGCCTGATTAAATTGAGCAGAGCTTCTGTGAGGAAGCAAACATGACTCATGGATTAGACTGCTCCGGGAACCAGAGCACTTTCAGAGAACCCGGACCTATAAGGGAGTTCTAGAAAAATGGAAGCAAGGCATTGAAAACGACTCAATTAGTTACAGCTTAGTGACTAAAGGGACTCTGGCAAGCGTGGCTTTGGCAGGCTTACCCTTCCCCCAACTCTCTCTGCCTTGCTGAAAATTATTAGGTTATATCCCTAAAGCGAGCCACCAAGGTCTATGCCCTTACTTGGCACCTTCCTCCTCCTGAGGTTGACTTCCAAAGTCCAGCTATCAAAATGCTGAAGTCCAGCAATTAGAAGCCCCTTGGGCTCACCCAACTAACCTGCCCGATCAAAACTAAACCTCATCCTACTAGGGTTCCCTCTTGTACCTTTATTAAACCGCCATTTTTCTATGTACCCCATCTCCTCTCTCCAGAGGCAGTCCTTTGTCCCCTCTGAGACAAATATCCTTCTCCCTCTCCCTTGTTCCCTTCTCCTTCTCTCCCACCCCCTGTCTCTTGTCTTTGTCTCTTATCTCTGCCCTTTGTCCTTCTGGGGCAAATAGATCTCCTTTGTGCTGAGAACTCGGTCTTGGGGCTCCTGAGTCGATATTTTTCTTGACAGTGACCAACCAGCCAACTGAAACAGACAGCAGTGGGAGCCTCCCATCCTTCTAGGGACTGGCTGTGAGGCTCTTGGTAAACTCTGTAATGGTTTCATCTGTTGGGCTAGGTAGAGGTACCAGTTTGAATCCATGCTTTACCAGAATGGGAGGCATTTGGCTTTCAGAAAGGCATCCAAAGTGCTAAAAAACAAAACAAGAGACAAGACAAAACAAAAAAACAGTGAGCTCAGGGACAGGGCCAAAGAGCATTAAAACATAAGTAGTCAATACAGTTGATATCATAGCAACGTGGTGCTGATTGGTTTAGAGCACATAGCTTTTCGTGCTATGTGCCCGAGGGGTCAGTGTGTGTGGAGTTCCTGATGGCATTGCTTGAGCTCCCGAGTCCTTTCTCTTGGCCTGGTGGTGCTGCTGCCCAGGTACAGGCTGTCTTCTCTGTGCTGGGATCTTTACAACAGCTGCTGGTCTCCTGGCTGCTCTGGCTTTAGCTTCACTTCTTTTCCTTGTTCTTGCCAGAAAGATTGTTTTAAAATTCAAACCAAATTACCATTAAAATCTTTTAGTAGCAGTAATTCTCTAAACAAGAAGTGTCTCAGAGGTCCAGAGAACGCATACTTGAAAAGTTTTCTTTTTCTTTATATTTTTCTGCTTCGGTTTTTTTTTTCCTGAATTCAAAGTCTAAACACTGGAATTACTTACACATTCCTATCTCTTGTAATGAATCTCGTGTGTGTGTGTGTGTGTGTGTGTGTGTGTGTGTGTGTGTGTATGTATGTGTATGTGTGTGTGTATGTATGTGTATGTATGTATGTATGTGTGCATGTATGTGTGTATGTGTGTATATGTGTGTATGTATGTATATGTGTGTATACGTGTGTATGTATGTGTGTGTGTATGTGTGTGTATGTGTGTATATGTGTGTATGTATATGTGTGTATATGTGTGTGTATGTATGTATATGTGTAGATAGGTGTGTATGTGTGTATGTGTGTGTATATTTGTGTATGTATATGTGTGTGTGTGTGTGTGTGTGTGTGTGTGTGTGTGTGTGTGTGAGAACACGATCAGCAGAAGGGATTCCATTCTTGTAATCCTACTCATCCTTGGGTACCAGGCATTACCCCTGTCTGCCATGCTGCCATTCTCAGTGGAGAGTTTCATGGTTTATTTTTCATTTTTTTTCCTTTCTCTCTCCCTCCCTCCATCCCTCCCTCTCTCTCTTTCTTTCTTCCTTCCTTCCTTCCTTTCTTTCTTTCTTTCTTTCTTTCTTTCTTTCTTTCTTTCTTTCTTTCTTTCTTTCTTTCTTTCTTTCACAAGATCTACTGTGTAACACTGGCTGGCCTGGAACTCCCTATGTAGAATAGGCTTGCTCCAAACTCACAGAGACTTGCCTGCCTCTGTCTCCTGAATGTTGGGATTAAAGATGTAGATTGTCATACTTGGCTATTACATGTCTTTCTTACTTCTAATCATATGTCTTAGTGTGTGTATCCAGAATGGCTCAAGAGTCCTGTGCTGACATGAAAACATGAATGTTCTCGAAATTACCTGCGAGATGACATCACAACAGCAGTTGGTTATGAATTAACACTTTCAATAAAGAGCTTTACGGTCTCTCTGAGGCATCTAAACCAGGGCTGTGACAAGCCATTGTGTGCCTGCTTTTCTGCGTGTAGATACCCTGCCCACTCTCCCTGACAGATTTTTTTCCCCGCTGGGAAGAGTTGAGAATGGGGAACCTGAAATCTTCTCCCCTCTACTTCACCGTTTGGGAACAGGCATGAACTTTCACAAATAAACCAGCTACTCATTACTTTTTCCCTCTTTCTCTTCACGCCAGGAACACACACTAAGTCAGGAAAGCAGTTTTAGTCTGTTTTTGCTCCTGTAAAATGCAGTATTAAAATTAGGCTATACCAGGTGTGTTTGATCTGCAAACACCCCCACAGCACATGAGAGTGTTGAAGGTGCAGAAACCTTCCTCTGCCTTTGTAAACAGTTGAGGTGCATGGAAGCACTAATGATACTTATTAAGAAGAGGAGAACCGTGTTTAAAAGAAATGTTTGCACCGGAGAGATGGCTCAGCGGCTTAGCAGTGGTTAAGGGCACCTGTTACTCTTGCAGAGGACCTGAGTTTGATTCCCAGCACCCACATGGCAGCTCACAACTATTTGTAACTCCAGTTCCAGGGGATGGGTAACCCCTTCTGACCTGTGTGGGCAAATACACTTTAACACATAAAAATAAACCACGCACGCGGCACACACACACACACACACACACACACACACACACACACACACACACCCTCTCTCTCTCTCTCATTCAGGATTGCCCTGCAAAGTGAAATTTGTGATATAATCTATAATTAACTAATTTGAAACTAAATCAAATCCAAAGTTGTTTCTTTATTACAAACAGTAGATAAATGGCACCAGGAATTTCAAATGTCCAAACAGTGCCTCAGGGTTGGTTGCTACTTCTCTGTGGAGGGAACATGGAAATGATGAATTTTGACCCTTTAGCGTGACATACCCACATATCTGGAACCTAGCTCAAAGTCCACCCATTTAGAAATGCACTTTTAAATAAATCATTTCATTACCACGAGATGTTCTAGCTGGTTGATTAGTTTTCTGTTACTTCCATCAAACCGTGAACTCCTTGTCATGAATTTTTATCTAATTTGCATCCTTGCAGCTTAGTGCCTGGAGCAACAACAACAAAATGGCTCCCATAAATGTTTAAAAATGATCATTCCCCATCCGAAACCAGACTTAATTATAGCTACTACATTCTGTGTAAAATGTAATAAAAAGCAGAAAATGCATTCTGGGAAAGGGTAACCTTCTCATATGACTGAAATGAAAGCTGTTAATACTTAAAGGGTTACCCCTCAGATTACCTCAGCTGCCCGCAGTCTTGAGCTGGCTGGACAGGTGGCTGGATGTAGAACTGTCCACCCTGAGCCAGAGCCCAGCTCTGTCATCCTGCTGGGTTGGATTCAGGTTGGTCTTTTGAGCGTCCACCCTTACTTCTGATTGCCTTGGTGGAGGGCATTATTATTCGAATTAGTGACATTAAATCAGGAAAAGAAAATGATGTCATGTTATTATTACCTAATTGTTTTAGGGTTTTATTGCTGCGAAGAGACACCAGGACCACTGCAACTATTATAAAAGCAAACATTAAATTTGGGGGCTGGCTTACAGTTTCAGAAGTTTAGTCCATTATCATCATGATGCGTACAGGCAGACTTGGTGCTGGAGAGAGAGCTGAGAGTTCTACGTCTGGATAGGCAGGCAGCAGGATGAGACATTGAGACAGTAGGCCTGGCTTAAACTCCTGAGACCTCAAAGCCAAGTGTCACACTTCCTCAAGCAAGGTCAGACCTGCTAGTAGTGCCATGACCCATGAGCCTTTGGGGGCCATTTTCTTTCAAACACTAATGCAGCAGCCTCAACACCTCCTCACAAGGAAAGAGACGCTTGGGATGCTCTGTACACATGCGCTAAAGGGAGCACTTATTTTAGCTTCAGAGTAATTCTGAGAAAAGCAGCAGACTGTTCTCTCTGTTTGGCTTGAGATATGGCCCCTGAGAACCTTCTTCTTTGGGTAGCTCAAGACTGGTGGCTCTCTGGCACCCCCTCTTTGTGTCTAGAAATGGCAAAACATTTAACCAAGGAATCTGCAGACACACTCCAGATGTTTCAGGCCTGTTCGAGCAAAACCCAAGGCATGAGAAAATAAAAAAGACGGGTTTTAAATGGGTGCGTTTTTTCTTTTTCTGATCAGAAGAGCTGTAGCAAATCTACCAGCATCATTCCAACGCTCCTTTAGTGGGTGTACATTAAGACAGGTCACCCCAAACGCCTGCCGGGAGAACTCAATTATTTAACTCAGCTCTAGGTAATTTGGCTGAAAGCAATTTGTACAAAATGTAAGTTGGTCAATAGGAGAACTTGGATCAAAAAAAAAAATGAATGTTCTCTTTAGTCTTTGCCTAGTGATTTGTGTTTCTGCTTAGTCATTTATTCACCGTTTTGGCAGACGACCAGCCCACTGAGTTGGCACATTTTGTATCTCCAGCGTTTAAAAGACACAGGGAAAATTTCTCCCTCATTAATTTGAAATTTTAAGTTTGAAATAGATTTCCAAAGAGTTATTCCTGCTCTGTACTGTATGTGGTGATGAAAAACCAGAAGTATCCTAAGTGCATAGCTAAAGAGAATTATTGAAACAACCCCAGGCCCAACCACAGTACCGAAACATACTGCGTTTCAAAGGCGTATGAAAATTTTCAGCAGTCTGCCCCAAATTACTGTTTCGTTTCCTTTTAAAATTTTGAGTGAAGGTCTTGCTCCTGTCAAAATTGTAATCCTTCTAGCTCAGCCTCTTTAGTGGTAAGATTTCAGGCATGCACCACCATTCTTTATAGATATGTATATATACATTATATAACATATGTATATGTAGGTACTTCATATATACACATATATAATTTAATAGTTTTTTGAGAGTTTCCTACATGAACACTGTATGCTCATAACTCCTGACTCTTTTTCTCCCTCTCATCTCCTCTCAATTCATGATATCTTCTTTAATTATTACTGTTACATGTACATACATATGTGTATTTGTATGTACACATGTATAGAGCCTACCAAGGCCATTTAGCTTTGCTTACGTGGACATGTGTCCAGGGTTGATTACCTGGGACTGAACAACCTATGTGATGTTCATCTCTAGAGGAGTCTGGGTCGTCTTCTCTCAGCAGCCATTGACCAGCTGTAGCTTTTCTAAGGGGGAACGTAAAGAATTCCCCTCTCTTTTCCCCATTCTGACTAGTAGTGTCATTGTATAGATTTTGTTCAGGTAATCATAGTCTTGAGAGTTCATGGGTTCATTTTTCCTGCCATGTTTAGGGGATGCAATAGGTTTCCTGGGGCTCTGTCTCTTACAATCTTTCTAAATCCCTTCTCCCTTGAATTTCCCCAAGTCTTAGATTTAAGAGTTGTATCAGGTGTATGTATGTATCAGGTGGCCCCACAGTCACATATTCTGCAAATTTTGAGAGTGGACGGTGGACCGTGCCAGGAAACTTGGTAAGATTGAATGGGTTCCCAGCTCACACGGCGCCCAGGCACCCACCTGAGACGGTAGCGTCTCTATCGTCTCCCTGCTCCCTGCTAGATTCTTGGCCCAGAACATGAGACTCTACCCCTCATGTCCATCATGTAGATCGGAACAGAGTTCTCCATACTAGTCAGGTATTTAGAGACCCTGAGGGTTTAGCCATTAGTCTTCCCTACCCAGACATTCCTTCCTGCAAATCTCTGATCACCCTGAGAAGCTGTTATATTCCTGTTTTTCATGATGAGCAATCAATAAACAGTTTGGAACCAAGGATTGTCTCTTCCATCAAGATCTGCCATGGGGAGAATCAAAAGGCCTTCGCCAAGGGTTGGGGATTTAGCTCAGTGGTGCAAGGCCCTGGGTTTGGTCCTCAGCTCAGAAAAAAGAAAAAAAATGTAAACTAAGGCCTTCACCCACAGAGCCACAGCCTACGTCTCCCACAGAAGGCCCCTCCATGCTCCCAGACAACCGCTGCTAAGTTAAGGATGACCAAAAATGAGCTAAGCATCCTCAGCCCTCAGGCCCCCAACTCCATTCCCAACTCCTGGAGACCCAGTGGTGCCTGGACGTCCAGGAGTTTTGGAGCCCCCAGCCTCATCTCACTCAGGCCCATGGACTCCCGACCCTCTCTGTTTCTGACTTCTCTGTGCAGGTTTTCCTGTCTACTGGATGCCTGGGAGCTGGGAACCCTAGCTTCATCGTCCCACATCCTAGGCTGCATTTTCCCACCCCTGAGTAGAGTATCAGTGCTTCCCTGGAGCCCAGCACCCGACAGCAGTAACTCAGGGTAAACACAGTCAAGCCCTCCACATTTTGCCTACCTGGCAGCATCCCTACTATGCTAGCGGCAGGGTGAAACTCAGACCCCACATTGGATCTCTGTAACAGTCTCCATCCAAGGAGCAACTTTGATAAGGTAGAGAGCTACACTTATCTGTGGATATAAGGGTAGGAGAAAACCGTTAGACATTAAGTTGGTTTAGGACAACCAACATAATGGTCTCTCCTCTTGTGTTTGTGGCCTCTCCAGCCATGGGACCTTAGGTTTACAGCAGCAGACATGGACTCCCTCTCTCCTACTGAGAGGGCCTTAAGTCCAGTTTGGTAACTGTTGTTATCCCCAGGATGAAAGTGCTACCATTGGGCCATAGTGGATATCTCCTCAGACTAGTGCATGGCTGGCTTTACAGCAGGTAGGATTGCTCGTCTCCCTTAGTGGCTTGCATCAGAAGGTTCTCTTCTACCACTAATGCTCCTCAGGGAGGAGCCTCTTAGGTCAGCTCAGCTTTGTTGCTCTGAATCCTGTGTCTGAAGCCGTGGTGTCTTTGGCAATAGGGCCTTCCCTTCAAATTCTGGGAGGCAACTGAGAGTAGAGTGCCAAAGCCCTCTCTGGGAGTGGAGTTATGGCTGCCCCAAGGCCATCCTAAAGATTTAATTGCTCCTTTTGAGGGGGTCCAGACAGTCTTGAGCCAATTTGAAAAGAGCCTCACATCCATTAAGACTTTTAAAAACATTACCTGTCCGTACCCCGACCATAGGAAAAAGAGTAGTTGTTGAGGCCAAACATAGACAAAGATCATGTGTGCTTTGATGGGGTCACTGTCCACTTCCCAGGGCAATTCTAGAGAAGGACACAGAAAAGAAGGAGTGGATGCCAGAGAGAAGTGAGGACCCCTGTTATTAAGGTCCTTCATCTTATTTATTAAATCGAGATAGCGACAACCACAGAAATTTTACAAAGCCATGGAAACTGAACAACTCTCCACTGAGTGAAAAATGGGGCAAGAAAGAAATTAAAAACTGAAATTAAGAACGAATGAAAATGAATGGACGACATACCCAAACTTATGGGGCACAGTGGAAGATATTCTAAGGTGAGTTCATAGCACTAAGTGCTACCATTAAACAAGGAGAGAGAGAGAGAGAGAGAGGGAGAGAGAGAGAGAAAGAGAGAGAGAGAGAGAGAGAGAGAGAGAGAGAGAGAGAGAGAGAGAGAGAGAGGGAACGAAGAGTGAAATGCCATGGATCAGTAGGATTAACATAATAAAAATGTCCATCTTCCAAAAACCAATCTACAGATTCAACACAACTCCCTTCAAAATTCCAACACAATTCTCCACAGACCTTGAAGAGCCAACGTTCAGCCTCATGTGGAGACACAGAAAATCCAGGACAGCTTAAACAATCCTGAGTAATAAAAGATCTGCTGGGGGTCTCACCATCCTGGACTTCAAGTTGTACTATAGAGCTATAGTAAGAAAAACAGTGCAGTATTGGCAAAAACAAAACAAAAAACCAGACACATTGATCAATGCAAATGAATTGAAGACTCAAACATAAATCCGCACACCTATGAATGCCTGACCTTTGATAAAGAGAACAAAAGTAAATACAAGGGTGGAAGGGACAGCATCTTTAACAAGTGGTGCTGGTGAGACTGGATATCTGTGTGTAGAAGAAGGCAAATAAATCCATGTTTATCACCCTGCATAAAACTCAACTCCAAATGGATCAAAGACCTCAACATAAAACCAGATACGCTGAACCTGATAGAAGAGGGAGCAGGGAATGGCCTTGAATTCGCTAGGCAGGGAAAGACCGAACAGAACACCGTTAGCGCAGGCATTGAGCTCGACAATTACTAAATGAGACTTCATGAAACCGAAAAGTTTCTGTAAGGCAAAGGGCACCAGCACTTAGATGAAGCAGCAGCCTACAGGATGGGAAAGGATTTTTACCAACTCCACAGCCAAAATATAGAGAGAACATAAGAAACTAGATACAAGAAAACTAATAACCCAGTTTAAAATTAGGGTACAGATCTAAAACCCTGGAGCAAGTCAACTAGATAGACTAGCCAAATTGGCAGGCTCTGACTTCATCCAGAGACCCTACCTCCATAAATAAAAAGACACTTGACATCAACCTTCTCCTCCCATTGATGCCCAACAAGGCCATCCTCTGCTACATATGCAGCTGGAGCCATGGGTCTGTCCATGTGTACTCTTTGGGTGGTGGTTTAGTCCCTGGGAGCTCTGGTTGGTTGGTATTGTTCTTATGGGGTTGCAAGCCCCTTCAGCTTCTTCAATCTTTTTTCTATCTCTTCCAATGGGGACCCCATTCTCCGTTCGATGGTTGCTTGCAAGCATCCACCTCTGTATTTGTCATGCTCTGAAAGAGCCTCTCAGGAGACAGCTATATCAGTCTCCTGTCAGCATGCATTTCTTGACATCAGCAATATTGTCTGAGTTGGCTGTGTGTGTATGGGCTGGATCCTCAGGTGGGGCAGGCTCTGAATGGTTTTTCCTTTAGTCTCTGCTCCAAACTTTGTCTTCGTATTTCCTCCTATGAATATTTTTGTTTCCCTTTTAAGAAGGACAGAAGCATCCACACTTTGGTCATCTTTCTTCTTGAGCTTCATGTGGTCTGTGGATTGTATCATTGGGTAATCCAAGCTTTGGGGTTAATATCCACTTATCAGTGAGTGCATACCATGTGTGTGTATTTTTGTTGTTGTTGGGTTACCTCATTCAGGATGGTATTTTCTAGTTCCATCCATTTGCCTATGAATTTCATGATGTCATTATTTTTAAAGATTTATTTATTTTATTTTATGTACAGCATTCTGCCTGCATATGTGACTGCAGGCCAGAAGAAGGCACCAGATCTCATTACAGATGGTTGTGAGCCACCATGTGGTTGCTGGGAATTGAACTCATGACCTCTGGAAGAGCAGTCGGGTGCTCTTAACCTCTGAGCCATCTCTCTAGCCCTCATTATTTTTGATAGCTGAGTAGTACTCCATTGTGTAGATGGACCACATTTTCTGTATCCATTCCTCTGTTGAAGGGCATCTGGGTTCTTTCCAGCTTCTGGCTATTATAAATAAGGCTGCTATGAACATAATGGAGCATGTGTCCTTGTTATATATTGGAGCATCTCTTGGGTAAATACCCAGGAGTGGTATAGCTGGGTCCTCAGGTAGTACTATGCCCAATTTTCTGAGGAACCTCCAGACTGATTTCCAGAGTGGTTGTACCAGCTTGCAATCCCACCAACAATGGAGGAGTGTTCCTTTTTCTCCATATCCTTACCAGCTTCTGATGTCACCTGAGTTTTTTTATCTTAGCCACTCTGACTGGTGTGAGGTGGAATCTCAGGGTTATTTGGGTTTTCTTTATTATTTTCACTTTCAGTCTTGACCTGTTTTATCCATCTCCTCCCACAGATGTCTGTGTTTTTATAGGTTTCTTTAAGGGATTTGTTTGTTTCTTGCTTATGTACCTCTGTCATATTCAGAGAGGCCATTTTTTTTTGTCTTTTTCTTGTGTTTTGGCTATGTTGGAATACTCAGGGCCTGCAGAGGTAGGGCTGTTGGGCCCTGGTGGAGACATCTTGTCCTGGCTGTTATTGGTCATGTTTAGGAGGATTTTTGTGCTAGACACTGATTTCTTGTCTTGTCTTTCTTGGGTGTTTTGTTCTTTTGTTTCTGTTTTCTCTCTGGTTCTTAGGAGAATGTGGTGACTGTGTTGCCTGGTAGGAAATTCTTCTGTGGTCCTGGTCCTGGTGGGTGTGGCCACTGGAGGTTCCAGGTGAAATGTGTCTCTGCTTCCCTGACAAGAGTGGCCTAGGTAGCATTATAGATCCTTCATGTTCCAGTCAGATTCTTATCTTACTTGTATCCGGGGCCTTCTATCTCTCGTTCTACTTCAGGAGGCATTTTCCCAGAGACTCCAGTCAATTTTAGAAGGCTATAACTCCACAGAATTGGCTTGTCACCTTTGTGAGTTCCCTTTGTCTGCTTCCTTTGGGTGATCCTGCTCATGGGGGAGTCAAACCTCTGCGGTGAGATCTCTGATGTGTCTCAGCACTACAAAATGTGTAGGCTCATGCCCTATGTGTGAACCCTGCAACTGCAACAGGAGTATGTAGATGTGTCTTTAATTTCTTCTAAAGGGTGATGCCCTGAGATGCTGTCTCTGGTATCCCGCGGAATGCCAGCCTTTGAGATAGAGCAGTCAGCTACACCTGACATCTTTCCTTTTCTGCCTCACTCTGCTTTTCCCATACTCCTTTATCCTGGGGATTGTACTCCATAATAAAGAGTAGCACATAAGCCTTTTGCCTCCGGCTCTGCTTCTGGGAAGCTCAGGCTGGGACGGGTATGAAACCTGCCTTGCATTTACCAAGTATGAAACTGTGGGTTCTGTGTCACATTTGCCTTTGAAATCAGCTTGAGTGTCACATTGTGCTGAAAACCCAGCAGCTGGAGCTGGTGGTGGGTGCTTCCCGCTTCCCATCTATAGAGAGCTCCCTGGTGTGTGGCGAAAAGGTAGAATTAGAGATGTTCAGGCCCCATTTCAATGTGACAGTGGGGGGCTATGACTCTAGGATCCTTGGGGTGGGGGGACTCTGCTTCTGCAAAGGGAATTATGCTGAAATGATGGTAATTGGCAAAGCAGACATTGTTGCTATAGTCACTGCTGAAGTAAAAACCAGCCCTTACATATTTCTCCAATAGAGGACAAGGAATTATCCACTAAGGGGGTAAATTAAAAGGAAATGATCATGGGCCATGAGACGGCTCAATGGGTGACTGTATTTGCCACACGAGTCTGTTGTGATGACCAGCTGTGAGTTCAAACACTGGAACCTATGGTGGAAGGAGAGGACCAGTGACCGTCTTCTGGCTACCACATATGCACCGTGGCACACCTCACACACACAGGCAATAGTATTTAAGAAATATACTATAGCTTGTGTAAGAGAGAAACCTGTTGCAGCTCTACGATGCCTGTCAGTGCGACAAGAAAGTACTATTGACTAAAAATCTCCAAACTGTTGGACTACCAACACAAAGCTGGACACAGTAGAGTTGCCACAATGTTGAATCTTTATTCTTTCCAGAACTCACACAAGGGCCAGCGGGATGGCTTACTGAGTGAAAGTGCCTGCTACCAAGCTTGACAACCTGAGTTTGATCCCTGTGACTTACACGGTAAAAAGAGAGAATTGACTCTGGCAGTTTGTCCTGTGACCTCTACACACATCATACTCCTGCACATAAATAAAAATGTAAAAACCAAAACCAAGCAACCAACCGAACCAAAAAAAAAAAAATCACAAACCTCACATGAAGTTCAGGGGTAGGCCCTTTAAGAAGCAATTGAGGGCTCAGCCTTGCAGGTAGGGTTGAAATCGGAAGGAGTGGATCGGGGCTTCTTTTGCCTTTATCTTCTCATATCAACAGAGATTAAAGCCCTTGACAGCAACTTGTAGAGAGCGGCGCGCCGAAACAAAGATGGCGCCGACATCCAGCCTTGTCTGGACATAAACGACTTACTGCGCATGTGCAGGCTTGTCCCCTTGCTAGGGCTCCCTCTAGTGGTGAACAGCGGTACTGCACATGTGCGGTTTATTCACCAGGTGTTAGTTGACCGTTAATATGCTAATGAGGTGATTCATTCTCCGCCAATCCCTGGAGGACAAGTAGTGGGGTGATCCAAGCCCCACCAATCCCTGAGAGATAATTAGCATACTGCTGTCTATATAAGCCGAGCGATTTTGCTGCTCGGGGTCCCTGTTCAGAAGAGCTGTAACACTGAGAAGAGCTGTAACACTGAGAAGAGCTGTAACACAGTAAAGGCTTGCTCGCAGAAGAATCCTGTTGCCGCGCGTCGTTCTTGCTGGCGGGACATTAGGCTCGAGACAGCAACTGATTATTTAATCTTAGACTTTCTAACCCACAGAATCATGAACCAGTACATTTCTGTTTAAGTCCCCCCCTCCCGCCCCCAATCTCAGACGGTTTGTCATAGTAACACAGAATGAACTGGCATGAAAGTTTATCAAAGGACTGAGCTGCAGGATGTCTCTTGTCCAACTAACTCTTTCTGCAATCATACTAGTCCTGTGTGACCTGGAAGCGAAAGGATCTGACCTAAGCTCTTCCTTTGTCTATTTCTGTACTCTACCCATCGGTCATTTGCAATTGAGCCAAAGAAAACCCAGTAGAAATAAGATAACCAGTCTGAACCTGGTTTGCCTTGAATGTGTGTGGGACAGAACGGACAGTCTCCTGTCAGTGATGAAGTTAGTGGATGTCTTTGCTTCCTTAGGAGACACCCAGGGCCCTGGTGCCGGTTGTGGAGGTGTTTTGCCCAATGCATTGTTTGAAGAGTTGTTGCTCAAGAAGTCAGGGCCTTTGAGGTGCACAGAGTCCAGAGAGCTTTCGGAGTCTTGCTTCTGCTTAGGCAGCTGTGGAGGGAAACATTTCCAGTCAGGGTTCTGGCTTCTTGTCATAGAACACACTGCAAAAAGATGTCAAAGAGCGGACTCTCCAAAGGCCTATGGTTCTCACTGCTGCTACTGTCTGCAGCTAGCAAGTCCCCCTGGAGGGCCGGAACAGGACATCCGGAGGAAGATCATGTGCAGCCAGAGATGCCAGGAGGCAGTGGAGGAGGAAGCTGCTGGGTCCTCCACCCTCGCAGGGTAGTCTATGATGATGGGCGGCTGATTTAATTGGACCTCACAAAATGTCCTACTTCTCCCTCAGCCCGTAGAGACTGGCCCTTCCGAGGTTCACCCTCCAGCAGGTGTGAACACAGCGGTAAGTATGGATATGAGAGACGCAGCCGACCAGCTGCTTCACAATTTTCCAGGCCTTGCCCTAGCCCACACGTTCCAGGGCTTATGGGCAGAAACAGATCCACACAGAATGCTCCTGACTAGTCCTGTCCCGTAGCCCAGGCCTACAGCCCTTGCGCCATAGAAGGGCAGGGGTTATGCAGAGGAGCTCAGAGTAGGGGGAAGGTTTAACACAGACTCCAGGGTATGAGACCAAAGAGGGAACTGGGAGGGAGGGGGTTGCTAAACGAGAGCATTTTCTCTAGAATCATCTATTCACAAAAAACATAGGGCAATCAGATTCTAGATATGCAGGTGACAGAAGCCAAAACTGGTTCTCCGAGATACAAAATTGTCCTCATTGCTTGTCCCTGGGTGACTCCATGTTCTTTCTTTTTGACTCTGACTCTTGCCTCTCTTCACACTGTGACCTGGGGATTCTTTTGTTAGCTCTTTAATCCCTGCCCCCTTTTCTTGAAAGTGAACCCTGAGAAGCTTCCGCCTCTACTTCATCTTTGTGGACTTCCTGCAGCCCATTTTCACTCTTGCTTCTGGAACTTTCCACGTGGCTGTTCCCATTACGTTGGTGTCACTGGCACACCTGAAACCTCAGCTTCATTCTGAACACTTCTCCCTTTATTTCCATTCTAAGGTAGCTGTTAAGTTCAGGAGGCTCTGCACTCCCTTCTCTTTTTCATTATTCCTGTGTCTGAAACCCCTCAGAGTTGTTTGCTGTGTTTGTTTTGAGCTGGGTGAGTTAGGAACCTGGGTGACTATAAACAACGGCCTTCCATTTGTCTTGTAGTTCTGGAGGCTGGGAGGTAATGCTCAATGGGCTATACTGGGGGAGAATTTTCCTGTATCTCTCTCTCTCTCTCTCTCTCTCTCTCTCTCTCTCTCTCTCTCTGTGTGTGTGTGGCTTGTTTTTATTATTTTTAATTAATTGGATCCCCTGGAGCTGGAGTTACAGATGGTTGTGAGCCACCCGATGTGGTCCTGGGATTCAAACTTTGTCCCCTGGAGTAGCAGTAAGTGTTCTTAATGGTTGAGCCATCTTTCCATCCTGGGAAAGACCTTCTTGTTGCAACAAAACATGACAGAAATCAGAGGAGATGGGGAGACAACTGAGACAGAGCTAGAGGAAGATGAAGAAGGAGAGAAGGGAGGAGGGGAGGACAGAAGAAGAGAGATGAGGAAGAGAGAGGGAGGGGAACTGACTTGGCCTGTTATGTTATAGCCAACACGGGTCCATTTATCACTCATGACCTAAGCACCATGAGGCCACAATTGGGGCCAAAACTGGGATTGTACTGGGAATGCACTGGGAGTGCATAGGGAATGCCCTGGGAGTGCATTGAAATGCCCTGGGAATGAGATTTTTAGCACCTGCTTCTTGGGTACATTCAGACCACAGGCATTAAGTCATACAGAGCTGCCACATGGGACCCAGGTTCCTCTTTTCCCACCGGCCTCTGGAAAACTGCACTCTTTGACAATCTCCCCTGAGCATCTTTCCCTGAGTCCTATAGCCCTCCCTCACCCAAACCTCCAGTTACTTCCTGGCTCAGGGAATCGGCCTCTCCTCCTAGACTAACTCACTTGGCCAGAGCAGCTACACACCACGATAGATGTATCATGCCTAATTCCACCTGAACACCGTGCCAGCCATTTCTCCACTAGCTTAGCCCTGGTGCCTGCTGCTCTGCCTAGGAGAAGCTTGAAAACGTGCAGTCGCCCACACGCCTGCCCACACACGGGATAATGGATGGAGTGACTCCTGCGGGCAGGCCACCCTCCCTGAGGGGTGCCTGTTTTGGCTGGGATTTGGGCTCCCAGCTCTACAAAGAGCAGGGCCCAGCAGCTGCTTTCTCTTCTGTTCTAGGAGTCCACCATGTGTCTTGAAGGACGCTCCCAACTTGTGGATACCCTGGTCTCTGACCACCCTTTGTATGGAAGCCCCAGGCTGCCATGGTCTAGGGAAGATTTATGTCTTATGTCTTATGTGCGGGGACATTACACTCACACTGCGTAGGCACAGCCATTTGTAGTGCTCTTGCTTCCCCCAGAGACAGTACCCATGGAACACTGAAGCCCCGCCTCCGGTGACTCCCCTCTACTTCCGGCTCTACAGATCTGCCTCGTGTTTGTTCTTTTGTGTCTGGTGAATATCAGTTAGCATTGTGTGCTCCGGGTTCACTGTGTCATTTCAGAGTTCTGCTCCTTTTTGTGGTGGAATGGTAGAGTATTGTGTCTAGACCACAGTTGATGCGTTCATCCGTGGGTTGGGACATGTGACAACGTCTGCCTTTTGGCAGTTGTGAATGACGCAGCTACCGCTATGGGCATGTATGTAGCCAAACCTCTGATTTTGGAATCGCTCCCGAAGACTGATGAGAGTTGCAAAGCAAATTATTCAAAACACAGGAATAAGTGAAAGAGATGAGTGATGTCCCTTCCTGGAGCGCTCTGTGCTGAGCTGTGTCACAGAGCCACCCTGAACAGGACCATCTCATTTTCTAGGGCGACAAGTTTTGAGTCCCTTTTTTTTTCTTCTTTTCTGACTGATTCAGTCGTTTTACAACTGAATTGACATATAGAAAGCCACCAGTAATTCTATCCAGCTCCAATGGGAGTGATTTCGACCAAGGAGAAAGGAATATTAGCTCAGGGACATAGTTAATGCCCTATAAGGTGTTTTCACAGGGTTACTGGAGTTGGTAGAAGAAAAACAAAAATCTATGTCATTTTAGGACTTATTTGTTTTATGTGCACCCCCTGTGTGCAGTGCCTGAAGAGGCCTGAAGAGAGTGTGGGGTCCCTCGGGACTGAAGTCATAGGTAGTTGTGAGCCACCATTTGGCTGCTGGGACTCGAACCTGGGTCCTGTGCAAAAGCAGCCAGTGCTCTTATTTGATGACCATCTCTGCAGTCCCCAAATCCTTGTTATCTGGACAGGTATGTTTTTCTTCTGGCTTCGTTGTGTTCCTCTTTCCAAACAAACCACTCTAGTGTGTGTTTTGTGTCTGTGTGGTTTCCTTGTCTTGTCACCATGGCAAAGCACCTGACATAGGCAACTGAAGGAAGAGTTTATTTTGGCTCCTGGGGAAATCATGGCGGCAGGAGCTTGAGGCAACTGGTCACTTTGCATCTATGGTCAGGAAGCAGAGGGAGATGAATGCCAGTGTTCAGCTGTGTTCAGTATGAACTCCGGGACCCTGGCCTATGGAATAGTGCCTCCCACAGGCAGGGTAGGTCTTTCCACCTCAACTAACCCAATCTAGAATCCTGTTGCAGGTATGCCAGATGCTCACCTAATATAATGAGGTTTGTGATCAGAGATCCCTCAGGCCGACTAGAACTACTAACAATCAACATTAACACCCGCAGTGAGCTTGCCACTGTGTCTGCTAGCTATGTCTCCTAAGATGCTCCTGCTTAGGCCAGGGTCGAAGCAGCAAGAACCCTTGTTTGGGTGCTGACTACCAAGTCCCAAATTTCCTTTACCAGATTTTTTTCTTCTTAGATGTATTTATTTATTATACATATGTACACTGTAGATGTCTTCAAACACACCAGAAGAGGGCATCTGATCTCATTACAGATGGTTGTGAGCCACCATGTGGTTGCTGGGAATTGAACTCAGGACCTCTGGAAGAACAGTCAGTGTTTTTAACCACTGAGCCATCTCTCCAGCCCAAATTTCCTGCCTGGGACTTATTTCCCAGGTCACCAGCTGAAACTCCTTCTCTCTCTATTTGCATATTGTAATTTCAAGCCTTCTAACTGTGACCCTCAGAAGCTCAGAGGGACAGAGGAATCTCGGGATTTGTAGATCACTGCAGTTGCTCCGTGGATGTTAAGCAGTTGTAAGTCAGTCTGAGAAGCTGTCTTAAAGGCTATAGGTGGAGTTTCCTTGGCCAGACCATCAGCTCCCCTTTTGAGCCAGTAATGAAATCCACACCCCGGTTCCCTTCCCTTACCCTACTCTCTCAGGTTGCTGGCAATACCAGGCACTTAGCACACAAACCCTCCCCTCAACCCCCCACCTCCTTGGGACTCGGAAGGCTCCAGAGCACCAAGGCTCTGCAAAATTATTTACAGATGGACATACATAGCTGCCCCTGTTTCTCCAGCCTGCCCAACATGGGCTTGCCTGTGTAGATTTCTGCCTTTGATCTCTTCCAGGGACAGCACATTGTGTCACCCATCCGACAAATAGCTCTTTTTTTTTTTTTTTGGAGCTGGGGACCCAACCCAGGGCCTTGTGCTTGCTAGGCAAGCGCTCTACCACTGAGCTAAATCCCCAACCCCCAACCCTTAGCTCTTACACAACCTTACTGCCTATCCATCCTGGTGGATAGGTGAAGTAGGGGTGGCCTCTGCTCTCAAGGAGGTGTCAGAGCCTCAGAAGACTCCCAAAGACTTAAGCTAAGAGGCACCATAGAAAGGAGGCTGTGTCTGACTTCAGAGGTTGGGGTTAGGAGGAGTGGCTACTGGAACAGGTAATGGGTAGGTAGAGATGTTAGCTGATTTCTTTTTTAATATTTTTATGGATATGGAGTTTTGCCTGCATGAATGTCTGTGCATTACATGGGTGCCTAGTGCCCACGGAGATCAGCAGTAGGAATTAGATCCTCTGGGATTGGAGTTACAGACAGTTGTGAGTCCTACCCCAATGTGTGCTGGGACACAGACTGTGTCTTCTGGAAGAGCAGCCAGTGTTCTTAACTGCTGAGCCATCAACCCAGCCCTGTGTTTGCTATTTTCTTCCTCAGATCTTTGATCAAGACCTTGATCCCACTGGAGTTGCCTGTCTCATAGAAAATGCTCTCTCTCACTTTTAGACATGTTTATGACTCTAGCTCATTCCGTTTTCTCTTATTACTATTGTTGTGATTTTTGTAGTGGTAGGGATGGAATCCACCGCCTTGGTAATCCCAGGCAAGTGCCCTACCACTTAGCCACCATCCCCAAGTCCCTCTGTAAACCCCTCTGTTTATTATGTTGGTTTGGTTGGTAAGCACAGTGTGAAAGAGAGTGAGAAAGTCAGAGGAGGGGGCAGGTGGGATTTTCATATCCAACACTACTTCTTGGCTTAGGAAGGTAGCATATGTCTCTGCTAAGCTCATACACGCATTGTCCAGTTTAGCCAGGAGAGTGAAGCCTCTACCTTCTGAGAAACTCTACACCCCTCACTGTGGTTTTCGACTTCCATGTCAGTCGGTCATGATGGAGAAAGTTGACCCTTCTCTGCCCTCCCCTTCAGTTAAGATTCAGTACCCAGAGCCGGAAGTAGAGCTGAGGCTCGGTGAGTAAGGTCTGCACCCTCCAAGTATAGAGGCCACACTGGAGTGCCTCCTTCCCTTTTGCACCCCACTTTTCTCTTGGCCTACCTTAGCCCTGCCTGCCCCACCTTCAAGACACAGACAGCATTGCTTATAGAGAAACTTCATTCCCCAGTACACTCACCCTCCCTTAACACTGATCTTGGCTCAGACAGCTTCTATCCCCACTCCCCCCTTAGTCCTAACCCTTCTAAACTACCTCTCAAGAGAAACTGGTGTATTTAAGTTATAAGCAAATTGATGTCTGGCCAGTAACACCCAATTAACAAAAGCAAACAAAAACAAGCAAAAAATAAAACCAAATCCAACATTTCTCTAACGTAATGAAGTTTTTATTTATTTATTTTTCTTCATGACTTTGCCAAGCAAACTCAGGATTTAAAGACATGATGGTAATTTCTGGGACGCCTGAGTAAGCTGCCTTTGGATTTTAGAAATTAAAAGAATTTTTCATTTCAGTTCCTGATAGAGCTGGTTCCAAAGTGGGCAGTTTGATCTGCTTTTGGAACTCCCACAGAGAGGGGCAGAGCAGGCTACAAGGGCAAAGTAGGATTTTGAGGCTTTCCTTAGCCATTACAACATCAAACCAGGATGGGGTTTGAGGAGGAGCAATGGTTCAGGCTACAGTAGAATCTGAAACACAGGCTGTAAGATCCCAGTGCAGTAAGTCTATTTGAACGAGACGGAGTAGAAAGACCTTGAGCTGTTCTTTCCAGTGCCAGAAAGGACTCTGTTGGTCCAGTTGGCCATTGGGCGCTATCTGCAGGGATCTGTGGGGCTCTGTCCTGGCTCCGAATGGCCAAAGTGTTACAGCTGTCCAAGGCAGAGGGGGAACCAGAGCAAGAAGGGGTGCTGCCCCCAAATCAAATCGGTGGCAGGTGGTGGGACACGGAGGGCGGCTGCCCCAGAGTCAGTGGCGGGCAAAGGCGGATGGGGTACAGCAGACTTGTGGGAAATGTCTGTGGCCGGCGCTAGCAGCTTCCAGCGACGAAAGCTTTAGAAGAGAATTCTCTTCCACAAGGTGTTACAGTTCCACAAGACAGGCACTCTTCGACAGACTTTGATGAAATGACGCCTGCACTTTATTCCCCGAGGAGAGGGTCTTATATACATTTTGCAGTGGGTTGGGTCTAAAGGCAGATGCTTTCCATTGGCTTGGTCTGAGATGTTAGGGTTGCCTCATCTGCACGGGGAGGGGCTTCAGGTGTTGCCCCTAAATGACTGCTTGCCACAGTCCTCTCCATGGGGTGGTATGGTCTCATGTTCCAGGACAGGAACCTGGCTGGGAGTAGATTAAATGGCTACCGTCCTCAGATATGAGGATCACCAGGGTTTCTGAATCTGCTCAACCTTACCAAGTGTTCTGCTTGATGGCACAGTCCGCTGCCTCATAGTACTCCTACCACTGGTCTCTTAAAGACACAGCATCTCTCTTTAGCCCTGGGAGAGGATGGTTACTGAAGGGTAGGATTTAATTCTTTCTTCCCTCCCTCCTTTTCCCCTTTCAAGCAAGAGAAATGATACACATTTCTAGGGATTGAGAAATGATCTTTTCTCTTGGAAGTTTAGCTTGGAATGATTGAAGCATAGAATGGGGCTCCATTCGGTCCTGAGGATTTCTAGGTCGAGAATGACCAGTGGAGGAGGGGACATTTTCTTCAGTGGTGTAGCCAAGGAACACATGTCCCTGTGTACAACTGCCACCCACACTCCTGTAAAGAATCTCACAGAGTTAAAAAGAAAAAAAAAGACGTGGAAAGAGGTTTATGATGTTGATATGGTGGTGGTGACTGCCCAGATGCCCTCCTGCATGGACCCTGCAGGGGAAGACCTACGTTTTACAGTGCTTCGGGCCCTCAAACCTTATGTTTATATCGAGGAAATGATGTCACACCTCTGCTATGGTTTGAATGTAACCTGTCATCTACATAGACTCATGTTTGTCTCCAGCTGGTGGCGCCCTTTGGGAAGGTTGTGGAACCTGTAGGAGGCGGAGCCTTATGGAGGAAGAGAGCCTCTGGGGATGGACCTTGTAGCCCAGCTCTATTTCCTGTTTGCTGTCTCCTTCCAGAGTGCAGATGTAGTTGACCAGCCAGTTTTCTACTAATGATATCGCTCCTTTCCTGCCAACATGCATTTCCTCCTTGCTGCCTGTTTTCCCTGGTGGTAATGGACTGTATCCTTCTGGATTCATAAGCCAAAACAAGCCCTTTCTCTTTTAAGTGGCTTTGGTCATAGTGTTTTCACAGCGACGGAAAGGTAACCAACACAGTCACAGTAGGATAAAAGGTGTGAACCCACGTCTCGGTTTACAAACCTACCCAAACCCACCAATCACTAAGCTCAAAATCCCACCAATCCCTGGGCTTGGCTTTTGAAATCCCACCAACCCCTCCACCCTGTAAGTCCATACCCTGCAAAGTTCCTCCCCGGAAGAAACCGGTTCCCTGCCGCTCTTCAACAGAACAGAGGCAGCCCCCTTTTAGGGTCTTTCAGTAATTCTCTTGTGTAAGTAAGTTGGGTTGTGCAGTGTGACTTTGTGGAATTCCTTGGCTCCCAACTCCCTCTCAAAGATACAACACTTATGTTCGGAAGCTTTTCCCCTTGGAGCTGTGACACATACGGTCTGCTGTTAGAAGATATAAATTTATTGACGATAGTGTCTTTGTCTGGGTCACGGTGATGGCGGCGGCATTGGGGGCAGTGGAGGTGGTGGGGGTGGTGGTGGCAGCAATAGCAGCATCGCAAATCACTGTGTACATCACACAGTGGCAATCAGTTTACCGTGATTAAGTGAATAAACATATAACTGAGTTGTGTTGCAATAAGAAGTGGTCCTCGTGAGTGGCTAATGATGTGCTCTTTCATTGAGTATTCTATGCACCCAAGCTATATTGGTATACACGGAGCAGACAGTTCGTTAGGCGTCATGGGTAAAGCCTCCAGCAAGACCAGCGTGGCTCCTGCACGCGGAGTTTGCAGTCTGGGAGGAGATGCAGGCAAAGCACAAATCATTTCAGTGTACTGTATGTTTGAAAGGTACATTTACATTTTTACTTCTTTGTTTTTTTGGGGAAAGTAAATTGGTTATTATATTTGAAGGCTACTCAGAAGAGCTTGACAGGTTTTGGAAGGGAACCCAAGGCTTTCCAAGGAGCACATCAATTAGCTGCAGTTTTCCCTGCAAATATGAGAACTCTGACTGTGGGGCTGTAACTGTGGTGGGAGTTATTCCTCCTCATATAACAAGCAGGCTGGTGAGGCCGCGTAAGGATAGCCCCGGGAGGCTGTCAGTGTTTTGAGATCTTTTTAACCTTCTGCTCTGCCATCCCAGGCACCATGGCTATAAGGAAGGAAGCTCTTTTACCTCGGGCTTCCATTTTTTTTTTTTTTTTTTTGCTCATTTAAGAAGGAAGTAACAAAGAGGGAAATGAAAATCCTCCTGAAATCACTGTGCGATGTTTTTCTAAATGCTGTATATTGGAGTTAGGGAGATGGCTTAGTGGTTAAGAGCACTTTTTTCTCTTTCAGAGGACCGGGGTTCAGCTTCCAGCACCCACCTGGCAGCTTACAACTAATTGCCTGTATCTTCATTTCCAGGGGATCTGACACCCTCTTCTGGCCTTCACGCATGGTGTTCTATCTCAAACAAACATAGGGGCAAGTCTCACTCAGTGTTTGTGGCTTCTCCCAGCACTCCCAGCATTCCTCAGTAGCTGTGGCTCCTCCCAGCACTCCCAGCATTCCTCAGTAGCTGTGGATCCTCCCAGTACTTCTCAAGTCCCCCCCCCCCCCCCCCACCAATCCTAAACTTCTCCCTCCCAGGAGCTGGGTTTTCACTTCTCTTCCCCAAATCTGATCCCAGTGTAATTTAGTCATTTTAGCTATGCAGCCCTCTTGGCCTCAGGTTGCCTCTCTTGGTTGGTGGCCCCTCTCTTGCGCTCCCTCCCCCTCTCTCCTCTCGTAGTCTGGTTCAGTCCGCAGGTCTTGTTCAGACTGGACCCTTTCCTCTGCCTGCTTTCTCCCTATGTCTACAATGCAAATCTTCTCCGTACTTTAGGAGTACCCATGACATCCTCCTTTCGTTCCACGTTTTCACACACATGGGCATCAGGAGCACACACAGTGCACATGCATGCATGCAAGCAATCAAACATATATATATATATATATATATATATATATATATATATATATACACACACATATATGTATATGTATACATACATACATATATATACATTTAGAAATGTATATATATATACCATTAAACACCATGTGTTTACCATTACACACAGGGAGTCTGAGGATAAGCACCCTCCCTATTTATTTTATGTGAGCATGCATATGTGTGCACATATCATAGTGCACAGGTCGAGGTCAGAGGACAACTTGAAGGAATTGGTTCTCTCATACTTTACAGTCACCCACCCATTTCATATATGTCCTTTAAAGGGGTGGCTTGAGAGAAGGAGATGAATGGTTGAGAGAGCTTGAGGAACTTCACAGGTTTCTGTCCTCCTTGTAGGGACATGTATATAGTCTATGGTGAGGACAGAAAGGCTTAAGAGGTCCTACTTTTGTTTAAAGGGTCAGTTAAGTTGTCTTAGCAGATCTTCTCCATCAGCTGCTGGAGAACTAAAAAGATGTTTCCCTAGGATTATTCTGGAGAATTGCTGTCTTGATTAAAATCACAACCACAGCACAGTACTCCCATGAATTAACTCCTGCAAAGACAACCAAGCCATGAGTTTTGGGTGTAGAATGTCATCGCCTGTGCCCTGGACAGTTCTTAGCCTGACCCTACCTGCCCTTGTGGTTGGGGGTGAGTTGGCACAGAATCAACAATACAGACTCCAGGAGCAGGTGAGAAACGCTGCAGCAAACTCATCTGGGCACTGCTCCTTTAATACCCTCCATCCGCACTCCATTGGTCCCAAGAAAGTATCTATTCTAAACAGCAGTTTCTGATTGGCTAGCACTGTTTGCACTAGCAATCCTTTTCTCTCAGGCAGTCCTCAATTAGGTCCTCCTCCAGGAATGCTGGTGTCACAGTCCTCAGTCAGGTCCTCCTGCAGGAGATGCATTTGCAGCTGCACAGCTCCTAGCGTTTACATAAAGGCAGTCCTGCTAGTCCCGCTAGAGTGTCTCTTTAAAAAGATTATTTTAGTTCATGTGTATAAGTGTTCTGCTTGCACTATGTATGTGTATGTATACCTATTGTTCACAGAGTTACAGATGGTTGTGAGCCATGACATATGTGCTAGAAACCAAACCCAGGTCCTCAGTCCAAACAACAAGTGATCCTAACCACTGAACCATCTCTTCAGTTCAGATTATCTCCCAACCATCATCAGCGACATCAAATGTACACTGAAGACCGGCATCTCTTGTCTCTAGTGGTTCACATCCCAGTTTCCGGGCAAACATCCCCCTAATCCCTCTCCCTCCCCTTCTTTATGGGTGTTCCCCTCCCCATCCTCCCCCCATTGCCGCCCTCCCCCCAACAATCACGTTCACTAGGTGTTCAGTCTTGGCAGGACCAAGGGCTTCCCCTTCCACTGGTGCTCTTACTAGGATATTCATTGCTACCTATGAGGTTGGAGCCCAGGGTCAGTCCATGTATAGTCTTTAGGTAGTGGCTTAGTCCCTGGAAGCTCTGGTTGCTTGGCATTGTTGTTCATAAGGGGTCTTGAGCCCCTTCAAGCTTTTCCAGTTCTTTCTCTGATTCCTTCAACGGGGGTCCTATTCTCAGTTCAGTGGTTTGCTGCTGGCATTTGCCTCTGTATTTGCTGTATTCTGGCTGTGTCTCTCAGGAGAGATCTACATCTGGCTGCTGTCGGCCTGCACTTCTTTGCTTCATCCATCTTGTCTAATTGGGTGGCTGTATGTGTATGGGCCACATGTGGGGCAGGCTCTGAATAGGTGTTCCTTCTGTGTCTGTTTTAATCTTTGCCTCTCTATTCCCTGCCAAGGGTATTCTTGTTCCCCTTTTAAAGAAGGAGTGAAGCATTCACATTTTGATCATCCGTCTTGAGTTTCATGTGTTCTATGCATCTAGGGTAATTCAAGCATTTGGGCTAATAGCCACTTATCAATGAGTGCATACCATGTGTGTTCTTCTGTGATTGGGCTACCTCATTCAGGATGATATTTTCCAGACCCATCCATTTGTCTATGAATTTCATAAAGGCATTGTTTTTGATAGCTGAGTAATATTCCATTGTGTAGATGTACCACATTTTCTGTATCCATTCCTCTGTTGAAGGGCATCTGGGTTCTTTCCAGCTTCTGGCTATTATAAATAAGGCTGCTAGGTTCGCAACCTTCTTAACGATGCGATCCTTTAACACAGTTCTTCATGTTGTGGTGACCCCATCCATAAAATAATTTTCATTGCTACTTTGTAACTGCAAATTTACTATTACAATGAATTATAATGTAAATATCTGATATGCAGGATTACTGACATGCAGCCCCTGTGGAAGGGCCATTGAACCCCAAAGGGGCTGAGGCCCAAAGACTGAAAAACCATGGCTCTAGAGGGTGGAAAACTAGAGGAGCTTCAAAAGTCCACGATGGAAACTGTCCCTTACATAGGAGACATACTTTCCCTTACATAGGTATGTTCCATACCAGAGAGGGACTGACAAGCTGGGTCCCTGTGTAGGGGTATAGGGTACAGAAAGGAGGATCACAAGGGTACTAAAAGGTTTGTAGGTTGTAGTTTTGTAGGGTATCTGCTCAGAGCAAAGATTTTGTCACCCTGACTCACTGTGAGACATTTAAGTGCTATGTGACAGGCCAAGCCAATGAAAAGGTACAACTGCCACTTCATACTTTTGTCTTCTGTTATGACTCTGAGATAATTTTTCTGTGTGGACACACAATCCCCGATGGGGAAGATAAATGGGGAGAGGAGGAAGATGAGAAGAGGAAGAAGTGGAAGGAGGAAGAGGAGGGGGGAGGAGGGGGAGGTGGAGGTGGAGGGGAGGAAAGAGAGAGGGAGAGGAGGACAGGGAGAGGGAGAGAGGAAGGGACTGAAGAGGGGAGGGGGGAGAGGGGAGAAGGGAGAGAGGGGGCGGGAGAGGGAAGAGGGAGGGGAGAGGGGGAGGGGATAAGAAAAAGAGGGAGAGAGAGAGAGAGAGAGAGGGAGAAGGCAGACAGACCGACAGACACTCTGGCTTTAAGCCAGACTTCCTGTTTTTCAGCTCTCCTTCCAACACTGCACGTTTCTGTGGTCTTCCCATTTAACCTCTGGGCAGACAGACATCTTTGATGAACATACGCGATCCGTTTCTTCTAGTGTGCTCTGGGTGCCCCTCGGTCGTGTTGATTACAAGGCTGCCTGCAGACCATATCTTGGGTGTTTTATAATCAGCACCATGTATTTTTTTCCCCAAACCCTTGGGGGTGTTTCCCCTGCCATAACTTAGCCTTCTAGAAAGGCTGTAGCTGCAACCCACACACCCCGTGAGTCACAAGGAAATTTGATTCACAGCTAGTGGAGTCTTCAGCAGTCAAACCATCCTTAGTGGAAAAGATTGAGCTGAGGTGCAGTGAAGGAAGATGTGGTTCAGCTTGGACTCAAAGCAGCAAAATACTCTCTAAACCCCAAACTCCCGTTCTTTACATGTACATCTATCTGCTTGTTTAAGACAACATTGTGGCAGGACTCCTGGTCAAATAGCATGTAAGAAAATGGGTTCCTGAATTAAAGGGTAAGTTAGTTCACCTATACTTGAGGTTCCCCAGGCAGGCTGCTTTTGAAAGTGAAACTTTCAAAATGAGGACTGATTCATGAACCTACTGGAAACTTGAAAGTAAAACTTTCCAGTTTGCTAGAACCTGCCAACAAATCCTTCATACTTAAAAAAAGTTATTATTTTGAATGTCCCAGTTTGCTTTTTGTTGCTCTAGTGAATGCTATGACCACAGTTTCCTGAAGGGAAGGGTTTATTTTACGTCACAGTTGTAGGCACCAGCCCATCACTGAGGGAAGCCAGGGCGAACTGAAGGCAGGAGCAGAGACCATGGAGGAACGCTGCTTACTGGCCTGCTCTCTGACACTCCAGTTAGCTTTCTCATCTAGGCCAACTGCCTGTGTAAGGATGGTGTGTCACACGCTGGGCTGGGCCTCCAGACATTCCCACGGGCCAATCTGATCAAGGCAATGCCTCTATGGAGGCTCTGTCTTCCCAGGTGACTCCAGGTTGTATCAAAGTAACGATAAATTAATCAACATAACATGTGTGTGCCTGAGTATATGTATGTGCACCATGTGTGTTCAGGCACCCAGGAAAACTGAATCAAGATCTTTGTAAAAGAGAAGCTGCAATTAACTGCTGAGCCATCTCTCCAGCCCTACCAGTCTTTGGTTTCTGTGGTTGGTTATTGGAGTCTACAGAATATCATGGCTTGTGAAACACTTACCTTGGTTTCCAGTAGGTTCGTGAATCAGTCCTCATTCTAGTGAGTATCGATAGTAAACAAACTCCGGGTCGGAAGCTCAGGAAGCAGTGGGCCAGGCAGGTTTCACCAGGCATCTGTCCTGTTCTTCAATCTGGAGTCTGTAGGAGCTATAGTTACCTAAAGGACAGAATGGACCTGACATGCAAGATGGCTTATCTATGGCAGTGAGGTGATGTGGGATGTTGACAAAAGTGTCTGTGTGACCTCCTCAGCCTTAGAGCCACCAGACTGCTTACATGGCAACTGGCCTTTCCCTAATTAAACATTCCACCAGGACAAGGTGGAAGTTATGTCGGCTTTAGCACAGACACAGAGAGAGGCATTGGGTAACTCAGTCACAGACCCACCCACCATCTTGAAAGGAGGCTGAGATTCCCACATCACATATCATGATGCGCTGTGTCAGAAAGAAGCCATCTGAGTCTTGCCAGTGTCAGGGTTTATTGGGTAACAATAAAGCCATGAGGTACAGTGGTTTCATTGGCACTAATTTGCCAGATATTCCTTGGCTCTGTCTGAAGCAAAACCAGGTTCTTTTATCCCAGTCTCAATTACAATTATTACCTCTCAGACCATACAATACATAGTAACTATATCTACATATAAGTGTGTGTGTGTGTAGCTCAGAGTGACTACAAAGGGTTAAAGTGGCCAGAGAAGATAAAGTTGGAATATAGATAGAAATGGGTCTTCCTCTCCCCTCCCTCTCCCATCTCCTCTCCCCTCCCCCCTCTCTCTGTGGGCTATGGTGAACCAGATTGGGGGGGGGGTCTCTGGGGAGTGGAGCAGAGAGCTTCAGAATTGAATCCAGCTACAGAGGCAAAGGGTTGGAACCAGGCAAAACAATGGGCAGATGGCTGAATGGCAGGTTCAGTTGGAAAATACACTGGGCAGGTGACAATTCAAGTAGGGAAGTGTAGACTGAGTTCTGCTGAAGCCCTTGTGACAGTCAGCAGTTCTCTGATGCACACCGTGACTCAGCACATGACAGATTGGTTGTCACTGCAGTGCTAGGTGTCCACATTTTTTATGAGGTTCAGGTGACAGAGTCCTATCCCTTTCTTGGTCTGGTGTATGGTAAGTTCTTAGGTCTGTTTTCTTGGCTTTAACATACCCATGTGCCTGTACAGTTCCAAATCACCCTGATAAATTCCACACTCACATATGGGATCTATTAACTGATCTGAACCAAATATGCTGGAAAGTATTTTTGAAAGAGAAGAAAAGCACCTTCTCTATCCTAAACAATGAGCCATTTATTAGTCCGTGATTCCTGGGTGGTGCTGTTCTCATGTCCAGTCAGGTGCAGAGTCTCCTGTCTTCGAAACAGAGTAAAAAACGGTAGAGAACAGATTCTCTGAGATCATCTCAGGATGCTCTTCAAAACGACTGTTTCATGGACTGTGAAGTAGCTCAGGTCAAGACACACCCTGATTCTAATTCTGTAGCCTCACACAACTGTACCATGCAAAACCAAATCCAATTGCAACAGCCGCAGACAGTCTGCATTAAGGTCTCCTGGGCTCTTCTCTGGGCACTCACGTCCGCCTCTGCTGGTGTCTGGATATCACCCGGCAGACATTTTCTTTAGCTCTTCCCTCTACTTCCTTTTAGTGATGTTCCTGCTATTTAGAAAAGTTGCTGAACATTTCTCTTCCTCTTTTAAATATTTTTTTCCAGCATATTTGATTCAAATCAGTTAATAGATTCCAAACATGAGTGTAGAATGCTTGACTATTTACAAGTTTTACCAAGGAGAGGTTTTAAGATAACAGGCTTATTCTGTGAAATGAATTTTATGGTGCACATCATTTTTCTGTGTCTTTACCTCAACAACACCTCTTTCTAGCAGTAGGATGAGATTTCTCTCCAGTAAAGCACCATGGGAGATTTAGGAGGCAATTGTAATTGGCCGGACCAATTTAGAAAGGGAAACTAAGGGAGCCTGTTCAGCACCTGAGAGGTGGCTCTTGGCCTGATGTTTTCAGGCTGTGGTGACCGATAGGTAGACCTCGTAAAAATACATTCGTGCTTTGAAAATAGATAACTGCCAATAATCTTCAGTCCAGCCTGTACAGCCTTCCTATGATTAGCTCACAGTTTCTTTCTAAGATGCCCAGGCCAGCCTTGGAGATGGGAGCATGTGAGTTGCTGATGTGAGCGGACTAGAATTGACAGGCTAGAAATGGTCATAGTTAGAGGACCCAGGCCATCCCACTAAGCAGGACTTATGCAGAGAGGGTGCAGGTAGGGCAAGAAGGCAGCCATTCCCCTACGTTATTCCTTCTCTTTCCCTGTTTGGATATTTCTAGTTCTCAGCTGGTTGAATCCATGGATGTCATCTGTGAACAAGGAAGGGCGACCGTATAAGGACCGGGCAGAGCAACAGCCTCTTTTTAAAGGTTCCCACTCCTTACTTTTCTGTGCTTTTGTGCTGACTTCTAGTCTTTTCTGTCCTGCTTTGAGTTGGCAGCTGAATGTCGTCTTTAGAATATTACATTTGCTTTGCATGAACTTTGCATGGAAGACTCTGTCTCAGTATCTACAGGGACAGAAGCTGGGGCTTTGCTGAGTTCACAGAACAGGATGCATGATGTTCTTTTTGGGTTTATATTATCAGAGCAACTTCTCAGACAAATTAATTACCAGCGTATATCAAAGATATTGTTCAAACTTACTGCCAGGGAAAAGGCATATCAATAAGGCAATTTAAATTTTCATACTTGATACGGAGTCTTGGAAGAAAAGGGACATAAATAATTCACTGTTGGTTTTATCTGAGTTTTCAGGTAAAGCTCATTAGACATGGGTGGGGTGGGATTACAAGGTCCATTCTTAGTTTAGATGTTACAGGTATGGATGGCTGCTCGTGGAGAGAATCTTAGGTCTGTTTGTTTGTTTTTCCAGGAATGGGGTCCCTGGTAGGTTGCTATGATGTTTTGCATATGCTTGGCCCAGGGAGTGGCACTATTAGAAGGTGTGACCCTGTTGGAATAGGTGTGTCACTGTGGGCATGAGCTTTAAGACTCTTGTCCTAGCTGCTTGGGAACAAGCCTTCCACTAGCAGCCTTCAGATGAAGATGTAGAACTCAGCTCCTCCTGCACCATGCCTGTCTGGATGCTGCCATGCTCCTGCCTTGATGATAATGGACTGAGCCTCTGAACCTGTAAGCCAGCCCAAGTTAAATGTTGGCTTTTATTAGAGTTGCCTTGGTCATGGTGTCTGTTCACAGCAGCAAAACCCTAACTAAGACAGTTGCCTATGATACAGTGGACATCCCTACACCCATATGAATGTAGATAACACTAATTGGATTCAGTGGGAATAACCATATATACATGGAAATGAGGCTGAAGAGGGATGAGGGGGGAAGGGACTTGGGAAGAGTTAGAGATGTTGGCAAATAAGAGGTAGAGTTGATAAAAATAAAACAAATTCATATATGGAGGAGAAAAAAGCCAGATCATTAGACACCCCAGGAAATGTCATTGATAAGCAGCTTCCAAGACCGGAAGTCAGTTGTTGGATGTGTAGGTCAAGGTCCTGGTAGAAGGCAAATGAGTCATGTGACTTCAATTGAAGAAGAGACTCTTAGCTTATATGCTGAACTTGGGGTTAGTAACAAAGGAGAAAGGTAGTTACAGTCATCAAGGGTAGTCATATGGGAACCATTCCTTCTTCCAGGCCTGAAAGGACAAGGGAAGAGGACTGGTGTTAGGACCCAAAGAGAAGATCTGCATGTAAGGAACGTGGTACCAGGAGCTAAGGCTGGGTAAGGAGTGTGTACTTAACCAACCATACCATTCTGCCTTTTGCTTTCTCCTGCTTCCTGTTTGGTGACTCTCACAGGCAAACCCAACTCATGCTGAAAGAAAGGCCAAGGACCCCATGGGTGCAGGAGTTTCCAAGCCTGAGATGTGGAGGAGGTAGGGCCTTGGAGCTAACAGAAGACACAGGGCAGGGAATTTCCTAGAACAAACTCTGGAGTTCATTAGGGACTATCAGAAAATAGCTGGTGCAGTTAATGAGAAGAGTAGTTATTTCTCCAAAGGAGCAGCTGATCACACCAGACCATGAAGTTCAGCCTCGGTTCTGGGACACCATCCTTCTTTTAGTATGGGTACCAGCAATTAGTCTGATTTTGGTTTTATTATAAATGGTCACTGGGTAGGAGGCTCTCTGCTTTATCCAACTCTGTTACAGCATTGCCAGGAACTGATTTCTTCTTCCTTCTCCCCGTTTCTTCCTCCCCCTTTCCCTCCTCCTCTATGTCTCTTTCTTCTTTCTATTCCCTTCTCCCCCTCTTCCTCCTTCCCTTACCTCTTCCTCCTCTCTCTTTCTCCCCTCTTCCTGTTTCTCCTCCTCCTCCTGTTCCCCTTCTTTTCCTCCTCTCCTTCCTTTTCTCCTCCTCCTGCTTGTGTTTAAAACTTTACTTCAACATTTTCATTCTTATAGTACTATACTTGTATTGGTTAATAGAAACCAATTATGTTTAAGTTACCCACACAATTTTGATTAAGTCTTGTCACATGGTCTATAGTTTAAAAGACCAGGAGGTAGGATACCCCCTTCCCTGTTGCAGTTTGTTGCAGTTTCCTCTCCAACCCGAATTGGCCAGTACAAAGAAAACGCAACTCAATTAATATGAAAACAATCTAGCGTCTAGATTGGGCAGATCCACCCTACACTGTCCTATTCCTAGCTCCCAAATCCCTCATCCCTTGCACCTTTTATTTGCCAGGTCTCCAGCTTCTCCTTCTCCCAAGACAACTCTCTCCTCCTCGCTTCTTTCCTTTCTTCTCCCCTGACTCCTCCCCCTCCTGACTCCTCCCCTCTCCTGACTCCTCCCCTCTTGCTCCCAACTCCTCCCTCTGCCCAAATCTCGAGCTCTTGCCTTTATTTTACAAATTTAGAGAGAGCTCCAAGGCAAACCACAACACCTCCCTATTGGAGGGAATGTGTCTCTGAAGTTTTAGGTTTTGATGTTTGAGTCCAATACTGTGTAAAAGATATGATTTTCCTTGATCATTCCAGAAAAATAAAATTCCACGGTGACCTCCAATTTGGCTGGTTTGGGTTACACTGTGAAACAGTGTGAATGTGAGATTAAAATTCAGTGTTGCTGAGGTCTGGACAATCTTCTTACCCTTGTATCTTCCAAGTAAGAAAGGGAGAACCAAGCTTCATTCTTTGAAAATGTAGGGAGAAGATACAAAACCCCATGTTATATAAGTAACCAAGAGGTGGCTGGAGGTATACAGAGGATATGGACAGGTTATATTCAAATGCTACATCATCTTGTAAATGGGACCGGACCATCTGTGAGCACCTATGAAGTCCTCAAATATAATTCCCTGCAGGAACCAGGACTATGGTACTTCTTGACTTCCCTGTGGGATATGACACCCGTCCACTACTTTGTCTGGAGACACTTCTGCCCTCAACTTCTGTAACATCATACCTGTTACTCCACACACCCCTCCCACTATACTTACCCTCCATCCTTCCCTGGCCATTGACCACTTATGTTCACTAAGTTCCTGGGTATTCTTCATTATCCACACTCTTTCAGAAGTCTGATATCTGACTTAGCTCTCTACCTGGAAAACACACAATCCCTTTTTTTCAGTGTAAAGAAAACTGAAAAGAGTGAAAAGAGTCACTTTCAGACTCATGGTCAATATATTCCGAAGTCTGGTTTCTCCCACTCATTCTTATTGAGAATATGGACTTTGAGGTTAGATGGCCTTTAATTAACAGTCTAGCTGCTGTGAGCCAGTTACAGAAATATTACAGCTTCCTGTTTTCTCTTGGTCTCAGTCTTCACTTACGTGATCTGAGAATCACTTAAACAACTCCAGGACATGATACATGTCTGATAAACGTCTAGTAGTTATTAACATAGTTATTTGCAATACAACTTATCTTGAATTGTTACTATGGTCAATAAATCTTTATCCAACACTGACGGTCATGTGCGATCTGGTGGCCTTTCTTCTTCCCAGTTAATACATGTGCCCTTTAAAGACAAAATAGTTCTGATGCCGAAGGAGTGGCATTTGAAACCCCAAGCCAGTCATAGGTGACTCCTTCAAGGCTGGTTCCTTTGATTGACACTGTTGTCCGTCCCCTCCCCCATGCTTTTTGGTGGTCCTCTTGGTTACTGACATTGTCAATTACTCGCCCAGGAGTCCCTCCTCCTTGCTAAGAGAAATCAAATTTTATTTAATTACTGGTTGTTGATGTTTAATCAGGTACTAGCCTTTACTTTAGAGAAGGGCGTGTGGTACAACTCTAGCCAATGGAACACATGGAAAGTCACTTGCAGTGTTCCTGGAAAAGGACTTTTCTAAAGCAAATAAAGCTGGAACAATCGGTCTCCCAGCCTTTGGGTATTGGCAGGTGATGCTTGAAATTATGACCATCTTTCTCCCATGATGTGTCAAGACTGAGTTTATATCAACACTCTCAGAAATGAAGAACACAGAGAAAGAACTTGGTTCGTGACATTGTGGGTTAGCCAAAAAAAAAAAAAAAAAAAAAAAATCTAGCCTGCTAAAGGGTTTGTGGCACTGTGGTTGGTTGAATCCCTTTGTTGCCCAAATCAATTAGAGTTAGGATTTCCATCATTTCATTAAGAAAATGTCTAAGTGATTCAATTATGGGTCATGGCAAGTGAACATCTCCATTACTGTTTTAGATAACAATTACGAAGGATTCTTTTGGTAAGTCATCTTTTCTAAAGTCACACTAGCAATTCTGTTCCTTCACTTGTGGACTCTGGTGAGCTCAAAGGAGCCCCTGAATGCTTCAGAACATTTTCTTTCATCAAACCTAATTCTGAAAGTCTAGGTGCAGACATGCAACTTTCCTGTGAAGGAAGGATGGTCTTCAGAGAGGTGAAAAGGTCTCAGGAACATACTCAGAACTGTCCTCCTCTGGGGACAGTCAGGGAGGAAAGCTCTCAAATGCACAGCTTCTGCCTGGGCTCCCAAAGAAGAGCAGACACCGTTTCTTGTCATACACATCAAATAAAAAAGCATATCTGACTTTTGAAAGAAAAAGATAGTGTAGTATTTCTTTAAAGGCCCATCAATCAATCTCTCACAGACTAAATAAGAAAAAGCTGAACTGACATCTTAATGAGGCATAAAATTGGGCATTGGCAGTGTGGCCTGAAGCCATTGTAGTTGGGCAAATGATGTTGACAGGGTGTTTACAGTATTGGAGGGAGCACTGAGGTGATGTGTCTGATTCCTGAAAAGGGGACTAGATCCTTAATCCTTAGCTCTTGCTGACAGGCTGGGTTCCTAACTCACTGGATAAACAAATTCATCTCCAGCTTCTTCTTTTCTGTGTAAAAGGACACAATGACATTGGCCTAGTCACAGCAGGCCTGGGCTCAATGATACACTAAAAGAAAGACCTGGCACTGGGATGTGGGAAACCCGGACCTGTCTATTAGCAGTGCTGCTCTCTTTAAAGCTGGGGTAAAAGACGGAGAAAGTCTTTTGAAGCCGCCCTGTGGTGTTATTACCACTCTTTGCTCTATGGCAGCCATGTGGGGAAAGTCATATGACTTCTTTTCTTGCCTGATATAACTCTTTGAAGGCAAGCAGCTCATTTCCAGTAGGGACCCCCTTAAATCTTTTCCGAATGTGCCCTTCTCTCCACATGGTACATATGGAGATCCTGGTTGGCTGGCTTTAAGGTCCGATACACCTCTGGACAGTTGGATTCCTTTTTTGTGAGGCTCTAGATCAGTGGTCTTAACCTTCCTAATGTTGTGTGAAGGGCCCAGCTTAACATTACAAATTCCATTTTGCTTTCAGACTTCGTTTTATGATTAACTTGCCCTCTGAATGAAATCAGCAACTGGAAAAATGCCAACTTGTTCAGAAGCCATGTCACCCTGGCGACATTCACAATTCTCCTGGGCAAATAGCCACTCCTCTTGTAGCAATAACCAATCCGGTCTTAAGGGTAAAGTACCTAATGTCTAAAGTAGATTGATTAAGCTAGCAACCATTGTTCATACCAAGCTGAAATCATTACTATCCAATAGAAATGTGCCAATTAAATATCAACCAATCATGTAACTGCCAAGTTGGAAAGTCTCTCATCCTGTTACCATGATAATTAGGCAAAGCTTGTACCAACTCCTTGCACCTTTCATACCTTCTGTTCTGGAGAAGTTGGAGGGTCTGAGCTGGAGCTTAAATAAAGACTCTTTGATTTTGCATATGAGTTGGACTCCTGGTGGTCTCTGGTAGTCTGTGGGGGACCTCGTCTGGTCATAACACTGTGACCCTTTAACACAATTCCTCATCTTTGTGGTGACCCCAACCATAAAATTATTTTGTCACTATTTCATAACTGTATTTTTGCTGCTGTTATGTAAATATCTGAGATGCAGGATACCTGATATGTGACCCCTGTGAAAGAGTCATTTGATTTCCCAAAGGGGTTGTGACCCACAGGTTGGGAACCACTGCTCTAAATAAAGTTTCTTGAAGATTAGTATATCACACTATTTGTGTGTGATACATGACTTTGAATTTGCAGGAGTCAGAAGGAAGGGGGTCTCCTCTGTCAATGAAGAGGTTCTTTTGAGAAGGGCCTTGGCATTAATCAGAGCAGTCCCATCAGCTATAAGTGAGTCTGAATAGTTCTTGCTGGGAGGAAGATATAGAGTAAAAGTAGTAATTGTACTTTTCATGTGTGTGTCAGTTACTTTTCTATTGCTCTGATAAAATACCACGAAACAAAGTGGATTACAGAAGAAGGAATTTATTTTGGCTCACAATCCCACAGGGAGAATCTATGGGAAGAAGAGAAAACATGCCAAGTGGCTAGGACAAGACACACCTAGAGAAGACATGTCAACCAAATGCAGGAAGCACAAAGACCAAGTAGGAAGTGGGGGTAGTGCTAGAAACCTTCAAATCCTGCCTGCAGCAGACTTCCTCCTAAAAGGCATTTAAAGGTTCCACAACCTTCCCAAACAGTGCCACCAACTGGGAACCAAGTGTTGAAATGCAGGAGCCTATGGAGACTTGTTTCGATCAAACCACAGTATTTTACCACATTTTCTTTTAAAGCCCATCCTCCAGGGAACTGCTTATCCACAGTTATATAAATAAAAACACAGTTCTTGCCTTGATACAAGTAGGATGTTTCAATAATATCTATACAGAAATAAAATTCTATTATTATTAAAATAAATGAGCATTGATAGATATCATCTTAGTTACAGTTTTATTGCTGTGAAGAGACACCATGACCAAGGCAAATCTCATAGAGGCAAACATTTAATTGGGGCTGGCTTACAGTTTTAGAGGTTTAGTCCATTACTGTCATGGCAGGAAGCATGGCAGCTTACAGGCAGACATGGGTGGAGCTTAAGCATGGGAGACCTCAAAGCCCGCTCCCACAGTGGCACACTTTCTCCAACATGGCCATACCTACTCTAACAAGGCCACACCTCCTCACAGTGCCATTCTCTGTGGGCCAAGCATTCAAACACATGAATCTATGGGGCCTGTACTAGGGTTTTCATTTCTGTAAAGAGACACCATAACCAAGACCACTCATAAAGGACAACTTTCATTGGTGCTGGCTGATATTTTCAGAGTTTCAGTCCATTATCATAATGGTGGGAAGCCTGGCAGCATTTTAGACAGGCATGGTACTGGAGGAACTGAGCATTTTAAATCCTATTCTGAAGTCAAACAGGAGAAGACTGACTCCCATGTGGCTAGGACGAGGAGGGTATCAAAGCTCACCCCTACAGTGATCCACTTCCTCCAACGAGGCAACATCTATTTCAACAAGGCCACACTTCCTAATAGTGCCACTCCCTGGGCCAAGGATATTCAAACCACCACAGGGGCCAAACCTATTTAAACCACCACATAGCACTACCTGGCCCCATAGGCTTATAGCCATAACATAATGCAAAATGCATTTAGTTCAATTTCAAAATTAGCGACCACAGTCTATCACAGTCTCAATGTTTAAAAGTTCAAAGTCTTTCCTGAGATGCATGCAATCTCTTAACTGTAATTCCCTTTAAAATTAAAATCAAAGAAGAGATCACATATTTCCAGCAACACAAAGATTTACATCCAAACATCATAGTGAGGAAATACTGGACCAAAAGAAGGACAAAAACAAGCTTATTGAACTCCAAACTCCGCGTTTCCATGTCTGACATCCAACTCCTTTCAGCTTTGTTGACTGCAACACAACTCTTTCTCTTGGGCAGGTTCCACTCCCTGCTAGTAGCTTTCTTCAGCTCGTATCCTGAAGTTCTGAAATCTCTAACATTTTGGGGTCTCCAAGGCAACATCAATTTCATAGCTTCTTGTTTTAATGTCTGGGATCCACACGTGATCTTCTGGATTCCTTCGAAGGGCTTGGGTCATTTCTCCAGCTCTGCCTTATGTAGCAATGTAGGTTCTGGCTGACTCCACTACACTGTGCTGCTGTTCTTGATAGTTATCCCATGTTACTGGCATCTCTAATATGCTGGGGTCTTCCACTGCAACTAGGCTGCATTTTCACCAGAGTCTCTCATAGGCTCTTTTCATGGTGCCAAGCCTCAACTTTTTGACATGACCTCTTCAGTCTTGGGCCTTTAACTTCCACCTTTACCAATGGCCTTTCATGGCCTCTCCTAGTGCCAAGCCTCAGCTGCTCTCCATGACCCCTTCATACTTTCAACATCCGCACTATCTAATCCTTACACATTACCAAATCCCAATGCCAGCATGAGGTCTAGCTCTAGAACACAGCTTCTTTCTGCTCTCAGAAAACACTTCTCAGAAGATTTTACCTCAGTGATGCTGGTCTCTTCTTAATCACCACTAATTTCTTAGCTCCAGCTAACCAGCATCAATTGTCCCAGAAACCCCTTCTATTCTTGACTCTAAAGCCAGAACCATGTGGCCAAATTTGCCAAGTTCTGCTGCTTGCTGGTGCCGGAAGATGTCCCTCTTGTTCTGTTACATCTTACTCACGAAACTGCATGCCTCTGTGTTTTGAGCGCTGTAATTAAAGGCATATGCCACCATGCTTTTCTTTACCTGGACCTTGCTCTGTACCAGACTGGCCTTGAACTCAGAGATCTGCTTGCCTCTGTCTCCTGGGATTAAAGGCATGTACCACCACACCTGGACCTAAGCTTTTCTTTATTTCTTTTCACAAGATCTTTGTAAGCACAGCCACTCTGCCTCAAGATCTGGACCACAGGTGTGCTCTCCACTTCTGGATTGTAGTTCATTCCAGATGTAGTCAAGTTGACAACTGAGAATAGTCATCACCATCCTTCTCTTGTCAATTTGACATACAATCATACCTCTTTATGTCCAAATAAAAACAATAACAGGTCATTATAATTCCTAATATGACATAACTAACTCTTGTTGAACTGTAAACACACAATTAAGCTTAGCTGGCCTGATCCAAGGTCACCACTCCCTTAATTTGTTTATCTCCTTGAAGACAGGATTTAGCTCCATTATACTTTCTGCTGCTCCTTTAATACTTGAACCATACATTTTGCATTTTTCTTTTCTAAGTTGGCTATGCTTGGTCAAAATGCTCTTTGCGAGAATGAACCACATGACAGAGTCTCTGGTAGGCTATTTTGAGATTTCCTTCCTCAATGCTATTAATCTACATCTCTTTAGCCTCAGGCAAACTCTTTAGACAAGGGCAAAAAGCAGCCACATTCTTTACCAAAATATCACAAGAATGACCACGAGGCAACATTCTAAAATTCTTCTCTGGAACCTCTTGAACCAGGCCTCCAGAATTCAAATCACCCTCAGGACCAATGTCTTCTATATTCCAACTAGGATGGCCCATTATACTCCACTTAAAGTATTCTACTGTTTTCCAAATCCAAAGTTCCAAAATCCACATTTTTCCAAACAATGGCATGGTCAGGCCTATTACAGCAATACCCCAGTCCCTGGTACCAACTTCTGTCTTAGAGTCTTATTATTGTGAAGAGACACTATGACCAAGGCAATTCTTATAAAGGCAAACATTTAATTTGGGCTGGCTTACAGTTTCAGAGGTTTTGTCCATTATTGTCATAGCAGTTTACAGGCAGACCTGATGCTGGAGGAGCTGAAATTCTACATCTGGATCAGAAGGCAGTCAGGAGGAGACTGGAATCCCACACTTAATGCTTAAGCATAAGACATCTCAGAGCCCACTCCTACAGTGACACACTTCCTCCAACAAGGCCACACCTCCCAACAGTGCCCTTTCCTGTGGGCCAAGCATTCTAATACATGAGTCTATGGAGCCAAACCTATTCAAACTACCATGGAGAGTAACATTTTGTATAACTGGAATAGAATACTTCTGAGCTGTTGCAGTAGACAACTGTGACTTCCACTAGTGAATAGAATCCTCTTTGTCCCCTAGGAATGGCATCCTCACTCTTTCCTCAGGATAATATCTTCCCTTTTCCCATGAGGACATGTAACACAAGCATTTAACACATGTATCACAAGTGACTCCAAACAGAAGGCTGAGATCTCCCCTCCTCCAGACAATCATGGGAAATGGGAAATATGAAAGGCCAGAACTTCAGAAAGATATTGTCTCCACAAGGGGAGAGCCTGTAACAAAAGAACCATGACATGTAATACTCAAGAGACAAAAGCAGAGAAGCTGAACTCATGTGATGGTTTTTGAGTTCCCATATCCCCCAGATGACCACTCTGCCATGATGGCTCCCCCTCACGCAGCCTGAGAGAGCCTTGACCACTAAAGCCACTTAGAATGGGGGGTTCTCACTTTGCAATTGACATTTGGATTCATATTGGTTGCCTTATAGCTATTTGCAGTTGCTGTTAGACTAATCCTGGTGTTGTTTGAATGTCACTCAGCTTCCCAGCAACCAGAACTGTCCTTGGATTTATTCTTGGTATTGGTCTTCTACCCTGGGCTTCTAGTAATAGCATCATTTATTGAACTTCTTGATATATTTTTCTTTCTAGTGTGGTTGAGAGAAAGTCTACAGGGGAGATTTGTCCTGGTTTATGGTTTCAGAGACTTAGGTTTGCGGTTGGTTGGCTCCAGTGTTTTTAGGTTGGTGATGCGTTTGATTGTCATTGTCAAAGGTATAGTTGGCTAGAGATGCTCACCCCATGGCAGCCAGGGAGAAAGAGTCTCCAGTAACAGCAAGGGGCCTGGGCTACACATTACCAAGAGCATGGCCCCTGTGACCCACTTCCTCGTAGACCTTGCATCCTAATTTCTGTCACTTCCTAATATTGCTACTATTTTGTGAACCTGTCAAGGGTTTAATCTATTGATTAGGTCAGTGCTCTCAGGAGATGATCAGTTTCCCGAACCTATCACCTGGCAAGTAGGCCCAGAAGACTCATCCTTTAGAGGTTCTGACCATGACAGTCATCTTTCTGCTCTTGCCTGGTCTTCTGGAAAGCACATGGACTGCACACAGGAGAATGCAGATCACTGGCCCGCGTGCCTGTCAGGTTACACTCTCAGGGCTTCCTTCTGGCAGTCACTCGAATTTTAACCCACAGTCCTAGCACTAGACCTCCTCCTGGCATTAGTACCTGCTGCTCCTAGGAAGACTTTATGTCACTTGTCACTAGATCAGTTCCTGTCTCCATGTACTGAGAGAAGATGACTGTGAAACAGTAAGTGGAACATGGCCATTGGTCATGTGACCTGGCACGTTTACCCTTCTCCCCCGTTCATTCACTGAGCAAGTGTCAGCTCAAAATTGAACTCTTTGCCCTTTGGAAATTTGAACTTATATTCTCTCATCTAAGTACTGAATAACTGGGGTCCAACCTTGCTAGACTTCTGAGATACGATAAGAGCTGTGCATTCAAGATGGTATGGCTGTAGATAAATTTACCTCCTCTCTTCTTCTGTGGTTTTGGAAGGTTGTAGATTTACTAAAATCCAGCACAAATCAGAGATCAGAAACATATATTTGAATAGAACATCATTAACTAGTTAAACATTTCCCTCTTCCCCCCTCTTCCACCAGAGGAGGGAGGGTTCTAACGAGGCCTGCCCATCTCCTGTAGGGCAAACTTATTTGTCTCATGCCATTTCGTGCCGCTATCCCATCTGGGCCATTAAACAAATATTTCCAAGGGATTTCTTTCATTTTAGTGTGGTTGCTGATGGATATACAAATGAGAAATCCTGGGAAAAAAGCTGTGATTACAAAGGTTGATTGGCTGAATTAAACGAAGTTGGAATGTTGCCAGTCTAGAGTCACACTATCTTAGGAGGCTGGGTGGTGGTGCCAGTACATATCTTTAATTCCAGCACTTGGGAGGTAGAGGCAGGCAGATCTCTGTGAGTTCATGGCCAGCCTGGTCTACAGAATGAGTTCCAGGACAGCCTGGGCTACACAGAGAAACCCTATCTTGAAAAACAAACAAAAATTATCTTGAAGCATCTTTAACCCACCTAACAGCAACTTATTGTCCACCTCTGTATGTGATTTAATGTCTTCGTGACAATTAGGTAAGTTCTTTACAAGCAGACAATTTCCAATAACCAAGGGGCTGAGAATATCCACGGACAGCATCTAAGGCCATTAGCAACATTTTTGCTGCCCCCTATAACCACCTACCTGATACATTCATCCATGTAGTCGAAAGTCTGTTGTTTTATGACCTTCTTTGTTCTATTTCTTAAAAAGCCCATGGAGTCGCTACATCTTTAGAGCGTGGCGTTTGGGGAGCGTCGAATCTGTGTTTTCCGATCTCACTCTTAATTTGGCTTCAGAATGAACCGTCTCTTTAAGGTGAGAACCGTTTCTGTGGCTGACTGTTTTGATACTCGAGCTGAAGGAGAGTAATAACATAGACACAGGAGTCAGCTTGGAGAAATAAGAAGCCTTTCCCATGCCCCGTGACCTCAAAATAGTAGCTCCCTTCTGGCAGCTATCTGAACCCTGACCTGACCCTGTTCCCATGCTGCCGTGAGGAAGCTGGCTTTCCCTTCACTTGCAGGCAGACAAACGTCACAATGTTTGTAGATTTCTCATGGATCTCTGCATAGACCCGTGGCAATCACTGACTTAAAACACTTAAGAAAGTTCAAGGCTGTGACAATAATAACTCACTCGTCACAGGGCAAGCTGGATCTCCACAGCAGCTGATGATGGCTCTTTTAGCGAAAGGAGTCAAGGTGCTGTCTGTCCAGCAGAGGGCACAGGCCCACCTCATCCCCAAACCAAAGGACTGGTTCCGGTGTTGGCAAGGGGAGGGGTCTCCTCCTCCTGTGCCTGGTCCCTCTGCTGACCTGTGCCTGGTTTGTAACTGCACTCTTTGCCTTGGATTTCTTGAGATTTTGGTTGGGAGGAGAGCCTTTGATGACTGGGTCACCTCTCTAGCTCATCCTTGGGATTTCTTAAAGCTCCATGGAAAATGTTACATCCAGGCTCCTCCTGAGGCATTCGCCATCCACCATCTCCCTCTTCTTCCACAGATCTCCTCCAGGATGCAGGAGATCACCTCAGATGTCGTCTGGATTGAAATGTTAAAAGTTAAGCATTCTAACCCAATGAAGAAGACAATATTTGATCTTTTTGGTTTTGTGCTTCTGTAATTTAAAAATTATATGTAAAATTATTTATTAATCATACTTATTAATTATACATATATATGTGTGTGTGTGTATGTGTGTGCATGTGCATACCTCAGTACATGTGTGGGAGTCAGAGGACCACTTGTGGGAATTGGTTCTCTCACTTCATCATACGGGTTCTGATTTCAAGCTTAGGCCTCAGACTTAGCAGCAAGCAGCCTTACCCACTGAATCTTCCTGCTGGTCCTTTGGGTCTCCTGTAGCTCACACTGGCCACAAATCTCTCTATGGCTCAGCATGACCTTGAACTCCTGACCATCCTGACTTAGTCTCTCAAGTGCTGGGATGACAGGCATGGGCCGCTATACCCAGGAAGTCCTGTCATTTCACTTGAGAGACAGTGTGGAACTCATCTAGGTACCTGCTCTCAGAGGAGCAGTTTATAATGAAAATCATCACACTAGCTTACTCCTACGATTCTAGGAGTAAATATTATATATGGGCATTTTCAACAAAGGAATGAGGCCTGGCTAGTACAGGGCCAGGAATCAGATCACAGGGCAGGACTGGGGTTTGGGGGAGGTAATTGCTTTGCTTGTGGTAAATTTTCCTTTGGGAACCTGGGAGGCACAGGAACCACCACCTACCCTGTCCCACAGCAGTGTGCAGAGCAGGCCACATGTTGACTAGTACTTCCTGGTGACGGGCGAGCTCCTCTTCCCTCAGAAACCTTTAATTTAGACACCTTGCTTTGTCTGACAGAACGGGAGGGTCTTACTTCAGACCCCTGCTGTACTGCTTGCTGCCGAGTTGATTCCACTCAGGATCTCCCCACCCCCACCGCTGCTCCCACTCAAACCTAACAGGTCACACACGCCCTAAACGGTTTTCGTTTGGAGATTGGCAGTGCTCCCTCCACAAGTACTGGACATTTCAACGATGCCAGGCAGCATATTGGATACCAAGGATGCGCAAACAGATGTAGGCTCCTGCTCTCTTGGGCTGCTCTCTGGAGGGCTAATTCCATTAATCAATTAATCATTGACCAAATGTGCAAGTGCAGCCCAGATCTGTCCTGCAGAGGAGAGGTCTGTGGGGGAGGGGAGCAGATGGGAAAAGGGATTTGGACTTGTTCATGGCGTTGGGAGTGAGCATCTTTCTTGAAAACTTGGCAGCTATGTTGAGGTCTGAACAACGAGTAAGAATTGGGCAAAGGGATGGCCTGGTGTGCATGGAGACCTGGAGACTCCTGGGGCATTGTAGGTAGAAGGTACTAGAAGACCTGAGTTGGAGCAAGAAGTCACCAGGGAGGGGGGCGGATTGAAGAAGCTTGGGCACAGCTCAGGAAGGTCCTTGCTGTGGCCCTGGCAAGGAGGTGGACTTTATAGGAGCCACAGAGAGTTGTTGAGCAAGTTCAGTGAGTGGTGGCAATGATGGTGACAGTGGGGATGTGGCTGTTCTGGCTCTGTGATGTGGGGAGGGCGACGAGGCAAGAAGAGCAGGAAGGAGAGAAAAAAAGGACAAGAAAGTGGAGTGAGGTTGGCAATAGTGAAGGCCAGAGGGACTTATGGTTGAAATCAGAGCTGGGCATAGTGGCACATGTGTGTGACCCAGCACTTAGAAAGTGAGTGGAGGCAGGAGGATGAAGCCATATAGAAAAATCAAAGCCAAAAAAAAAAAAAAAAAAAAAAAAAAGAGGTGTGTCAGGCAGCTTGAAATCCACAAAGCTTGTTTGCACAGGAATCATCCATCCATCCATTGTCACCTTCAAGCCTCCTCAAGTGTAAATGTGACAGGAGCCTGAAGGTGGCAGGTCCACTGATGCGTGCGGGAGCAGAGCAAAGCTCAGTTATGTTTATCCGAGCAAACGTCCCTGGTGCCGGACCCCAAGGAGCCTTTTCCAGCCCTGCTGCGTCTTCAGCATGAGTGGCACTGAAGACGAAGCTGGGGGGTGGGGGAGGGGCAGGGACTGGCGTCCAGGTTATTTTTAGCACATCCTAGGAAATAGCCAACGTTCTCATTTGGATCCTCATTAAAACCCAGAGCCCGACTTCACCCAATTCTTGTTCCTAATATCTGCAAACTTCCCCCTTACCAGATAATTGACAATAGGCTTCCACAGACGTCTCAGCACTTCTGCACAGCTCTGGAAACATTAGGTCTGACATGCCATCAGGTTTGCCAAGGCAGCAGGAATCCCAGGGGGCAAGTGCGGTGGAGCGGAACAGTGGGGACAGCACAGAATGACTGATCTCTTCAGAAGGCCTTCTAGGGAAGCTCTCCTAGGTCCGTGTTTTCCATTGTCTCTGAGGCGAAGTTGGGGGCAGTGACTTTGGGGACACTGCACGCATGGTGTTGAGGATCAGGCTTCTTTCTTTTTCCTTCCTAGTTTTTGTCTTTGCCCTTAAATGGTGGCATTATCACTGCACCACTCTTCTCTTCTTCCTTCCCTTTTCCCCCTTCCTCCCTCCCTCCTTCCCTCTTCCCTTTCTTCCCTCCTTCCTTCCTTCCCTACTTCCTTCCCTCTTCCCCTTTCTTCTTCCTTCCCCTACCCTCCTTCCTTCCCCTTTCTTCCTTCCTCTTCCTCTTCCTCTTCCTCTTCCTCTTCCTCTTCCTCTTCTCCTCCCTCCCTCCCTCCCTCCCTCCCTCCCTCCCTTCCTTCCTTCCTTCCTTCCTTCCTTCCTTCCTTCCTTCCTTCCTTCTGTCCTTTGACAGGGTCTTTCTGAGTTGTGTAAGCTGGCCTTGAATATACTCTATTCCCTTTAAACTTGCAATCCTTCCGCCTCAGTTTTGCAAGTAGCTAAGATCATAGACCCGTGTCACCAGGCTTGGCACTGGTGATTTAATTTTTTTCCTTTTCAAAACAGTAAGAACAGTTTTTAAATTTAGCAACTTAGAATCACAGAGGAATCAGGGTCTGATGTATCTCTGTGCTGATCTCCTGGTGGCATCTAGGCTCTCCACTACCTGACCCTGGGTAGAATGTTTTGCACACTTGGCTTCTGGTTCCTCCTTCCTGCTCCCAACATGAGAACGTGTTGGCCTAATATAATATATAGCATATAGTCTCCAGTTTCTAGGATTCTGGCTTTGTTCATGTTCATGTATTGCTCTATTAATAGTTTTTTCTTTAGTTTGACTCATTCATTTTTCCCAAGTCTTGCGTGTGTGTGGTGCATGCCTGTGAGTGTGGGTGTGGCCATATGTGTGCACATGGAGGCCAGAACAGGATGCCATGGTGTCTTCCTCTTTAAGGCAGGGTCTCTCACTGAATTGGGAGCTTCCTATTGGGAGCAGCTAGGCTGGCTGCTTAGCAAGCTATCAGTGTTTACCTATCTCTGTCTCCCGGTGTTGGGGTTACAGGCATGTCCAGCCATGTAGGCTTTGTATGTTAGTGCTGGGGACTCACACTCAGGCCCCTCACACTTGCAGAGGAAGCACTCTTACACACTGAGACATCTCCCCATCTCCCCGGCCCCTTTCTAAGTATTTTACAAATACATTTTAAAAGGCTGTGGGGTGGCTCAGTTGATGTTTCTTCCTAAGTATGAAGAGGTAGGTCCCATACCCAGAACCACCCAAATAAACCTGTGCACAGTGGGTCGTTTGGCAATCCCAGCACCAGATGGGAAGGCATGGGGAGATCTCTACTGCTTGCTGGGACACTGTCTCAAAGGAGGGAGATGGCATTACTGAGGGTGACACCAAGGGAGTCCTGTGGCCTCCATGTGCATACACATGTGCGTACAGGTACACGCACAGGCACACATACAAACACCACATATATACACACAGCACACACACATATACACAGACATAGATACATACATACCACACATATACCATATATATATATATACATACATATGTCACACTCATACACACACATGTATATATAACCTCACAGTACATTCACATACACCATACATATAAACACATATTTAGCATACACATCATATACATACACATACACACCATACATGTGTACATACACATATTACTACATATACACACATATATATATACAACATATATATATACAACATATATATATACACACACCACATAAACATATGCATACCCACATATATATTGCACAGACACACATAGATGTGTGTGTGTGTGTGTGTGTGTGTGTAAATAAAACTTTGCCTATAGCGAGTTTTGGCATGAAAATGAGTGGATTGATGTGCAGTAGGTCTTTTATTTGCATAAATAAGCACAGATCTAAAATTCAAATGTTTCGGTGTACACAGTAAGACTATGTTTGCTCACTGGCATGATGGCAGGTAGAGCTGCTCTAGGAAAGTGTGTGAGCTGATTTCACCATACCTTCCTCTTTGCAGATGGTCTTGTCTACCCAGGCTTCCAAAAATAGAACCATAGGCTTGGATGTGCATTGTTCCTACTACCTAGAGCTAATAATTTAGTAAAGAAAAAGAAACATGAGGCCTAACTATTAGAGAACAAGTGGAGAAAACATGTAGTGAAGTGTGTGTGCATGTGTATATGTGTATATGTATGCATCTGTGTGTGTGTGTGTGTGTGTGTGTGTGTGTTTCCTTTGAACACTAGACACTTGCTGGTTATGGTTCAGGTATAGAATTGAGGGGTGGGTCATTTGTGGACTTGTCCTCATTTTAAAGGGTTACCATTGACTAGTCAACTCTTTATGTGTCCCTGTGGTCTGTGCCATATTATAGAGATAAACTCTGGTTTGAAAGTTAGTGGTAATCATTAGCTGGACAGAAGGTTGTTAAGTCACGTGTTTGCTCTGTATGACATCCTCCTGTGTGAGTCACCAGAGATGCAGAGGTGAGGGGTCTCCTTTTCCCTTAAAGAGCTGGAGTGTTTCAGGAGATGGAAATGAGAGAGACCGCATGATAAAGTGTCCCACACTGCTTAGCAGGTCAGGGCACCTGTGTCTAGGAGAGGAGGAATGCTGGTCTGGGAAGATGAGCTGATTGGTTTTTATTGTTCACTTTGTGCAAACAAGAGTCACCTGGGAAGAGGGACCCCCTCACCCCTCCAACCCCAATTGAGCAAGTGCCTTCACATTGGCCTCTGGCATACCTGTAAAACATTTTATTGTTTGTTAACTGATGTAGAAAGGCCCAACCCACTATGGGTGGTTCATTCCCTTCACAGGTGGGCCTGGGCTGGAAAAGGAAGGTGGCTACCAAACATGAATCTGGAAAGAAGCCAGTAAGTGGCACTCCTCAGTGATCTCTGCTTGGCTCCCAATGAGCTCCTGCTCTGACTTCCCTCAATGATAAACTGTGTACATGAAAAAAACCCTTCCCTCTCCAAGTTGCTTTGGATGATGGTGCTTATCACAGCAGGAGAAAGCAAATTAGAATAGGAGGCAATTCTCAGACAGAGGCTCTCAGGAGCAATTGGCAAGTATGCTGTGTGGGAGGGACTGCCCTACTAAGGAGACTTAGTATAGAGTGTGACTTAGTAGGGCTGAAACAGAGTTTGCTGTATGTATGTGGAGAAATGGCAGAGAGTATGGCTGCATGCAGGCAGAGGCTGGAACAGAAGTTGAAAGTTGTACATCCCGATCTATAAGAAGAGAGAGAGACAGAGAGAGCCTAGGCCTGGCATGGGCTTTTGAAATTTCAAAACCCACTCCCAGTGACATACTTTCTCCCACTCGGCCACATCTCCTAATCTTTCTAATCCTTTCTAATGCTGATGACTACACATTTCTGGGTAGAAGGCTCTGCTAAGAGGAATGTATAGGGCGTGACTTAGTAGGGATGAAATAAGCTGTATATGTGTGTCTGTGTGAGATGGAGATACATGTGTACATACAGAGAAAGGCAGGGAGTAAGGATTGTGGGAAGGAGACAGAGATAGATAGATAGATAGATAGATAGATAAATAGATAGATAGATTGATAGATAGATAGATAGTAGCATGAGATCAGGCTACTCAGCAAAGGTTACTGGACTAGTAGGCAGGTGTGGTTGTTTGAATAAGAATGTCCCCCATAGGCTCACATATTTGAATGCTTAGTCACCAGGTCGTAGCATTATCTGAAAGGATTAGAAGGGTTAGGAGGTGTGGCCTTGTTGAAGGAAGTGTGTCGCTGGAGGTGGGCTTTGAGATTTCAAACATCTGTGCCAGGTCTAGACTCGCTCTCTTCTTCTGGCAGGATGTAGAACTGTCAAGTACTGTTCCAGAGCCTGCCTACATGCAGCCATACTCCCTGCTCTGATGATAATAGGCTGAGTCTCTGTAAGCAAGCTCTCAATTAAATGTTTTCTTTCATGTGGGTTGTCTTGGTCTGGGTGCCTCTTTACACCAATAAAACAATGTTAAGACAGAGGTTGGTTGCAGGGCTTGGGGTATTGCTATGACAGGTCTCACCATTCTGTTTGTTGGAGGAATAGGGAAGAATTTGGGACTTTGGACTACGAAGGCCGTTGGATGCTTTAGACAAAGCTTAATGGACCATCATAACAGGAACATGGAATACAGTGCTGGGGGGCAAGTTAAATTGTTGGGGGACACCTCAAGAAGTTTCAGAGGGGAAGAATCTTAGTAAATGGCCTAGAGAACATTCTTGTGATATTTTGGCAAAAAATGTGGCTTCTTTTTTCCCTTGCCTTAAAAATATGCCTCAACTGAAGAGCTTTGGATTAGTGCCATTGGAAGGGGAGATTTCAAGTCCAGTATTGACTCTGTTGTGTGGTTATTAGTAATCACTCTTATGCAGATCTATAATGAACAGGATCAAGATGGATAAACAGAAATTCAAAATGTACAGTTTGAGGAGAAAAGAATCACCAGGATGTGTAATGGAGCTAAGTCCAGTGCTCAAGGAGATAAAAAGTTTAAAGAAAAGCCCATGTTAAATGTAATAAAGAGGAGTGGTGACCACAGGGCAAGAGCTCACCCAGCTAAGGCTTCCAACTTATGAAAAGGAATTAAAGAGAAGCTTAAGCAGTGATGGAAACCATGGGCAACAGAAAGCACCCTCTTCTTCACTTAGCTACCTCTTTAAAGTGCCCACCTCCAAACACAATCACTACCTGGGGTAGTGGGAATTGAGGCATCTACATATGAGGTCAAAGAAATAGTGTATAAGTCATTTCATAGAACACGCACACACCGAAACACAGATGGGTCAGGTTCTTGGTTTAGCAACATAAGAAAGTATGCTAGTGACTTAATCCCACCAGAAACTAAGAGGAGGTAAGAGTTTGCCAATTACTAAATAGGCTGGCGTGGGGCAGGGTCACCAAGTCATGAGAGGATGGGATGTGGGATAGTTATACAACAATGCACACAACTACCAGTGGCTTGGAAATGCTAGAAAACTGGAAGGCATCACTCCGACAAGGAGAAAGATGATATGAATACAACTCATTATCTGTGACTGTGGGTGAAGGTAGGAAAATTAAGGGAAATGTCAAGGCTTCCACCAACCAAGGAGAAGGCTGACCCCAACTTTCTCTTCCAAGTTGAATCTTAAGTCCATTCCAGTCGCTTGAAACTTCAAACTTAAATGTACTATTCCTTAAATAAATTAGTATCAGTTAAAAAAAGTACACATGGTTTGATTTGTCCCCTCCACATACAATGCTGAGATGTAATAGACTTTACCAAAGTACTCAGAAGAACTTCTAAGGATGGATTATTCATGGGGGAGCTGACTTTGAGCACAGATTAATGTCATTGTCTTGGGAATGTTATGTTACAGGAGTAGGCTCCTAGTAAAGGTCTGTGTGTGTGTGTGTGTGTGTGTGTGTGTGTGTGTGTGTCTGTGTACAGGTGTGTGTGTACAGGTGTGTGTGTACAGGTGTGTGTGTGTACAGGTGTGTGTGTACAGGTGTGTGTGTACAGGTGTGTGTGTACAGGTGTGTGTGTGTACAGGTGTGTGTGTACAGGTGTGTGTGTATGTACAGGTGTGTGTGTGCAGGTGTGTGTGTGTGCAGGTGTGTGTGTGTACAGGTGTGTGTGTGTACAGGTGTGTGTATACAGGTGTGTGTGTGTACAGGTGTGTGTGTGTGTACAGGTGTGTGTGTACAGGTGTGTGTGCATGTGACATATTTTCTAGTTCTTCCACACTGTTCTGATGCATCTTGAAGGCCCCACCAGACACTGGAACAACAGCTGGGACAGGTTAAGACAGTGCACTTGAAGGGGAGCCACCTGATTGTGAGCATAAGCAGGACAGATAGAAGCAAAGCAATTTTAACCTGGAAAAAAGTAAGACGCTCATCTACCCACAAGTTTCTCCTGTGAAGAACATGGTCCCATATTATCTTCAAGAAAATACTTCTTCAGAAGGAGAAAGGGGCTGGGTGTGCGCCAAATACAGACAGAGCTCTATTCTTCTGAAAGAAAACAACTGGGAAAAAGAGATCAGCACTCGGTGGCACTCAGGAGAGACCAGAGTTTGACTTGAAGCCAGGCTGGAGCAGGAACCAGTCAAGAATGATTAGTGCTGCTCAAAGAGCTCACGGCCCATGGAAAATTCCAAGATGGGAGAGAAAAGTGAAACTTGGGCTCAGTTGTCATTGCAGTGCTGAGGGGCTTGGTTTCCATTGTAACATAATGAGCAGGGAGACTACGGAGAGACAAACCACAGCAGAAGAGCAACTCCCTCACTTCCTTGAAGAGACAGGGGAATGTACTGAGCTCTTTAATGAGGGTGCTGACCTTGAATGTAGATGAATGCCATTATATTAAGAACAGGTTGACTATCATGGAGGTGGGCTCCTAATTAAGGACATACTGTCTTCAAAAAAACAACTTTTCAAAATTAGAGAGGGAGCTCCTGTGAGGCCTCGGCTGGCCTGAGGACAAAAATGTCTCCTCAGGGGACAACAGAAGAGAGAGCTGCCACGTAAGTCCTCTGGCTCCTTCTGAAATCGTCCCTATTGTCACGAAATTTCCTTGGGAATAGCTCAGTGACTAAGTATATGTTTAGCATCAAAGTGAAATTAAAAGTCTTCTCTTGGGATTATTTCCATTTTTAAAGAATAATCTTGCTGAAACCGCATTTTGTGTAAAGCAGTGGGCCTGTACCTTCCTAATGCTGGGACCCTTTAATACAGCTCTTCACATCGTGGTGACCCCCAATTGCAAAATCATTTTTGTTGCTACTTCATAACTGTGGTAACTGTAATCTTGCTACTGTTAGGAATCACAATGTAAATATCTGATATGCAGGATGTCTGATAGGTGACCCCTGTGGGGGTCATGACACACAGTTTAAGGCTGGCTTAACTGAGAATTCTGAAGACTGTAGCCCTTGTGCAGTTACATGGCTCATTCCATTGATCCTCCTACTTCTCAACCCTAATGTAGCAGGAGACTGAAGGTCTCCCTTAGCTTTAGCCATTCTAATATTAGTGCTCCCGTTTGTCAATATGTTGATATAGGAACATGAATATGCTCAACATGTTTGAGTTTGAAGTCCCTCCCATGGGCTCAGGTGTTTGAACATTTGGTGCCAAGCTGGGGACACTGTTTTGGAAGGTTGTAGGGATTTGGGGAGCTATGACCCTGTTGGCATAGGCGAGACCCTTGGGGCTAGTCTTGAAGCTTCTACTTGCTTCTGATTATGGTCTGAGCTCTTGGCTTCCTGTCTCTTGCAGTAATGGGACCAGCCACCTACTTCATGCTCCCACTGCCATGGACTTGAGCCATATCCATAGCCACGGTGGACTGAAATCCCCTGACACCTAGATCTGTGAGCCAAGGTTACTCCATCTATCAGGCACTGTGTCACAGCCACAGAAGACAGCTAGTAACCTGTCTCTGCTTGCCTCTTATTGCTGCAATCAACTCCATAACTAAAGGCAGATCAGGGAAGACAGGGTTTATTTGGCTTACAGGTCATACTCTATCACTGCGGGAGCTCAAGGCAAGACCAGATGCAGAACGCTGCTTACTGGCTTCCTTCTCATGGCTTCCTCAGCCTGCTTTCTTATAGAACCCAGGACCACCTGCTCAGGGGTATCCCCACCCATAAGGCCCTGGACCTTCCATATCATCACTAACCAAGAAAATGTACCAGGGGTTGGGGATTTAGAGCGCTTGCCTAGGAAGCGCAAGGCCCTGGGTTCAGTCCCCAGCTCTGAAAAAAAAGAAAGAAAGAAAGAAAGAGAGAAAGAGAGAAATAAATAAATAAATAAATAAATAAATAAATAAAGAAAGAAAGAAAGAAAGAAAGAAAGAAAGAAAACATACCAAGGGCTTGCCTAGGGACCAATCCAAAGGAGGCATTTTCTCCATCAAGGTTCCCTCTTCCCTGGTGACTCTAGCTTCTGTCAGGCTGATGACCAACAGCTCATGAACGTACTCAGTCACTTTTATTAAGAATGCCTTTTCTTTACATCGATTCACCTTGGGGGGGCATATGAATTTATGTTAAAAGGAAATGCTGCATCGCTATCTGAAATAGAAACTCATAGACTTCCAAAGATGTTCATCATAATCTGAATCAAATGTGACTGAGAGCGACTACTTAGATAATAACATTTTCATGGATCTATCTCCAGTGAACTCCTCTCACAGGAGTGGTGGTAGATAAATCTTGCTGGAGAAACACTACCCTCAGATAGGCCCATTTCTCTCCCTGGGGCATGAGTTACAATGAAAGACATTGACCAGAGATCCTTATTGTAAGGATGGCTGCTCCCGGCTCTCCAACCCACAAGAAAGCACAATAAGCAGGTTTATGTAACAGAGTTGAGGTTGCTTCAACTAACTCAAACTGCTTGCTTATTCCCATTTCTCTCCATTCTGACCTCTGTCAGATTCCCTTTACATCCTACCTCTCCCCTTCAGGTGACCTCAGCTCCACTATGGACAGGCAACATCAGCCCTCCTCATCAGCACCTCCTCCTCGCCAGCCCCTTCCTTCACCTGCTCTGGGGGTTCCCTGGACACTGTGGCAGGTATGCTCTCCTCATGTACAGAATCTGTGGTGATTCTTCAACCAATTGTAGACCGAGCAGCTGTCAAAAGATCTTTAAGTGGATTCTGTGGTCGAGCTAACGACAGGTCTGAGCATCTCGCAGGTGTGTGTCATCAGCACCTCTGACTCATCTTCCCCTCAATCCAATGATCAACAAACTCAGAGAGCTTCAGAAATCTGTATCGGAATTAACACATGTTGGGTTTGCCTAAGCACAGGGTAAGATGTTTGGTGTATCTTTAATGCAAGGTTGGGAAGCCTAAGTAATTAATATTTCTAACCCATCTATAATATGAATCGTGAACTTCACCAATTAGATGATATTTCTATGGTACAACAGCATCTTACTTTTGATGGAAGAGTGATGGCTTGCACATCCTGGTAAGTCAAAAGAAAGGAATGATTTGATATTGGAGAAAATACAGAGAAGTGGTCAGACCAAGATGTTGAATACCAGAGTACTACCTTTGCATCATAGCGATTAAGTAGTGGTAGGCAGAGAAGGGGCAGGGATATATCAGCGTTTCAGGGAGATCTCTGCTGGATATTCCAACATGGTACAAACTAACCATGGCTGTTGATTCTGCTCATTACAGCTTGCCCTCTCCGAACAGAGAAACATTTACCTGAGAGGGCACTTACCAAATGCCATCAATTCTCTAAGATGAGAACCTGACAGGCTATATTCTCAGGCACAGAGAGAACCTCTGGAAAGTTGAACAAAGTTAGAGCCTTGGAGTGAGGAAAGCAAGTATCATTGTGGCACATGCTGTCACTGTGCCACACAGGCCCCAAGAGATACAACTCCAGAAGGAGCTCAGATATCTCTGTGCAATGTCACTGGTGTCCTTTGACAAAGAAGCCATTTGGATACAGAGAGGCCATCCCAGAGGAAATAAAGACCATGTGTGGATACAGAGAAAGTGGCCACATACAGAGGCCTTGGTAGAAGCCAAACCCACTTATGTCTTGATTTAGAACATCTACGCTCTAATCCTGAGAGAAAGACACGGCTGCCATTTAAGTCCCCTTCTATTGTAGCCTTTCATTAGCTCAGTGGTTCTCAATCTTCCTAGTGCCATAACTCTTTAATACAGTTCATCATCTTGTAGTGATTCCCCAATCATACAATTATTTTTTGTTGCTACTTCGTAATTATAATTTTGCCACTGTTATGAATCATAAAGTAAATGTGTTTACTGATTGTCTTAGGCAACCCCTGGGAAAAGGTCATTAGATCTCTTAAAGGGGTCATGACCCCTAGGTTGAACTACTGCATTAGGCTATCATGGTGTACCACTAAACAGTCTAGTCAGAATCTTAAGGGATCTCTTCCTTGGGTGCTAGGCCCACCGGCCTGTCTCCTTTTGCGTGGATGTGTGTAGCTGGATGCTGTTTGTGCTATGTCCGTTTTATTGGTTTCTTATATTTACTATCCTTCCAATCTTTTTTCACCCTAATCCCCTCCAACTCCCCAAGGTAGGAGAGAAAGAAGGTTAGGGGGGAAAGGGAGCCTAGATCTCCGTAGACTACTTCCTGGTGGTTAGGGGCTTTGGATTGCTAGAGGCAAGTCCAGTCTTCATTGTCAGATATCCAGTAATCCCGCAAGCCAGCAACAGCAAACCAGCAATCCAGCAAACAGCAGAGACCACAGGGGAAGCAGCAGTCACAGGTCCTCTCAGGACTCTCCCATTTATGCCCTCCCTACCGTCCCCAGAGTCAAACTATCTGTAGCTGTCAAAAATCACACCCCTCTTAGAGTAAGATCACAGTCAGCTGCTGTGGACAAACCGAAGCAGCCCCATATCCCATGCTTGGCATTAAAACAAAAACATATTCATATAATGTAACTTGGGTTTTTAAAAGAGACCAAAATTCTCACTGCAATGGACAGTGGAGGAAGAAAACTGAGAAGGAAAGTATCTGGATCAAGGCCTGGCCATTTTGCTTACACAGGCTGAGCTATCTCCTGATTCTTGATTGAGTTTCCATTAGCAGCAACATGAGGGCCCTAGCTGAGGCAAACACTTTGTGTTTCCAGGCAGAGGAAGATGCTGTTTTGATGAAATTTTGTAAATAGGCCTCTGTGTTTTATAAGTCTAGGTTTCTTGAGGCAAGAAAATTGTATTGGCCCCAAAAGGAAGGAAAACGAATCCTCTGTGGTTTGAGAGTTGGAAAGAAAATTTGCCTGATTTCAAGCATGGGTTTACACTATGGAACTGCAGGCCTGGGAGTCAGTGACGAGGGAGGATTCCTCCAGATAACCAAGGGGGTTGTGAAAAGACCAGGCTTTAGGGAAACTGAGGCTTAGGGTGTACAGTTCTTCTGGCACATCGAGTGGGTGAGGAGATCTAACCGCCTTGGCTGGCTGCATAGGGATTTGTTAAAATGCAGATTCCCAGGCATACAGTAAATTGGCTGAATTAAAATCCCTGAGTCTGTGGCCTGGGGACAAGCATATTAGGAAGTTTATCAGCTGAGTCATTGCTGAGTATGCACAGTGTTAATTAATTTCTCTAATTAACTCCCCAGCCAGACAGGAAAATTCCTGAAAACAGATGGCTGAGAAGTCTGGGGTCAAGTTCAACCTGAAGGTCTGTGAGATGGCTCAGTGGGTAAAGGCCCTTGCCACCAACCCTGACAGCTTGAGAAACTTTAGTTTCCTGGGATCTACAGGGTGGAAGGAGAGAACCAACTTCTGAAAGTTGTTCTCTGACCTCAACATGACCCTGTTGCTCACATGAGCTCACCCAAGGGTGTTTTCTCTCTCTCTCTCTCTCTCTCTCTCTCTCTCTCTCTCTCTCTCTCTCTCTCTCTCTCTCTCTCTCTCACACACACACACACACACACACACACAATAAACATAATAATAAAAATATCCTATCTGAAACTGGATGTTTATAGGTCATCCATCACTTTGGGTATATTCTTATGGGCCAGGCTAGGTTGGGCTGGATCTTTGAAATAGATCAATTACCAAAGCATCTGTGTCAGGACTATCCATTGTAGTTGCTGATGACCTAAGCCATTGGGTTACCCAGCTTCTATGGTGAGGCACTCTGGGTGATAGCATTTGGATCTTGACACTCTCAGACCTTCCTGGGGCTGGTGGAGGTGACATGGATGGAGTGACTGATGAGATCTCAGAGACCTCCCCCCACTACCCCGCCTCCATCAGTTAAAGCGTGCCAAGAATGACTGGCAGGGAGGCAATTTACCTCCACTGTCTACAAGTGAAACCCGGAGTCAGACTTCTCCAAGATGAAGTGGCAGTGAGATGAGATACTTGGCCTTGGCCTTGACTGTGAGTGCCCTCTGGGCTGCAGACCCTCCTGTGATTCACCTGATTCTCCTGCTATTGTGTAAAGCCTGTGTGCTCTTCATGCCAAAAGCAATGTAAACCAGTCAACAGCAAATGTTAGCAAAGTGCCAAGGGTGAGGATACCGACGAGGACTGGGAGCTCCTGGCTCTGTCCAGCTGTTCTGTTTCCACGGTGCAGTGCTGGGTCATTTCCGATCCTCTCTGGACCTCTCTCCTTATCTATAGCATGCACAGAAGCTACTCACGGCACTAGCCATCATCTAGGACTTCTAACTCGGCTTTGCTTGCCAATGTGAGCATTTGTGATGATGTAAAGGCAGCTTGGAGACGCTGGCTACATGAAACGAGTTGCTAAACTCTGACTCCGTGAGAGGATCAGCTAATAATTCCCTCTCATAGATTTACGTAATTTTAGAAACTCCTCCTTATCCAAGAGTGAAAATTTGTTGGTTTTGGGATTAGGAGTTTATGATTGAACTTTGTTAATTGAGAAGAAAGATATATGAACGAATAAAGCCCCAGTCCCATATTTGTTCCTGTTTGAGTTAACGCATCAATTAAAAGAGGAACTGTCCTACATCAAGGTGGTCCCTCTACAGAAACATTTATGTGTATAGTCTGTGAGGCCTCGATCTCCGTCCTTTGCCTGAGGAGTTTTTGTCTCAGGTGTGCAGCCCTGTTGAACAATCCATGGACTGTGACTTAACCACTCGAGTGTTTCCCATAGGGATTCGTTTATAACCCTCATTTTGGTCCATTATCCTATTTTTTGGGGATAATATGATTTTACTGCACTCTAAAATACGCATTTCAAAGAAAAGCAAATAAGATGTATGGTAAGCATGCGGAATTGAGTTAGGCCGATAAAGGCTTGCTTGGAATACATCTGATGGCGCAGAATAGCCGTGGTTTCCAGGCAGTTACATTTCAGATATTCAAACACTCCTCCTCTCGGTGGCCAGTTTTTCTTTTCTCCTAGAGTCTGACATTTGTGGCAAACCATATACAATGCACAGTTGTCCTGAGACAGTGGCCATCTCTTTGGTGAGGGTATGACTGCAGGGATGTGACCCACCAGGTGAGGAGTGGGGTCTGCCTTGCAACTCTCAGCTTCCCACAGCTCAGACACAGACAGGCCTAGCCTGGAAGGGGAGATCGCAGCTTGGCTTTTTCCTTGGCTTGCCCATACTTTTCCAGAGCATGGGTGGAGAGTGAGGATGGGGCCGTGGGATAGGACATGAGATGAGAAATAGTGATGGGAAATGGAGATGGCAAGTAGGAGTGGGAGTGGGGCTGGGAAACAGGGATGGGAAGGAGGGAATGGGGCTGGGGAATAGGCGGTGGGGATGGAGGGTGGGAATGAGGAGTGGGAGTGGGAATCAGGGATGCGGAGTGGGGTTAGAGAGTGGGAATGGGGAGAGAGGGTAGGGAGTAGCAGGGTGTCAGGACAGGTTTGCTCCAGAAAAAGTCCTCAAACTCTAGAGTTTGAATGGCTTGAATGATCACAGGGCTTGGCAGAGTGATGAGTTTTAGTTCCCATTTCTAGAGTTTCTGATTTAGAAGCTCTCTTCTGGAAACAGGAAAGCAGTTTTTAAACCTGTGTGTCAAGGTGGTGTGTGTGTGTGAGTGTGTGTGTGTGTGTGTGAGTGTGTGTGTGTGTGTGTGTGTGTGCATGTGTGTATGTGTGTGATGTTTAGTGGACAAATGAGAAGTATTTAATGTCTGAAACACTCTTACTGGGAATGCTTACTTGAAGGAGTAGCCTGGGTCTTTAGAGCACCCTATCTGGAGTGGATATGAGTGGCTGGAGATGGGTCAGCAGTTAAGAGTGTGTGCTGCTCTTACAGAGAATCTAGGCTCAGTTCCCAGCATAGCATGTCAGGAAGCTCACAGCTGCTTGTCACTCCAGTTCCAGGGAATCTGGCATCTTTTGGCCTCTGCAGATACTGGACTCACACATACCTGTCACACACATACATGTAGAATTAAAAGTAAACATAATAAGGTTTATATGTGTGTGCTTCGGGACAAAGTTCTTATGTACGTCTTCAACTATATTTCCAGTCAACATTGAAGGCTGTGCTAATTTTTGTGATGGTTTGAGTGAAAATGGTCCGGATAGACTCATATGTCTGAATGCTTGATCTCCAGATGTTGGAACTGTTTTGTAAGGACTAGGAGGTGTGGCCTTGTTAAAGGAGGTCTGTCACAGGGGGTGGGCTTTGAGGTTTCAGAGGCTCATTCTATTTCAGTTCTTTCTCTCTCTGCCTCTCTCTCTGCCTTGTGGTTGATTGTTGTCTCAGCATGGAAACTCTCATTGACTACTCCAGCATCATGCCTGACTGTCTGCTGCCATGATCCCCACCATGCTGGTCATGGGCTCACCCTCTGAAATTGTAAGCAAGTCCCCCAATTAAATACTTTCTTTCACAAGTTGTCTTGGTCATGGTGTCTCTTCACAGCACCAGAAGAGTAACTAAGACAATTTCCATAAGATGAATACTGTAGTTAGATTTTCATTGGTACAATGTATGGCAGTATATTCTGTATGTAAGCTGGGGTTGTAGCTCAGTGGTGGAGCTCTTGCCTAGCGTGTCTGAGACTCTGAATTCCGTCTCCAGTACCACAATACTGAAACAAAGCAGAATGATTTGCAAATAAAGGGAAATTTGCACATATAATTCAGCCTTGCATTAACTCACTGTCCTTCTGTGGGCCAAGGCAAATCTATAATATCTCTTATTACAAATGCAGGCCTAGGAGATCCTTGCCTGTAGAGTTGAGAGAAGGAGCTCATGGTCTATCTGTACCATCAGCATAACATCTAGGAGGCAGACTCCTGACATTTTCCAGGGATCTACTTTTGGTAGCTGCTGTATTTATTTATTAAAAGGAGAAGAGTTAATAGTGTCAACAGTGAAGAAGAGCTAAGTCTAAGAATGGCGAGGAGAGGGCTGGGGTGGAGTGACTGATGGTTAACTGATGTTATGGAGCCTAGGTTAACTGAAGAAGAAGCAGGAAACAGATATTTGAAAAATAGGTCAGAACGCAGAAAAATGGGAATAAGAAAGTATTTTGTGTTAATTGAAAAGAACTCCAAAAGCTTTTCTGATAATTCTTTCTTGTAAAAATAGCAAGATCTGCTCAAGGCTTTTCTGGTTATGGCATTTTAAACACTGTCTGGTCATGTGTACATAAAACCTAATGGAAGCCTTTGGGTCTTGCTGGAAGTCAGGCTAAAATACCTTGATGCCCAGGCAGTGCTTTTTTATATGTCTCCAAAAGGACAGACAACAAAGGCGAAAAGTGGACAAATGGGATCGCATCAAACGAAAAAGCTTCCTACAGTAAGGTAAACAATCTGCAGAGCGAGGCAACAATTCAGAGAGAGAGAGAAAGAGAGAGAGAGAGAGTGAGAGAGAGAGAGGGAGAGAGAGAGAGAGAGAGCGCAGAGGGGAAAAGAGAAAGAGAGAAAGAGAGTGTTCACAAAACAGATCTTGAAAGAGGCCAATGTCCAAAATATATAAGAACCCAACTCAATAGCCGGAAAACAAATAGAGCCATGTAAAAGCAAAGCACCCCACTGGCCATTCCTGCAAAGAATATATCAGAATTACCAGTGGAAATATCACAAAATCTCAACACAATTCGCTGTCAGAGAAATGCAAGTGACACCCATAGGGAGATACCCTATTACCCCAGTTAGTGGGGATTATCACAACGGCCAAAGGGAGACATGTTGGCAAGGGTGTGGAGGAAAGGAAGGTGCTGCACACAATCAAGGGAACGTGTGGTACAGTAAGAGCTGTGTGCGGTGGCAGACACCTACAATCCCTAGCACGCAGCAGGTTGAAACGTGAGGAATAGCTTCTCTGAGCATAAACCCAGAAGATATGAAATTCATAGGTCAAAAATGTGCGTGTGTGTGTGTGTGTGTGTGTGTGTGTGTGTGTGCATTGAAACACTATTGACAACAACCAAGACACAGAAACAAATTAAGTCTTCGTCAACAAATGAGGGGATGGAAAATACGATGCATCTATGCAACAAAATATTATCCCTCCTGAACAAATAAAAAGACTCAGGGCCGGGGAAATAGCTCAGTGGTTAAAGCACTTGGCACACAAGCATAGAGACTGGAGTTTCGATTCCTAGAAGCCATATAAACGCTGGATGAGCCTGACCTGTAATCCCTACCACTGAAGGTAGAGTTAGGATCCACAGAGCAAGCCGGCTTTCACTAGTGATGTGTATGCGATCTGGAGGTAATTGTGAGACCCTGCCTCAGTGAATAAGGGGGAAGAATGATTGAGGATGATCTCTGAAGTTAATTTCATGTTTCCATTCCATGTGAACGAGTAACCATGTGTTACTCGTTACCCCTTACATGGTCACACCTGCACATGTAAACATGCATGTATAACAGGTGCAACACAATACACATATACAACTGAAAAAAGGGGGAAAGAAGAAAAGTCTCTCCTTTGTAATAACATGGCATTACCACAAATAAAGCAAGCTAAACAATTTCACACATGGCGTGGGCTAAATATGGAACCTGAAAAATGTCGATTCTGGGAACTAGGAGGTGAGAGAGAGGTAGAGAGATGCTGGTCAGAGGAGAGGGTACAAAGCTATGTTTATGTGAGATGAAATTGTCTCTCTGCGTGTAGTGTGTATAGTGCAGGCACGTGAGTGTGCATGTATGATGATACCAGAGGAGGGTGTTGATTTTCCTCTACCCGTCTCTGCCTCATTCCTTTGAGACAGAGAACCTGAATGTCACTTATCCTCCATCTAGTTTGTCAAGTCCCCATGGCCATGGTCTCTCTGCTCACTATGGAGTTAGAGGGACGCATGCAGCTATGACTGGCTTTGAATATGCTTGCTGGAGGTCCAAATGCAGGTCCTCGTCATTACAAAGCAAGCATCTTTCCCCACTGAGCCATCTACTCAACAGTTGCAAGATATAATTAAACAAAAATTAGTTCCCAATTTCCAGATCAATGTTTCTTACAAGGACTCTAAGAGTGATTGGTATCAGAAGGACCCTGGGACCCCTTTATGGCGGTCATCTCCATGTATGCTCATTTGTGACTTAACACGTGTCAAATGACTGAAGGAGAGTAACTGTAACCTCTCTTTCATGACATTCAATCTTACAGTATACTTATTCCTCTTTCCAATTTCTTTCTCTCCTTCTGTTTTTCTTGGAATTTGTTGTGTAGTCAAGTCTGCCTTTGGCTTCTCTGTCCTCCTTCCTTAGCTCCCCAGTGCTGGGATCATGATGTGTGCCTTGGTGCCAGCTCTTCTACTTTTCCATTAAGAAAAAAAAACCCATCGTTCTTGAGATAAGATCTCACAATATAACCTAAGGTGACCTCATGCTCATGATCCTGCTGCCTCTACCTTCTGATCACTGGGATTATAGGCATGTGCCAGTGCGATCAGCTTCACAATATTTTTACTGTCTATATTTATTGTTATGATATACTTTGATCTACATAGTAAAATAAGGCAAGAACATTTCCTTATGTGTCTTACCATAACTACCTTCCTGTGAATGATTAAAAAAATCTAAAATCTCCTACTGTGGGACATTTATATCATACAGCACAATACGAAGCAGCCCTCACAGTGTACGTTAGTGGTTTAGATTTATCCCTCACAGTGTACGTTAGTGGTTTAGATTTACTCATTCCATGTAACCCCACACCCTCTTTGGCCTTAGTAACTATTATTTTACTCTGTTTTTATGAGTGTGACTTAAAGAAAGGCTGTGTTAACTATTTATTTTGTATGTGTATGTGGTGTAGGTTGGACACTACATGTGCCACAGTGTCCCTGTGCTATACTGACGACACCTTGAAAGGGTTCTATCTCTACCTCTATCTACCACATGAGTGCTGGGTCTTGAACTCAGGTTGTTAGGCTTGGTAGTGAGGACCCTCTGAGCCATTTTTCTGGCCTGAGTTTGATTCTAGAGTCTGAATACAAATGAGATCATAGAATTTTTTTTCTGCTTGTGCTTGCTTTATTTTACTTAACACATGGTGGTTTGACTGAGACTGGCCCCCATAGGTTCATATGTTTGAATAGTTGGTTCCCACTATTAGTGGAACTGTTTAAGAAAGGTTAGGGGGTATGGCCTTTTTGGAGAAGGTGTGTTATTGGGGCAGTCATTGAGGTTTCAAAGGCCTATGCCACTCCCTGTTGACTGTGTCTTGTGCTTGTGGATCGAGATGTAAGCTCTCCAGTGCTATGCCTATCTGCCCGATGGCGTGCTCCCACAGTGGTGGTCATAGACTCTAAACATCTAAAACTGTAAGCCCCCAATAGATGCTTTCCTTCTGGGTTGCCTTGGTCATGGTGGCTATCATGGCAATAAAAAGTAACCTAGACAGCATCATATTTTAAATGTTCGCCTATGCTGCCATCAGTCTTTCTGTCTCTCTCCTCTTCTCCCTTTTCACAGCCCCCCAGACAGATTCGAGTGTACAGACACACACTTTCTAAGACAGGCAGGGTCTTGTTATGTGGCTCAAGCTGGCCTTGAACTCATAATCTCTATGCCTTTGCCTCCTAAACGCTGAGATTATAGATGTGAACCACTGTGCCTGGCTCCAGAGTTTCAGTTTCTCCACCTCTATCCGCTGAAGCTGAGAGCTGAACCTATTTGAACTAAATCATTAACCTTAATGTCTCCCTTTAAAAGGCTGGATAATATTCCATTGTGTGAATGATTATCACAGTTTCTTTGTGTAGGAATCCACGGATAGCTACTAAATTGCTTCCAAACATTGGCTACTGTGAATGATACCATGTCGGTGAGCTTGGGTGCTAGCTATGTCTCTGGCAAACTGACTCCTTTCCTCTGAGTAAATAGCCAGAGTCGAGATTACGGGGTCACATGATAATTTTATTTTTAGACTCTGAATAGCCTCCATACTGTTTTTCCATAATGGCCACTTTAATTCACATTCCCACTTTCTTCACATTCTTCCCACACTTGCCATCTTCTGTTGTTTTGATAACAGCCATTCTATTTGGGGAGGGTAATACCTCACTGTGGTTTTAATTTGCATATTCCTGAAGAATAGTAGTATCATTTTTTTTTCATGGACCTGTTGGAGTTTCTCTGCTTACTTTTAGACTGACTGTTTTTTGATATTGGATTGAGTTCCTTGTGTATTTTGGATATCAACCTCTTAACTAAGTTTGCAAATGTATTCTATTAAAGGGCTACCCCTCCTCTTCGATGGCTTCATCTTCAGTGTGAGAGATTTGGAAAACGCTGCAGACCGTACTTGTCTATTTTCACTTTGTCATCTGATTTAGGGCTTGATCGCTATAAAGACATCGTCTGCTTTAATATTTCTCTGTAGGAGCTTTATGCTTTCAAGTCTCATGTTCTGGTGTTAAGGCCACTCCAAGCTGGTGTTTGTGTGTGCTGGAGGAAAGGGACCTGGTTTCATTCTTTTGTGTGAGCATATCCAGTTTTTCTCAGAACCATTAATTAAGGAGATTGTGTATTCTCTGTGGGCTTTGCTGGTTCCTTGTCAAAATTTAGTTGGCTGTACATTGTTAGGCTTGTTTCTTGGCATTCTCTGTGTACCATTAGCCATGAGTCAGGCTTTATGCAAGCACCACATCACTGTGATGACTAAAGCCTGCACAATCAGCATTAAAGAATGAGTTGTCTTTCTTTGCATGCATATAGCCAAGGGAACCTATAGCTATGTGCACACACACCACACCACACCACACACACACACACACACACACACACCACATACACACACACACTATACACACACACCATACACATACACATACACACACACACACCACACACACACATACACACACCATACACATACACACACACACACACACACACACACACACACACACTGAGAGGGAGAAGATCAATCTAAACACAGATATAAACAAATGTAATTTTAAAAGGAAACCCATTATCCAATATCCCTGTATTATGGCCACCTGTGAGAATCCCAGGACCTAAAAAGAGGACCAGAGATTGCTAGTCAAGGGAATTTGTCTAAAGCCCAAGGTATATCCTATCCGTTACTGGTCTGACTGCAAGGTTCTAGCAGGCAGCCCTTGCCTTAGGATCTGGGAAGTGCCTTTGTGAGGCCAGTGGTTCTTAACTGCTTCTATAAACAGCATTCCACAGTTATTTTGGGTTTGTTTAGCTTTTTAAAAGTTTGTTATTGCTGATGTAATTTTTGCCCTGTGTATAGTAGTTGGAGACATATCCTTGCCTCCTGACTATTAAGCTTTGGGACTTTGTAAATACAAACTTTACTTTGACATGGCATCACTTCCAAATCCCAAAACATAACTACCCAGCACTAAGATATAAACACATTTGTTCCCAGACACGGGTTTTGAGACTGCAGATCATGGACTAACATTGGAAAGAGGAAAAACCCCCCAGCCTATATTATCATTTTGAGTTTGTTTGCCATGGACTGACTCCTTCTGACATGGTTGGATAAGTAATAGTAACAAAAATGATGAGTGGTCTCTTACGGGAAAGCCCACAAGCTGCAGCTTACAAGTTCTTGGTCAAAAGTAGATCCTTGGGTCTCCAGTGCCAGAGATTTGGACTAATCAATTCTGAGCCAAAGCTCAAGAATCATTATTGCCAAGTTCCAGAAAGAACTCACACCATGGTGCTGATGCTGTGACCTTTGAACAGATCTTTTTTAAAACTTAAAAACAAATGTGTTTGGTGAGTGTGTGTGAATGTGTGTGTGTGTGTGTGTGTGTGTGTGTGAATGTGTGTGAGTGTGTGTGTATGTGTGTGAGTGTGTGTGTGAATGGTGAGTGTGTGTGAATGTGTGTGTGTGAGTGTGTGAATATGTGTGTGAGTGTGTGTGAATGTGTGTGTGTATGTGTGTGTGAGTGTGTGTGAATGTGTGTGAGTGTGTGTGTGTGTGTGTGTGTGTGTGTGTGTGTGTGTGTGTGTTCCTATGTTGAGGTCAGAAAAAGAGCAAGTTGCTGGAATCAGCCTTTGCTTTCCTCCCTGTGGATTCTGGGGATCCAACTTAGGCCATCAGGCTTGGCTGCAAGCTCCCTTACATACTATGAGAACATTTGTTTTCTTTCTGGATGTACCATGAGGAAAAGCTGACCCAAAATCTAGTTCCTGTCTTTTGTCAAAATGGAAAGAGTGTGGTCCTTAGCTGTTAGGATAAAAGGCTCCACATAAGCTGGGGAGATGGTTCAGTGGGTGCACATTTGTGAGGACCTGAGTTTGAATTCTCAGGACCCATGTAAGCCAGGCAGGGTAGTCTGTGTCTGTGATCCCTGTGTTTCTGTAGGAAGATGGGAAGCAGAGATAGGAGAATCTTGGAAGCTTGCAGGCCTTGTGTACACAGCTTCAAACGACCAGGAGACCCTGTCTCAAATGAAGTGGAAGAAACACTAATACCCAAGGTTTCCCTCTGACCTCCGTAGACACACTGTGGCATCCACTTACACTCACATATCACACACACACACACACACACACACACACACACACACACACCCCCCAAACTTCACATAACGTTGAAGGAAGAGATAAGGAGATTTGAGGAAGAGTATCATCAGCTGTCAAATATAACGAATCCATGATCCAAGATATGGGCTGTCTTGTACCCAAACTCATTATCCTCCACAAGCCCCTAATGTGTTTCAGAGACGCTTACGTGTACTATGCACTTCATGTTCTATCTCTGCTCTTAATGCTGTTATTAAAATGAAGTAAGCAGAGCTGTCCTAATGGCAATTCTATCACAGGCTTAGCTGTGGCCCCTCCTCTGGTAATGAAGAAATCAAAAGACTCAGGGTTTTACACATTGCTGTATTTATTTTATACCTTAGGGTTTCTGGAAAGATTGCTGTGTGTGGCAAGGCCTTCAGGAATACGGGGTTGGCTAACCAAAACAGGTTGGGTGGGATTGTACATATTCACAGAGTAGTGTGCAGAGAGACCATCTTTTTATCTCAGTTAATGGTGAGAGAATTCTTCAAAGAAAACTGTGAGGGACACTTTTCAAAAGCGAGGAGTCTTTAGGGGTCAGAGGGATAACTCAGTGGTTAAGGGCAGTGGCAGCTTTTCAGAGGTCTTGGGTTTGGTTCCAAGAACCCACATTCTGACTCAGAACCGGCTATAACTCTTGTCACCCTCTTCTGGCCTCCAGTAGGCATTGCACACACATGGTGAGCATACATGCAGGCGAAACATCCCTACACATAAAATAAAATGGAAAAAAAAAAAGGGCCTTTGTTGTTCATCTTGAGAACAATTATATCTCAATGTATCTTTGTAGACCATCTATTCTGAAATCATATTGAATTACAAAACACATTACACAAGCAGTTGGACAGACCAGCCTGCTTGCTCACTTTATTTGTGTGTTACCAGTTTCCAACCATCTGTGAATGAGTAACAAAAGCTTGTATATTAGGCACCTTCTCTTCCCAGTGGCAAAATACTGGAGGTAAACAATTTACAAGGAGGAAAGGCTTCTTTTTGGCATGAAGTTTTAGAGATTTTTAACCCATGGTCTCTTGGTCCTATGCTTTAAGCTGCGATGGTGGAAGATGCTGGTGGGAGCACTGTGTACCTCATGGCTCCGGGAAGTAGACTGTGGGAGGAGCCAGTCTCCTCATACACCCTCCACGGACCCTCCATATACCCTACTGGGCCCCACCTCTGACTTAAAGTGCTTACCACCTACCAGTAGGGCACATACAGAGTTCCTGGCACATCCAGGTTCCACTCACCGACCCCTTCAGACTTCAGAGTACAGTTCCTAAACACAGGTCATTCTCAGTGTGGCAAGCGCACTAACGTTATGTGAGGAAACAACACTGACTGGTCTATTTTTTTTGAATCCATATATTATTGAAATCTGTGGTTATCGGTGTCATTTGTAGGTGTTGGAGCCTACCCAAGATCACCTGCTGACTTAGCAGCCTTGTCCTCTGGCTTCGTTCAGTCGGAAGCCATCTTTAACAGTCTGCCATTTTAGAAGAATGCCTCTCCATTTACATCTAACTGGTGTTTTTCATTATTTACATATTTATGCACAGCAGTGCTGACAAATGTGCATATTGCCAAGGAAACTTGAAATTTTCTCCTCCAGACTCATGAAAATGAAGAGTCCAGATCATTCATCCTTAATGACTTGGGGTAATTTAATTTTTTTGTTTGTGATTAATTCATTAAAGTATAAATTACTGATCCATTATTGGTGTTGGTAACATTGACGTACACATCTACTGGTAACTATTTAGTAACAACCACCTTGTCCTACCTCCAACTACAGCTTCCTAAAATAATTTGAGACAGGCTTTTAAGTAGTCCAGTGAGGCCTCAGACTCCCTAAGTAGCCAAAGATGGCCTTGAACTTCTGATCTCTCGGGCCTCCACCCACTGAGTGCTCATATTACAGGTGGCTGCCATTTACTCAGTGCTTGGGGAAAGCCGAATCCGAAACCCAGTCACAAGTGGTCAAACATCACATTTCAGGACTTCCACATTAAGCTGTCCATTCAAGTCACCCTTGCTCATTTGAATGTCAACTCTTCTCTTCTTGCCCAAGGATATTGTACATAGATTCCCTTTTGTACCAGCCACAAAGCGCTCCCAACGCTGTGTGTGGTGTAAACGTTGAATAAATAAAGCCACGAGGTTAGCAACAATATCTCTGACGAACGCACAGGCTCATTTTAATTTAGAGGGCACCAGCCCCACGTCAGTGAGGGATTTAAAAGCTACTGGGATAGCACCCCAGGCCAGAATCGTGAGCATCTTGGAGCCACTAAAGTTTCCGTACCCGGTCATCCTAGCAGCGAGGAGAGGAGCCTTGGCTTGCTTGAGACAGCCCCTCGGTTTTCTAGGCAGCTGCTTGGTGGCCAGGAATCTGCAGACTATTTTTTTCCTCCGCCTGCTGCACAGAGCCTGATCCATACCTTGGGCGGTGCTAGGACAGGTGAGCCTGGCGGCGGCGACCTGCGGACCTGTTCAGGTGTCAGGGTCCCGCTCGCTGAGCGCCACTCAAGCCAGGTGCGGGCACCCAGGTGCGCGGCGCGGGGCTGCAGCTGCTCTGGGTCCCCGACAGCGGGCGCCGCTGCCGCAGCGGCCGAGCCGAGCGCCTGGGCTGCGCGACTCCAGGCAGCTCCTTGGCGATCGGTCCCTGCCGGGTGGCCAAGAGCTCCGCCCGGGGGCGCCCCGGGGTCCCTGTTGCTGCGGGCGCCGAGGGGGCGGATCCGGTCCGGACCGGCGAGGGGCGAGGGAAACACCCCGGGAGCCCCGCGCCCTGGCACCATGGGACCCGCCGCGCCTCCTCCTGGGTCTGGGGCTGCACAGTCTGCTCGTTGAGCCCCTTGCGGTCGCCGCCTCGGAGAGTGGCACCAAGGAGGTGGAAGAGGAGGAAGCAGAGGCGACACTAGGGAGATCAGTGCCCGGACGGATTCGGCTGCCCCTCCACCCCTGAGAGCTGGCGACTCCCGGGTTCCCCAACCTTACCATGCTCCGGGCGCCAGCCGGGCTTTAGGAGAAACTGAGACGCCGGAGCGAGTCGAGGCAATTCTTTGGTTGCTAAGGTAATTGTACTTAGACAAAACGGGACAAGAACCAGGGGAAAGGGAAGAAAAGCCGCACCCGCGCCCCGATCTGTATGGCTTGCATTCCTCGGGGGTGGGCGCCTGTCCATTTCAGATGCGTGACAGGTGCGGGTGTGTGTCTGCAGTTTGGGACTGTGCACGGCGAGCTTACGTAAGTGACTTGGCGAGCTGGCGTGCGGACTTGTGTGGGATGGGTGCAGGTCTACATGGAAATCGCCTTCCCGGCTTTGGGGTGGGACGCGCTCCGCGCCTGGGCCTGGAGGGCGTGCGGGGCCCCAGAGGCTCTCTCTTCTTCCCAGCCATTCAGTTCCGAGAGCGCAGGTTGGGAAGTCTACCTCCAGCAACTTTTCTGGTGAATAAGCTCCTGGTTTGTGAAAGGGCGAGGCTCGGTGGTGAGGTGAGGAAGGCAGGGGAGGGTGGTGAGGTCTGAGGTTTGGGAATCCTCTTTACAGACAGTAGGTGTAGCCTTTTCTGAGCGGGTCAGGCTGCTTAAAAAGTGTGATGAGAGAAGTGACCCAGAAAATTTAAATTTGTTCAGAGGAAAGCTGCGGGTTTTCATTCTTTTTTAATGACAAAGTGGGAGCGTTTTCTCTCTCGTGGAGACAAGTGGCATTACTAAGTCTGCAAATAAATTCAAGATGTTTTGAATCTCGTTGGTTTGGAATTATTCCCGCAGCACAGCATTGGTGTCTGCTTAGAAACTGGACCTGTAGGTAAGTTCTGATCCATGCCCTTTTAGCAGACCCAAAGGAAAAATTGAAAGGCAATCATGAGTCGTAAAGTCCACCATTACATCCTTTTCTCTCTAGGGACAATGGGAGAGTAAGACCTGGGTTGGTGCCTGTCAGAATGTTACAGGATGGGTTGCCAGTATGTGCGCGATGGTTGGAAGACCTTTGCTGTGGAGGTCAGCACACTATAAACAAGGCGCTCACAAGTCAGTTTTCACAAGTAGGTAGGTGGGTGATTGTGCGCAGTTGGATCTGGGCTGCCTGGAAGTTTCTGTGACTCCTATATTATTTTATCCTTACTCTGAACTTACTTTTCATTAGAAGGGACTTACTCCATCAAAGTGGAGGACGGAGGGCTGTCCCCCCAGACATACCTTTGGATGCCAAAGACAGCATGCACGGGGAGAGCAGGATGATACAGTGTTTGAGTTCTTTGATATGGCTGTTAATCTAAATCGTGTGGATACCGAGGTGATCTTGGACACTGTAAGTTCCAGTGTGATGAAAGCTTCCTTCCACCAACTCCTTCTTTCCCTAAAGCAGCTGCAGAGTTTAGAAATGTCAGCTGTTGGGAGGTAATTCGGTGAAGGGGTTAGCTCTCGGTGTTTTCCTTTCCATAGTCTTAACTTTGCTTTTCATTCTTCTTATGAAATTTCAGTTAACATTCCCTGAGCTTATTCTGCTGAGAGACTTTCAGTAAAATGTCTTTCTTTGAAGCTATCAATTCGTCACATTAAATGTGACAGAAAAGGATGCCTGTGTGGCTGCCATGTCTCTTTAAATGAGACTTGTTTGTTTATGATTTATGAAATCAGATAGCCAACATAAATGTTTTTTTTAAATGAGCAAACATTACTTACAAGGGAAAAAAAAGAATCATTGGGCAATGGAATTTGCCAGTAAATTTCAACATCTTACTGTCCCACAGGAATGGAAGTGTGTGTGTGTGTGTGTGTGTGTGTGTGTGTGTGTGTGTGTATGTATGTATGTGCGTGTGTGTGTGTGTGTGTGAAGGTAAGATCCTTCTGGTCCCTGTGTTTCTGACTTTCTCTCATATGTTTCTATTTCCCGAGGTCCTGCACGTTCCAGGGGTTAAACGTAAGATAAGAGGGAGAAGCTGTCTACCACATTTTATTATTTTCTTTTCAAAAGGGATGCTCTCAGAGGGCTCAATACTGGGATTAATTTTTCCTTTAGCTCTGCGGCTTGTTTTAATTCTTAGTGCTTTGAACCTCAAAGTGCCTTTAACCTCCTTGCTTATTTTCAGAGCATCTGGGAAAGTACATTTAATGAATTTCATCTTCATTGTAACATATGGTGCCATATAAATAATTACTATAATACCGTCCTGCTGTATAGAAAGGAATAGAAATATGAAATAAACCTCCGTGCAGAATGATATGGATAGGGAATAGTTAAAAAAAAAATCAGTTTTACTTTCCCCTCATGATTAGCGAAGTACCACTCACCTGTTGGAAACAATCTGGGGAGAAGACTCTTTAGAATGTCTGTCCTACAGACTGACACAGCTGTTGACATTTTTTCAAACTACATTCCTCCAGATGTTGAGCTTGCCAAGCCTTCATGGACCTCCCTCCCTCACCCTGGATTTTCAAATGTCACAAATAGAAGTTCTATCTTGTTGAACGCTTGGGAAGTAATGCCTAATACTTTAGGTGATTTCAGTAGGATTTGGTTGCAGTTTTCCATTCGAGGTCCTTATTTTTCAAAAACAGTCGTCTGCCCTTCGGGAGCCAGTGCTCCTGCTTTGGCTGGGAGGAGCTGGGATCAGGGAGGCGCTGGGATGCTGGGATGGGGTGCCTCTTCAGAGGTTGGCAGTAAAGCAAGCGGCAGAAGGAACGGTGGCCATTCAGGTGGGAGACCTGGGTTGTGGTTGTGGTTTGTCTGTAACTCTTCTGGAAGGGCAGGGGACTTTCAGATTTAACTCAGTGAGCTTAGGACCTATGTGTTGCCTTGACTTTTGATGAGAATGGTCTCTGTTTGAAGAGGGATAATTCAAACAGGCAGCTGGGGCTCACCCCCAGAGGTTCTGGTTCACTCCTCCTGGAGTTAGCCTGTGAATTTATCCTTTCATCATATGTCTGACTCTGCTGACCCTGTGAGACCAATAACCCTTTCGGAGCCAAAGTTTCCCACTCCCGGCAGCAACCACGTTCCCCTGGACTTACCTGCCAGCAATTTGGTTTCCAGCAGGTTGGTCAGGAAACGCTGGCTTGGATCAGTACCAGTTTTCTCTACAGGAGGTAAACTTTCCAAACTAGTCAAGATAGAAAAGAGACACCCAGAACTTGGGACTGTGGAGTTTGTATTAAGAGTAATTATTAGGGGTTGGGGATTTAGCTCAGTGGTAGAGCGCTTGCCTAGCAAGCGCAAGGCCCTGGGTTCGGTCCCCAGCTCCGAAAAAAAGGAAAAAAAAAAAGAGTAATTATTAGTCACGTAACCCAGTTCTTCAAACAGCAGGGAATGGAAGACTGCTTACACATAGGCAATTAAATTGAACAGTAACCTTAATGACTTGCATTAAATAACTAGGAATACGGGCCCGAGACCTTGTAAACCTTGAACCAAATGCCCCTCGGCTGCATTCTGCATCCTGTAAGAGGCTGTCACATGGCAATTGGTCCTCCTTCTCTGTAGGTCCCTCATCTGCCCACGGAACCAGCTGCTGATCAGAACCTCAGAAGATGATGTATTTGTGCTGAACACATACAAAATCTGGCCCCATTTATTATTAGCTAATATTATTTATTACCTGTGGAGGTTAGTTTTAATTGTCAATGCGACACAACCGAGATCTACCTGGAAAGAGAGTCCCGGCGAGGGATTATTTGAATATGTCTGTGGAAGATTGTTTTAGCTGTCTTTACTGATGGGGAGGAGCCAGCCTGAAAGTGAGTGGCACCATTCCCTGGTTTGGGGCACGGGACTTGATTGGAGTAGGAGAAACGAGCTAAGTATTAAGCATGCATGCAGCATTCTCTCTGCTCTTGATGACTGATGTTTTGGGACCAACTGCTTCTAGCTCTTACCCCATGACTTCCCCACGGTGATGGGCCAGAAACCTTGAGCTAAAACAGACCCCACACCTTTCTCTCTCTCTCTCTCTCTCTCTCTCTCTCTCTCTCTCTCTCTCCACACACACACACACACACACACACACACACACACACACACACACACACTTATATGCGTGTATATATTGGTCCAGGTATTTTATCACAGCAGCACAAATGAGACATTTCCTATCCTACATTGTTTGGCTACTATCTGCATAATATTCACACCATATTAATTATTGTAATTAACCTAGAGATGGCTTAATGAATGCAAAGGAGTACTCGAAGATTAGATGTAAAGGACTTGATTTTTCAGGATTGTGTCTGTGGAGGGTCCTGGATTCATCCCCTATGGATCCTGGAAGAAGACTTCTCCAGAAAGGGAAGAGAGAGTTTATTAATAACGACATAAACCATGAAAGCAATAAATAGAGCGGGCAATGACTCCCTGCTATCCCCTCCTCTCAAAAGTCTGAGCTCTGCTCATTTGAGAGATGGGTGCCCATTTTGCAATTAGGTAAACTAAGGCTTAGAGAAATAAATTAACTTGCACCCAAAGATAGCACGTAGTTGCATCAGAAGTCAGACCCAGGCCCTTCTAGTCCTGGAGGGAAGTTCTTCTTACCTGCTTCTACTGAGCCCCTGTGGTTGCCTGTGATAGGCAGGAGATTCAGCCTGCGAGGGGTTCCAGGTAGCTGCCATAGCCCATTTAGAACGTTTGCTCCTCCTTCCACAGTTTTCTACTGAAGGGAAAGCCCTCCCTTCTACTTGGATACTAGACACAGAGTACAGAGGGCACTCGTGTTTGGGACACCACAAACATATTTCATTACTGGGCTGTGTGGGAGAGGCTTACTGCACAAGCAAGATGACTTGACTTCCAATCCCTAGCATTCAAATAAAAAACCTTACCTGTGATGCCAGCACTGGAAAGGCAGAGACAGGGGAACCCTAGGACTGCTGCCCAGTCAGTTTAGATAACTTGGTAAGCTCTGGGTTCAGTGAGAAAAGCTTTATCTCAAAGGGTGGAGGGCTAGCAAGATGCTCAGTGACTGGAGGAGCGTCCTGCCAACCTTGATTCCCTGGGTTTGATTCTTGGGACATCCAAGGTGAAAGGTGAAAAATGACTCCTCAGAATAGCTCTCTGATCTCCACACGTGCATTGTGGCACACATACTCCCCCCAAAGTAAATAAAGCTGTGAGTACAACATAAAAAAAGAAGATAAAGAGTGAGAGAGGAAAGGCACAGGGATTAGAGGGAAGTACCTTATACAGACTGCTGGGCTCCTTAGGTGCACACGGGCATGCTCACACCCTCACATGTGTGCACATGCATACACACACACACACACACACACTCACACACTCATTCAAAAATACAGCACACATACACACAAGCACTCACACAAAATATACCACAGTCACCATAGTCACACACACACACACACACACACACACACACACTCACACACTCACACACTCATTCAAAAATACAGCACACATACACACAAGCACTCACACAAAATATACCACAGTCACCATAGTCACACACACACACACACACACACTCACACACTCACACACTCATTCAAAAATACAGCACACATACACACAAGCACTCACACAAAATATACCACAGTCACCATAGTCACATACACACACACACACACACACACACTCACACACTCACACACTCATTCAAAAATACAGCACACATACACACAAGCACTCACACAAAATATACCACAGTCACCATAGTCACACACACACACACACACACACACACTCACACACTCACACACTCATTCAAAAATACAGCACACATACACACAAGCACTCACACAAAATATACCACAGTCACCATAGTCACATACACACACACACACACACACACACACTCACACACTCACACACTCATTCAAAAATACAGCACACATACACACAAGCACTCACACAAAATATACCACAGTCACCATAGTCACACACACACACACACACACACACTCACACACTCACACACTCATTCAAAAATACAGCACACATACACACAAGCACTCACACAAAATATACCACAGTCACCATAGTCACATACACACACACACACACACACACACACTCACACACTCACACACTCATTCAAAAATACAGCACACATACACACAAGCACTCACACAAAATATACCACAGTCACCATAGTCACATACACCCACACACACACACACACACACACACACACACACACACACTCAAATAAAAATGTAAAAATCAAATACTTGACTGGACAAATGAATTGGTTTTTTATCTGCAGTTATTAAAATTAGAGTTGTTTAGACATCGACTTCTGTGGATAGTCTGGTCACTCCATCAAAGGAGAGAGCCACCTTTAAGTTGAGCCCTGGAAGCACTCACTCCCTAACTCTCTAGCATTGGTTTCCTCCGAGGCTGTGTTCTTGCTAAAGGGAATCATTCACTCGGCCTGCTGAGATGAAGTCTCCCACATCAGTGTGCTACAGTGCTGGAATTCTCTGGAAGTTCTCAAGCCACTGGCGTTGCCTTCGCTGTGACCAGGCTGGCCCAGAGCCCAGACAGAGAACCACTGCTGTTTGAACTTCCATTTTTTTCATCTGTCAGATAAACGCAGCCGCTCCATCCCCTGAGTGGGTGAGACTGATGACAGAAGGTTGTGTATCGTGTCAGTCGGTGAGAAGCTGGAGAAGATGGATGTGCCACATGGGTGTGTGTGTGTGTGTGTGTGTGTGTGTGTGTGTTTCTGGGTGGCTTTTTCTTGACTGGAAACACCCAGAATTGTCTGGGAAGGGGAACCTCAGTTTAGAAAATGCTACCACCAGATTGCCTGTAGACAAGGCTACAGGGTGATTCCTTGGTTAATGGTAGATGCAGGAGTATCTAGCTCTTGGGGGCCTGTACCCACCCCTGGGCAGGTTGTCCTGGGTTCTATAAGAGGTGGGTTGAGTAAGCCATTAAGAGCAAGCCTCTAAGCAGCACTTCTCCATGGCCTCTGTACCAGCTCCTGCCTCCAGGGTCCTGCCTTGTGTGAGTTCCTGTCCTGACTTCCTTTGATGATGGACTATGATGTGGAAGCACGAGATGAATCAACCCTCTCCTCCCCAAGTTGGTTTTGATCTTTATCCCAGCAATAGAAAGCATAACTAAGATGGGTATTTCATGAGAATATTTTCTAGCTGATGTTTGTGCTACTGGGGATTGAAATCAGGGCCTTGTACGTATTAGGCAAGCACTGTGCCACTGAGCTACACCTCCAGCCTTCTTCCTACATTTTATTTTAAAACAGGGTCACTCCATAGCCCAGGTAGGACTTGAACTTCAGCTCATCCCACTCAGCCTCTGGGGCTGCTGGGATTACAGGTTTACACTCTCAGGCCCAGTGTTTTGACAAGGAATCATTAGATGTTTATTTGTGAGTAATGAACCCTTACTGTTCTTGTCGAGGACTTAACAGTATCTATGTAGCATCTGATGGACTGAGTCCTTCTCAAACCCAGCTTCACAGATCCTTCTTGGGGACTGGATCGGCCTCATGTAAGGCTAATAGTCCAAACATCTGAGTGGAAGAGGACATAGCACCCCAGATCTCCCCTTGGGAGCCAAGATGCTTACGAACCTTGAGGCTGAAGGCAGGGATGTTGGTGAAAGCACCTGTACCTGCAATGAGATGACCTCAGACGCATCGAGCAAATGGAAGATGATGGGTTGGTGTCGTTGTGGTACTGGGCAGACTAGTCCAATGAGGATGTAAGCGGGGCGGTTATAATCTCATCTTTACTGGAACTCAGGTCTTACTTATTTCCTGTGAGACTATGTCTTGCTGTGTTTCCAGGTTGATCTTGAACTTGTAGACTCAATTAAATCTAAACTTCCTGAGTAGCTAGGACTACACTGCCTCCTGGCTTAAACTCAGATTTTCTTGGACTCCAAAGTCCTAAGTCTGTGATGTATCTCAAGTTGGAGGCTAAACAGATTCCTCCCCTCCTGAGATATTTTTAGTCATTTTGGAGACAAGGTAGATATAACCAAAAAATAATAAATAATAACTGAAAGGACTGTGAGTGTCTTCTTAGGAAGGGGTAGCATTTACATGGCCGGGCACTGACAGAAAAAAAACACAGCTCTCACCTCAAAGTGAATGAGAGATGGTTTATTTTGGAGCCAAATTTGAGTGACCATTGAAAGCATGGATCTAGCTTACCCTAGGTTCCAGGTTCCCATGTGATGGCAGCCTCATGGAGTTATAAATCAAGGCATTTAAAAGTGCATTGGTGGAAAACAGCAGAGACAGTTATATCAAAATGGGGGAATCTCTCCTTTAGGCCTCGGATGCTATCTGATGACAGTCTTGGCTTTGAGGTTGATGGAAGCTAGAAGTCTGACAAGTTAATAGATTTCAAAAAAGTTTTGAATCTGTGACTAAAAACATTTTTTTTTTTTACCTAAAAACCATTAGGTCTAGCACAGAGGTGAGCAAGCAATGGCTACTGCAGGGAGTAGGGCTAAAAGTAGCTTAATGTAAGGTAACTGGACTCTGGATCTGCAACATCCCAACCTCCCCACACCATTGCACTTCAAATTAGTCAATCAGACTTGGTAGATGCAGCTTCTTTCTAGAAATCCCCGTTCATAAGAAAGTAGACAGGAGGTGCATATGACACTATTAGTTTAGAGACAGCATATTGGACCTGTCAAAGAGACAGGCTTTAGAAACTAGGAAGAAATCTCAAAAGTGAGAGAAATAACAACACAATTTTTCAAGTGAGAGATAGTGATAATAACTGGTCCTTAAATATTATAGAGTAAAAGCTAACATAATGGGTTGGGGTTATGCTTCAATGTTAGAGCTCATGCCTAGCATGTCTAGGGTCCAGTGTTCTGTCCCCAGCCCAAAAACCTAAACAGAAACTAACAAAAGCCTTCATAATAACCCCCCCCCCGCCAGGTCACAGTTGGTAGAATGGTACTCGGGCTCTTTACTGACCCCTCCCGCTCTCCCCTGCACCCTCTCCATGTCCCAGCACCATACCTTCAGCTGCATTATTGTGGGTCTGCTTCCATTAGGAAATTCATTCCAGGAGAGCAGGGACTTCCTTATTCCCTGGCAGAACTTGAGCGTCTGCTGTGGATTCTGGTTCATAGTAATTAAGAACAGTATGTGGAAGGAACAAAGGAAAAAGCATTAGGAAATGTTGCAAGTTGAAGTATGTAATAGGACTAACTAGGTCAGGTAAACAGGGAACCAGAAATTGTGATTTTTTTCTCTAAACACGCTTGCTTTGTAACAGGCACACACAAGGCTTTCCCTCCCAGAAAGAGAGGCATGTAAATCTATTTTTTCTTAAAATATGACCCCCCCAACGCCTTTTAAAATAGAGGCGTGGTACTGTTGTTGTAAAAATATAAAAATAAAAAAGTATTGGTGTCTTTTATCCCGCTAGGTCCACACCACGGTGCCCTAAGATATCTGCTAGATATCTTGGCGGAAACACATCCCCACTCCTCAGCGGCCCAGTGTCGCTTGCTGTCACACACTTTCCTATACTCAAACCCTCACATAAAAGAACACACAACACAATAATCTTTGACCCAATTGGTAAGGTATAATTGCCCACTTAAACATACAAAGCCCGGTACCATCCATCCCTTAAGAACATTGATAACAACCTGTAAATACACAGAGCAGAATCTTAACATCACCACCTGCCATGGCTTCTCCTCCTCCTCCTCCTCCTCCTCCTCCTCTTCCTCCTCCTCCTCCTCCTCCTCCTCCTCCTCCTCCTTCTCCTCCTCCTCCTCCTCTTCTTCCTCCTCCTCCTCCTCCTCTTCCTCCTCCTCCTTCTCCTCCTCTTCCTCCTCCTCCTTCTCTTCCTCCTCCTCCTTCTCCTCCTCTTCCTCCTCCTCCTTCTCTTCCTCCTCCTCTTCCTCCTCCTCCTCCTCCTCTTCTTCCTCCTCCTCCTCTTCCTCCTCCTCCTTCTCCTCCTCTTCCTCCTCCTCCTTCTCTTCCTCCTCCTCTTCCTCCTCCTCCTTCTCCTCCTCTTCCTCCTCCTCCTTCTCCTCCTCCTCCTCTTCCTCCTCCTCCTCCTCCTCCTCCTCCTCTTCCTCCTCCTCCTTCTCTTCCTCCTCCTCTTCCTCCTCCTCCTTCTTCTTCCTCTCTCTCTCTCTCTCTCTCTCTCTCTCTCTCTCTCTCTCTCTCCCTCTCGACTCTTCCTTTCAATGGCAAGGTTCTGGTGAAGTCACCTGATTCCTGAGTATGTGACTAGGCAGCTGTCCTTGGGGCAGTGGAATTAGCATCAAAATACAGTAACTTCAGAGCAAACCACAACATGGTACTCCATTGTTTCTTTTCTTCCAGTTTCTTCTTTTTCTCTGAGATATGTAGAACAGACTTGTGGTCCTCCTGCCTCAGCCTGCTGAGTACTGAGATCGCAGTGCGCCACCATCATGCCTGGCTATGCTTCCTTCTGTTTCTGTCCTGAAGTCAAAGCAGCTACCCACGTATGGTGGCGGACGGCAGCTGGTGCTGGCCTTCTGGCTTGGAAGGTGTTAGAGACCGGTGAGCTCTGCCTTAAAACTGACGGGCGTGTGATGATGCCCAGAGAACCCCGTGGTTGTACTTTTAATTGTTAATTCCGACTAGAGAAATCAGTGTGCTCACTTACAACCCAGAGCAACACTTGTTTGTATTTTAAGTGTTTGTGACCTCTCTAGAAATAAAGACTGAGCACTTAAGCTAAACAAAGCAAAAACCAGTTTGGTACACTTGCCCTAAACTGCATGCGTTTAGATCCCGAGTCAGGCAGGAGGCACCCTTGATTTTCTACCTTATATCCTATTGCAAAGGCTGAGTTCACCATCCAATCAGAATAGAAAGGGTGCTTTCAGGAGGAATGGCCACATCAATATAGCTGGAATGTTTCTCTTTGGGGGAAGACACTAGGGCTCAGCGGCCAGCTTCCGGGTATGGGGCAATAGACAACACAGGCAACAGTAGCCGATCTGCAGTCTTTGCAAGGGCAGGACATGGCCTTGAGGAGGGCTGAGGTGAGGGGGACATGACCGACAGAGTGCTCCTGAGACAGCCTGTGACAAACAGAACTTCCTCACTGGACTGGCGTGGGAGCTGCATCTCCCTTGTCACAGTGGCTGCAGGGTCTGCTCTCTTTCTGATCCTTGTCCTCCCTGTCCCTACCACTCAGTGAGTCCCAAGCCAACAACCTTTGGCTCAATGCTTAAGAATGCTTAACTGGAGAAAAAAAAGACCAGAGACCGTCAGGACGTCATATAAACATGGAGTACAGACAGAGTCTACCCCAATGAGAGCAGAGCAACAAAGAGCGAGGTGTGTATGAGCAGACAACACTCCCTTCCCCAGTACAGGTTCTTAAATACATCTGGTGTTAGTGAACTTCAGGGGTCAGAGAAATCAGGGCTGGGAAAATCTGCGCTGTGGGCAAAGCAACAATGAGTTAATATTTGTTATGTTCCCTGAGACAAAAATACAAACATACAAGATGACAAGTGACACTTTCCTCTTGTCCTATGGGCAGCAGAAGTGTACCATGGCCCCTCTCACTACAGCTGTCTGCTCTGGGGAATCTTGCACCCAATGCACTGAACGTTTGCAAAAGATTTTGCCTTATGGCACGCAGCACAGAACCCCTAGGCTCTATACAAAAGCAACAAAGAGAGAGAGAGAGAGAGAGAGAGAGAGAGAGAGAGAGAGAGAGAGAGAGAGAGAGAGAGAAAGAGAGAAAGAGAGGGAGAGAGAGGCTGACCACTGATGCTCCCTGTGGCTAAAGGGAGACATAGCTAAATGTTTATGTGGGCTTTATTTAAGTCCCTTGATATGGCTGATAAGGAAGTCTAAAGACATCTCATTCCAGGGCATAGGATATTCAGCATTACACTAAAGCACATACCGTCAATTCCAAGTCCCCACCCCCCCAAGCTTCCTTTCTCTTTCAGGAGCTTCTCTGAAAACCCCATGTTCATTGCCTGCCGTCTGCAGTATACCCCGTTCCCCTGCCATCCCATTTTAAGGTATTTGTTAAGCCCCAATTGCTAAAATTTTCTAATATTCCTTAAAAGAAATGATCAGTAAACTATCGAGTCCAACATGGCTTCTTGGGAACTCTTGGTTGGGAGTTTCCTGTGGTTGGGATTGGCTCTGTGATTGGATATATGAAGAAGAATTATGATCAATAAGGTTAGGATTGTAGGTCGTTACAGAATTGTAGGTTGAAATAGAATGTTACCTTTCCCTCCAAAAGACCTCACATTGCGTGTCCTTCTAGTAAACATGCACGGTTATTTCCCTCACGGATAGCCACTAAGCTGGCTCTTAGCATCATATTTATATCATTAAGGTAAAAGGTGTGTATGGAACCCCCTTTTCAGGCTCCTTTAGCATATGGATGCATCTGACAGATCCCTTTATGCTGTCAGGCATTCACAGTAGCGTATTCACTCACAGTAAGATGCTCTGCTCTTGTCTATCCACCATTGACGGGCATTTGAACGTTTCCAGCTTAAGTGCACGCGCATAGTGCCACTACAGAACTTTCCTGCATGCGTTCCTTGTGGTGGACACAGAAGACTGGATGGCCAACCTTCAGAGTGTGCTCGCCCTCCGTTTCCTTAAGTGGTTGCCCCGACTTAGACTCCCAGCATCAGTTACAAGCGTTTCTGTTTCTCTATAACCTTGAGGAGACCTGGGGCCATCAAACTGAATGTGAGATATTCTTATGTGTGTTTGGTGGAATCTCATTCAGGGTTTGGTTTGTATTTCTCTGGTGACCAGTGTATATCAATTTTAATTAATTAAAAAATGTTTAGATTATTTTCTTTGAGTGGCGTTGGTGGCTGAACTCTGACATTAAAAAGGAGAAGCAAAGTAGTAGAGGGGGGAAGCTCTGTGATTTCTCCTTCTCTTCCTTTCTGATCTGGGCCCAGCAGAAAAGATGGCTGGGAGAAGGGTCATGCTGTCATTAACAAAATGGTTCCTAGAAACATACAATCAATGAGCATGTTGAAGCAAGTATTCCACTTACAACCCCAGTATATACATTTTTGGGGTCAATTTTTAATAACTTTTTACAATCAGTGGTTAGTTCTCAACCTCATTGACTGGACGTTTTCAAAAGCAGGAGAGATCTAGGTCCCAAAGTACAAAGCTCTTGTGGTAAATCTTCATTCTTGTTACATTCTATATAATCAGCCAGGGAGAGGATGTGGGACATTTTGTATCCCTTTCTCCAGGCACATCTGGATCCTGGATGCCCTTCAGGTAATTTCCTAACCCTCTGAACAGCTGAGGGGTGCTTCTTTGCTTGACTCCTCCCCCTGGATGTGCCTGTTGACAGCAGAAGGGTGCCCCTCCCCTCAGAAGGGTGCCCCTCCCCTCAGAAGACCACCCCTCCCCTCAGAAGGGTGCCCCTCCCCCTTCTTTCCATTCTTCTTCACTAGAGTGCTTTGGCTGGACCAGGTCACAAAGGAAGAGCTTGTGGGATAGAAGACATTTCCTCTGTCATTTCTCTTTGGAAACCCACTCAACCCGTTTCCTATTGGTCTAGAGAATTACCTTTCCTAGGGAGCGAATCTTTCTTTTTTCTTTTGCTTGCTGTGGTTCTGGACACTGACCCCAGGGACCGCAAGCGTACCACACGGAGCAACAACCTAGCCCTCGTGGTCTTGTTTTTAAGAACCAATTCCTAATATCTGTGAAAGCGATGAACCATTTGTGTTACGTATTTAAAACATCTTTTCCGGTCTCTGAGGCCCATCTTACTTTTGATGAATAGGTGATCTTACTTTAAATATAAGTTATTAGTCTCATTTCTTTTCTGGTTATATTTGCTGCCTAGCTAAGACATTTTACTTCTAAGGTCTCAAAGATACCCTATTTTCATTTGCAAAAGCGTGATGGTTTGGGGTTTATGTTGATGTCACAAAACAAAAGCAAAAACAAAAAAACCCCCAAAAACCTGGTTTGATTTTTTTTTTGCCTATGGTGTGAGAAAGACTTTGATATTGATTTTTGTCAATGTGAACACCCAATTAACCCAGCACCCTCATTGAAAATCCCCTCCGTCTTGCTGTACGTCACTTTTGCTATCACATGGGTGATCAGATACACGTGGGTCTGCCCTGCTTTCTAGTCTATGCCATTTCCTATTTGTCTAGCGTAATGAGGTGCCACGCTGGCTTAATCACTCGAGTTGAGTAATGGGCCACAGCACCCGACAGCATATGTTCCTTAGCTTGTGATTCAGTCAGCTTGTTTGTAGGCACTTGTGTTACTTTATACGTCTTGAAGCCACCGTCTGATGGGATTTTGCTCAAGATCGGTTAGGTCTCTGGCTCCAATCGGGAGTGAGTTTACATCAGTGTTGGCTGTTTCAGTGCACTGGTGTGGAGTGAGGGTGCTCCTGGCATTTAGCCAGCCTCTCCATTTCCCTTGGTGCTTTTGTAGCTCTCAGTACTGTTCAGGTGCTACATAATTACCTTCTTCGTATTTGAAAGTTGCTTGATTTTATTTATAATTAACACTTTTAAAATCGTATTTTCTAATCGCTTGTTGCTAATATTCAAATGCAAAATTGAGTTTTGTTTATTGGCCTAGTATATAGTGACTTTGCTAAATTTCGTGTGTGCATGTGTGTGCATGTGCGTGTGTGTGTGTGTGCATGTGTGCGCGTGTGTGTGTATTATGCATGTGTAGAGGAACATGTATATGTGTATACGTGTATATGTGTGAGGCTAGAAGTTGGTGTTGCACGTCTCCCTCAGTCTTACTTATCTTTATGTTTGTTGAGGCAGACTTTCCTTGAACTGTGAACTCCCTGGGTTGGCTCTCCAGCTTGCTCTAGAAAGCCCCTCCCTTTGGCTTCCCAAGCACCAGGATTGTAGGTGAGCGGCCATGCTTGTTCACCTAGTCAATGGTATGCAGGTTCTGGGATCCAAATGACCTCTGGTGCTCACTGACCCATCTTGCCCATTCCATAAACGCACTCCCTGCCCCCTCTCTCTAAAACTCCAAGATCCGTCCCCTCCCTACTCCCAACTTCATGTCTTTATTGTTGAAACACAATTTCTGCTGCCTATATACTCATGAGCTTGGTTTATCTGCCTGGGGCCACTCCCTTAAAGAAAATGGACTCTCATTCCCTAGAACTGAAATCTCAGTTCATGGTTGGAGTTCATAAGCCCCTCCCGTAAGCTAGTATGTTGATTACACCAGTGTTGTAAAGGCAACCACAGCTGCTGTTGAGCTCATGAACATATGGGTTCCGGTTCATTCTGGTCCTCTGACTGGCTTTTACAGTCTTTCCAATTCCTCTCCCCTGATGGCTCCTGAGCTCGCTCTCTCTCTCTCTCTCTCTCTCTCTCTCTCTCTCTCTCTCTCTCTCTCTGTGTGTGTGTGTGAGTGAGTGATAGATGTCCACACTTATTCTCTGCGTTGAATGGGTTATGGGTTTGCTAACCGCCGACCACTGCAAAACCTCCTTCTCTGAAGGCATCAGAGAGCTATGTTTCTATGTATTTAGGAGGAAGTGCGCCACTATATGTTTATTTAGCAAAATGATATCAGTAAGTTCTCTCCTGGAGCATAAGTTCTTGGTCAGATTTGTAGAACCAGGCATGTGTTTCTTCCTGTGGAGGGGACATTAAATCCAAGCAGAAAGCAATTGGTCATCTCCTTAACCTTGGTGCCGCCACTGCTCCTGTGGGAATCTTGCCACAGCAGTTGTTACTGTAGCTCACGGGTTCACAGCTAGGTACCACTGGTAATTTCCCCCCTGCAGCCATCAGCATGGCACCTTCTGGTATTGTGAAAGCCAGTGAGCAGGAGGCATCTTCCTAGTCACGACCAGCTAGATCTCGCCGTGACCTGTGACCAAAGTGTGTGATGTCTTCGGCAATAGGGTCTTGCCATTGCAGTGGGAAACAAGAGCAATGGCAGTAACCTGTGTCATTCTGGGGCTTTCCAGGGTCAGTGACTCAAGGGGAGGCATCTCACACTTGGCGATGGACAGTGTCTAAGTGGGGTGGGGATGGGGATAACTGACACTAGGAATGCTTGAAAAAGCCATACGGGAACCTATTTTATAAAGCTTCTTAGAGTCACAGAAGAGCTTAATTGGAGTTACGCTACACAGAGGATACTGTTCCTCTAAGAGGCCGTAGACTGACAATCAAATTCACTTCTTAATTCAAACATTTGAGTGCAGGTTATTATAGCTGTCCCATGTATAGAACCACGTCATTGGCGAAATAAATCTTTACTCTTCCTTCCTAATTACTTTTATTTCTTTGGCTTGCCTCGTGTTTCCTAAGGCTTTCAATATAACAGTGAGGAGAACTGGTGTCGTATTTCCAGTGTCAGTGGGAAGTTTTAAAGTCTGATTATTAGACACTGTGTTGCTCTCTGGGGTATTGCAAATGTCCTTTATCAGGTTCAGTAACTTCTCTGACACTTGGTTTTAGCTAAGAACACTTTCGGGAAGAGATGTTGAATTCAAAGGCCTTAGAGCAGCAGTTACGTGAGGTGTCATTTCTGTATATCGCCTTTCTTTCAAATTGGGGTCCCATGTGCCTGTATCGCCTCGGGGACCTTCTTCTATGTCTTACCCAGCTCTACTATTTTTATTTTTTGAGGGTTGGTCTGTTATGAGATAGATCTTCAGTGGAGGAAGTGGTTCATTCTAATTTTACTATTTCTGTCATTCATCTGCACGGTGTGAGTGAAACCACGCAACAGCCCTCCAGGAACGTATTCAATTGTTATTTCTAGTCATTTCTACTGCTTCTGGCTGATAGGTCTTTCTTCTGTTGAGTTTTTGCTGCCTGCAGAAGAGGAAAAGCCTATTGTTGCTCTGATTATATGCACCGTGGAGTCAGAGGAGAGACAGATTATACACTTAAGGATTTTATTTTTAGCATGTGTGTATGCGGGTTCGCGCACATGAATCCACAGCACGCAGAGGCCAAAAGTAGCTGGATTCCGCGGAGCTGGCATTACGGATGCCACCTGACGTGGGGGCTGGGACCTGAACTGGGGTTCTCTGAAGAACAGCAAGCATCTTAACTGCCGAGTCCATTCCTCCAGCCCTGTGTATTACATTTAAATTCTTATGTTGACGGTATGAACATTCTGACTTACCTTTTGACGAATTTAAAAACTTTTAATTTTAATGTGTGTGTGTGTGTGTGTGTGTGTGTGTGTGTGTGTCTGATGTGCTCTTGCACATCATGGTGCATGTGTAGAGGTCAGTTCTTGATTTCTACCTTATGCATTCTGGGATTTGAACTCAGGTTGCCAGATTTAGGACTGAGTACCTTTACTTGATAAGCCATCTTTCACCTACCCCCAGTTTCTTTGACTTAGGGTTTCTTGTAGCTCAGGCACCTTAAACTCTCTAAGTAGCTCAGGATAGCCCCCAACTTCTGATCTTTTTGTCTCTACCTCCAAAGTGCCCATATTACAGGCATGTGCCAGTATATCTGGCTTGTGTCTGTTCTTAGAAAAATAAAGAAAACAATGATACCACAAGTACTAAAGCTGACATATATATATATATATACATACATATACATGCATAAGTATATTATATATGCACATACATATTAAACATATGATATATATATCATATATATATATATATATATATATATATATATATATATGGAATGCTTTCCTCATTGGGTGCCCTGGAAACATGCAATCTTCTTTATCTCTTAGTCATCTCTTTCTTCTGAACTAAAATTGGCAAGGCATCTCTGTCACCCCCATTTCTTCAGTGGCCATCACACCCTCTGTCATGTGAAGTGGGAGAAAAAGGAAATGTTACTTCTTCAGTCCCTTCAGACAGCGTCGTTAGAGACTCTTACTCATATCCCACACTTACAACCTGCAAGAGGAGAAACACACGAGACCTCGGAATCCCAGATCTCATGTTGTCTCTGTCAGTAACCAGGTGACCTCAGAATAATGCCTTCTCTAGACCTTAGTGCCATCTTCTGAAAACAAAACCAAAACCAAAAAGAAACAAAAAAATCCAACCAACCAACCAACCAACCAACCAACCAATGATCAAACAAAAAAACCACTCTTGGTCTTGTTTTCCAAAACAGACATTGTTTTATGCAAAGCACTGAGTGTGTTGGCTCTGTGGGCTACACACTATTCAGTTCTGCCCCCGTTGTACAAAAGCAGGCACAAATCATAAGTAAGCAACTGAGATTTGTCTATAATCTTTAAATATAGTGACAAATTCAAATTTCATGTAATTTTCTCGTGCCATAAAATAACTGCCTTTCAACATTTTCAGCCATTTTTAAATATTCAATCATGCTTTGCATGCAGAGCATGGGAAATCAAGCAGCAAACCAAGGTACCATTTGGCTCTGGTTTGCTGACCTTGAACTAGTTGGAAGTCAAGGGTTAGGCATTAAAATGTCAGTCTTCAAATTTTCATTCTGATGAACAGCGTTCAAAGAGTCTATTTGTTTCTTGTAGATGATTTAAGGATAAGAAAGAGGTTTTTTTTTTTTTTTTTTGCTGTTGTTTTGATTTTTGTCTTTTAGACAGGAGCTCTCTGTTACCCAGGCTGGTTTTGAACTCACGGTTCCCTGTGTCAGCCTTCCCAGTGCACAGGCGTGTGTCACCAATCCAGCCAAAGGTGTTTCTTTGTCTCTGTTCCTACTCTGACTCTCTTCTCTGGCAGGCAGAAGTTTCTGGTTCACAATTTCCCTAAGTCTCAGCCACGTATTTTGCCCTCTCTGGCTTGGTGAGCCTGCTGGTGATTCATTTTGGTTTTGTTTACCTGAAAATGTTATTTTTCTCAATTTTTGAGAGATAATTTGCCCAAGGTAGAATTTTTAGAGGGCTATTTCCCCTCCATCTGTCAACATTCAAGGGCTGTGCTATGATCGCTGAAACGCTGAGCTGTTTTGTTTTTAGAGAGCGGTATCTATCCTGAGTGGCGGTTTCCTGGGCCTGGTTTTGTTGTTTGTTGTTGACTTGGGAAAGTTGTGTCATTGTCTCTCCCGCTTCTGTTCTTTCTTCTGGATTCTGACTCAGTCTGCACATGATGATGATGTTTCACAGTTCCAGAATGCTTTTCATTAATTTTTTCTCTCTCAGGTGTTTAGTCTGGGAATGTTCAAGCTCACCGGACCTACCTTTCTTTGTGGCCATTTTGCTTGTGCTGAGGCTGCGGGAAGTATTCGTCACTGTTGTTTTCAACTTTCTGTTTTTCTTTTCTTTTCTCTTTTCTTTCTTTCCCCTCTGAGTTTCTGCTTTTCTGTCTCCATTACCGTTTACCCTTTCTAAGATCACAGTTATTGGGGCTGGAGAGCTGAGCTAGCAGTTAAGAGAGCTTGCTGTTTTTCCAGAGGACTCAACTTCCTAGCAGTCATACCAGGTGACTAATAATGGCTTATAACAGCAGATCTAGAGAATCAATAGCTTCTTCTGACCTCCACAGGCACTCACATACAAGGCACACCCCCGCCCCCACAGAGAGAGAGAGAGAGAGAGAGAGAGAGAGAGAGAGAGAGAGACAGAGAGAGAGAGAGAGACAGAGAGACAGAGAGACAGAGAGACAGAGACAGAGACAGAGACAGACAGAGAGGAGACAAAGACAGAAAAAGACAGAAACAGAGGGGAGCTAGAGACAGAGACAGACAGAATGAATAAAACATATCTTTAAAATCATAGTTATTTAAATTTCCTGTCAGATGGTGACACAGTAGTTCCCACATCTGTGTCATACCGAGTCTGGTTCTGATAGGTACCATTTCTTCAGAGTGTGTTCTTCCCTGCCTCCCCACCAAACACCTCTCCGTGTACATGTCCATGTGTTTACATTCGTATGTGCATGCAAGTGGAGGTCAGAGATCCATGTCAAGTGGCTTCCTCTGTCACTTTCTACTTTGCTTGGAGCCATGGCCCCTCACTGAACTCAGAGCTCAGCAGTTTAGCTGGACTGGTTGACCAGTAAGCCCCAGGGATCTTTCTGTCTCTACCTCCCCAGCTGTGAGATCACAGGCACATATTCTCCACCTCTCCTGCTGGCTTTTGTCAGATGCTGGGGACTAATCCCAGATCCTTATGTTTGTGTAGCAAACACCTTACCTGGAACATCATCTCTCCAGGCCTCTCTTTGCCTTTTCCTGTGCTATGTGGCCCTGCTCCTGAAAGTCACACTTGATGAACTTGGCAATAGGGAAGTGGGTCTTTTGTATGAGGTCTGGTGAAAGCTGGCCTCCCAGTGCTGTCAGTGCCACAGGCTTTGAGTTAGTCTTTATGATTGTCTCTTCTTTTGACTTTATGCTTTCTAATGTCTATCTAGGAAATCCAGTCTTGGAAGTCTTTAGCTGTAAGAGCCTATAAATGCCTCAGCGCTGTTTGTGTGGTGGTAGGATTCCTGAGGGAATGCCATAAACATGCTCAAGACTGTCCCTTGGGGAGTGCAGTGATGCTTTCCCTGTAACTCAGGAAAGATGGAGAAGAAGGTGGCTCATGGGAGAGTGTCTGTAGTCAAGAATTTGCCCTCTACTAGCTTCTGTTGTGGAATAAGCCATCAGACTCTATTCAGTTGGATGAGAAGCACATGAGACAGCTAGTAGGACAGTTTAAAAGCAAACGATGGGAGGGAGTCAGGGTTGGTGGGCGTGTTGACAGCTCAGCTGAAGTGTATGCTTTACATTTAAAATGCAACTCTTCTTGTTGGTCAAGGGATTTCCTTCCCACCCTAAAGCATTCATTTGCTTGGATGTGCGCTAGGAGTTGCTGGAGGGTTGAGTTTCTCAGCAGTGAACCTTTACCAAGACCATGAGACAGGAAGAGGGGTACAAGGGAGATGGAGGAAATTTGAAGGGGGTAATTACAGCAATGTGGCTGTTGAGAGAGAAAAAGTACAGGTGTTGTGAGAAGAGAATTAGATAGTAAAAAGGTTAAGTTTGAAGGCTGCAGTGAGTTGGACAGAGAGAGATGGTTAGGGATGGGGGATATTGTGTTGGGATTTGAGAGGGGATCCCCTTGGGTGATGGTGAGGAAATAAAGTAGCTGGAGAAACAAACTTTCCCGTTACATCTTTGATTCCTATGTCAAAGTTACAGAGACTGAATAAGTGGGGACAGGAGAAGAAACCTTCAGATAAGAGGACTCTGGAGTCTTCAGGTAATGAAGGCCTTAAGTAAGAAGAATGGAAGGAGATGGGAGTGAGAATGGGGCTGGCCCAGCAGAATGTCATAGGGCTGTAAAGAAGGGTGGATCATCTGAGGCAGCCAAGGGAGTGCTCCCTTTACACCCTGGTCTTGAGATGCACAAACTGAAGATCCCTGGGCTGTGGGGAAAGGCACAGTTCCATTAAGGTCACAGAAGCCACAGCCAGGGATGAGCTGGAGGACATCATGGGTATATCATCATCTTACTTCTAAAAAGAGGATTGGGGAGAACCTGTGGAGGTGGCAGGTGTGGGGTAGGAATCTGAAATCGTGGTAAGAAGAAGCCTGGTACCCTGGCTTAATTTACACAAACTGGATGCAAGAACCATCCTGCTGACAGGGGAGCTTTCCACATCTCCATCTTTCTGTAGGTTTTAAGAGCTTTGTTACAGCCAATGCAAAAACAAAGGTCAAGGCACTCTTCATAAGCTGGATTATTTCGTATAAGGTAGATTAATTTGTTGAGACTGCTGGGCAGCTGGTCAACTTAGAGAAGATTATATTTATTCGCATGTCTTGGGTTGGGTAATAGAGATGTCAACCTTTCCAGTAAACTTGGAAGGAGAACGAAAGAAACATGGATTAGTTGAGTAGACTATTATTATTAACATAAAACTATGGATTCCTGGACTTTTGCGCTATACATTCTTTGTAGGTTATTTCATTGGAGACCAAGAAAAATATGTTGAAAAGATACTGGTTTCAGCCCAGGGTTGGGATTTCTAGTCCCTGCTTACTTAGGGTAAGTTCCATATGTTATGTTCTCTAGCCTCAACTTACTCATCCACAGAGTGAGAATAATGCCAGTCACTTATTTCAGAGGCTCGCTGAGCTGCCAAAGGGAATCCATTGGGCAGGCAAGGCTGAGGAACACTGTGACAGGGATCAGATGACTAAATACATTACTCGTGATCACACAGCACTTCAGTGACCTTGAATGACAGCTCTGGTACCTGACCTGGGAGCCTTGTTTTCACTGTGAAGTTGAGTTTCTACTTGAATACAGGGAAGTCTCCAGGGCAGTGTACACAGAGGGGTGTATAATAGAGCCTCCCTTGCCTTAGCATGTCGGCCTGACCTGGGATGAGGTGAGGGACCAGGTGAGTGGAATCTAGGCCAGTGCTTTCCAAACCTGGCTGAGTCTGAATCTCCTTTGGGGCATTGAGATAAGTCTCCAGGGACTACCCTCAGCCACTGGATCAGACTTTCTAGGACATGGGAACTAAGAATGTGTTTGTTTAGATCAATGGTGCTCAACCTTCCTCATGCTGTGACCCTTTAATACAGTTCCTCATGTTGTGCTGACCCCCAACCATAAAATTATTTTCATTGCTATTCCATAACTATAATTTTGCTACTCTTATGAACTGTCTTATAAATATCTGTGTCTTCCAATGGTCTTAGGTAACCCCTGTGAAAGGGTCATTTGATTTCAAAGGCATTGAGCCCTACAGGTTGAGAACCAATGGACTTTTCTAAGGCTGCTAGTGTGGTTCTGCTCCTCAGGCCTTCTTTTGGGAACCTTAGAGTTCTAGAAGGACTGGGCAGTTATATCTCAGTAAAACAGCAGATGCCTGGCAGAGCTACCTATATTGGCCTTTAGGAGTTGAGCACTGTCTCCTCGCTTTAAGGTATGATCCTCCGGTGAGCTGCGCTGTGATTGGGCCAATGAACCTTGTATGTACAAGAAATGTTAAGTTGGCAGGCTATGGTAATGGAAAGAGTTGTTTTTTTCTTTTCTTTTTTTTTAAATCTTTATTAACTTGAGTATTTCTTATTTATATTTCAACTGTTATTCCCCTTCCCGCTTTCTGGGCCAACATCCCCCTAACCCCTCCCCCTCCCCTTCTACATGGGCTTCCATTCCCCATCCTACCCCCATTACCACCCTCCCCGCAAGAATCACATTCACTAGGTGTTCAGTCTTGGCAGGACCAAGGGCTTCCCCTTCCACTGGTGATCTTACTAGGATATTCATTGCTACCTATGCAGTTGGAGCCCAGGGTCAGTCCATGTATAGTCTTTGGGTAGTGGCTTAATCCCTGGAAGCTCTGGTTGCTTGGCATTGTGGTTCATATGGGGTCTCGAGCCCCTTCAACCTCTTCCAGTCCTTTCTCTGATTCCTTCAACGGGGGTCCCGTTCTCAGTTCAGTGGTTTGCTGCTGGCATTCGCCTATGTGTTTGCTGTATTCTGGCTGTGTCTCTCAGGAGAGATCTACATCCGGCTCCTGTCGGCCTGCACTTCTTTGCTTCATCCATCTTATCTAGTTTGGTGGCTGTATATGTATGGGCCACATGTGGGGCAGGCTCTGAATGGGTGTTCCTTCTGCCTCTGTTCTAAACTTTGCCTTCCTATTCCCTGCCAAGGGTATTCTTGTTCCCCTTTTAAAGAAGGAGTGAAACATTCACATTTTGGTCATCCTTCTTGAGTGAGTTGTTTTTTTCTTAGCACCACTGTTTTCCAGCCTTCCCTTTTGAGGTTGCTGCCCACATGGTCACATGAGAACTGTGTTATCAATGGAGCTAGTACACGACTCTGTCATTTGTCACCCCCCACCCAATTACTTAACGTTGATCTCTTCTTTAAAAAAACAAAATGTTGGTTTTAAAAGGAGGAGGCAAGCAATAGGTTGATGTAGCATGGTGGAGAAGGAATGATACAGGGGGTTTGTTCAGTGGCATGAATGCTCAGCCACCTTCACAGCCATGGGCTGATTTCCTCTCTAATTGATACTTCCCTGACTAGGGGTGTTGGGGGCTGGGTACTGAGAGTAGCAGGCCTCATATTCAAGGCTCTGTGTGACACTGCCTCATGGCTGGGGGTGCTCTTTTCTAGTGCTGCACTAGGTCACCTGAGGAAATGCTTACTTTCCTGAAGTTGGCTGGGGATGGAGTTAGTACTAGGGAGCTGGTATGGTAGGGTTTATCTCCATTCTTATATAAGAGACCTGGATAAATCCTAGCTTAGAACATGATAATTCTCTCTCTCTCCCTCCCTCTCTCTCTCTCTCTCTCTCTCTCTCTCTCTCTCTCTCTCTCTCTCTCTCCCTCTCTCTCTCTCTCCTCTCCTCTCCTTCTCTTTCTCTCCCTCTCTCTTTCTCCTTCCCTCCCTCATTCTCCCTTCCCCCTCTTCCTCTCCCCCTTGTCCCTCTCTTAGACACCTGGGGATTTTACCTGGATAAACTAGCTATTGACAATTGTATCTGTCTATCTGTCTGTTCTTTTCTCGGTCTTTGTCTTTCTATCTTTGTCTCAGTGTTCCTGTGTGTGTGTGTGTGTGTGTGTGTGTGTGTGTGTGTGTTCATGTATGTGTGGGTACACATGTGTGCACATGCATGTTGAGGCTAGAGGATCATCCACCTTCCTAGCGCTAGAATGACAGGCACAGGTCACTCTGTTTGGCTTTTTCACATGGGCTATGGGTTTTAAACTCAGGTCCTCCTGCTTGCAAAGCAAGGAACATATCAGTTGAGCCATCTTCCCAGTTCCCAACGGTTTCTGTGATCATCTATGACAGGTCACTTCCATGGCTTTTCCTGGTCCCTGCCCAGAAGCATGCCTGGGTAGTGCATTCCCTCTTCCTAGCAAAGCTCTGGGTTTCTGGAATGACAGACAAATGCCAAAGCTCAAAGCATAAGCCCAGAGAAGTTCAGGAAGGCTGGCGCTGAGCTATGGCTCCGGGCTCACCCCAATACCTCAATACCTCTTCCCTTTCCAAGCCCTTCTTTCCCATTGGCTTAGCTTGGATTTGTGTGTATGCCTGTGAGTGTATGTGAGTGTGTGTGGTGTGTGTGTGTGTGTGTATGTGTGTGAGTGTGTTTGAATGTGTGTGCATGTTTGTGTGTGTGTGCGCATATTTGTGTGTGTGCATATCTGGTGTGTGTGTATGTGGTGTGTGTGTATATGCATGTGAGTGTGTGTGAGTGTGTGTGCGTGTTTGTGTGTGTGTGCATATGTGGTGTGTGTATGCGTGTGTGTGTGTGTGTGTGTGTGTGTGTGTGTGTGTGTTTGGGCTTTGCTTGCTCCAGAAAGGCTGGAATGAAATCAATAGGCACTATTCGTAATTTCAAGTTACAAAGGCAATTTAAGTTTAGCCTGAATGGCAGGCCCAAGGCTGACTTTTAAAAGATCTTCGGTCAGTGTGTATCATGGACAACCAGTTGTTCTGTTAGTCCCGTGTCTCTCCTTACCAGTCTTCCTACCGACTTGTTTCTTTCATCTAGATTGCTTGCATACTCCAGAGCTGGATTCCTGGTTTCAAACTGGCTCATAACAGTACACCCTGTGGGGGATTCCACACATGGGTCTTAATATATTGAACACTTAAAAAAAAATGGGACTTCTCCCTGAAGTCTGAACTGATTTGAACTGGCTGCATAGCCCAGGCTGGCCTCAAATTCATGATTCTTCTGCCTCTGCCTCCTGGTGCTGGATCATAGATGTCTACCATCGAGCCTGGCTCTCTGCAGTTACAGCAGTGCATTCTCCACACAGTGTCTCATCAAGGGCTCACTGTATCTTGGCAGACTGCTATCTGCTTTATCATTCATTCAAAAATATGTGGGTGCCTACTCTGTGCCAGGCCCTGTTTCAGATTCCAGGGACATAGTCAATAACTCATGCCAGCCAGCCCTGCCTACTTGGTGAGTTCTAGGCCAGGGAGACCCAACTCAGAAAAAAGTAAAGTGATACACTGGGTGGTCTGATCTGTACATGCATGTATGCCTGCACACATGTACACCCATGTGCACACAGGCCCTTACACCCGACCTTGCCATTTTTTATTACCTTGTCTTCACTGAAAAGAAACAGTATAATCATATTGTAAAGGATGAAGGCCTAATTCCCCAGCTCTGTCAGCTTGTCATCGGTGAGCCCAGTGATAAAGCCCAGCCCACATAGCTTCCCATCCAGACCTCTCTTGGTGTTTGTCGACATATGAACCGGCAGGTAGCTATATTACTATTTTAGAATTGATTCACTCCAGGCGTAGACACATCAGACATCTTGTCTGAGTTTCGACACTAGCTGATAGAGTCACCCCAAACAGCAGCTCTTCTCATGGGCACTAAACTCACTACATTTTTACCCGATACTCGGCCTTTACCCAGCAGCATTCAGGCCGATCTGAACTCACAGAGATGCTTCTGTGGCGGTGCAGAGGGAGGTGTGTGGGGAGGGCCCGGACAAAGGCACAAGACTGTGAAGTTAGTTTCTAGGTCATTACCAACTTTCCTATTCCAACACCACTTTCTAGGTGGGAAAGAACAGGCTCGTTAGAGTGAGAGTGTTTGTTTTTAAAGAAAGCCATGCAAACTGTACTGGGCTCTGCATTAGTGATAAATGAGGGCACGTGGTGGACTTGGGTTCTATTTCTCATGCCCTGTTATTGTCTATGTTAAGGTAGAGGAGCAGGCAAGGAAGTAGGTTTCCGAAACGAAGCGGTACGCTCACTTTAAAAGTCACTGACTAGAATAATACCCTGGGTTTCCCTGTAGCAGTCTATTCATAGCAATCCTGCCACCACCAAGAGCGGTGGGATAGGGTGAGCCTCTGCAGTCTTTCATGCAGTGTAGCTTTAAAATGTATTCTTAGTCAAATGATGTAGAGTAAGCTTCCACTCTGCGTTGGGTATTTTGGGCAGTAACATTCTTAGCATAAATTACTGATTCCCATCTCTTCTTCATCTTCTGCCCTAATTCGTTTTTCTAGAATGACCTTTGGTACCAATGCAGTCTATGGGAGGATGTTTCCGAGTCCTTCTCTTGGACCGAATGGCCTTTGAAGTATGGTATTTGTCCAAGTTACTTTGATGAAAAGCCCATGAAATTTGTGCAGATAACTCTGGCAGGCTCCTAGATTAGTGATAACATTTAGAAAGAACCTCTGTGGCTTTACACTATGCTTTCCCATTCAGCCTGTCTGAAGCTCCCCTGTGAGAGAACTCACCCTTCAATGTGGGTGGAATGTGGAGAAAGTTCCCATGGCTCTGAGAAGGGAATCCAGTGTGTTATCTACGTGCTGAGCTCACACAGCAAGTGCAGTGTCATGACAACAGTTGAGCTCATCTCATTACGCCCGTCTTTTATATGCATGTCATTACCTTATATGCATATCATTATCTTATATGCATATCATTATCTTGCTATTGTTTCTACAGGTTTTTTTTTCCTTTGAAACACATTCACTTTTTCTTAATTCAGGTGAAGTTCATATAATATAAAATTACTCATCTTCGGGGCTGGAGAGATGACTCAGCAGTTAAGGGCACTGGTTCTTCTTCAAGAGGACCTGGGTTCAAATCCCAGCAGCCACATGGCGGCTCACAACTGTCTATAACTTCAGTTCCAGAGGCTCTGACATCCTCACACAGACAGACATGCTGGCAAAACACCGATGCACATGAAATAAAAAATAAATTTAATAACGTTTTAAAAATTACTCAACTTCAAATGTAGAATTTAGTAGCATTTAGCATTCATAGTAAACCACAACCCTCATCTTTCTCTAGCTTCAAAGTGTTTTTATCATCCCCGAAGGAGACCCTATGTTTGCCAAATGACCACTCCGTTACGGTTTCCCCCTAGTGCTGGCAGCCATCCAATGTTTTCTGTCTCTGTGCATTTACTTCTTCTGGAGACTTTATATAAATGGAGTCATGTAATACATGATTTTTTTTCTGACCAGTTGCTTTCATACAGCAGATTCTTTTTTTAATGGATCATTCACACTGTAGCCTTTATCAGAACTTCATCCCTTTTTTATGGGTGAATAATATTCTATTCATGCACTGGTGGGCAGTCGGGATGTTCCTACCTGTTAGGCAGTGGGACTAAGACTACTATGGGTATCTTAGAACTGGTATTTGAGTATTTGTTTTCAGTCTTGGAGTGCACACACAGAAGCAGAGTTGCTAGGCCACATGCTAGTTCTGTATTTGATGCTTGAGGATCACTAACGTGCTTCTGCTGTGTCTGTACCGGTTGACATCTCTACCAGTCATCTAGAGGGTTCTTATTTACCCACATCATTGCTAACACTTGCTTTTTGCTGTTGTCTTTGTGTTTGCTTGTTTGTTTGTTCCTTCTTTTTCTCTGTGTGGCCCTGGCTGTCCTGGAACTTGCTCTGTAAACCAGGTTGGCCTTGAACTCAGACATTTGTCTGCAGAGTGCTAGGGTTCAAGATGTGCATCACCGACACTTGGCTAAAACTTGTTATTGAATTTTATTACTATCATTGGAGTGGTAACTTCTTGGAATCTTGGTTTGCATTTCCATAATGAAATATCTGTATATTACTATATAGATTGTTGTTAAGGCAAAAATCAGCTTCAAAATGATTGAATTCATCTGTTGCCAGGAGATTAAGATGAGCAGAGGTCTTCTCCTAGAGTACTTGGCTTGGCCAAGAACCTTGTGCTTTGGGGTTAGAGACCGTTCAGTATATCTGGCAAAAGACACTTATCTGACTTTAAATGCTTTCCTTTTTAAAGACAAGTTCATTCTTGACTTAATGCTATATTCATTTATTTTGCAGTGTGGGAGAAGACACTCAGGATGGCTCAGGGATCCGGAGACCAGCGAGCAGTGGGGGTTGCTGATCCGGAAGAGAGTTCTCCCAACATGATTGTCTACTGCAAAGTAAGATGCCCAGGGAGCCACTGGGCGTGCAGCCTGTGTGTGTCTGTTCTCAGTGAGGGCAGACGGATGCTATCTGTCTGAAGTGCTTTTAGGATAAAGGAGGGCTTTCTTCTCATGGTTTAATACTGTAGGTCAAGGAAACATTTTATATCATTTAGTTGTGTGTAAACCCCAAGATTTCCTGAGCAATACAACAGAGTGTCTGCTTCTTCAGTGGCCTTCACAATGCCATGCAGATCCAACTGGAAGGTCTTTGAACTCACAGTATACGGAAGGATGCTGTCAGGAGATGCAGAAGTGCGGCCACTCAATGCTTGAAGTTGGTAGAAGACATTAAAGGCCCACAACACCCAGAATCCAGTCTGCTAGCTTGCAAAATAGGTACAAGGAGGGTGTTCTCTCTCATCAAAGGAGGATGTTGGAGTAGTTTTAAAGGATTTTCAGGATCGTTAAGTGATCTGCTAGGTCATGAGATCTGTTCAGCAAAGGCACAGAGCTGGGGAAACTAAATGGCTTCTGGATGGGCTCATGGATGGCAAGGAAAAAAAAAGATAAGATTGGGGCCAGAGATGTGGATGCAGCCAGATTGTAGAGTATTGGATTATGGGTTGTTTCATCTTGAAAACATTGTGTACTGAGAGTTGTGAAAACCGATCTGTTTGGGATTCAGGGTTTTTCCACAGTGAGTCATTAGGTAACAAGGTGGGGGGTGCAGATGCCCTGAGAGGATTTCCACATCAATGAAAAGGGTGAGGAGGATGCTCTTCTAGCCAGAAATGTATCCCTCAGAATGGAGAGGAGTCTCTAGGAGGAAGTAAAGTCTGAATTATGAATAACTTGAAAACTGAGCAGATGTGGAAGGAGAGGCCGTGGAGGGTAGGAGACGTCCAGGTTATGAACCTCGGGTGCTGGGAAGACACTGCTACTGTCAGTTCTCATAGGGACATTTAGAAAAGAAGGAGATACAGCCCATACGTTTATTTTTATCTGTGTTAAATTTAAGGTACTAATTACTCTGTGTGCTTATGAAAATTTAAGCTAACCAGTATTATATATTAGTAAGGAAATGGGTTAATTGTTTATTCATTTTGATAAATACTTGAGTTGTCTGCTGGGATCTGTGCCTGCTGCCATTCTGTATTTGGTCTGTGTTAATCAGAGGGATAGTGTTGAACTAGACAACCCTGGATGATCAGTGTGGTATTGTGTGTGTGTGTGTGTGTGTGTGTGTGTGTGTGTGTGTGTGTGCGTGTGTATAAATAGGACTCATATTACTCCAATGGTTAGAATCCTGCAATTCTTTGTGTCTCAAGAGAATGTTGAAAAAGCCTACCTCTAAGAAAGATGGCTATTGGGCTATAATAAATAATAAATATAAACTTCATCAACAGAGCCAGCAGTTTAATGAAACACACAGAGGTGTGTTTAGAGGTGACTGTTGTAAACTTCTCCCCTACCTCAGTCCCTCCCCACCTGCCACAGGCAGGAGAGCCTGGGGCCAGAGAAGCAAGAACATGGCTTTGGAGTTCCACTTGGGTTACAAGGTCACCTTACAAAGAAGAAATTGCTGTGAAATCCATTTTAATAAAGCGAGACATCTTTTGTCCACCTTGGTCCATACTGTGGATTGTATTAATTTCTCTTTACTCTTTAAGCCTTTTAGGGATAGAGACACTTGGAGAAAGGATGAATTATGACATACATAAAAGCTCACATTGTTAGTAAGTTGAACAGAATCAACCGATGCACTGAGTTGTCCTTTTGAGGCAGAAGAAAATAATACAAAGATTATTAAGGAGATTATTACTTTAAAAATTTATTTATTTTTATTTTATGCATGTGACTGTATTGTTTAAGTGTAATGTATATACCCCCCATATGTGTGTGGTGCCCAAGAAGGCCAGAAGAGGGCATCGGATTCTCTGGATTTAGATTTCTATAGATGGTTGTGAGCCACCTTGTGAGTGCTAGGAATCAAGCACAAGTCCTCTGGAAAAGCAGCCAGTGTTCATAGTCAGTGAGTCATCTCTCCAGCCCCACTGCACCGCTGTCAACAAGGACTGTGAAATGATGCTACCTGAATACATTTTCACTAAAATGGGGTGTTGGAGGTTCAAATCTTTCTACAGGTTCGTAGTATGTTTAAAATTTCCTTTTCCTGTGGGGACAGGGGGCCTCCCTTTTGCTGCTGCTGTTGTTATTTAAAAAAAGCAAACATTATTTGTAGTTCTTTAGAACAATGGCAACTAGGAAGAGGAGTGTACCTTGCTTGTGACTCCTTCATGTGAGGAGTTAGTATGTGCTCATACATGTTCACACATGTTCACATGAAGCATAGTGTTAAGGTTCTAAGACAATTAACTGAGTTTGTTCAGTCTATTAGGAAGGAAAAATGCCTATTGCCCCTTTCTGGAACAGAATTAAACTTACACTAACTTGACTTACTCAAGCCCTGGCTGTGCTTGACCCTCACCATGACCATAGAGCATTCTGATTCCAATGCTCTGAACTGCTGTTCAGCTACAACAATGAACTTGTCCTCTGGGGCATGCTGTCAGTAAGGGTGACTCTGGGAGCTGAGGTTAATTCCCAGAATTTTCTGTAAAACTCCTTTAGTGGGACCACTGTTTTCCAAGGTTGTAGCCATACACCCAGACCTTTTCTCAGCTCTACAACAGAAATTTTGTCTCCTTTTCTCTCTTCGACTGTTACTCTTGACGCAGACATTCTCAGGGAGAGACTTTTGCTTGGATGGTGTTGTGTTGAACCATGTGCCGAGAGAGAGAGAGAGAGAGAGAGAGAGAGAGAGAGAGAGAGAGAGAGAGAGAGAGAGAGAGAGGCTCAGATGAGCTTCTGGGTAATGGATGATGAGATGGGCACATTCACAACATGAAATGACTTTTCAGTTTTCTTATTTTTAATTGACACATAATTGTGCGGACGCATGTTAGCTCTGGGTGCATGTACACTGCCCAGTCATTAGCCTACCCCTTGTCTTAGGCGTTTATTATTTCATGTCATTGAAATATTCTAAACCTTCCCTTCTAGCACTTTGAAACACTCAGGACGTTGTCGCTAACTCAGTTGTTGTGACTCTCAGACACCATTTAGGATGATTGTGACACACAAGCGAGCCCACGGCTTTCAGAACATAGCTCATTTTCTTTTCACATTGCCATGTGAGAAGTTGTCCTTCCCCCAAGGCATGATTTATTTATTGACTTGAACTGACATGCTAATTTGGTTTTTTTCGTCTTTCATATTCACATTTTGGATCAGAGGTGTGTATGAAAAATGTATTGGTTGCATTAAAGAGCTATTTAAAAGAAAACCTTAATCATTCATTAAGACACCCAAGGCTTCTTCATATCCCCAATCCCTTAGGGTTCTGGGTCACTGAACCACCTAGTGTGGTGATGAGTGTGGAAGCTAGCTGTCTATCAAACTGTCTAGAGGGTCTTTATAAAAAACACCAGTCTTCAAAGGATGTCCTTACCCAAGCATACTGTACTTTAATATGCCTAGGATGTGTGCTTAGAGTATGAGTTTTAAAGCGACCTCAAGAGATTCTCAACTAAATCAGAAAAGTTTTAACTGGATGTTTGTCTTTCATTCCCCTCCCACTCCACCCCATGTAGGTATATTATGTATTAAAAAATTATGGGATAATTGGTGTTTAAATTTGGTTTAAAATTTCTATTTACATCTCTATATTTTTAAGTGTGTGTGTGTGTGTGTGTGTGTGTGTGTGTGTGTGCGCGCGCGCGCGCGCGCGTGCGCGTGAATGCGCCTTATGTTTGTGCTGCTGTGATAAAACAACATAACTAAAAACATCTTGGGGAAGAAAGGGTTTATCTGATCTACATCTGATGGACATCAAGACAGGAACTCAGACAGTACAGAAACTCGGAGGCAGGAGCTGATGCAGAGGTCATGGGGGAGTGCTGCTGACTGGCTTACTTCTTATAGCTTGCTCGGCCTGCTTACTTGTAGAACCAGGACCACCAGCTTGGGGTAGTCTCACCCAAAAAGGGCTGGGCCTCCCCATATCAATCACTAAGATAAGAGATGCTGAGTGGCTGGTTCAGCTTTCGTTTTTATTATGGGAACTTCAACTTTTCTGCTCCATCCTCAACTTACCACCTTTTCTCGCTTCCTTCCCAGCTACAAAATACTTTTTACTACAGAAATACACCCAATGTCCATGTAATATATAAAGGAAAAAATATGAACTCTATGCATTGACACTAGCCCAATAAATAGCATTATTAGGCTTCGTTTTCTCTATTGTCAAATGAGAGAATTCATCTAAATAATGTGCAAATTTATTTTTGTAAGGAGTTCAAAGTTTAATTCTTTACATTTTGCTTTTTAAAAATATAATACCCAATGCACAAACTATGCACATTTAAAGGTCTTTGACCTTTCTGGGAGTGTTTTATATGGTCATTGATAATCCTAAATTGGATTGAGATTAAACAAAATTTTGTCAGGTGTCAGGAAAATTAGTTGTGATAATTTAACATTAGTAAAAGTTACACAAGATGTCTTCTTGGGCTGCCCTTGACGATATAGCATGAAGAAAGGATCAAGTTCAAGGCTATCCTTGGCTACTTAATACGTTTAAGGTTAGCCTGGGCTACATGAGACTGTCTCAAAATCAAACAAACAAAAACCAACAGAACAAAGATCTTTTTGTGGCATCTTGCTTCTTTGGGCTTGCTCTGACACTTACAGGAGTCCTGTAATTATTTCTGGCTATAATTTCATGCTATAGAATTAGCAAGAATGGCTTTACAGTAGCAACGCTGACAGTAATGCAGAGTGTCATGGATGAATTAGGACTTCCAGTGGGAGAAGAAAGAGCTCACAGTGTGGTGTGTTGGAAGATTGGAAAGCTTTGTCACTGGTAGCTACCCTCCCTGTTAGTTCCTAACCTACTGGCTCCTTTCCTATCGGTGTGATACCCATGTTTCTATGATACCCATGTTTCTGTGATATGTGTGTTGTTGTGATAACGATACTGATGAGGCTGTGATACCCATGTTGCTGTGATACCTGTGTTCTTGAGATCACACCGTGTTGGTGTGATACAACTGTTGTTGTGATACTGATGATGCTGTGATACCCATGTTACCGTGATACCCTGTTGCTATGATATCCTGGTTGCTGTGATACCCATGATGCTGTGATTCCTGTGATGGTGTGATATCTCATGTCATCAAGGACCCTTGAAGTCCTGGGGCAGAAGCCAGTTTAGGCACACGTCCTGAGAGTAAGCACACTACTATTTTGTTACACAAGTGGTTAGTGGTATGCAGCAGGGAGGGCAAAACCAGCACAGAGGAGGCAGAGCTTTGGAGGAACCTAGGAGCAGGATATTATTGTCTTGGGGTTCTAGGAAAGCTGTGGCAGAAGCAGGATGGCTGAGGGCCTGAGAAAGCATAAGCCCTGGTGCTGAAGCCGTGATGAGATTGGAAACCATTTGACCAGCAAATATGTGTTGATCTTCATTTGTGGGACAGACAGTGATAGATGCTAGAGATGCAGGATGAGGGCCGAGTCCTGAATAGACCCATGAGTCAATGCGGGGTGGGGTGGGAGCAGAGGGTGGGTGGGTAACTAGACAGGTTTGTGCTGGTAGAGTCAAGGAAGGGGGAGGGGGATGGGGGGATGAGTTTATAGCCCCTAGGAGATAAAAGCACCAGAGAACTCAGCACATCCCTTGCCTCTTGAAGAAGTTGGTGAACAGAGAGAAAAAAAATGAGGAGACCGAAGGACAGGCACACGCCAAGTTATTACTCTCTGGAAACTTCAAGAGTCTCTTTTTATGGATCTAGGTTTTTGCAATGATGGCTTGAGATGCCAAGCCAGATTCTGAAAGATCGAATGTGTTATCTCAGGAGGTTGGTGTCCTGCAGATATTGTCCCTTTGTGCTCCCACATCCATGCTTCTACATGCTGTTCTCTGCTGCCCCAGCCCTTACACATATGTAAATAAACACTTAACATATTTGCATCCACTTAGTCTTTCATGGCTTTATTTGCTTAAAAAAAAAGAAAAGGAATAACTGAAAAAAGAAAAAAGGAAAGCATCTACAAAGTTAATCCAGCCAAAACTTTAAAGTCAGTTAGGTCAGATTATTTAAAAGGAGTGCATCTTTGGTCCTGAACATTTAAGAGTTTGTTTTCTTTCATTCTTTTCTTTCTTTTTTTCCACCCCGCATTAAGTAAAATCCCCAATGACTAACTTCAGAGAGTTTTTTGCTTGCTTAATTGTTCAGACTGCATTTTAAGACTGTTTCCATTCAAATTTTTTTTTGGGGGGGGGGTATTTATTTTTTACTGCCTTAGGGAAGAAAGAGCTTTTCAGGTTTCCTTCCCTCCCTGAAGTGAGCTTGCTAGGAGAGCAGCCTCCCATCACATTCTCTTGGTTGGCAGGACCAGAGGCATGCAGGCAAGTCCCAGACCCACGGTGTCAGCCTTGGTGTCCACAGACAGAAGAGATGTGTTTCCACATGGGGCACAGCTCAGTGTGGTTTAATAGGATGTGTTGCTGTGGGTAGAATTTTCTAATGTGAGAAGCCTTCGATGTGCTCACGCCTCCATTTCATCTCCCGTCCCCCTCCTCACTGCACTTCAAACAGTCTGAGGAGACTTTGCTCTCTGGCTGACTGTTTATCTTAGCATTGGCAGTCCTCTGCAGCCCTCGAATGGCTGTCAGTCCCCAACTGGCACAGTTTTGAACAAGGAAAGTTTAAAGTGAATGAGAATGAGTGAAAGGAAAATAAATGCTTAAAACCATCGGGATAGAGGAGGGGGATTCTTTTAAAAGGCCATGAGCATGCCAGCCGGGTCAAAACAGAAAATGGAGAGCGCTTTTGACAGTGAGCTTCTACGTCCTAGACGTGTACTTTAAGGAGGGGTGGAAAACACACGCACAGATATAAGCAGCCACCCCAGCCCTGGAAGACAGACAACCCTGGAAAGTGACAAGCACAGACTGGAAAGACATTAGAGGTTCACTGAAAAGAAATGGTTAAGTGGTAGCTATGGTCCTGGAGTCCTAGTTGGATGAGGCCACAGTAGGATTTCTGTTCTGGCAAAGGCTAATCTTTGCCAGGAAAGGATGCTAGCTACTGATCTTCTGGGACAAGACCAGGGTGCGTGTTCTGATTTTGAAGAATGGTTTTTAAGGCTTTCTGTAGGATTCTTAATGTATTTGTTGAATGTGAGGCTCGTGTGGATTTTCTCAGACCCCTTTTTGGTGGCTCGTTCATTTCGGCATGATTGTCCTTACAACCTAGGTGGCCTCTCTGTCCACTAAAGGACATCTTTAGAATTTTTTTTAGGAATATCTGATGGTGGTGAATTCTCTGGGGGTCTGTTTTGTCTTAGACCTGTTTGCTTCCCCCTCGGGATTGAAGATGTTTCTAGATTCTAGACTGGCAGCTGTCTCTCTCCATGTCTTGGCTACTGTCATTATCTTGTGGCTCCCATTGTTTCTGTTGACAAGTAGCTGTCCTTCTTCTGAGGGCAATCTATTTTTTCCCTGCTTTGGTTGTTTTTAGAGTTATTTTCACTTTTTTTGTAGTTTTTTTTTTTTTTTTTTTTTTTTTTTTTTTTTTTTGTGCCTGTGCCTCTGTGTTCTTTACTGAGGCAGGATCTCTTGCTGAATTTGAGGCTCACTTATTGGGCTTGTCCAGCCCTCTGCCAGGCTCATGGTTTTATGTGGGTTCTGGGGATCTGAACTCTGGTCCTCATGCTTTTGCTGCAAGCTCCTTATCCACTGAGCCATCTTCCCAACGACAGTGATGTTTTGTTTTGTTTTTTTAATTTACTCTTCTTAGGGCTGATAACACATTGTTTCATTTAGTGCTTGAAGACTTCTTGTCCAAAAACTCTAAATATTGATTTGTCTTTTCCTTCGTTTTGGGACACTGTTCATATGTTCAGATAATTTTTTCCTCCAGCTTTTGAATCTTTTTCTTTTACATTGATTGTTGTATTTTTAATTAATTAATTTTTCATGGATTCCAATATATTTCCCTTTTTGTATCAAATTTTTAAAAATATTTTTACTTATTCTTTGAAAATTTTATACAATGTATTTTGACCAGTCTTTCCTTTCCCCAACTTCTACCAAATCTTCCCCTACATGCCTACCCACTAGCTTAATGTTCTTCCTTTCTTAACAAAACAAAATAACACCCCCTCCCCACAAAAGGGAGTCTGGTTTGTGTTCGTCGACTACTTCTGAACACATGGTCTGCCCTGGAGAGGGGTGACATGCTCTTTGAACTCCATTGAAGAAAACTGATAGCCTCTCCCTGAGGTGGACATCTTTGATAACAGGTGCCTTCCTCAGTCAGTCTCCTCATTTGAGAGAAGGTTTCTCACTGAGTCTGGAGTATACAGGCCGAGTAGACGGGCTGGCCAGTGAGTGCCTGACATCCACTTGTTTCCACACTTCCTAGCACTGGGGTTACACACATGGATACTTAGCCTGTTTTTTTCTTTTGTTTTTTTTTTAAGTTATTGTTGGGAACCCCGACTTAGGTCCTCACACATTTGTAGCAAACAAATGCTTTAGCCACTGAGACATCTGCCCGCCCTAGACTGAATGAGCTAAATCAAATTATTCAAAAATAGAATTAAAGTACTCCTCTTTCACTCTTGACAGAACTAGTGTACTTCTTGGTCACCTTTAAAAGAAGTTCTCTATGTTCAGCCTAAACCCAAGGTGTTCATTCGTGCCTCATGCTCTTGGTGGCTGTGACCTCCTGTGTTTGTTCTGGAAACTTCTTGGGACTTTGGGAAACCACTCAGCTTCCCACTCAAGTCCTTTGCTTAAGGAATTGCTAGGGCCTTTGCTTAGAAAATGCATCCCTGGTCCTGGGCTTCACTTTCTTCTTAGCTTTTGTCTCCTTTCAGATCACAGACACAAGCTTTTCTTCCATAGCTCTCAGTGCTTTCAAACATATTTACTAAAGTATTTTCCAATCTTTCTGTTGCTCTTACCTGGGGGTTTATTCTGAAGTATCTGGCGAGCTGTCACCAGGACGATTCCAGACTATTGGCTTTGAAAGAGCATGAATCTGTCTTTCACAGACCCAGTTGACCCTTACGATGTTTTAATTTCTTATTTATTGTTTATCTTTGAGTTTCAGGATGTAGCCGGTGAGGCTTTGAACTTACAGTCCTCCTGCCTCATCATCCCTGATGCTAAGCTTAAAAGACATTTGGTGCTGTACTTGGCTCTGAAATAATCTTTGCAAAAGACATTTTCCAAGATTTTTTTTTACAGTAGGATGGTGATACTGGAGAGGAAGGGGAGGAAGGGAAACCCTGAGAACACAGAGAAGGTGGAATTGACCTTGGTTAATTTTATACATGGAGGATAGAGAGAAGGATTCAAGGTTAAAGGCCAAGATGCAGGCCTTGGTGACTAGAGATGTCAATCACTGAAGTAGGCAGGAGGAAGAGGACATGGAACTGTAATGTCATTAGAGTCACAGAATTTTTTTTTTTTTTTACCTGACTTAGTTCTGTAAAAGTCTACCTGTTGGACGGACAGTGGTTCCAGGAAAACATCTCAAGTATGAAAGGAACCTGAAGAGATGTGCTGTCTGGAAGAAGTTGTCCTCAGCTGCGCGGTAGTCTAGAACAAATCCAGGAAGTAGCTTATGCCTGTCAGTATATGTGACAATTAGAATATTTCTGTGTTTGTATTAGGACACTGTAAAGAATTCTCATACACACTGTGGTTCTGGACAACAGAAGTCTGCTTCACTCTTCTGGAAGGTAGAAACCTGAGATCAAAGTGTGGCAGGGCTGGTTGCTCTGTGAAGGCTGGAGGTCAGAGTCCTTCCCTGCCTCTTCCCACATCTTTGTGATCACTGGAAATCCTTGCCACTTCTCAGTTTGCAGGCTCGTTCCCTGATCCACCTTTGCCTTTATCTCATATGATCTTCTGCTGTGTTCAGCTCTGTCTTCCTCCAGCCTTTCGAGAAGAGGACTGTCCTTGAGTTTCGCCCCCACACTCCAAACCCAGTATGACTCGACCTTAGCTAATTATTTTCAAAAGGACCCCCTTCTCAAAATCAGGTCATGCAAATCAAATCAACCAACAGTGTATTCCTTGGACTCTAGCTTCTGGCAACTCATTGCCTGGGGAATAGAGGATGCTACCAAACCCAGTCCCTGACCCGGATGAGCCTGTCTGCCTAATAGAGGAAAGCGGAGTGGGTCAGGATTAGAAAATAAGCTAATGTTTATGGGCCACTGCTCGCTGGCCAGGTTCTGTGGCGGGTGCTGGGCTCATTCTGATGCCTGGAATCACTAGAAGAACTTGTGGGCAAGGCAGATAAGGAAACCAAGAGCCAGGGGAGTCATGGCTAGGTTTGAGTGTGGACTCAGAATCGAAAACCATGTGCGCTTTATTCCGAAGCTTGTAGATCCAGGGAAGACATTGGTGTCCGTAAAAGAAAAAAAAATCTTGAGACTATTTAAAATGTATTAAAATGCAGTTAATGTGAACCATGCTACTTATGGAGGAAGAGGACATCAGAAGAAAAACCACTGAAATTATATTCCTTTTTTTTTCTTTTTTTCGGAGCTGGGGACCGAACCCAGGGCCTTGCGCTTGCTAGGCAAGCGCTCTACCACTGAGCTAAATCTCCAACCCCTGAAATTATATCTTTTTTTCTTTAAATTATATCTTTAAGAAAGGGATTCTGGGTCCTGGGGCCATGTGGGCACAGTTGCAAAATATTCACAGCAAGGTGTGTTTTCTGTCAGATACTCATCGGCTAATGATGAAGTTCTGTTCCTTATGCCATGTCCCTGTAACCCCATTGTTTCTGAAGATGTTGTCAATCAAAAACGCATGTAATAGGCCTAACTCACAAAACCAACATCAAACTCAGCCATACAGCTCACAGTAGCGTCAATCGTTTCTTCTGGTCCTCATGTGATGGACAAAGGTGTGAGTCACCACTGTTAGAACTCTCACACAGAAATCTACTCTCCTGGGGGACCGGGAGAAATTTGAAGTATGATTTTTTTTATTGTACACGTGTGTCTCTTTTGTACCTTCAAAACACAAAAGAGACTTAAATCATCACACTCAGTACTACCTGCCCTACACACAGAGGATGCATGGGTTGCAAGTGTGACTCACTCTTCCCATGATTACCTGAAGCAAGAAAACAGAAACACTACTACTTCTCGAGTTCACGTCATGAGAAGTGTTGGTACAGCCAAGCTCCTTAACAACTGCTTTTATTTCTTCCTTCCTTTCAAAAAAATCTATTCTATTTTAAAATTAAGAATCCAAATAAAAAAGAATCAAAGCCCAGAGAGAAAAAAGGAAGCTCACATATGTCTTATGCCTAACATGCCAGTGTGATTAAAGTTAACATTTTGGCCTGGATCCTCCCAGTTTTGGATGTGTGTTGGGGTAGGTGTTATAAGCTAGTGGGTTATCATTGCTATGTGAAACTGTATGCTGCCCTCTTGTCTGTCTCCTAAATATTAATCTACGCCACAAGCTGCCTTTATCATTATCAATTTTGAAGGTGGAATAACATTTGGTGACGTTAAATAATGCGCAATTATTTTTTATTATTTATTTTATAAGATCTTATGTATTTGGGGCTGGGGTTAAACTCTCTATATAGTTGAAGTGGGCTTGAACTTTTGATCTTCCTGTGTTTACCTCCCTAGGGCTGGTGGTAAAGGCATGTACTAATATGCCCGGTTTATATGGCTCTAGACTTCAAACCAAGAGTTTCATATATGCTAGGCAAAGCGTTCTACCAACAGGCTACACCCCTGTCCCCTGTAGCATAATTTAGTTCATTTTATTTATTTAATTATTTATTATTAGCACTGAAGTTTATAATTCTTAGGTCAAAAGGCATGACTTGTGTCACATGTGACTCCCGCTCTCTATTATTTCCTGCAAGGTCAGCACATCCCCAGGTGGTGCTTCCCTGGGATGCAGGAAAGGGTCCCTGTTATTGATCTTGGAAGCACAGTGAGGGGATTCCCAGGAGTGAGGACCCATTTCTTCCCTTTGCTCTCTGCCTTCTAAGCCATGTTCCCACCCTGCGGTCTAAGGAACCCTACAGCAGCACCCAGCTTCCCCTGAGAGCTTTGCGGATGCCAAGGTATCCAGAAAATTTTCATCTTGGAACCTGTCCAAGCCATTTGCTATTTTACCCTCTATTTGTTTTTCTTAAGCAGCTAACTAAATAAGAATACCATCTCAACCTTGCTGCACTCCCTGCGGCATTTTCCCTGCCTGCACACCCTTCCTGCCTACAATTTAACCACGGGGTAGCTTCTTATATTTGAAAGCTAAATACAAAAGCGCAGCTCTGGAGACCCAGCCAAGTTCTGCAGCCAAGTTTGAAGAATAAAACTTTAAAACAGCTCTTCTGTCACATACTTGAGAGGGGAGGCAGGCTTTGCTATAAATAAAGACACATTCCATTTCTATCTCGTCCTTTGCAGCCCTCTTGGGTAAGGCTCTCTGTGTATGACTACAGTGTTCTCTTGCTGCCCACTCTCCCTCTCAACTTTCTGTTTTATGCCTTGTCTTGTTTCCAGGCTCAGTAGTCTTAGGGTTTAGGGACCTTGTGTGACAGAGGAGAAGATGGTCCCTGTCCTCAGGGTTGGGTGTAATAAGATCCAGGGATTGATTAAGAAGCCATGCTTTCTCTTCATCCCTAACATTTTCTGGCAGCTACATCTTGTATCAGTTTCTGCTGGCTGCTGTGACAACTACTTCCAATGGATTGGCTTAAAACAAAGCAAAAAAAAGTCTTGGGGCATCAGAGGTCTGAAAGGATTTATCAGTGCTGGGTACTCTCTTCAGGCTCTAGGGAAAGTTGAACTCCCTTTTCTATGCCTCTCTGGCACGCAGCCCTATATCATTCCATCCTGCATGCATCACCGGACCCCCTACCCTCATGTTTCTATGTTTCTCATCTAGAAACTCTGCTAACCACAAGGAACTCCATCCAGTTAAGGCAGCATCATCTCTCCACTTCAAAGTCCTTAACCCAGCCTCACCTACAAAGCCCCCATTGCCTGTATAGTGACACATTCATTCACAGCTTGGAGGGCATATGGATACGAGAGCCTGAATGAGCATGGGTGTCTTTGGAGGGACTGTGTTCTCCTTACTACTCGTCTGTCTAGGAAGAAGACAAGGAAAACTCTTCTGGAATTTTCCCTCCTTGTTTTACAGCTATGGATGGGGATGTTGATAGTAGGGTTTTCCTTCCCTTTCCGTCCTTCATGAGGGACACGGAGCGGACAAAGCCATTGTATTCTTCCCATTTGTTTTAGCTGGGAACCATAGCAGGGCAGAGAAGTACATTTCAGACAGTAGGGAGGATAAGAGGGATATTAAAGGCCTCAGCTATAGTTGGAGCCCATAGTAGGCTTTTCTCAAGGCACAGATATGTCTGTGCCATGGAGGCGTAACCTCCATGCTGATGATGTAGTCCCAACCAATAAGGAACACCCTACTTATATCCAGTATGACTTCCTCACAACTCCACTTGTCCCCAGCTATTCTATTTTTTAAAAATCTATAACATCAAGGCATATAAATATGTATTTTTTGAGATAGGGTCTTGGGTAACCTAGGTTGGCTTTGAACTAGATATGTAGCCAAAGATAGACCTTGAACTTCTGATCCTCCCCTGTTTCCACCTCTCAAGTGTTTGGAATACAGGCAGGTGACACCCACCATACCCAGTATACATGGTGCTAGGGAACCAACCCAGGGTTTTGTGCATGCTAAGCAAGCAGTACCAGAGGGTGCAAAAGGTATACTGAAACTTCTGAGGGAGAGTAGGACCCTGAGTGTTAACATGACTCAAGGAAGTTGAGGCATCTCAAAGACCTACCCAAGAAAACCTATGATGAGACTCGTTATGTAGTGAGTGGGTAGTAAATATTCTGCTGAGGAGGGTTCAGTGATGGAAGAAACAACGTTAGGGCTGTTGTCACATGTCACCAATCTGTCCCCATGCTGGTTTTGTATCCCTCAAGTTTAGATTGGTGTTTACACCTTGAAGTGATTTGGGGGGATCAAAACAGAAGCAATACTTTATGCTATGTGAAAATAATTTAAGTGTCAGTGTTCACATTTTGAGTTTTTCCGCAACCCAGTCATAACATTTGTTTATGAATTATCTATGGGCTTTTTGAGCTTCCCCCTAGGAGTGAAGTGGTTGTGACAGGCATGATCTGAGCAATCATCAAAGCCTAAAATATTTACTAAGTTGCCTTTTGCAGAGTTAGGGGCTTTGGAAGGGGCTGGAAAAGCTTCCACGGACGTCCTTGTTGGGACAATCCTTTCAAAGGTTGGTAGCCTCAGCACTGCCCCGCCATGCCAGCACAGCACCAGACACTCATAGATGGTCAGCTGGAAAGAGTGTATGCATTGCATTTAGAGCCTGCCTTGTGGTCATGTGTATAAACGATGTCTGCATTAACCTCCTGGAATTCTGTGTCCCTGCCAGGTAATGTTATTTATCCTTGTGCATTATTGAGAAGACATAGAAACGAGCATAGAGGGTCATTGGGAGTGTTGGGCTGTGTGTTCTGAAATATCCCAGGGAGACATGCTACCTGCTGCTTCTATTCAGAGGCAGTGTCCGAGTGGTTCACATCAGGATCCATGCTGTACCAGCCATTGGGCCAGGACGTTGGGCACAGGGATTGCCCACAGCTCAGAGCTCTGTTGCATATCGGTTTGAGTTTGAGGAAAGGAGCTGAGGGTGGATCGACAGTGCCTAGGCTGCACCACGTGTTAGAAGTAGTGCTGGGGCTCAGTCTGTCTTCTCATAGCAGGCTGTGAGCTTGAGACCTGGAGGGTAGAAGATAGCCATCTGGGGAACAGCTAGACTCCATTCTTTTCTCAGACACAGCAGGGCGTCACCACCTTGTAAACAAGATGCTGTAGTCTCTGTGTTACCCTGTCTGGTGACAATACTGAGGTCTGTTAGTTCCTTCTAGTGCTTCATATCTTTCAGAGAGCTTCCTTCCCTCCCTCCCACCCCTTATCCATGGGTCCAGCCAACTTCAGAACAAAAATATTCAGGGAAATAGTGAATTTTTTTTATATGGCATTTACACTGTATCAGATATTATAAGCAATCTAGAGATGATTTAAAGTATATGGTAGGATGTGTGTAGGTTATATGCAAACATAATCCCATTTTACATAACAGACTTGAGCCTCCAAAATTTTTATACTTGAAAGGGGCCAGGAAAAAAATCCCTTCTGGTTACCAAGGGACAACAGTCCTGTATCCAAGAAAGTGCTGTGGAACACAGAGGGGAGATGTCATCTTATTCTGCCTGGGAAACAGCCGAGTGTCAGAAAGACGGTGAGTCTTGCTGGAGTCTTCAGGCTTTAGTAACGCAGTTAGGCTTCCTGATCTAGGTTTCTGTGGTTTGATTATCCCCCACCACAGAACCATGCCACTGAAACTCCCTTTGCAGTGAACTCAGCTTAAGGCATAAGCCAGTTAAATGGCTCCTTGGTGGTAGTCATTAGCAACTTGCAAGACCAACGTCACGTCCCAGGCATCAGGGACCATCCTTCTACAGTCGTTACTGTGCAGAGCTCAGGGTACTCCTGAATCCTGGCTCTCCCATATCAACACATCTTTTGTTTTGAGTCTCAGCCCCAAATAAAAGAAGCAAAACTAAAACAACAACAACAAAAATGAGAGAGAGAGAGAGAGAGAGAGAGAGAGAGAGAGAGAGAGAGAGAGAGAGAGAGAGAGAAGAGAGAGATTCCCACTCTGGGATCTCTTTGCACATGACTCCAACAGAGGAAAGGTGGAATGTGTTGAGAACTTGTTGGGACCCATCTTCTGGGAAAGTCTGTGTTCTGTGAGTCACAGGACTACAGCATGAATTACCACTGCCAACTGCAAACTTGTTTTAAGCACACTTTCAGTACTAGACAGGATTGTTCTCAGGCACCTTTAGCAAATGCTACCTTGTTTTTGTCCCAGTCTCTGCAGTAGTGTCCTCAGCCTGCCCAGTGTGCCCTCGGCACCACACTCTTCTAAGTACCATCTCCTCCGAGTGATGATTTAAATATCTACGAATTGCTGAGTACCCACCCCCAGACCCCAAACGCCTGGAGCTACCTGATAGACATGTGCCTGAGTCCTCCTTGCTGAACACCCACTGCTGTCCCGGTAGAGCAGACATCTGGGGCTTAGTGACTGATAGACCAGCATCCACACTGCATCAATGGAAACCTACCCGATTCCTCTTGATAAAAGCCACTCCTCCGCCCGTGAGAATATTTTTATCCTATTTATATTATAGTATCCCCATTTCTGTATAGTTCTGTGCATTGTGGAGAGTTAGGTGACTTTGTTGTTTGTGTGGACATCATAGAGTATACACAAGGCTTGGATGGTAAGTGTATAGTCCAGTTGGCTTCAGACCCACCAAGTTCTCCCTGTGCTGGCCTCATGCGTGCTCGGATTGTGTGCCACCATGCTTGACACTGGTTTCTCTAACTAGGTGTGAGCTAGGATGCAGTGCAGCGATGCATTACCTCACCCATTCTTACTGTTGAGTCTAACATTGCTCATCCTCACTACGATGTACAGTGAACTGGGCATAGTCGTGTGCCTGCCGCTTTCACATGACTGGCGAAGCAGTGGGTTTGTTTCTTTGTGCTATTTACAATGGTTATCTCCATTCGTGGACAGTGGTTTTCAGCTTTGTTATGATCTGAGACCACAGCTGACTACACGGTCTGGCAAGTAGACCGTTGTTATGTGGTCTATGATTGTATACTCAGCCACACCAGGCTTCTGTAAGTGCCTGCTTCCAAGTAGAGCATAAGTAAATGCTCGACAGACTGTTGATCTAGTTACCTTTATCAAGTGAGTTTTTTTGGGGAGACCAAGTGATTTTCCCCATGTTGGTCACATATTGTGATTCTGAGGTTCAAAGTTGGCGGGAGTTACTGAGATTGGCTGCCCTCCTGGTTGTGATGCTCTCCATGTCGTGAATAGGTGTACCAGAACATCTGCCTTTCCTGTACTTGCTCTCTTTCTCCTCTCTCCACCTTTCTGTTCTCTATCCATCTATCTCCACAGGCAGAGAGGATGAGAAAAACTAAGAGAACACAGTCTCAACTTTTCTCGTCAATTGAAAAATATCCTTCATCTTGCTTCCATTAGTGTGTTGTGTGTTGGGTCTTAGTGACAAGAGCCTCTTTCTTCAGACACTTTCTTAAAAATATTTTTAGTGCAGACAGTCCATCATTGATACTTCAGAACATTTAGTAATTATAGAAAAATACAGAGAACACCATAAAATGTATAATTGCCCCAGAATGCAGTAAGTAATGAAGTATCTCCTTTTGTACATTAATGACTTGACAAAACCAGAGGCTGTACTTGATGTTTGGAAATGCTACTTAATAGATTGCAAGCATTCCCATGGTTTTCAGTAGTATTCTGGATCACAGACTGGAAACGTTTCTGTAAAGGTCCAGATAGTAGCTATTTTAGACTTTGTGAAAGGAACGGGAGAGCGGCCACAGATGGTATGCAAATTAGTGGGTGTGCCTACATGCCAATAAAACTTTATAAAAACAGGCAACTGGCCAAGCTTAGCCCATGAGCTAAACTGGAGTTCGCTTCTCTAGGGTATCATGTTTAATGGCCAAATAATCGACTTTACCAATATGTCACTGTGACCTAGACAGGCAGCATATAGCTTGCATGTGAGGCCTTGCTCTCTGCCTGGTACACTGCCTGATGGAGTCTCTTTATCCCTCCTTTATTCCTGCCCAGGACACTGAGGTGTAGGTTTCACACTCTCTAAGTTAAAGATGCAGAAACTGGGATTAGGAATGGGTAGGTAATTGCCTAAGAGTAGTTGACTGGTAAGTCAAAATTTAGATTTGTTTTAGAAGCCAAACCCGTAAGAACTCATTATATCCTTATGCCTTTGTGGTTGTTTTTCCTTAGGATAAATTCCTAGAATCAGTATAACAAGTCTATTTGAAGGCTTTGCCATATCTTGCCAGGCTGAGAGAGGCAGAGCCAAATCTCTCTCCCTCTCTCCCTCTCCCTCCCTCCCTCCGTCTCTCCCTCTTCCTTTCTCCCCTCCCCAGCCCTCCTCTCTATCCTGATATCATATAACAAAGCTGTGTGCCTACATCATTATCTATAATTCCTCTAATGCTTCCTTTCAATCTTTGCTAATTTCATAGCAAACAAACTTCATCATTTGAAAAATCACATCAAAAGGATACATGCAGCTGAACATTTATGGTATGTGTCTTAGTTAGGGTTTTACTGCTGTGATCAGACACCATGACCAAGACAACTCTTATAAGGACAACATTTAACTGTGGCTGACTTACAGGTTCAGAGGTCCAGTCCATTATCATCAAGGCAGGAACATGGCAGCATCCAGGCAGGCATGGTGCAGGAGGAGCTGAGAGTTCTACATCTTCATCTGAAAGTGGCTACTGAAAGACTAACTTCCAGGCAGCTAGGATGAGGGTCTTAAAGCCCACACCCACAGTGACACACCTACTCCAACAGGGCCACACCTGATAGTGCCACTCCCTGGGCTGAGTATATATAAACCATAACAGTATGCATCTTTCTTTCTTTTTTAAAAAAAGATTTATTTATTTTATGTATGTGAATACACTGTCGCTGTGTTCAGACACACCAGAAGAGGGCATCAGACCCCATTACAGATGGTTGTGAGCCACCATGTGGTTGCTGGGAATTGAACTCAGGACCTCAGGAAGAGCAGTCAGTGCTCTTAACCACTGAGCCATCTCTCCAGCCCAAATCTGTCAATTTTACTACTGGGATGAACGTCACATTCATAACCCCTCCTGTAAAGGGGACATTTTATCTTTGCCACTGATTGCATGGAACCTTTCATATAAGGGTATGTAAGCTGATGTCACAGTGTTTATTATAGAAATGGTCCCCTTCCCCATGATGCACAAGGAATTGCTACTACAATTACACAAGATTAAATATGAAAGTTTGCGGTTGCTATGCAGTGGTTCAACTAGCCATGTGGATAAGGATGATCTTGAATTTCCTAATCTGGGATTATAGGCATGCGTTACCACAGCATGCAGCCCTAGGGATCTAACCCAGAGCTTCACGTTAGGTGAGCACTCTACCAATGGTGCTGCTTCCTCAGCTCCAAGTATTTGGTTTTAACAGTATTTGTTAGATACTTGGAGTCAAAGAAAGAAAGAGAGAGGGGGGAGAGAGAGAGAGAGAGAGAGAGAGAGCACCAAGCTGTAAAAGAAAACTTCGTTCTGTTATGATGCTTGTCCCTTTGTGTCTCTCTTAAGTCACTGAAATTCACGTTCTTTAATTGGAATGCCTGCCTTGCTGTGACCATGGCAACACATCTTAGCTTCCATGAGCAGCTCGCATCTTGACAAAATATTTCTTTAGAGATTGGCTTTTAGATGAAAGTCATTATTCAGTATATTTTGAAGAGTCTGGATGAACTAATGGATGGAAAACCCATAATTTTATACTAATTATGAGAGTGAAATTAAGATATTATCTACTGATCGCCTACTGTGTCCCAGCCAAAATGTTATTGAAATTTAGTCTTCACGGCGTTCTCGTGTTGTGGATATCCCTGTCACCATATTTTACATATGAAGCTGCTAATACACCAAGAAGTGGCTCGATCTGGGCTCTCCAGCTGCAAACAGTGAAACTGGACCCGGTCTACTGTCTGATTCTCACAGGCTTGCTACAGAACAAACTTGGGGGTATCACATAGCAGGGATCAATATTGATTATCAAACTGGAGGTCAAGTCACTAGGATGTAAGACAGCAACAGGCTCAATGGGCTTCAGTGAGTCTGACCAGGATTTCAAAACACATGCTCCTGTAAGGATCAGGGATGGGATTCTAAGAGCCCAAAAGGTCGTTGCCCAAAATATTGTATCTTGGACCTCTCCTAAAGACAGAGGGCAAGGTATCTATATCTATATCTCTCTATATAATTTGCTATTGTATTTCATGTTATATATAATTTTGTTTTATTTTTTGTGTATGGATGTTTTGCTCACCTGATTATCTATGAACTGCATGTGTGCCTGGTGCCCAAGGAAACCAGATCTGGAACTGGAGTTATAGATGATTGCAAGCTGCCCTGTGGGTGTTGGGAATTGAACCCAGATCCTCTGGAAGAGCAGCTAGTGCTCTTAATCACTGAGCCATCTCCCCAGCCTCATATGTGAGAATATATTCTCATTTCATTTATTTATTAAGGATGTGTATGTGAGAGGCATGCATGTGCTGGGGTACATGTGTAAGGTCTGAGTGTGAATTGCAGAAGTGAGTTTTTGTGACTACCATGTGGGTCTCGGGTATCAAACTCAGGTTGTGAGTCTTAGTGGCGAGCACCCTTATTTATTACTGGACAGGAGAACTATTTTTATATTTTCACTGGAGTTATTCTCAATTGCTTGACAGTTGTACTCTAAGCTCCTTACGTTGTCAGTTAAGGGCCCTTTAAACTGAACTGAACGGAACTGAACTACGATTTCATGGTCTTCACCTAACTCCACCAAACGTACACGCAGGTCTCAGGGCAACCACTCAACCCAAACGCAGCTTGGGCTGTTCCTTCCTCTCTGCTGCTTACCTGCTCTGTGCATTTAGAATGTGGCAGTTGCCCTTCCCCACCCCCACCCTCCACTGCTCAGAATTTTGGGCCTACCTCAATACTGTGGTTCAGATACTGAGACTCCATTGCTGATTTTGACAGACAAGCAGGATATCCCTTCCTATCCCTCCCCCTCTCACTCCCTTATTCTTGATAATTTGTTTGGCATTCATGTCTTTGAAGCCTACCTATCTGTGGGATCATTTTTGCACAGTTTCTCCCCACCCTCCTCTGCAACATTGGAAAACCCTTGAAGGTGGGCTCTAAATTTCTCTTTATTCCCTGCACAACTTTGCTTGGTTCTTCTTGTCTAGCAGTTTCCTAAGAATAAATGATGACATGTTTCTATCTGTTCTTGAAAATCCTGACTCTGGATCAGGTATTGTTTTGAGTCCTGTTATAGATTTGAAAATGCTCTCTGCTCCCCCTCCCCCCAGACTCTAGGACCTCAGAAGATAATCGTATTTGAAGACATGGTTGTTTTGGATGTTGTTGGTTGGGGGAGCAGAGGGGGCGGGTACCGGAGTTGCGTGGGCCTGTACTTTGTGCTAATTGGTGTCCTAAACGAGGGCTCAGGTATGTTCAGAGAAACCGCCACAGGAAGGCTGGAGTGGTGCTGCCACAGAGCAGGGTCGTGCTAGAAACAAGGCCTGGAGCAGACCCCTTGTTCCTGCAGGGAAGCTCGGGTCCATGCTCATCAGCACCCCCACCGCACACACTTACTTGTTTTAGCCTTTCAGTTTGTGGCCTTTTGCTATGGTAGCCTCGGGAAACTAACATAAGCCGGGTCTATTGGTCTTCCTTATGGCCACCAAGAAGGCTGTTTTAGATGACCCTGTGTGGACCTGGAGGCTGAGGAGGGGATATCTGATACCAGAGGTACCCAAGTGCCTTCCCAGGGACCTGTGCTCCAGTCTCAGACGTCTGCCCCAGGCTCTCTCAGAACCAGATACTGGGCGCGCATCACACAAAACACAGCCTTCCTGGTTCTTACCACGTTCTCCCATGATCCCATCCATTCTCAGCAACAATTAAAAAACAAAGCAATGAGAAGCAAAACCACCCGGATTTCTGCCGTCATTTGGGAAACTATGAAGACCGGGCACCAGGCTCTGGTAATTCCACAGCAGTTGATGACCAGAAGGGCTGCCCCTACACAGGCACCGGGCCGTGGCACTCTTTGGTGTCATGTGATCAGGCTTGTGGAGGAAGGAGCCTGGAACTCTGGCAGGGTAGAAGGGGATGCTAGCCTTCCCTTGGAGGATCTAAGAGGTGAGCTTCCTGTCATGGGCTAAGATAGACTGCTGGGCTGGGCTTACATACTGCAGTAAACTTACTGGCTGGGGCCCAGCCACAGGCAGGATCCTCAGTCTCCCTGAATAATGTCCCTCGCGCGACCTCCCGCCGGCAAGGAGCACGCAGACATTAGAAATCCTTACTGTGACCACTTTATTAATCTTAGAAGAGGAAAAGCCACGCCGCGCCAACATGGGGCGCTTATAAAACCCTCGTGCGGCGCACCCACACCTGATTGGTTGTTACCCATGATCTCATAAGGCACGCCCCGGAGTGGGCAAAGACCTGGCACGAAGGCACTCTTGCACATGCACAGTTAACTACCTGAAAGGGGGGCCGGCTGGCGCGGCGAAGGTTGGCGCCATCTTGTAATGGCGGAGTCTATCCTGACCTACCACGTGGGGCGCAGTGGAAGACAGCGCCATCTAGTGGTGGCGAACGTATTGCGGCCCTCTACATCTCACCCTTATAATTTATATAATTTTATAGCAGAAATGATCACCCTATCGTGTGCAATGAGGAAACCTCAGCGATGTGCAAGGGCTGATCAAAGGAACACTGAGTCTCTCTCAATCCAAGTGCAATGGATCCACAGATCCATGGGGTGCAGGAGCAGAGAACTCAGATACAGAGAGTATCCCTCTCCTCCCAGTGCAATGGACCCACAGATCCATGGGGTGCAGGAGCAGGGAACTCAGATACAGGGTAAATCCTGAACAAGATAACCAAATTCCAGGTGAGGCCCTTTGTACAATGGCCACAAGTGCTTGAGTGATAACGGCCTTGTCACGTTACTGTTGAGATCTGAGTTTGTAAACCAACCATGGTATGAATACTGATCCACAGCATAGGGCTGCATCAGACAGAGCCACTCCCGATAAGTAGTGGGCACCTCATATGGTCCTCCTCAGCTGTTACCACCAAGGACCGTAGTCAAGCTGTTCTTATAATAAAATTTAGAATTCCCAATTGTTAGTAACTACTCCAGAAAGTTCACCCACTGTACTTGTCTAACAATAGATTGGGGGAGGATAACTCTAGACACTGCCGACACAATGTCTGCAGCAGTAATGGCTGCTACAATAGCAGCGAAAGTGTCAAGGTCTTTTCCAGGACAGTTCAGGATCAGTCATTCTTCTCTGGAACAACCAGCAGACAATGGAACCATTTCTGAGATCTGTATAACCAGGACAGAGTTCTCCAGTCACTGTAGCTTTATACAGGTGGCTTTCTGTGAAGCTACAGTCTGTAAAATGACAACACCAGTTACCAGTTAAGGCAGCAAGAGTCACCAGGGAAATGAAGGGACAGGGGTAACAGCTGGAGTCCAGTCTTCTCCAGGAAGCAGCAGTGTATAGAGTCTGAGCGTAGGCCACAGTGGGATGGGAACACACGCAGCGGTAACACTGACTGCAGCAACGGCAAAATCTCTGTGATGACAAAGGATGAAGGAGAATCTTCTATCTTCCTCTCAGGGCAGAGGAATGACTCCAGGGACCCGAACCAGGAGAGCTGAATAACCAGGATCAGCAAGTCTCAGCAACCACCCAGGCAGCTGGCACACTCCTGCAGCATCCTGTAGAAAAAACACAAACATTCCCTCTTCCCCATATAAAATATCTGGACAGGAACATGTCAATAAGTGGATCTCTCTATTTCACCTAGGCAGAAGTATGCCTAGTTGTAGGGTGCCATAAACTTTGGCATCCAAAATTTTTAAAATTGAAATAAAAGGAGCATTATTTAGCATACAGGGATAACTCCCCCCTTTTAATTATTAAGATATAGTAAAGATATTATTTATTAAGGTAAGTCCTCGAGGATTAAGTTGAGGACACTGAGCACTTGTATTTATAAATTGACTTGTATACCAAATTATTGTCTCTAGCATAATTGTATTGGATATATAAAGAATGAGATTTTTTTTTCACTAATTGTTCTTATGTAAGGCCTATAATCTGTCTGGAATCTTGTCCTCCCTTGTTAAGGAGCCCAGGCAATCCAGTTTGAGTTCTTAAATGTCCTATAAAGGAACAGTATATAGTGCTCTTAACCACTAAGCCATTTTTCTAGCACCTCACAAACTTTATTTATCTAAACATAAGCATTAATTAGAAATGTCAAATCTTGTAAATATTGTCCAGATTCAGTCTTACTAGAAATCCCTGAGCTGGCAGGGTGAAGCTGGGAGTTGAAAGTAAACAAATGGAGTCTTCCTCTTTTCGTGAGGGTGTGTTATTAACTCCATTAACATTTTCAAAGAGCTGGGTCTATGGTTTTGTTTAGTTCTCTGAGCCAGAGCACTGAAAGGACAGTGAGTTGTCAGACAATTTACACTGAAATCACTCACTGATTTTAAGTAGAAAACTTGTCTCTAATAAAGCATTAAGTAATTGAAATCAATTGTAAACCACAAGCCACACATTGGCTATCAGTATATGAATAGAAAGCTTGATTTTTTAACATATTAAAAACAGCGGCTAAAGCATGGAATTTAATAATCTGTGTTGAAGCAATAGAAACTCAAGAGAATAAACAAGTGATCCAATCATACCTGTAGCCTTTTCATTAGATGAACCACCTATAAATACAGTAAGCGCATTTCCTATGGGTTGTGTGTACAAATATATAGGAAGTACAAAAGCATGTAAAGAGTAAAATTATCAATTTTGTCTGAAAAATTTGTATATGTAATAGGCCAAATATCAGTATTTAGTAGTAACCAATTAACTGTTGTTTGGAATAAGATATGTTTTACCAGGTTTCTTTTTTAAAATACTTCTATGACTCTAGTCTACAGTTCTGTACTAACACAACTGAAGCTTTATCTCCAATGTGTATAACAAAGACCTAAGTCCTCTGGTAAGGTGAGGTACTTAGCCAATTAACATATCTTTAGAAGCTTAAAATTAGCTTTAAATATTCTTATCTGGAGTAGTGTAACAGCTACTCCTCAAATATTAAAGCTCATTTTGAGAGCAAAGTTTGTAGTAAAAATTTTCCATATACATTGAAAGATTTAAGTTCTAACTTCTTACACTGAAGAAGCAACAAAATTATATAATATAAGGCTGTTAGCCATTCTTAATGATATCACTTTATGGGCTCTCTAAAACTATAAGCAAGCTCACGAAATGAAAACTCACAATTGTTATGACGAAAACAAATTGTATAAAATCAATCCTCTAAATCTGTCTTGAAATGGCAGTTGGAGTAAGGAAACTGGCCGTAATGCTCTCACAAGTTCTAAAACCTCATCAATCCTTATAAATCCTGTAACAACCTCTACCTGTTTGATTTTTCCTTAATTAAAAATAAGTTTGAGTTAGTCAATGTAACACTGGCAATCCTAAATCACAATCTTTAAGTTCTCTTTGTAACACCAGAACACAGCCACGAGGTCACCTGAGTTCTGAGTACGTGACTAGGCAGCTGTTCTCCGGGCAGTGGAAATTAGCATTAGAATACAGATAACTTCAGGGCAAGCCACAACTTTGGAAAGCAAAACTCAACCTCCAACAAACAATCTAGTCTCCAAGGCACCCCAGGTCTATCTATTATGTTACAAAGTTTGACTGTCAATTCTTACATTTGGACGCACAATGGTGTGGTCTCCAATACCTCAACCAGGGACAATGTCCTAAATTCTTTTAGAAGCCTGGTTTCTAGGATAAGAGTTCCATAAAAATATTACCTCAATTTAGACCTGTTTCCCTGGGTTGGCCCATGTCACATGTTATCTAGAATGACTCCATCCAGATTATCAGCTTTATGTCAACTTTCTGTTACCAATATTATACCTTTTTAACCATATCCAATAACTTGAAAGCCAATAGTCCATAACCAAGGCAAGTAGAGCATATTTATACATTTAAAACCAATGAGAAACAAAATTGAATTGGCTACACCTATCTTTAATATATAGACCAAACATCATTTTTACCCTTTTACCTATGATTTTAAGAGAAGCACCTTGTCACCTGTTGAGTCAAGTAATAAGTCAGGGATTTTTTTAAGAGAAACAGCTATCAACTCTTGTATGAAGAAGGTGTTGGCGCTTTTAAGATCAGCTCGTGTAGACGCTTAGCTTCTGGTCAGCTTCTCCAGCTAATCTAGACACCTGGCTTGAGGCACAGGGCTCTAAAAACCTGATTGAAACTGTTTTTTATTCATTTGTTCTTTTTTGAAACGAGTTAAAACCAAGTCAAGGTGTGCACGACCGGCAGATAAAGTTTTTACTATTTTTTCTTTTGAACATGAAACATAAAACATTTAAACAACGAGAAACAAAAACCACAGACATACACTGACAGACATGGGGACATCCTGGTGCACCAGAGACAAACAATAGACAAAGAGGGGAAAAAGCCAGATGGTGTTCACGGCGACTATCCACTCGAGTGGAGCTGATATGGGCGATGGATTGTCTCAATTCCTGGACTAGTCCACCAACGTGTTGAAACCCAATTTCTGTAAGATACTGAGAGATATTATCTGAGCAGTACGATCGACATTCGCCAATGGTATGGAAGTAAAACACAGTCCTGAATATTTTTACTCACAACCCAATTATATTAACTCTATCAGGCTGTGCACGGGCACTGAGATGTCCTTTTGTTTGATTCTTCTGAATAAATTTTCAGGCAGTCTGCCTCTATCAAATCTGATCAGTATGACTCTGTAAAGCTGTCGCATCAGCGCCCGGACGCCGCGGCGTCCCCAGAGCCGGCGCACGAGCTTATTTACACCTTTCATAAGCACTAAGACAAAGTTTTTCTCCCAAAATACTGTGTTCCTTTTACCTCCTCCTTTCTCACCCGGGGCGTTTTTTCCCCAATCTTTCACTTCCAAATTGGAAGGGTCTGGTGCTTGAGATCGATCAGTTCGTTGTAACTTTTTACTACCCTCTCTTTCTGACTCTTTATTATCTCGCCCTTCCCCCAACACTCTCCGCTTTGCTGTTATAGCTGGGCAGTTCCCACGCGACCTCTGACGCCGTTTGGCGGTAGCTAGAAACTCAAAGGTCAATAGAAACAACTCGAGGGTTGCCAGAGCAACCATAGCGGCACCTGCCGCGTCCGGCAGGGGACTGTGCTGGAGCAGATCAAGGCTAAACATTGTCTCTCAGAGTTTTTTACCTGCATTCCACAGCTTCTGGATTTCTTCCGTGAAACGGAGGCTTCCTCTTGGCACCGGCGATGTTGTAGCTTTTTTGTGTCCTGGGTTTCGGCACCAAATGTCCCTCGCGCGCGACCTCCCGCCGGCAAGGAGCACGCAGACATTAGAAATCCTTACTGTGACCACTTTATTAATCTTAGAAGAGGAAAAGCCACGCCGCGCCAACATGGGGCGCTTATAAAACCCTCGTGCGGCGCACCCACACCTGATTGGTTGTTACCCATGATCTCATAAGGCACGCCCCGGAGTGGGCAAAGACCTGGCACGAAGGCACTCTTGCACATTCGCACAGTTAACTACCTGAAAGGGGGGCCGGCTGGTGCGGCAAAGGTTGGCGCCATCTTGTAATGGCGGAGTCTATCCTGACCTACCACGTGGGGCGCAGTGGAAGACAGCGCCATCTAGTGGTGGCGAATGTATTGCGGCCCTCTACACTGAATCTCTGGTTCCTAACCTATAAATGGAGATAATGGTGGCGCTCACCTCCGAGGCGAGCTGAGAGAGTGATTTCATGCATGTCAGGCGATTAGATCCCGATGCTAAGCAGGCACCCCATAAATGCCCACTCGTCTAGTTCTGTATTCAGGAAAACCTTGTCACCGTTTATCCAGAATGCTGTATATATTTCATAAAAACCTCTCTACTTAACTGCTTCGTTTTCCTTGCTCCTCCCTTGGAGCATCGCACCCATTAAGAGATGAAGCACTAGTTTACACACACAGATGCAGGGCTGGCCTAGTGGGGAATTTGCAGGAAGGCTCCTGGGATGAATCTTGGCTAAGCTCCTGGGCTTCTCCTGGCTGAAAGTCCCCGATGCTACCTGCTTTCCCTGTTGTTTAGGTTCCAGTGACCAAGCACTCAACTTGGTGACTGGCCTCCTGGGGCCCAGCAGAGTCGCCAGGGGTCTCTCTAATTAGCTGTATTGTTGAACACACAGGCATGTTTCCTGCAGGCAAGTAGGACTGCTGGGTAAAGATGCTTAACCTGAAATCCAGGAAGCAAGGCGGGGCCCTCTAAGGGTGTGTTAACTGTGATCCAGGGTGCTGGGAGAGGCCAGGCAGGAAAATGTCAAGGACCCGGTCCCTAGAAACCATTTCCTCCCTGCTGATTCCCCTCCAAGGTCACCCCTGAGCAGTGCTGACTCGTTCAGCTCATATTTGCTGACAGATTTTCATTTTCCATGGGGATTTATTAAGCACATCTGTGTGCCAGAGCCATCCGGAGGCCTCAGCAATAAATAAAAGGTGAGGTAAGACACTAGCCTGCCTTCAGGGAGTGGGTAGCTTTGTCACTGGGAGAGGGACAAAGAGTCCTGTGGCCAACAGGGCCTGGAGTTGGTGGGTTGCAGGTGTTGTCTATGGGATTCTGGGAGTGGGATCTCTTCACTCAGCTTGTGTTTGGGCCCGTGGGTTATTGGGAGATCATATTTGGATTTTATTGATGTGATGTTCTTCTAAGACTGAGCTTTGTAAGAGAAGGATTGTGAGTATCTTTAAATTGTGTGTGTGTGTGTGTGTGTGTGTGTGTGTGTGTGCATGCGTGTGTACATGCGTGTGTGCATGCATGTGTATGTATGGAGGCCAGAGGTCAACCTTGGGTCTTCTTCCTTAGACACCATCCACTTTACTTTAAAGACAGCACCAGCCTGGAACTCAGCCAAGTAGAGTAGGCTGGCTGGCCAAAGGGCCCCTGGGGTACCCCTGTCTCTACATCCCCAGTGCTGGGATTAATTAGAAGTAAGTGCTACCACACCTGGCTTTTTAAATGCTGGTCGGTTCTGAGACTCAAACTCAGGCTCTCCTGTTTGTATTGATGAGTTAGGATGATGGCTAAGCTAAGAGCTGCAGGCTGAGGAGCCGGTCAGGAGGAAGGTGGGGGTTGCAGAAGAAGGGGATCCAAGAGAACATTAAAACATAAAAAGAAGATAAAAAGGATCATCTGGGAGGGAGCAGTACCTAAACGAAGAGAGCACAGCGGTCTTTCAATAAAGCTTTATTTATAAAATCGGGTGGCGGGCCCCATTTGGCTTGTGGATCACAGTTGGCTGAAGTAAGTGGTTAATTAGAAAGAGTTTCCATAGAATCCCTTTTGCATATGAGGGAAGTAAAACCAGGAGGTTTGGTTATTTGGTCGGTGCAGTAAAAGCACAGCCTGATTACTTTGGTTTCAAAACTCATACTTTTCTCAGCAAACCATGGTACTCGGCTTCCCCTGTTCCAGAGTGAGTGATATAAAAGAGGAGATAAAACAAGTGCCTCGTGGTCCCAGACCACGGCAAAAGCTCCAAGAATGTGCAAGATGCTTTTGAGCGTAGCCTTTTATTTGCTTGTTTTACACTTTTTTTTTTTTGACAAGGTCTTATTTTGTATTTCAGGCTGGCCTCAAACTTGTGCCAATTCTCTTGCCTGCGACTCCGAAGTGCTGAGATTATAGATGGGAGTCATAGTGCCCAGCAAGAGGACAGGCATATATTTAAAATTTTTATTTATATACGAGTATGCAAGTAAACAACACATGTGTGCAGGTGCCTATGGAAGGCAAAAGAAAACATCAGGTCCTTTGAAGCTGGAGTGCAGGTGGTTATGAATATGCCTGACTTGAGTTCTGGGAACTGAACTCAGGTCCTCTAGAAGAGCAGCAAGCCCCTTTAATTGCTTAAATCCCTATATTAACCCCCCAATGCTGGCATCTTTTTTTTTTTTTTGACAAGAATCAGACTAAGTTTCCTTGTGGAAGTAGTTTGAGCTAACTCTTAAAGAAAGATGTAATTTTAGCAGATGGAGAGGGGTCATGAGGCAGAAAAGAGCCTTTTAGGTGAAGAGAAGAACTCAAGGCAAGTTTAGAACATCCAGGACTATAAACTCAGCTGAGCATAGTGACCTTGGGTGTCAGCAGAGATAAGGATGGATTATGAAGAGGGTTAGAGGCTGAGGATTAAGATCTGGACTTAAATTGGGGGATGCGCCGAGCCTATCTGAGGAGGATTGCAGCGCACACATTACTTCAAGAAAACCTATCTGATTTGGTTGTATGGGTTTGCCAGAGACCACACAGCTGTCAAGAATTCATTTGGGAACTTACTGCAGAATCATTTCATGACGGACAATCTAAAGGAATCAGAGCATGAGACCCGTGCTTCACCCATTCTCAGGACCTGGAGACGTGTAGGCTTTTGTAGAAGAATGGTCAGAAAGCCATGTGAGCTCAGATCCACCAAGGGAGAAAAGAGGGGCAGAGAACAGAGGTGGGCAGAGTGCTGGGCTGGGCTGCTGCATTGGAGGAACCAAGGGAGGAGGTGCCTCCAAGTAAAAGAAGTGTTAAGGTCATGCAGGCTGCACACACCAGAGCAGGGACCACCATCTGAAGACTGGCCTCAGGACTCCCATGCATACACCAGTCCCTTACATGAAATGGTAGAGCATTGCAGATACTCCTGGAATATCCCCCTGTTTACCTAAATCCAGATACTTTATAATACCCAGCACAATGTAAATACAATGAAAAGTTTTTATATATTCAGTGAAGATGTAATTAAAAAAATACTTTTGTTCCTTGATTGAGTCTTTAACACCCTCCCTTTCTGCCCCCAACAACAGAGGCCAGCCGTTGGTGATTACATAATTACTGTGGGTGATAGATACCCAAGAGCTGCTTCGAGTGTGGGCTCCTGTGTAGTCAATATTAAAAGAAGAGAGAAGAGGGGCAGTTGAAGCTTGTCTTTGCTGTCTGTGACTCATTTTCTGGTGTGGAAATCCCACGGGTGTCCTGGACTGAGACTCCCATCCACTTTTGCCTCAAAGCTTTCATCTCCACATAAAAGCAGTGAGTGGATTCTTAGATCCATTTCTGTGGGGTGGGATAGTTATTTGCATTTGACTTGACTCTGTCTTTGGCCCTGACTGGTGTCCCCATTCAGTTCTCATTCAGAGGAGAAAAAAAAAAAAACGCTAGGTGCCTGAGGTGACCCATTTGTGGGAGGTGAGATTATTGCAATGGTAACCAGCCTAACCTCACAGGTTCCTTCAAAGATTCATTAGGGGCTTGCTGTACAGTGCTGTGAAAATGTTATCTCCTAAGCCATACTTAAACAAATGTCCCCCATCCCCCCTCAACCCACTGAATATTTTGCTTTCAAAAGTGTTAAATAAACACACACACACACACACACACACACACACACACACACACACGAACAACAGCAAACCCAATAAAGACAATTATAGAATGTCTACTGGAGGTGGTTTCACCAGTTAAAACAAAAGCCAGGTTCCCCCTCCTTCCTTCCTCAACTTGTGGTGTCTATGACATCATTGTTTGGTCTTAAATGGAGAGTAGACACAAGAAGTGGCGGCTTGAATTCATATTTCCCCTGGTGTACTTCTCCCCTTCCTCTTCCACTGGAACAGTTATAGTCTACCTACCCGCCCAGCCTAAACCAGCCTTCTCTGGAACGCTTTGGAGATTGGAAGTATTACATTGTTCTCTAACTGGTCACAAATTCAGTTCTGAAGTATTTTGATACACACTCATCTCATTTGACTTTACAAGAATTCATGAGCCATGCAGGCCAAGTACCATCATTGAGTCTGTATGGTAGGTGAAGGAGGTGGGGCTCAGAGTGGTTTGTGAATTAGCCCATGTGACTTGGTCCTGGTGGTACAAATGTCATGGATTTTAGCTTCAAATTAGTTGTGCCCCATGCCTTTGGCTGGCATTTGGACTTCAGCATCTATTCTCCTTCTTAAGCACTTCAATGTCCAAGCAATGTTACAGTATCATCTTGGGCTCTGGAAGGGCATTGATTGTCCAGGGCCCCGGAGCAGAAACTGCAGACTTCAAATGACAGTTGCCCTCGGCAGAGGTTTGGCCTTTAGCAAACGGAGGTCTTTTATTAGGGGAAGGTATTATGGTTAGGCAAAAAGCTCGCCAGATTTTCCAGGAGTGGGAGCCCAGGCTTCCAGGGACAATCATTGCTGAGTATGGAGCACCAGGCAAAGGAAAGCCCCTGACGGCCAGCCCTGCTTGAGGCCCGTTGCTCTGAATTTTGTGCATTATTTAGACATTGGTGCCTTCGGTACAAATGCCAGGTCTGTATGCCCACTGGTCTTACAACTCTGTTTACCCAGCCTCAGATGGGAAAGATTAAAGAAAACACACATCTGTATTGAGCGAACCCAGACCTTGTTATCAATCTTCAAATGGTATAGCAGTACAGATGACATTGCCTTATATTGTATTAGGTTATCTAGAGGTGATACAATGTATATGAGACGATATGTTCAGATCATATGCAAATTCTATGCCACTTTCCCCAAGGGACCAAACATTTGAAGATTTTGCTGTCAGTGGGATTCCGGATACACCTATTCCTTGGTGGACACTGATGGAGGGCAGCATTTAGTTTTAGACCCAAGCTTGTTTGCCATGGTTTAGAGATCCGCCTGCTATCCACTTTGTGGTGCTTCCTCTGTGTGCCAGCCTGCACTTCAGTGAGATCGAACGGTTGTCCTGCTGCAGAGCAGAACTTAGTGACTCTGCCAAGAGCTCAGCCCTCAAATAGTTTTTAAATATTCTTAACCCCGGGAGCTGGCCCGAGAAATGGCTTGTTTGTTTCCCCTGGACCACTCAGTACATAACCCCTGACTTCCTGCCTAGTGGAGACACACAGAGTGCCAATCAATAAGCACTCTTACTCCTGTATTTTGAGCAATGAGAAGATTCGTGAAGAGGGAACCCCTGAAAGATGAATTAAATATTATCACTCTGTGGCTTCACACTGCCTGCGCCGCGCTGTACCCACCATCGTTTTACCTCAGTGAGGGGGATTTTAAAAGCAGTGTTATTGAGACATAATTCGCTAGGATACAACTCACTCATGCGAAGGGTGCAATTCAACACTTTCGGTGTAATATAATAATGTTTTTGATATATCGTAATCATTAGACATTTTCTTTTACTAGGCAGAGAAGTTTATTAACCTTTCCTCAGACCCTATTCCCAGGCTTCTTCAGCTTCGTTTGTCACACACGACAATTGCGAAGAGTGTGTGTGTGGGGAGGGGCTGGGCTTAAATATTAGAGATCTAGATATTATCAGATCTATACACAAAAGCATTTTAGGAAGCGTCCATGATATGAAATAGCAGACCCTGTAACTTCTGCAAGTTCCATCTTCTTTGGAAGTTTCCTCCATCTAGTGCCTACTTCTTTGAAGCCTTATCACCATTTTCCACAAGATTTAGAATGTCGTTGTCATCATCATCATCGTCATTGTGGTCATCATCATCATCATCACCATCCTCCTCTCCAGTGGCAAGTGGTCCTTTTCCATCCAGTGATTGATTGATTGATTGATTGATTAGGCAGGGCTTCCTGTAGTCAGACTGTTGGCGCCTGGCTGGGTTAGGGTGCTGGGAGGCATTCCTGTCAGCTGCTGTGGCCTGTGTCAGCTGCTGATGTCTTAACTTCAGGGTTGTTGACCTGGAGCATGGTTCCTTGCTTTGCAAACATACCCCCTCTTCAGGACCAGAGATATTGTCACCCCTGACTTTTTAAAGGAGAACTGAAGGTTCTATTGTCTTCTGTGGCCGGTCCACGAAACACAAACAGTTCCTTTTCCCACCGTGGACACTCATGCCCGCAGTTTGGCGAGATTTTCCTAGTTCGTAATCATTTCTTTCATCTTGTGGGAGAAGAAATGGGGCCCTACATGAAACTAGGGTTCACTAAGTGTGTCTCTGTCAGACCAGCTGAAATCAAGCACACACGTGGGACACAAAATGGCAGCTAGAGGGCCATTAAACATTTTTAGCATATGGTATACTTGGCATCAATTTTGGGCATTAATTAGTTTAGCCCAGTCTCCCTTATTAGAATACCATGGGCCAGGTAATTTATAAACAAAAATTCATTTTGTTCACAGCTCTGAAAGCCAGCAAGGTGCCACAGGCAAGGCCTTCATGACATGCTGGACTCAGTAGGAGCATGCCAGCAAGTGAGTCAGAGGGGTGGAACCCAAGCCACACTTGTGTTGGTGGTCACCAGAAGTAACCCACTCCCTGAAAAGTGGTATTAGATTTAGTGCCTTTAAGAGTCTACATCTTATGACCATCGCATTGGTGATCAAGTGTAGGGTGTCATACAGGTGAGATAGAATGAGGCCTGCATTGGACGAGAAGGAAGGATGGGCGGGAGAAATGTTTTAGAGAGAGGAGGAGACAGGAGTGAGGCAGGAGAGAACATGGAGGGGGATGTTAGGATTCCTCTCTGCACATTTACAGGTGGTTATGAATGTTCCTAAGGGATGGATGTGTACAGGGCTTTGTATGTCTAGGTGCGCAATTATATCTTATCAATTGGATCAGAGGTTATTGTGCTGTGTGCTCTTTCCTGTGATGATTTAACTGAATTTTAGAAAGTTTGTGGTGGCTGGAGACACTGGGCTGCCATGGAATTGGGATGTGTGTGTCTGGCATGGTGGCCCTGCCTTGGGAACTGGATGGATAGAGAGATTGCTGCCAGGCTCAGAGAAACGCCATCAGTAGTGTGATATGGGATGGAGCAGAGTGGGTGACAGGCTTTGTTGACTGAGATGAGGATATCTACCAGATATGTTGGGGTACTGTGGTGCCAGACCTAGTATGGGGTAAAAGACAACTTTTATTTTTTATAATTTTACAACAACCATCAAGTTCTGCATAAGTCCTGGGTAAGACAATGAAACCAAATATTTTTCAACCATCACCACTATTTTCAAAATTCTTCACCATGAATGAAAGCTCTGTACCTATTAATAATAATTCTCCTGTAAGACCTGGAATGGCCTTTGATTGTTATTTTCAGATTGTGTTAAACCTTTGAGGATTTTTTATTTACTTTTTACCTTTTCCATCCCTGCCATTTCCTTTCCTATTTCTTCTTTTGAGACAGGGACTCACTATAAAGCCTAACTTAGCCACAAACTCACAATGATTCTCCTGCCTCAGCCTCTTGAATGCTGGTCTACCACATCTAATGGACATTTTCCTTCACCTACACTTTCTTGCTTTAGAAGTTTGCTTTTTTTAGGGGAAGCCCACATATTACACATCTTAGTTATGTTTTTGCTGCTGTGATAAAATACTATGAATAAGAGCAAATTCTGGAAGAACGAGTTTGTTTTGGCTTACAGTTACAATTACTGGGAGTTAGAGTCCCAAATGGCAGGGACAGCATGAATGTGGTAGCAACAGTGGGAAGCTGGCTGGTCATCAACTCACAGGAAGCAAAGTACATCCCCAGTGGCATAAGTCCTGCAGTAAGGCTGTTCCTAAAGACTCCATAGCCTACCCAGTCAGCACCAGAAACCAGGGATAAAGCAATCAAATACGTGAGCGTACTGGGTGTGTGTGGGGGGCTTTGCTCATTCAAGTCACAACAGTATGTGATACACATTGGATTCTCTGAGGAATCTGCCTGCAGGACATCACTGGGGCCTTGTGGAAATAGGGTGGAAGAGAGCTAGTTGTAAGAAAGCAGATGTGCTAGTCAAAAAGCCCCATTCTTCTCAGTGGAATTGGGTTTTTGACTTGGGGGGCTATGGTTTGAATGTCCCCATTCAATGTAGTATCCATGTGATGGGTTTAAGATGTGGCACCTTGGGATTGGGGATTTAGCTCAGTGGTAGAGTGCTTGCCTAGCAAGCGCAAGGCCCTGGGTTCGGTCCCCAGCTCCGAAAAAAAGAAAAAAGAAAAAAAAAAAGATGTGGTACCTTTATGGTATGAATGAATGCTGCTTGATGAATGAATGCTGCTGTCTTGGGAGTGGGCTACTTCTGGCAGGAATAAATTCCTGGTAGAAGCATGGTTTGAGCCCCACCCACCTCTCTGACTGACATGCTTGCATGACCTTCTACCATGGTCAGTGTAACACAAAGGCCCTCTCCAGAAGTTGGCACTGTGCTTTCGGCATTGCTGGCCTTCAGAACTGTGAGCAAAATTAACTTCTACTGTTTATAAATTACCCAGCCCACAGTAGTCTAACAGAAGAGAGTGGTCTGAAGCATGGTACAATAGAGGTGTATCTCTCTGCTTCCGTATCATCCAGTTGTAGGATGTAGTAGGCTGTCCCCAGGAAGGGACAGGTACTTGGTTACGTTAGGTCTTTTTTTTTTAATATTGGATATTTTATTTATTTACATTTCAAATGTTATCCCCTCTTCCAGTTTCCCCTCTGCAAACCCCCTATTCCATCCCCTCTTACCTTCCTTCTATGAGGGTGCTCCCCCAACCACCCAGCCACTCCCACCTCACCACCCTAGCATTCCCCTACCATGGGGCATCAAGCCTTCATAGGACCAAGGGCCTTCCCTCCTATCGATTCCAGGAAAGGCCTCTTCAGCTCCTTCAGTCCTTCCCCTAACTTCTCCTTTGGGGTCCCTGTGATCAGTCCAAAGGTTAACTTTGAACATCCGTGTCTGTATTGGTCAGGATCTGGCAGAACCTCTCAGGAGACAGCTGTATCAGGCTCCTGTCAACAAGTACTTCTTGGTATCAGTAATAGTGCCTGGGTTTGGTGTCTGTATGTGGGATGGATCCCCAGGTGGGGCAGTTTCTGGATGGCCTTTTCTTCAATCTTTGTTCCACTCTTTGTCCCTGTATTTCCTTTAGACAGGAACAATTCTTGGTTAAAATTTTAGAGATGGGTGGATGGCCCCATCCCTTAACTGGGATGCTGGCCATGCCTAACCTCTGGATATGGTCTCAACAGGTTCTCCCTCCCCTTTGTGGGATATTTCAGCTAATGTCATACCCATGGGGTCCTAGAAGGCTCTCGCTTTCCTGGCATCTGGGACTTGCTGGTTTCTACCCGCAGTTCCCTGTCCCCATTGCTACAACCTCTGTTCAATTCTTGACCCTCTGTGCATCTTCCCCACCTCCTCCCACACCTGATTCTGCCCTCTTTCCCCTCCCCCTCCTCTTTTCCACCCAAGTCCCCCCCACTCTCTACTTCCCTTGTTTATTTTGTTCCCCCTTCTAAGTAGGACTGAGGCATCCACTCTTTGGTCTTCTTTCCTCTTTAGTTTCACATGGTCCCTAAGTTGTATTGTGGGTATCTCAAGCTCTTTGCCTAATATCCACTTCTCAGTGAGTGCATACCATGTGTGTTCTTCGTGACTGAGTTACCTCACTTAGGGTGATATTTTCTAGATCCATCCATTTGCCTGCAAATTTTATGAAGTTATTGTTTTTAACAGCTGAGTAATATTCCATTGTGTAGATGTACCACATTTTCTGCCTAGCAGGACATAGTGGTGCATACCTGTAACCCAATAATTTAGCCAATACAGGAACATTGCAAGTTGTAGGCTAGCCTAGGCTGCATAGTGAGTTAGAGACCAGTATGTGCTAAACAGTGGGACCTTTTCTCCTTCCAGCGCTCTCTCTCTCTCTCTCTCTCTCTCACACACACACACACACACACACACACACACACACACACACACACACACACACATATACACACAGTAGAGATTTTCCCAAGAACAAATAACAGCAACAATAAAATAAAACAAACTTTCTGTGCCTGAGACTCTAACAGACTACTCAGATTGGGAAAACTTCTCTAGTGAGAAGCAGGACCACCATTTTTACTTTAGTGTCTGAACAGTCAGCATTAGCTGTACAGGTGTTGTACACTTTACCAAATTAGAGGCAGGCATTCCTCAGAATACAGGAAATGTCTGACTTGAGATTCAGGAACATTTGAACCTGCCTCAACCATTTACAAGCTCTGTGAGCTCTAATATGTGTTCTGCTAAGTCTTTGCCACTGGGAATCTGAACGGATCTGAGAGGTGGGTGGGTGGGGCACATGCACAGATCAGCCCGGAAGCAGTGAGCACCTCTTAAAAAGCTGCATGGGACCAAGATGCATAATGAAGAAAGGTGTCTTTAAATATTGAAAATCCATCGCAATAACAGGATGGAGGAATAAGAAATAAGACTCTGCAAAGGTGAGACAAAGTGAGAGGTGTTGGAGGTGGAGAAGTTTTTATTCTCTTGGGGCGAGTGTACACCGATATGGCCTTAGTGCTAGAACGTGGGGCAGTGTGCACAGGAATTTCTTCGACGTAAATGTCTTTTTCAGTACCGGGGTTCAAACCCAGGGCCTTGCCCATGAGAAGCAAGTGCTCTATCACTGAGCTCCATCCTGAGCCCCGAGGAAAGTAAATGCCTACTAGTTTAGCGTGAGGAAATGATGGGCCAGGGTGTGAAGGTGAGTTCACAGGGTGCTGCTGTGGGAATGAGCAGCAGAAACCCACTCGAGCTCACAGGGCCTTGAGTAAATCCGCTCTGGCTCCTCCCTGCGTATTTTGAAGTCAGGGACAGTTAAAGACGTATTTGCTTTTTAAAAGAGCGACTCTCAGAGAGCCGGAACCTGGTAATAGTGGGAAGCATATTTTTCCTCTGAGTAAAAGAAATTCAGATGAACTTTATTTTCCATCTCAATGTTTTCTTATAGAACAGAGTCCCTAAAACAACCTACCTGTATTTATCTAATTTTATATCTTAATGTCCTGTGCATGAAAAGTGTGCACCCATTTCCAAAGTTACACCCATACCCTTTCCCTACCCTGACCCACCCTTCATGTGTCAGCCTCAGTGGGAAGTCTGAGCTAACAGCTAATAATCAGTGTTTATTTCGGGAATTTGGAGTCACGGGACATTTGTATTTTTTTCGTATAAACATTTCTATGGCACAGATTTCTATAATGGCGTGGCATTACTCTTACACAAAGGATGGGAAATGGCTTTTAACATACCGGTGTACTTGACTGACCTTTTCCCCCCCTCTAGCTTTGCATCTGTTTCATGTGCAGGGTCCTTGAGCTAGCATTTCTTTCCGCACGTCTTTCTTCCTGCCTTCTTGTTTAACTAGTTAACCTCCAGTGAAGTGTTATGTGTCCTGTGCTTTACGGAGTTAGAGCCGTCAGTCATCCCTCGCCTTTGGTACCCAGCCGTGCATTTTCCGGTTCTTCATTGTTTTATGCTTTTGCTTCTTCCCCTTGAGTGAAGTTCCACCTTTCGAAAGGACATTTCTGGGCATAGCATCCCTCATTTGCCATTGTGGGTCAGATCTGTCTATTAAGTGGTGATGCGTCCTCTCGAAATATTGATATTGCATCAAACCATTCCATGTTTGCCCCTGAGAAGAGTGCTGAGCCTGTGAAGATTGCTAGACAGGTAGGATGTGTACACCTAAAGAGAGAGGAGCGGTAGTGCTCCCGTGGTTGTGCTCCCGTGGTAGTGCTCCCGTGGTAGTGCTCCCGTGGTAGTGCTCCCGTGGTAGTGCTCCCGTGGTAGTGCTCCCGTGGTTGGTAGTGCTCCCGTGGTTGGTAGTGCTCCCGTGGTTGGTAGTGCTCCCGTGGTTGGTAGTGCTCCCGTGGTTGGTAGTGCTCCCGTGGTTGGTAATGCTCCCGTGGTAGTGCTCCCGTGGTTGGTAGTGCTCCCAGAGGTGGAGGCTTTTCGTGTGAGTGAGAAACCTCAGCAGTCCTTGCTCCCTCAATGAAGAAGCCTCTTCCTGGTGTCCTTCTGGACTCTTTCAGGGTCAGCTGGAGATAATTGCTCCACCCATTTACTAAAGACATTTTTTATAAGAAGTGCTTGACGTCTACTGTTAGACCTCCACATAGGAAATGTGGCAGTCTCTTCTTTCCCCACCTCCTTGTTCTCATGTCCTTCATGAATAGGAGATTCCAGGAGTGGCTGAGTGTCATTTCCAAGGTGTGGTTATTAAACACGGAGGACTTCATTTCTAATGCTCTCTTCTGGCTCATTTCCCCTGTGAAAAGTCAACTGCCACGTTGGGAAGACAATTAGGACAAATATTGAGAGAGGATCATCTGCTGATTTAAAAGGACAGAAGTTGGCCAGGAGCCATGTGATTGAGTCTGGTCACAGACCTCTCTTTGTGAGGTCCAAACGGTATAGGATCTGTTGGGAGCTCGATCATAGCCTCCGATCACCCACTCACACGGCTCCCAACTTCAGATCCTCGTCAACTCTGTGAGGCAATAAATGCAAGCTTTCTGTGCAAGTTCTGAGTTTTGTGGGTATTTTCTTCCATATTAGCCTATCGTGGATATAGGCTTTAGTACTAGCAATGGAGGGCAGTGTAACAAAATCTAAATTGTGAAAATAGCTTTGAACTAAGCACGTAGAACAGCGGGAGAGGGTGAGGACCGACAAGTGTGCTAGGTAGGAGCTTTGAGTGCCGCAGTTCGAAGTTTAGATTTTGAGGGAACTGCCTGTGAGTGCTCAAAGGAATCTGGAAACAAGAGACTTCATATATGTACTGGCAGAAAGTAATTAGCAACACTCTCTATCCCCCACTGTCTGTGGAAAGGGAAGACTGGGCCTCCTGGACAGGGTAATACAGTGAGGGGAGCAGCTCTGGTTGAAAGTGCACTCTGATTGTTTTGTTCTTCCTAGTGCCCGCAGAACAATTTCAAGAAACCAGATAGTAGCCAAAGGCAGAGCAATTAAGGATGAGCCAGGTGTCATGGGGCCTGCTTGTGATCTCAGCAAGAGGAGGCTGTGTCAGGATGCCCAGGAATCCAAAACCAGTCTCAGCAACTTACCACGACTCTGTCTCACGTTAAAAGTAAAAATCAACCAACCAATAAATAGTAAGCAAATAAATAAATGGAACAGAATAGAATAGAACAGAATAGGAGCTGAGACTTTTACATCTTGAAGATGCCTGATCTCTCCCCATGATACCTGACTTATAACCAAGAAATGGCTTCTGGGTGAAGACAACAGTCAGGGAGGTCCTATTTAGTAAAACAAATGCCAAAGAAGAGCATAGCTGAAAATACCAAGATCTTAGCTATCAAAGCTGTGTGTGCAAGGGCTTTTTTTGTAGACAAAGACCCTCCAAAGTGATCGAGGTATGTCCTATAGCTCCTTAGACTGACAAGGGGCTTCCAGGAAGTACAAGACCGCTGAAGTTCAGCAGAAACCCACACAGAAAGGCCAACTCCACAGAGATGTGTGGGTACCCACTTTGTACAACCAACTGAAAGGACTCATAGGTGTAGAGTTTAGACAGTTAGACTTGAAGAAGCACCCTGAGCTGGAAATACAAGGGCTTCAACAGGAACACAGCCAAGTGTTCTTTGGGCATCTGACCATCAGAAAGTAGGAAGGTGACTCGGAAGTCTGCTACATTTTATGGAGGTTGGTAGAGACAGCAAGACCAAGAGTCAGCGGGTGAGACTGAGTCATGGAGAACCGTTCTTAGACCTGATCAAGGACCTTCCTATGTTTGGTTGACTTCCTGCCACAGTTACTCTTACGTTCATCCCACATTCTTCTCTGTGAGTGTTTCTAGAGCTTCTCCTTTGTTTATACCACCATTGTTAGGAGTTGGGGACGCACAGACAGCCTGGCTCTTCAGTTGTGAATGTCTTAAAGTCAAGGGAACACCAATGAAGAACCAGGGACTATAGCTGGAGAACATTCTGTATTGAGACCCAAACTAGAGGATAGGATCTGGATTTAGAGCTGATATGGGATGAAGCTTTGAGGGACCGTGGGAGGGGCTTGTATGTATTACCCTTAGGAGGGGTGAGTTGTCAGAATTAAGAGGATAGCCTCTGAAATGTTCCCCCGTGATTCCTGACTACTGGGCTTTAGGTGGTTAATATCTCTTCTACTCTACTCTACTAGGGTTGTTCTGTGTGCAGTAGCATATGGTGGCAGTGATGGCGTGTCACTCCAAGATTAGTTCATTAAAGACTTCAGCTTCCATTTTGGGTATGCTCTTACTGTCTTGGATCACTCACTGCAGGAAAAGCCAGCTGTCATCTGTTAAGGACATTCAGCCCATATGGCGAGGAACTTGCAGCCAATAGCCATCCAAGTGAGCTCTCTTCACTGGTACCCTCCAATCCCAGTCAAGGCTCCAGAAGACAGAGGGTAGACCTACTGCTCGACTGTGATCCCGTGTGACAATGTGGGGAAGAGCTGTCATTGGAGGTGAGAACTCAGCCCTTAACAATGCTTGCTTGGAGCACTGGCTCTTTGTTGGCAAGTGGAAGTTTGAATTTAGTGGGGTTATTCATCATTCCAAAGGAATGGGAGGGTGTTAGAACACTCAGTTTGCTAGAACAGGAAGTATGCTAAACACCTGGTACCTTCCTACTGAGAGCCTGAGGTAGACTAAACTTGAGCCAAAAGATGCACAAGAATAGCCCCCCCCCCCCGTTTACCCATCAGGCTGGGGTCTGTCACTGGGGTCTGTTGTGAACACTCCTGGTTTGTCACAATGGGATACCGGAAGGAGCAAAATAACATCCTCATTCACTGTGCCAGGGTGTGTGGAGGAGACTGTAGGAAGCCTGTGCTTGCTTCTCTGTCCAGCAAAGAGTAAAGGTGCTGATCTTGCTTTTATGCTTCGCTGTGATGAATCACAGCCATGAGCAGAACTCTGGGAGTTCTGCCAATCCTCCCAGCTATCGATGAATCTGAAAGCAGTCCCCCTTATAAACCAGAAGCATCCAGATCATCCTAGATTATTCTCGACTCCAGAAACTGAGATGCTTTTGAGGTCACTGAATTTTGGGTTGTTTGCTGTGTAGACATAGGTGACAAAGTTAGTAGAGTTGGTCACTTCTCTCCAGCACTTAATGTAGAGCTTGATCCAGAAGGATGACTACGGGTTTGGACATGAGGTGAGCATGTGCCCCAGAAGTTCAGAAGCTGGAAGTTTGGTGTAGCGGCATGGAGATGGTAGAATCTTTAAGAGGTTGTACCTAGTAAAGGATCGTTAAGGAATCCATCGGGACTCCATCCAGATGAAGTCATAGCCAGGCTTTCTATTGCTGTGATGAAACACATAATCAGAAGCAACTTGAGGGAAAAGTTTATTTACAACAGTTCGTCACTAAAGGGAGTCAGGGCAGGAAATCAAACAGGGCAGAAACCTGGAGGCAGGAGCTGATGCAGAAGCCATGGAGGGGTGCTGCTTACTGACTTGCTCTCCCATGGCTTGTTCACGCTGCTTTCTTATAGAATCCAGGACTACCAGCTCAGGGGTGTCCATACTCACAATGAGCTGGGCCCTCACACATCAATCACTAATAAAGAAAATGCTCTAAGGCTTGCCTACAGCCTGATCTTTTAGAGCTTGACTGAGGCTCTCTCCTTTACAGTGACTCTAGCTTCTGTCAAGTTGACAGAAGGATTTGCCAAGACAGATATGCTATTTTGATGTACTTTCCTTTGAGGATGAATTGTTAATTTTCCTTTACACACTCAAACACACACACACACACACACACACACACACACACTTTGTATTTTTGGTATTTTAGTTATAGGATGTCACAGAGAGACTACTTTTATATCTGTTTTAGGTTCTAAATGCCTTTGTGTTTGGGTGTTGTGGAGGTTTGAATCAGAATGCCCCTCATAGGCTCCTAAGATTGAATGCTCAGTCACTAGGGGGTGGCACTGTTTAAAAGGATTAAAAGCATCAGGATTTGTAGCTTTGTTGGAAGTGTGTCACTGGGGATAGGCTTTGAGGTTTCAAAAGCCCATGCCAAGCCCAGAGTCTCTCTCTCGGCCTATGGACCAGAATGTAACTCTTAGCTACTTCTCTAGCAAAACACGTGCCTGATGCCATGCTCCCTGATATGATAATAATGGACTACACCTCTGAAACTGCAAGCAAGCCCTCAATTAAAGACTTTATTTTATAAGAGTTGCTTTGGTCATGTCGTCTCTTTAAAGCAATTAAACAGCGACTGAGACAGCTGTACAGTTCTTTCTCTAGATTTGGGAATTTTTTTTCCCTGCTATAATTTCGGCTATATTCTGAATTGCCTTAATTTTAAAACACGGTGCCTTCCTTATATCCCGTGGATTTTCAGACTAGTCTTTTGATCTTCTCTCCTTAGAGCTTGGCATTGTGGTTTGTTTGTTTATCGTTCCTTACTGACATTTGAATGTAGGGTTTCATTAACTTGCCCTACATCCCTTATGGCGTTTCTTCTCCTCACCGAGTCTGTTGATTATGTTTTCCACTATTTGGTTGTTTGTTGTTGTTTTAATTTGGCTCAATGAGCTATTTATTCTCTACACTTTCTGCATCTGGATTTCCATACTGAATCTTTTTCCTACATTGCTGATTTTTTTATCCACAGTGCTGAGACTGTAGCCATGTTGCCGACCCTGTCTCTGGGTTGCCCGCTCTCCTCCCGAGGTCCTAGACAGAATTCATTTGCTTGTTTGTATCCTCTTGGAGGACTTTTGCTTACTTCTGCTAGCAGACTTTTGAAGTGGTCAGCTGGTGTTTTATCTGTTTTGTAATATTTATATTCAGTGAGGGAGGTGTTACAATCTTTCAGAGTCATCGTGTTGCCTCGTTTATCCATATTTCTTGCAGTTTTGTGCCATGACTTAGGAATTTTTCATTTACTGTTTTTGATACATGTATATAATATGTTCTGACCATTTTAGCCCTGTTAGCCTCTCTTATCCCCTTCCTACTCCTGTTGCCCCCTTTCTTCCCAACTAGTTCATTTCTAACTTTCATATCAGTTGTGTGTGTGTGTGTGTGTGTGTGTGTGTGTGTGTGTGTATGCAGGCATCGTGAAGGTGGCCACAATTGCTGTGTCTTCATCAAATCCTACACGATGTAGGAATGCACTTAAAATCGCTTTTATCTCACTAAGGCCCACAGTGCAGGAAATGGGAAAGCTAACGTAGACTCTACCATGATGTTATGGATTACTTAGGGTATTAGCTAGTGAGTGAATGAGATAAAGGCAGGGAGAGAGGGGAAAGTAGAGGAGAAAGCAAGCTAAATAAAAGGAAGGAGTTGGGGAGAGAGAAGGATGTTACAGAGCGGAGAGCAGAAAGAGGCTAGAAATGGTAAAAGGGAAGACAGCTACTTCCCAGCAAGGAAGCTTAAGAGCAAAGCTAAACGGATGTAAGAAGGTGATTAAAAAATAAAATCCCAATACATTTAGAAAGAGAAAACAACAGCAAAATAAGTAAAAACTAAACACACCATTACGATGAGGTTAGAACATCCCACCGCTGTGGTAGAGAAAATAAAATAGTCAAAACAGAAAAAAAAAAGTGTAAAATTATGTCAAAGCGTGAAGGATAGAGTATTTTCAATAGAATGGAATGAACATACCATTAAAAGTGCAATGCAAACCACTGAACTGAGAACGGGATCCCCGTTGAAGGAAGCAGAGAAAGGACTGGAAGAGCTTGAAGGGGCTCGAGACCCCATATGTACAACAATGCCAAACAACCAGAGCTTCCAGGGACTAAGCCACTACCTAAAGACTATACATGGACTGACCCTGGACTCTGACCCCATAGGTAGCAATGAATATCCTAGTAAGAGCACCAGTGGAAGGGGAAGCCCTTGGTCCTGCCAAGACTGAACCCCCGTGAACGTGATTCTTGGGGGAAGGGCGCGAATGGGGGGAGGATGGGGAGGGGAATACTGATAGGGAAGGGGAGAGGGGGCGTTAGGAGGATGTTGGCCTGGAAACAGGGAACGGGAATAACAATCGAAACGTAAATAAGAAATACCCAATTTAATAAAGATGGAGGGAAAAAAAGTGCAATGCAAAGAACTCGAAAGTGCAGAAATAAAGACAAGGAAAAAGGCTAAGCCCGGGAGTTGCTTCTTTCTGGGATCTTGGACACTGGAGACTGTGGGTGTTGGGGTTTGGTTGGGTCTGGGGACTCTTGTCTGTGGCTTCTGTGGGCAGCGAGCCTGTATTTGTCAGATGTCTGATGTGGCCAGAGCTGTCTTCCCTGCGGTATCCTCCCTTCTTTTTGCTGCCTGTGTTTAGCTTTGTAACCTGCAAACTGCATATGCTATTTCACCCTCTCCCAAACCCTCCAGCTTTTACTGCCTGGGTTGGCTTGGCTAATGTCCTCACTTGGGGTGCATCCCCAGTGTACTGCAAATGTTTAAGCAGCCTCTGCATGGAGATCTGTACAGGCTGAAAACCCAAGAGCCTGTCCCTGTGCTTTCAATGCCGTCTGAGTACTAATCGCCCTGCTTTAGGGAGACATCCACGCATAGCAAACTGATTGCTGGAGCTTCACAGTCCTGGTGTGTGAAAGCGGCTAGATCGCTTTGAAGCTTGGTCTACCTACTGCCTACCCAGACTGCAGACCCTTGCCTGCCACACTCCAGCATTATACTTGATGGATGGGATCTACTCCTGAAAACAGCGTGGGGGTTTCTTGTCCCTATGTTCTTCACTGACTGAACTGAGGGCCTTGTTGGCTACTTGGCAGCATTGAGGTTGTCTCTCACACTGACACTAAGATGTGTAAATTCAGTCCCGAGACTGGTAGTTGCTGGTTCTCATGTTCCTGGGATAGCTCGGTTCCAAATAATGGGTTCCTTTCAAAATTGCAGCATGCTATGGCTCCCTGAGTCTCAGAGTAGCACCACGGGATTCCTTTCTGCTGCTCATGAAGGCTGTAGGCTTGTCTTGAGGGTTGGAGTGCCGTCAGGGGTGTCTGGCTTACCCTCTGGAGGCTACACTAGCAGAGCTATGTTCCCTTTAGTTTCTCCTGTATGCATCACGCAGCCTTTCCCCCATACGTGTGAGGTATTGTATCACTACCTCTATGGATTTATGAAAATTTTCTCCTCTTTCTCTGTTTGAAATGGTCTCCCCACTCCTCCTCCTTCTGCTGCTTCTCCTTTAAAAGGTCACATGGAACAAACCCCTAACCCCGACTCCTCTCCTGGAAGTCTCCATTCTCTTGTCTGAGTGAGACAAGCAGCTATAAGAGCAGGTGTGTGCACACACCTCTTCTGGGCTACCCCCTTCTGGGTCTCTTGATTTTTTTTTTTTCTCTATGCCATGGCACTGACAGTTGTTCCCAGTGAGGTATAAATTCCTGACTGAAAAATTAATTTCCAAGTGTTTCAGGGGCTTATAAGATATTTATATTTCCTTATTGAATCCTGCCTAACTTTTTCCTCAAGGCCCTTCTTAAAGATCTCATTATCTTCCATAGAGAGCCCGCGCCTTTAATACATGGGCCTCTGGGGCTGTTGTGGATCCAGACCACAGTCTTTAAGGAATTTTATAGTGATGAAGAATTCAATGGTGCCCCAACCACTTAGTACCATTGTGACTTTGGCCAAGTTGTGGACTCTGTATAATTCATACCCTCTCACTTGTAAATTGGGCGGGGGGAGGCGGTCAGGATACCCACACTGGCAGGCTGTTAAAAAGGTCAAATGAATTAGTAAATGGAAAGTACTTAAAGCTCTGTGATATTGTGTAAACCAACAATACATTTTAGGAATTATTTATAGGGTCATTGTCCTGTCCACTCAGCACTGTTTATCATATTTATTGGTAAGGTGGACGACACATCAGAGACTCTCTTCTCAGTGCTTTGATCTAGAAGCCACAAACACAGCGGTCTCCATGTGGGCTCCCAGACAACAGCTAGGGGTGGCAGTGCAGACCCGAGAGTCAACAGGACCCATTTTTATATATGACAAATGAAGGGGCATTAAACATCTCGTTAGAAGAGCGTCATTCACTCTATGGACAATGTAGCTTATCCATCCCACACTGGGTAACATGGCTGCTTTCGATGCCATAATTCCTTCAATAAATTATGAAATATTATCAGGGGCAAACATGCCCATGCTTTGTTGAATGGCTTGCAATGTATGTTATAAATATAGCGAAGGCTTTCTCTGCTGGCCTGACAGTTGACAATGAACTTTTTATCTGCAGAGTGGAATAGGTCCTTTCAGGCTGCTCTCTCAGATTAGTATCGCTCTCGAGGAGGAACAGGTTCAGAGGCAAGGCAGGAGGCCGGCTCATTGTCTGCCCTCCCTCTATTGCTGGTCCTGTGCTTTAATTCCCGACTCTGTCCTTATTGTAGCTGCTGGGTCTGATCTTGCTCTGAAAGTGTTTCCTTTCTGCTAACCCACGGGGTTCAGTGTTTGATTAACAACTTTCCCATTTTCCAAGCAGAATGCCTAGGTAAATCCCCCTTGGTCGATGCGAGGGATCTGCTGTAATTTACAGCCGCCCAGTGAGCCCTGTGCTGAATGACATCCTGTTTGTAAGGATGTGCTGCAGTTTCTCACAGGCTCTGAGGGGTTCCCAGTGCAGTGCCTGTGCTCCTGTGGTGGTCACAGGAGAAATGGCCACAGTTGCTGCTGCTGGTGAGTCTTAAAGTAGAATATCAGTTTTACAATGAACAAAAGCAGTGACCTTGAGATAGAAGGAATTCTTTAATGCTTCCGTTGACGTTGCTATTGCTCCAAATATTTCCAGAATCCTTCCTTTTAAGTTGCCTTCAGCACGTAGTATAGGTTATTGTGAATATTCTTGAAAATTCTCATGTTTGTTAAATGTGCCTTCTTCATGCGGAAGGCTTTGGAAGAGAGTGAAGAGCTGTCACTGTAGGGTGCAGCTTCTGAGATGGGTGGCCAGGGCAGGGCAGGGGGTCCTGGTCTAAGAGGCTGGGCCACTTTAGAAGCCTCCTTAGGTCAGGATACTTGGGCATCTGTTCCAAACATGAACCCTTTTTGAAATAATGTTTCAATGGAGGTTTCTTTTCTTTTGAAGACCATACTTAAAATGACGGCACATTGCAAGCCTACAGGACAGCACGGAACACTCTATGATGGGCAGGCTTGCCCCCAGTATTACCACAAAGCTCTATGACACGCAGGAGAGCTCCCAGCACTACCACAAAGCAGATGCTAAGCTTTCGCCGTCTCTCTTCACTCCCATTCTTTCACACAGCTGGTCTGCCCTGTTCTTTCTTTGGAGGCGAACCTTCTAGATATTCCTAGAACCCTGCTCATCCCCCATGCCTACCCACCCTTCCTCACATCTTCCATCAGTGGCCACAGCCAGGCCTTTGAGGGGGAGCGTGTGGGCGTTTACATGAGGTGTGTTCACCATGGTCGCCCTTCCCATGTTGTTGATTTAGCCAGGTTCACTTATCTTTATTGCTCTATAGTGTTCCAGTGCTCGAATAAATCTGTTTATACGTCTGTACGTTGGAGATAAAGTTAAGATGGTGTTACCCTTCATTCTAGAGCAGTGGTCTAGCAATTAATGGTGTACATGCCCAATGGTGTACTAAGGCATAGCCAAGCCAGGACCCAGAGGAGAAATTACTAGGTTCTAAGAATCTGTTCATTTGCAAGGCAGTAGAAAAATTTTAAATATTGTATTTTTCTTATTATTCCAACCAAATTCCCTGATGGAGGGAAAGATTTATTTTGACTCACAGTCCCAGTGAGTATGATTTATCACGGCAGAGAAGCCATGGTGGAGTCTCCCATGGCAGTGGCTCCTGAGAAGGCAGAGACGAGAGGGAAAGCAGGGCTTTACTGTTGACCTTAAGGGCTGCCCCCGATGGCCCAGTCTGCAGTTTGGCTCCACGTCCTGAATGTTTCACAGCCGCTCCAAACAGCACCAACTCAGGTGCAGACACAGAGCCTGTGAGGGACACTCAATGGTCACAGCACAACACGTCTCCCCATAACAGTGAAGAGGAAGCTCCTGACGGCAGGCACTGCTTCCACCGTGTCCCCTGGGTTTTCCAGATTTTTAATTTTGTGCCAGTTCTGATGGACTTGGGGTTGTGCTTGTCGGTTTAAGTTGTGAACTTGACTTGGCATCTCCTTGAGGGCATCTCCTCTGTTCTCACTGGTGCGAACCACCCTCTGCCAATTCACACATCCTTCACCTCTTATCTGGTGGTCACTTATCCCCTTTGCTATCCTTTGGTCACTGGACTTGTCACTTGTGGCACAGGAATCGTGTGTGTTATTATGAGAGATATCAGTTCTTGGTCAGCTTGACGGACTATAACTCTTTTCTGTCTCTAACCTGTGCATTCTTCTATGATGTTGAACAGAACATTGCTACCTGGCCATGTCTCTCAACTTCCCTTTTATGCTAAAGACTTTGTGTGTGGTGTTAAAAAAAAATCTTACTCGACCTCAATCTCTTACACTTTCCCGTGCATTCTCGTAAAAATTTGGAAATACAGTGATTTGTCGTCATCTAGAGCTGATTTTGTATGCGATGGCCTTGGAATCATCGCGCAGCCTTTCCCACATAAGTGTCTGCTCCTCTCAGTTATGCACACCGGGTCTTTTTCCTATGGTCACGTACCGCACTGCATTTCCAGCATGTGTGGCTTGTTTTGGGTTTTGTTTACTTTCTTAACAAATATTTACTTTTATTTGATGTGTATGAGTCTTTGCCGGCATGCCTGGGTACATTGTCTAGTGCTCACAGAGGCCAAAAGCAGGCTTCAGATCCCCTGGAACTGGGGTTACAGATGGCTGTGAGCCACTGTGTTGATGCTGGAAACAAAACTCAAGTCCTATTTTGCAAGAATATCAGGTGCTCTTAACAGCCGGGCCACTCCTTTAGGCCCATTCTCCTCTTTTATGTTTGGAAGTGGTCTTATTCTGTAGCCCAGGCTGGCTTAGCGCTAACTTGGGCCCTTGTGCCTCAGCCACCTGAGAGCAGGGGTTCCAGACACAGTGCTGGCTCCTTTCTGTCCTCTAACTCCATGTGGCCTGTTTGCCCTAGCTCCCCATTTTCATTACACTGGACCTGAGGTTTAGGTAAAGTTCTGCCCTGTTTTTTACCCTTCTCATTTGATTTGGTCATTCTGGGAACGCCACACTTTCCAGTCTGTTTTGGGATCACGGAAGCCTGTGTTTTGGAACCAGTGGGGCAGTTTCTAGGTTGTCTGGAAGTGTCTGGCACCTTAGGACAGAGGGCCTTTCCTCCTCAGCCATGGCACAAATGTGTTTATTTAGTTTTTCTTTAAGTCTTTGAGGTTTTGCCAAGCTCTGTGTACTCATCTTTGTTAAACTGTTCCTACCTATCCCACAGTCTTTGTTGCTAGTGGTACCTTTTACATTGTATCCATTCCTGTTGCTGCTGCTGTACAGAACCATGGTTGTTTTTGTTTATCTTGCTGATATCAGTGATATCAGTGATAATATCTTGCTGATATTATCACTTGTCTTATTGACTTCTGAGATTTGTATATTTTGTAATTTTTTTTTTTTTTTTTTGCTAAAGCTGTAATATGTTTTATAAGGAGAGGCATTTAAAAGCCACATGGCTTTCAGGAGTAATACACTGACTTGAACTTCAAGGGTGTTATTTGTTTCTTGTAAATAAAGTTTTATTGAAACTCATGTAGCCCTACATTCTCTAGATTCTTTTGCACTACAGTGGCAGTTAAGGCACCAACACCGTGTACGCCAAAGTATTTGTTATCTGAGCTCTTCTACAAAAGAGTTTTCTCACCCCTGCCCTCACAAAAATAGTGTTGACCCAAGTCAATGTTAACTGCCCTCCTCAGCTCACTCCTGGCTACAATAACAGGGCTGTTGAACACACTGTACCACCACAGACACCTCCTATAGCTTGCTCACAGTGTCCTTTGTTGGGTTGAGAGAATGTCCTCATGTTCCCAGCATTGTCTGAAGCATTGTTTGTTGTTTTGTTACTTTAAAAGGTGGTAAATTATTGTTGAGCTTTATCAAATGTAGTTTGGCACTTGAAATTAGCTTTTCTAAAACTTTAAAGACAATTACAGTCTCTTTTGCATTATTCTGCTAGTTCTAGTTTTCAAGGCCAGGATCCTCCGGCCTAATGTGACTTTTTTCATGAGTGTGCTTAGTAGGACTGACTTCTCTTTAGGAATTGTCTGTAGCATGGAGTTCCACTCCAGTTCCTCCACGCCCATCATCGGCCCAGCACCAGTTTCTGTGCTGCTTTCTCAGGTATTACTGGGTATTACTGGACTATGGGAAGCCTAATTGGTACCCACACCTCCACAAACCCACAATAGTCAAGAGGCAGAGGTCTGGGTGGTCTTTGCTGAGATGTTGTCTGGCTTCATTCTCAGAAGGACAGAGACAGGCTAGGAGTGGGCTAATAAGAGGTATTCTCAGCCTCTACGAGCACACGAGCTTGTTTCTCCTTGAGGGGTCCTTGCTTTGGACAGCAGCCTTGGGCCTTGTGCAGTCCCCATGGGTTCTGCTTCTCTTCCTGCCTGCTGGTGAAAGTCCTTGCTTTCATGGAATCTGAATTCTTTCTATTCCCCTTTCCTCCCAGAAAACCCCTCAATTCAAGGGTGATCCACAGGTAGATCATGTGTTCTGGTCTAGACTTTAGTTGTCACTGTGTGGCTGGCATCTGGGGGCCTCTCCTTTGTTTCAAGTTTGGTTTTGAGTTAGAACCATGATAGGGTATTGCATGTGCCTTGGATCTGTACAGAATGTGTTGTCTCAGCTCATTGTGTTGCTGCGATGAGAAGCTACCCTCTGAGAGCAATTCTAACATTCGGAACAAAACCAAGTCTCACTTGGCTGTTCTAAGAGGGCGTAATGATAATAGTCCTCTGTGAGACGTTGCATTTTTGTGTGGATTTAAAGTCAAGAAAAGTCTGAAAAGTGGTGGGTTTGGAAAGGAACAAAGACAAGCCACTAGCACTTCCTTCTGAGCAAGGTAGACCAGCCAGGAATTAATAGGGATCTGCTGTATACCAATGTGTGTGTGCCATGAATGCATGCATGAGAAAGGGAGAGGGAGAGAGGGGCAAAGAGAGACAGTGAGACAGACAGACAGACAAATAGACACAGTGAGAGACAGAGAGAGAGACAGAGAGACAGACAGAGAGACAGACAAATAGACACAGTGAGAGACAGAGAGACAGACAGAGAGAGAGACAGAGAGACAGACAGAGAGACACACACACAGAGAGAGAGACAGAGAGACAGAGAGAGACAGAAAGAGACAGGGAGAGACAGAAAGAGACAGGGAGAGAAAGAGGGTCCTAAATACCTCCTGTATCTGGATAACCAATAGTGTTCCCTGAGGAAGACTATTTCTCTCCCTCTCAGCATTCCTTAGTTGCCTGCATTTTTTTTTTTTCTAGCATGGAGGCCCTTGAGCTTTCCCCATCCACTTCGGAATGTCTGTTGTCTGTTGGAGCCATCTCTGTTCAGCTCATGCTTAGGCGGCCATGCTGGTGAACTTTATGAATGAAGCTTCTGACAATCCTGGGAGACACAGTCTCACAGCAAACTCCTTGATCCTCTGACTCCTCCAGTCTTTCTGCCTCCTCTTCCTCGGTGATCCCTGATCCCTAGGAGCAGGACTTGTAGATGAATCTGTTGAGACTGGGCCCCACAACTCCGCATTTTGATTGGCTGTGGTTTTCTGTAACAGTCTCTGTTGCCAAGAGAAGTTTCCTTGCTTGATGAGGGGTGAAGACTACGTTTATCTGCCGGTGTAAGGACAAATGTTTAGTGCAGGTTGGGATACGCTGGTTTCGACTGAGACGTGTTTTAAAGGCATATCGGTAGGTATGTAGTGTGTGGAAGGGCTCTCTATCATCTCTTGATTTCTCTGCCCGTGCACTGAAATCAAGGCAGAGCTTCGATAAAAATGAAATTAATGGTTATATTTTTGAATCAGGACTGAAGACCGACATGTTACTCAAGGTTAATGGTTGAGGACATGCTTACTCTGGGGTACGTGACCACAGCTTTCCCTCGTTCCTTATCTGATTTAGCAGCATCTGAAGTAGGACTAAAAGGCATCACAGGAATTTTTGATTGGTGTTTAAAAGAGTGTCCTGAAATCTCCTGTGCTGCCTGATGGCCTAGGAGAAAGTTCTTGGGCAGTCCTGGCTTAGTGGACCCTGGCCAGCCTGAGAGGCTGAGAAGGGGCAGAGCTCCAACCCTCCTGGTGACGTGTATCTCTGGAGGCTGCCCTCATGTGTTTGCTCAGAGCTCCTCAGTGCACAGCACGGATGTGGACCGAGTGAGCCGAGCCTGCCATTCTAGTCCATCCGGAGCAGTCAATTACACGTCTGCTAATTACCTTGATGCTTGGTCTTCCAGCGGAGTGGACTTCTGTGAACTCTGCCAGAATCTGAATTTCCAAATACGTGCTACCTGATGGGCCTAGGAGAAAGCTCTTGGGCAGCCATGGCTTAGTGGAGCCTGGCCAGATAAGAGGAGAAGGGAAACATTGGGCTGAAGAGGCCATTGCCTGGCAGTTTATTTTTGGTAGCCAAAAACTCGCTTAGCCTAAGTACCCCCCCTTTCCCTTCTGCCTTCAGGACCGCTGGCCTCTCCCAGGATGAACTGCCTTAACCTCACTTCACTGTTTTCTGTGCTGCCCTTGAGCAAGTCCGGGGCTCTGTACTGTGGAGGGAGACCTCTCCAGCTGGCTGGGCTTAGCTCTGTCTCAAAGGGGGGCCACATATATTAATCTCCGTGACTCTGCTTGATCCCTTCATTTCTCTTCCTTTTTCTGGCAAGCCACAGACTGTTCTCCAAGGTTCAGTGCGTCCCAGCTGCCTTCCTCCTTTTTTTTTTTTCTTTTACTAGTTTTTAGAGATATTCACCTATAAACACTAATGTTTATGGAGTCAGTTTCAAGTTTCTGGGCTCTGCGTAAAGTGTGCCGATAATAACAACTGGTGTTTATTAAGCAGCTACTGTGTGCCAGCAACTGTTTTAGGTACAGGGATGTGAAGCAAACAGCACACAGCCAGTCTTTCAACCCATCAGCAAACAAGCAGATGGTGTCAGGGATCTGAGGAGGAGAGGAGGCCTGGCTGGAGAGTGTCTTTATGGGTGACAGTTTGTCTCAGGAAGGGATATTGGAGGAGCATTTTTGGGGATGTGGATGAGGAGTCAGAGCAGTTCCTGCTTCCTAAGTTCACACCTGCTTCCTACCCTAGCTCACACCCCATCTACCCCAGCTCACACCCCATCTACCCCGGCTCACATCCCATCTACCCAGCTCACACCCCATCTACCCCGGCTCACACCCCATCTACCCCGGCTCACATCCCATCTACCCCGGCTCACACTCCATCTACCCCGGCTCACACCCCATCTACCCCAGATCACACCCCATCTACCTCCAGCTCACACCTGCTTCCTACCCCAGATCACACCCCATCTACCCCAGATCACACCCCATCTACCCCGGCTCACACCCCATCTACCCCAGATCACACCCCATCTACCCAGCTCACACCTGCTTCCTACCCCAGCTCACACCCCATCTACCCCAGATCACACCCCATCTACCCCAGCTCACACCTGCTTCCTACCCCAGCTCACACCCCATCTTCCCCAGATCACACCCCATCTACCTCCAGCTCACACCTGCTTCCTACCCCAGATCATGCCCCATCTGCCCCGGCTCACACCCCATCTACCCCAGCTCACACCCCATCTACCCCAGCTCACACCCCATCTACCCCAGATCACACCCCATCTACCCCAGCTCACACCTGCTTCCTACCCCAGCTCACACCCCATCTACCTCCAGCTCACACCTGCTTCCTACCCCAGCTCACACCCCATCTACCCCAGATCACACCCCATCTACCCCAGATCACGCCCCATCTGCCCCGGCTCACACCCCATCTACCCCGGCTCACACCCCATCTACCCCGGCTCACACCTGCTTCCTACCCCGGCTCACACCCCATCTGCCCTGGCTCACACTCCATCACATCCCGTATCCTTTCTTCTCTCCAAGCCAGTCTGTGATTCCAGCCTCCTCTTTTCATTAGAAAGAGTGGCTTCCCTGTCTGAGGTCCAATCTCAACTTCAGAGGACGCCCTTGGCCCCTGAGCACCTATCGTTCTCGCTCGTATCGACTCATCCTTCTCATTGGTACCCTTAGTTTGATTTTACCTGTGATCTTACCTGCCAGGAAAACTTAAGACACCCCGAAGAGAGCAACTTTCCCAAGCAGTGGGCTTAGGAGACAGAAACTCATTTCATGAGCACTCGTCAGGGCTCCAAACCCATTCGCTGGAGCTCCTTCTTCTAAATTGCCTCCAGCTACGCAAGAAAGCCAATTTCCTTTTTTAATAGCTGCAACGCATTTTCAGATTCACGATGGCATGAACCCCGTCCAGACGCCCGTCTGAGTCATTATTAGGGACTCTATTTAAAATGTGACTATTTCCTTACATCAGTCAGATCATCCCCACGGGATTAAAATGAGATGTTCACTAGAATGTGTCACCAGATATTTTGAAATCAGAGTTCTGGTGAGAGTGGGGATCCCATTGGGGACAGGATGTACCCCTTGTGTCTTGACCCTTCCTTCGTCTTCTCAGCTACCCGCTTCTTTGAGGAAAGAAAGGAGAGCCTAAGCATGAAAGGAGAAACCTTCAGAAGGGGTTAAATCTTCCAGCAAAGATAACGAATGCAGGGCCCCTGTAATTTTAGGTTTCCTTCGGGGAAGACCTAGCAAGACGTTTGATTTAAAATTGGAAGGGGCTCTGGTTGGCAGTGACTGGAAAGATGGATGACAGAGGTGGGAGCAATAAGGTGGAAAGGAAGGCCATTTGCACAAATAATTCTTCTTGGGCAAAGGAGGGGGTTTAATAGAAGACTGGAATGCCAAGGATGTGGTCCAAGTTAGACTCCTTGGCTCAGTTGCGTTGGTGATTAGTTCCCCAAGAGCTACCACGGAATCTTAGCTTACCTGTGTCTCGACACCTCACACACTCTCCAGCACGTTATAAGGACTAGGCAGAACCTTGCAGAATTAATGTAAAATGTGGTAGTTGGAGAGGTTGAAAGGTTTGGCAAGTGTGTGTTGTCATTCCTGGTAGTGACCACCAGGTGGTGCCTTCCTAGAGCAGGAACAAATGAGGTCCTGGCTATGGCGGATGTGAGAGACAAACTCTTCTCCCCAGTGTCCAAAGGAGTCCATCACAGATTGACTGTGCACATAGAATTCAGCTGTGTGACAGACGCCAATTTTCCTTACTTAGGTCAAGTTCATAGGCACAAAGAAATTCTTACAGAGACTTTCCTTTAGAGCTTCGCTTCGTCTCTTGAAGTGAATTCCAGCTAGGCTGGCTCTGTGCTGGGTGGATTCCTTGTGAGTCATTGCTGGTCTTCCAAGATGACAAGGACCTTGCTTCCCCGCTCTCTCTAAAATACCCCGCCCCCCATAAAACCACCTGCAAATTTGTACCCGGCTCTCAGTGCTTCTGGGTTAAGTATCTGGTAGCCCTGTGGATTTCTGGTCTGTGTCTGTGGTTTCTAAGTGAAATTTTCAAGAGAATGAGCATAAACCAGCTTGGCAGGTTTAAACAGCTTCTCAAGAAAAGCAGAGACACAGGGGGTGACACAGAGAGGGCCCTGATCCAGGGCTCTGTGCCCATAGGCCACAGAGTAATCTGCGTCATGGTTTATGAATATTGTAGCTTAATGTGGCCCAGGCAGTTCCAGGGACCACAATCTGAAGGAATTCAGGTAGCGTGAAGCCAAGTCATAAAGATGTGGAATCCTGCTGTTCACTTTAGAGTTAGAAGATTCGCTCAGCTCTTAGCCATTCTCCAAGAGCTGCAAAAGATGAAATGCTTAGCCCAAGGCTTCTTGGCACTCATAAACCTAATGGAAGGCGGTGGAGATTCAGATTGCCCCGATCGGGGACCGAGATGCTGGAGAGAGCACATGTGTCCTTCCCTGAGCACATTTGGTAGAGAGGATACTGAGACAAGGTGAGCTAAGTCTATATAGAACTGGAGAACTATCACTTGTCAGGACCAGACGAGGCAAAGCAGCAGAGTGGCTGGCTGGCCTTTTCCTTGAATCTGTAGAGCCACCTTTCTCATGGGGTTCAGATCAGTGTGTGAGCATCTCCTTCAACACTGGTATGCCATATAGCTCTGTGTTCTAGGTTCAGCTCTTTGTTTGGTGAACACAGAATTGTACAGGGTTAATCAAATGAGTAGATCGGTAATGACACTTTTAATAATTATAGAATTCTTGATTTCCTTAAAAGAACACAGAAATATGAGAATGTGGTTTTGTTTAAATCCTAGGTGTGGGATATGGTCTTCATAGGACTGTGCACGGCAGCTGACTATGATTAGCCTCATGCTCTAGCAGGAGCATGATTTTGCTGGCTGAGGATAATTTCTGTGATTATGTGATGTTTGGGATTTTGAGAACCTTTCAAAGGGCACGTAAATGTGAGGGCCCCAGAGAGGTGGAGTTGTTGGTTGTTGGACCTTTGGGAGGTTGTTAGTAGCTGTGGTCTAAGAAGAAACAAAAGAAAAGAGATTAGATTCAGGGATTTTCCTAGTTCTTCTCAGTCCTCTCTCCTGTTTCTCTCCTATCTAGTGTTAGGGGGATGGAATGGTGCGTGTGTGCATGTGTGCATGCGTGCGTGCATGCGTGCGTGTCTGTGTGTGTGTGTGTGTGTGTGTGTGTGTGTGTATAGGGGGTGTCAAGGGTGGGAAAAAGAATACACAGAGTACTAGTAAGGACTGGCTAATGAGTCAAGAGATGCACTTCGTGTTTCTCTTGGGTTAAAATGATTACTTAGTTAATATGCTGCCAGGCACAGAAGACCTTACTGTTGAGGTGCCAGGAGTGATTGCTCTACTAGGGAGTCTGAAAGGAGTCAAAGTCTGCATGATTAGAATTGCACTTGAGGGAGAATTGGTGAAAAGGGGAGGGAAGACTCAGAGTTTTTCATTTCAGCTCACACTCTATACATGCTGCTTTTTTTCTGTAGGGCCAACCTTGATTATTCTTTTTTTTTAATGGTCTAAAATATCTATTTTGAGCCCTTGCCGAGCCTTTCTGAGCTGCTGATGTTATGGAAGACTTGTGCTCCAGGAGCTGGGCACTACTTCAGCATTCCTCAGAGGAACCTCGGGAGGCAGACTCTGCTATTCTCCCCTCCCCGCTTTCCTTCAAAAGATGAAATAGGCGTAGGGAAGGCCATAAGCCAGATCATGACAGAGCCACGGCTCAAAGCCAGACCTGCGTGATGCTAGAGCTATGTTCTTAGCCACTGTATTAGGCTGCGAGAAGAAAGCAGATCTTCAAAACGTAATTCCTGCCCATTCTGCAGGGAGCACAGCAACCTCTGGAGTAGGTGCTAGAGGTGCAAGATGACCGAGACAAAGGGATGAACACATGGATAAAATAGAAGGTTCCCATGTGCTTGTGACAAGTCTGGCTGTTTTATGGTCATTGAAGCCACTTTAAATCTCTTGGTCAACAACTGTCCTGGTGAAACTTTATTTTAAACCTGGTTGAATTGACTAAGTTGATTCTGGTTGATGGTAAGTCGTTACTTCAGAAAGTCAGCATTCATGGATGGGCGGGAATGCCTCAAGAATGCATGCATGACCCTGTATGCCAGTCATTCAGTGACAGCCTGACCTGAGATCCCAGGACATTCTGCCAATCGCAGAACTCCGTGGTGTACAAAATCCTCTAAGGCTCTAATGAACTGTCTGTTTCGTTTGGAGGCATCGTGGCCAACAGAGCTTCTCTCACTATAGTGAGCCATACATTTTGTGGTTCTGTTTCACTTGTTGAGTGAGGTTCTCACTGGCCATTGACACAGAAAGTACTTAACACATGTCAGGTGGTGTAGGGCTGAGAGAAGGCTGCTCAGATAGGAGGTTAGTGCACATGTGGTGTGTGTGTGTGTGTGTGTGTGTGTGTGTGTGTGTGTGTGTGTGTGTGTACCGAGAGGAGGGCTGTTATCACATATGGGAATTTCAAGAGAGCCTTTTGGATGGAGGAATGCCTATGGAGATTCTTAAGAGACTTGATAAGGAATCAGACAACCAGAGATCTAGACCTGGAAGTTCGAGAAAGGCAAAGATCTTGAGTTAAGAAAGATTGTTTGCATGTCTGGGAGGGAGAAAGTAAGACAGGAGAGGAAATTGGTAGAGTATGATCCTTCAGCATCTTGTGACTTTGGAAGGGAGATCTTTTTCCTCCAGTTACAACAGGATTCAGGAAACTATCCAGAGATCAACAGCGTCCTCTACTCCAAGAACTCTCAGCATATGTGTACTTACTGGAGGGAAGAGAGGTCATGGGGGATACAGGGTGAAGAGCATGTCTTATGACTTACCTCACTGTGTGTAATTGGCTTACTTTTGTTTTCTGTTGCTGTGATTAAAATGTCTTAACACAAAGCAACTTCTGGGCAGAGCTACTGGTGATGAAGTCCTTAGCTTTGCAACAGTGAACTGGGTAAGTACAATTCACCCCTGTGCAATGTGGGCCAGCATTGTACAATCAGCTGAGGATGAAGACAGAACAGAAAAGAATGTCAAACATTCTTTCTCCTGGTGATGGGTCATCCATCTTTTCCTAACCTTGGATTTCAGGATTCTGGATACTCTGGCCATCATACTTGCATCTTCCACAAGTGGTCCCACTCCCTGCCTTCTACTTCCTGAGAAGTCTTGCCTCTGACCCAGTCAAAATGTCAGCTCCCTTGGCTTTCAGACCTTTTAGCTTGACCAAACCATGGTTCTGCTTTCTCTGCCCTCTAGATTTGCAAAGCTCAGGATTTCTCATCTTCCACATTCTCAACCAGTTCCCCTAACAAGCACCCGCCTATCTACCTGCTATCTGGGTAGCTTCTATTTTTCCAGAGAACCTGATTATAATAGATATTAATCACAATTATGTTAAATTATCTAATGATTCTAACATCTGCCTGGTTGTGATGTTTTGTGTCTTTAAACTGTGTTCTTCTTGCCTTTTAGCATGCCTTGCAATTGCTATTGAAAGCTGAGCATAACTTAGGGTGAAGGCCTTAGGGTGAAGCTTTATTTTAATCTGGAATATGCGAGTCACAGCCTAGAGTTGGCCCGTGCTTTGTTTTTGTTGGGGCTCAAAGTTCCAGCAACTCAGATTCCTGTCTTTTTCTTTCTTTCTTTTTCTTTTTCTTTTTTTAAAAAGATAATTAATGTTTTTAAAGACTCTGCCATTGCTTTGGTATCCTGTAGCTCTTGATTTACTTCTATTACACCAATGAAATATAGGCATTAGCTGTGGTGAGGAGGACTGTCAGTCTTTTGGTAGGCCTGTGCCTCTTAGGGTAGGGCTGTGGTCTTTTTCTCTATCTTAAAAAAATATTCTATCTCGGTGTAGTGTGTGTGACTTCAATCTCAGCACTCGGGAAGCAGAGGCAGGCAGATCTCTGTGAGCTCTAGGCTAGCCATGGCTATAAGGTAAGACTCTATCTCAAAACCTCAATTCAACCAACCAACCAACCAACCAACCAACCAACCAACCAACCAACCAACCAACATCACAAAACCTCCAGAAACAAACCAACAACAAAAACTGTCTCTTAGGTGACAATGTAAAACTGTAGAAGGCTACAAAGTGGAGAACTGTTCTTTCTTTCCTTTGTCTCAGTAGAACCAGGCTCTGGCAAAGGCTACTTGGGATTAAACACTGGAAAGTAGATCTTTATCACCAAGAATCCTCTTGCTGTTTTTCTCAGTAGCTCCTTGGATATTTATGTCCCCATAAGATTCTTAGGCTGAAGTCCATCCCTCAGTTTTTGGTTGTAGGATCTTCAGAAGATGATTAGGGCTAGATGAGGCCTTGTGGATAGGGCCCTCGTCTGATTGATTAGTGCCCTGAGATAATGTATCACTGCAATACCTTTCTCTCCTCTCCCTGTTTCCTTCTGTTCCCATGCCCCTCTCTCTGCTCCCCTCCTTCCTTATCTTTTTCATTCCCCATCTTTCCCTGTGTAGGAATACTGAGGTTAGGATATGCAAGCACATGGGAAATTGGTACCCCACTTTATGCTGGGAAGTGGGCTCTCATAAAATTTGGAATTAGGACTTCATTTCAGACTCGAACCCTCCAGAACTGTAAAGCAATGAGCTGCTTTTTAAACCTCCAGTTTGTGTGCTTTATTAGGTCAGCCTGAGGTGTCTCTTCCTTCCTTTCTGATGGACTCATGAAGGAACCTGTGGGGGTCTTTGAAGAAAGCTCACTGATGAGTGAAGGTCTTTCTAGGTTTGCAGCCCCTATGTTCTTCTCTGCTGTGACTCCAGCACTTCTGCTACGTTGATGACATCTTGGATTTTCTGACTCTTCAAACTTTGGGGTTTACTCCAAAATTTTTGTGGTAAGTCAAACTTGTTGCTGTGAGGGTAGAAGCGATGACATCCCAACTCCTTACACATCAGGGCTGATGTTTAAGTCTGTATTTTTGAGTTTTTCCTTTGAGCTTCCTAGCGTATTTAGTGCTATGCAATCAGGAATATTTTGGATCTCCGCACAGTTGCTAATTAAACACTCCATCTCCTTCTTGATGATTTATGGCGTGTTCTTTATCACGTTAGGCACATACTTTCATTTGCCTCAGCATTTTCCCAGTAATGCCCAACTTATTATGCTGCCCCCCTCCTTTTTCGTACCTAGCCATACCATTTTAGCTTTTTATTCTTCACCATATATTTTTTTTTCAAAAAGAAAGTCAAATAACTCCCTTGGTGTCTCTTCCTTGACATCTTCTACTCTCCACTAAGTAGCTATCCAACAGGTAGGGTCAGTTTTGTCATCCTCTCTAACCTTTCTCTCCCCAGAGCACAAACTTTCCATAGCTGCAGAAAGATAAGCTTCAAGAACACCAGTACAGCCCACAGCATTTCCCCTACACCTGCTTTAGGTTACTATGGTATCTGTGTTGTAACTGTGGACCCACCGGGGACTTACTGTTCGCAAAGGGCCACATGTTACACACATCTCCTTGCTTTATTCCCTCTTCTTTTCATTCCAAGGAGCTCATTCAGGACACCTGCGTCACATCTGCAGCTTATCTTGGTTGACATTGATCCTGATCACCTAGAAAAGCTAAACTCTGTAAGGGTTCTTTTGCACTCTCTTATAGGCTATTCTGTGGGACGCCAGCCCTTAAAGAAAAAGGGCCATATTCCACTCTTGATCTGTAGGAATTACGTGGAAGTCTTCTTCATGAGGAACATGTCTTCTCGTCACATCTTTATTCAATAGCTTATTTGTATCAGTCTGGATTGATGAATATTTATTTTATGCTTTGAATTATAACCCAACATAGCCCTTCCCCATCCAATTGTTCTAGCGTTTGCCATTGAGGATCTTCTTCCTTTTTTGTTTAATCCTTAGCCATTTTTTTTCAAAGCTGAGGACTGAACCCAGGGTCTTGTGCTTGCACTTTACCACTGAGATAAACCCCCAACTCCCATTTGTTTATTTTTTAATAATAAATTGTATCCTTTGACAATTAATACATGTGTATTCTCCATCCCAGTGGTGTGTCTACTAGGTTCTTAGGTCCCTATGATATAGTTTATACTCTTGTACTACAAGATCTCCTTCTCTGTAGGCATAAATGTGGAGCATCTACTCCATGCCAGGCAACGTGTCAACCACTGAGGAGGAACAGGAAGTGTAACATTCTGAGCATGAATGATAGCATATGTTCTAGTCAGAGTCTAGGAGCAGGAGTGCTAGGAAGACATGGTTATTTCTAGGAGGTAAACAGAAGATAAAGACAAGAATAGTGTGTGTGTGTGTGTGTGTGTGTGTGTGTGTGTGTGTGTGTGTGTATGTGTGTGTGTGTGACCTGAGACAGGTAAACATTGAAGAAGGACTTTCTGAGGGTCTGCTTCAAGTTGCTTGGATAAGCAAGGGAGGCAAAATTGAAGATTATCAGGAGGACTGTTTCCACAAATAGGCATACTGAAAGGAAATAGGTTGAAAATGGAGAGATGGAAATGATGTGGGAAAGGAACAGCTGGATGGAGGTAGTGATTAGAACAAAAGGGTAGAGGGAAGGGAGAATAGATTTGTAAACAGGCCCTGGGGGAGCCATGTTTCAAGAGAATATCACTAAGCGTTCACTGTGAATCCAATTGTCTTTCAGATTCCGTAGGGGTCATTTAAAATCGTTTCAATATGCTGAGAATTTGATGCAGTATTTTAATCATTTTCACCCCAACACCTCTTCCTGATTCTTTCCCAATCCACCCTCACCCTTCTATCTACTCCACTGAACTTGTATCTCTACCTCCACCTTAAATAGCCCACAGACCCCAATCTGTGCTGTGTATGTGAGAATGTGGCCTTCGACTGGAGCATGGTTAACTACTAGAAGTCATCCTCTTAAAAAACAAAACAAAACTGTTTTCTTTCCCCCAGAAACCACCAACTGTCCACAGCTCTTTAACTGGGTTGAGAACTCATGAATCTCTTGCCAAGAGAATGTTGGCTAGATGGGTCTGGTGTAGGTGGCAACCATTGAGTTGCCTCTTGAGTTCATGAGTGCAGTCAATGACCTTGTTGTCATGTCCAAAAGACACTGTTTTGCTTGCATCTGACTTCACCTCTAGGTCTTTCACTGTTCTGACTCTTCTTTCATGACGAGTTCTGAACCTTGGGGGAGGGGTGTTGGCCAGATCTGCAGCACCAGGCAGGTGTTTCCATGGAGTAGGCCTTAAAACTTATCACAAAGTGGTTGTTTGTCCTCATAACATTTATGCCACTATTTCATCTGTGGGTATCTCATCACCCTGGTTATTGTAGTTCATTTACCTCATAGCTGGCTAACACTATTGATTGTTTTCCCCCATTGCAGTCTGCATAGCATCTTCCAGTACTATAGTACATTTAGAAAAAGTGTTGGATCATTGAGTTTTCATGGTACCTAACAATAATGGTAACAGTGTGCATTGTTTAGGGAGACATCCCAGGACACCTCAGACCAGCAACCTGAAGAGAGGACTTCCACACTTGACCCTGGACCACCTATGACAAGGATCACAATTCTTTGAGGATACTTTTGACAATTTATACGCTCCTTCAGTGTGGTGGAAGATTTGTTTGGGGCAGCAAGGAAAGGAAAATCTTGGATTTAGAGTCAGAAAATTCTGGATTTGACCCAAACTATATTTAGATACTATTTCCCCAGGCCGAGGGGGGAAATCATGAAGAAAACAATAAGTGCTGGGTAAGATGCTGGGGAAAGGGAACCGGTGTAGACTATTGGTGAAATGTAATTAAATAAGGGTAGCCACTATGGGACTAAATGCACAGACCCTTCAGAAAACAAAAACAGAAGTACAATATGATTCGGCTGTAACACTCCTGAGTATGGAAGCCGGCATCATCAGCAGAGCGAGATGGCTGCACTGCTTATTATGAAACCGTTCTCAATAGCTGAGTTAAGCCCATATGCTATCAACGAATAGGTGGATAAAGAAAATTCAGTGTTTGTACACAATGGGATTCCACACAGCCATAAAGAAGAATGAGAGACTATGTCATTTCGGGAAGGTGGAAAGAACTGACTCTCTTAACTCATTCCCCCTGATATAAAAATAACCTTTTAAGTTTTTTCTTTGCCTGAGGTGCGAAAGTTCTTGCTACCTCCTGCACACATGGAGAATACCTATTTTCCTTTCCATTTTCCTGGCTCCCCCACTGCTTTCTCTCTCCCCTTGCAATTCAACAGAAAGAGACAAATCACGCCCTACTGTGAAATGAGGGAGTGTAGTGGGCTGTGTTTTGTCCGTTTGATTCAGAATAGAGCTGTGCGGTTGGACTGCCTTCTGTCATGTGTTTGGAAGTTTCCAGGCAATCAGAACTCTCACCGGTGCTTTGGCACATATTCCAGTAGAGCTTGCACTCTGGGCAGGGATACTTTGCCTTTCTGCAAAGGATACTTTGTCCTTCTAAAGAGAGGACAAAGAAATATGTCCATGTGTTCTCTAAAAGAATAGGCCAAGGCATGATTTTAAAAGTGTAATTGTTAAGATATTGTGTGTGTGTGTGTGTGTGTGTGTGTGTGTGTGTGTGTGTATGCACGCCCACACACAAGCAAAGTACATGGGCGAGAGGTGCCTGTGGAGGTCAGAAGAGCACTTCAGACCCCCTGGAGCTAGAGTTACAGGCTGCTGTGAGCTGCCTGACATGGGTCCTGGTGGGAACTGAACTCTGGTTCTCTACAATAGCAGTGTGGTGGTTTGAATACGAATGGTCCCCACAGATTCATGTGTTTGAATGCTCTGCCATAGAGAGTGACATTATTAGGAGCCATGACCTTGTTGGAATGGGTGTGGTCTTGTTGGAGGAAGTGTGTCACTGAGGAGGCGAACTTTGAGGTCTTCTATGCTCAGGCTATGCCCAGTGTGGAACATAATCTCCTTCTGCTGCTTGTGGATCAAGACGTAGAATTCTCAGCTCTTTCTCCAGCAGCAAGCCTGCCTACATGCCACTAAGTTTCTCACTGTGATGATAATGGACTAAACTTCTAAACTGTAAGCCAGCCCCCATTAGTTAATGCTTTCCTTTATAAGAGTTGCAGTGGTCATGGTGTCTTTTCACAGTAATATAACTCTAAGACAAGCAGCAAGCAGTCTTAACCATGGGCCCATCTCTCCAAGCTCTGTCCCCCCAAATGATTATTCTCAATCTATTTGTTAAACCTTTTAATTTGATCAATAATGTGTGGCAAGTTATAGCAATTAAAAATAGTGAGGACTTAAAAACATAAAACCCACTGCAGTCCTACGACTTGAATGCAAACCCTCTCTTCCCCTCGTGAGTTCTGGGAGCTCCTGTGCATTATGCTTCTTACACTTTAAATATCAAGAGACTAATGCAACTTTTCTTATGATAATGATTTATAAATTATTACCCAGAGTGAATTCACTGAGATGTGAAATTACAGACCTAATAGAAAAAAATGGGATTTTATTTTCTTAGATGGGACGGAAATAGAAAAAGATATGAGAGTGAAGACATTTCCTCCCAAGTGTACATTTATGTTGGGCATTTTTTTTTAAAGACAGAAGTTCTTTAACTCCTGCTTTCATGATTTGTTCTGTGGTTATGGTAAAGTGTGTACTTTACATATGCCAGGTCAGTGGTTCTCAATCTGTAGATCATAGCCCCCTTTTGGGATCTAATGATACATCTACAGGGGTTGCATATCAGATATCCTGCATATCAGATATGTACATTCTAGTTCATAACAGTAGTAAAATTACAGAAATAGCAAGGAAATCTTTTGTGGTTGGAGCCACCACAATGTGAAGAAGTGTAGCAAAAGTTTGCAGCATTAGGAAGGTTGAGAACCCCTGTGGTGGACTCTGACCTTCAGACTTAGCACCCCAACCCCCAACCCAAATCCTCACTGAACACAATAGGTTTAAAAAATGGTATTGGCCTTTGTTTTTTGGTTTTTGTTTGTTTGCTTTGTTTTGTTTTCTACCAAAACCTTGAAAAACATCCCAGGTCATATGCAATCAGAAGAGTTTAGAAGTAGGAAATGTCAACTTGTAGGGTTTTCATTTGGAAGCAGATACCTTTAAACCATAGAAGAATTGGTCTTGACATTGGTCTTTGATTCACTTACCCTTACTGTGGCCACTGAGTTCAAAATGGAGGGACTCAGGTCACAAGGTAAGGGTTTAGGAACACTCAGAAGAGTAGTGTTAAAGCCCTTCTGAACTCTGCCTTTGTGCTTACCATGCTTCTGTGGTGAACACAGATTTAATCTGCACATGCATCAGGATTTTCCAACAGCCAGTGCAAGAGGAAGACAGCAGCAGGATCTGTCAGACAAAACATGAACATGTCTTCCCAACAGGCCTCAGAATGACAGACTATAGCACTTGCTCCTGGGATCCCATGCTGACAATATTAGTATAGTTAGAGCTTGATGAAAGGTTCCCTTTTAGTCACTTGCCACATTTGATGACTGCTCCCTGTTCATGAGACTCTGCACTGAAGCCTCTTCTGGGCTTGCAACACTCTTCAGGTAGGAAAGACTAGCAGTTCATGCATCATATTATCTCTAAAAAATTCTTTTTTATTTACTATATCAAAAAAACATGAGCAGAAAGTAAAAAATTTAACACCCATAACCAAACAGTAACACTAAAGCCACCTAACCACGTAAACAAATTTCCACAGTGTATCTATCCAAAATTGACCAGTTGGGTGATTTGGATACAGTAAAGACACATTTCTTTTACCAATGAGGAAAAGAAAAGGCAATTAGAAACTCTTGGATAGCTTCAGGTTTCCATCTGTGCCCCAGAGCTGACCCTGTGCCACAGCTCTCCCTACCCAAATCCCACTGGGAGAGAGCTGGTCTCCCAGGAGTGCTGACACACCTAGGAGCAAAGGTAAGACCAACACTTCTGCTCCTAGGGACCTGCCCAGAGCCCTCAGGACACAGGAATGGAGGGGCAGCCTGGGATAGGATTCTTCTGGTTTCCATCTGTGCCTGGAGCTGACCCTGTACCACGCTCTTCATACCCAAATTCTGTCTGGAGAGAGCTGTCACCCAGGAGTGCTGACACATAGGAGGGACAAGCCACAGTCAGAGAAAGCAAGGCCAGCTAACACCAGAGATGATCACATGGCAAGAGGCAAGTGCAGGAACATAAACAACAGAAACTAAGGCTACTTGGCATAAGCAGAATCCAGCTCTCCCAGCACAGTAAGCCCTGGACACCCCAGCACACTGAAAAAGCAAGATTCTGTTTAAAATTACATCTCATGATGATGATAGAGGACTTTAAGAAGGATATAAATAACTCTCTTAAAAATATACAGGAGAACACAAGTAAACAGGTAGAAGCCTTTAAAGAGGAAATACAAAAATCCTTAAAGAATTACAGCAAAACACAACCAAACAGGTAAAGGAATTGAACAAAACCATCCAGGATCTAAAAATGGAAATAGAAACAATAAAGAAATCACAAAGGGAGACAACCCTGGAGATAGAAAACCTAGGAAAGAGATCAGGAGTCATAGATGCAAGCGTCACCAACAGAATACAAGAGATAGAAGAGAGAATCTCAGGGGCAGAAGATACCATAGAAAACGACACAACCATTAAAAAAAATGAAAAATGCAAAAAGCTCCTAACCCAAAACATCCAGGAAATCCAGACACAATGAGAAGACTAAATCTCAGGCTAATAGATATAGAAGAGAGTGAAGATTTCAAATTTAAAGGGCCAGTAAATATCTTCAACAGAATTCTAGAAGAAAACTTCCCTAACCTAAAAAAGATGCCCGTAAACATATAAGAAGCATACAAAACTCCAAATAGATTGGACCAGAAAAGAAATTCCTCCCATTACATAATGGTCAAAACACCAAATGCAAAAAACAAAGAGAGAATATTAAAAGTAGGAAGGGAAAAAGGTCAAGTAACATATAAAGGCAGACCTATAAGAATTACACCAGACTTCTCACCAGAGACTATGAAAGCCAGAAGATCCTGGACAGATGTCATACAGACCCTAAGAACGTAAGTGTTAGCCCAGGCTACTATACACAGAAAAACTCTCTCAATTACCATGGATGGAGAAACCAAGATATTCCATGACAACATCAAATTTACACAATATTTTTCCACAAATCCAGCTCTACAAAGGGTAATAGATGGAAAACTCTGAAACAAGAAGGGAAAACTATACCCTAGAAAAAGCAAAAAAAGTAATCTTCTTTCAACTAGCCCAAAAGAAGATACCCACACAAATATAATTCCACCTCTAACAACAAAAATAACACTAAGCAACAATCATTATTTCTTAATATTTCTTAACATCAATGGACTCAATTCCCCAATAAAAAGACATAGACTAACAGACTGGATATGTAAACAGGACCCAGCATTTTGCTGTGTACAGGAAACACACTTTAGTGACAAAGACAGATAGTACTTCAGAGTAAAAGGCTGCAGTAGCCACTCATATTTAATAAAATCGACTTTCAACCAAAAGTTATCAAAAAAGATAAGAAAGGACACTTCATATTCATCAAAGGAAAAATCTACCAACATGAACTCTCAGTTTTTAACATGTATGCTCTATGCAAGGACAACCACATTCATAAAAGAAACTTTAGTAAAGCTCAACGCACACATTGCACCTCATAGTGGGAGACTTCAACACCCCACTCTCTTCAATGGACAGATCATGGAAACAGAAACTAAACAGAGACACAATGAAACTAACAGAAGTTATGAACCAAATGGAGTTAACAGATATCTATAGAACATTTCATCCTAAAACAAAAAAAAAATACCTTCTTCTCAGCACCTCATGGTATCTTTGCAAAACTGACTATATAATCGGTCACAAAAAAGGCCTCAAAAGATACAAGAAGATGGAAATAATCTCATGCATCCTAACAGATCACCATGGATTAAGGCTGATCTTCAGTAACGACAAAAACAGCAGAAAGCCCACATACACGTGGAAGCTGAACGATGCTCTACTCAGTGACAACCTGGTCAAGGAAGAAATGAAGAAAGAAACTAAAGGCTTCTTAGAATTTAATGAAAATGAAGGCACAACATACCCAAACTTCTGGGACACAATGAAAGCAGTGCTAAGAGGAAAACTCATAGCTCTGAGTGCCTCCAAAAAGACACTGGAGAGAGCATACACTAGCATCTTGACAACACACCTGAAAGCTCTAGAACAAAAAGAAGCAAATATACCCAAGAGGAATAGATGGCAGGATATAATCAAACTCAGGGCTGAAATCAACTAAGTAGAAACAAAGAGAACTATACAAAGAATCAACAAAATCAGGAGCGGGATCTTTGAGAAAATCAACAAGATAGATAAGCCCTTAGCCAAACTAACCAGAAGGCACAGAGACAGAATTCAAATTAACAAAATCAGAAATGAAAAGGGAGCCATAACAACAGAAACCAAGAAAATTAAAAAAAAAAAACTCAGATCCTACTACAAAAGCCTATATTCAACAAAACTGGAAAATCTGGATGAAATGGACAGATACCAGGCACCAAAGTTAAATAAGTATCAGACAAACCATCTAAACACTCCCACCACCCCTAAAGAAATAGAAGCAGTCATTAAAAGTCTCCCAATCAAAAAAAAAAAAGCCCAGGACTAGATGGGTTTAGTGCAGAATTCTTCACTAATTCTTCACAAAGAAGACCTAATGCCAATACTTTTCAAACTATTCCACAAAATAGAAGCAGAAGGAACACTACCCAAATCCTTCTATGAAGCCACAGTTATGCTGATACCAAAACCACACAAAGACCCAACAAAGAAAGAGAACTTGAGACCAATTTCCCTTATGAATATCAATGCAAAAATACTCAATAAAATTCTCGCAAACTGAATCCAAGAGCACATCAAAAGGATTATCCATAATGATCAAGTAAGCTTTATCCCAAGGATGCAGGGATGGTTCAATATATGAAAATCCATCAACGTAATCCTTCACATAAACAAACTCAAAGAGAAAAACTACACAATCATTTCATTAGATGTTGAAAAAGCATTTGACAAAAATTCAATACCCCTTCATGGTAAAAGAGGAATTCAAGGCTTATACCTAACACAGTAAAAGCAATATACAGCAAACCAGTAGCCAACATCAACCTAAATGGAGAGAAACTTGAAACAATCCCACTAAAATCAGAGACTAGACAAGACTACCCACTCTCTGCCTATCTGTTCAATATAGTACTTGAAGTTCTAGCTAAGACAATTAGACAACAAAAGGAGGTCAAAGGATACAACTTGGAAAGAAAGAAGTCAAAATATCACTATTTGCAGAAGATTTGATAGTATACTTAAGTGACCTAAAAAATTCCAACAGAGAACTCATAAACCTGGTAAACAACTTTAGCAAGTGGCTGGATATAAAATTAACTCAAATAAATCAGTAGCCTTCCTCTACTCAAAGGATAAACAGACCGAGAAAGAAATTACGGAAACAACACCCTTCAAAATAGTCACAAATAATGTAAAATACTGTGGTATTTAACTGAACAAGTGACAGATCTGTACAACAGGAACTTCAAGTCTCTGAAGAAAGAAATGGAAGACCTCAGAGATGGAAATATCTCCCATGGTCATGGATTGGCAGGATTAATATAATAAAAATGACCATCTAGGCCAAAGCAACCTACAGATTCAATGCAATCCCCATCAAAATTTCAACTTAATTCTTCATAGAATTTGAAAGAACTATTTTCAAATTCATCTGAAATAACAAAAAACCCAGGATAACAAAAACTATTCTCAACAATAAAAGAATATCAGGGGGAATCACCATCTGCAAGCTGTACTACAGAACAATCATGAAAAAACTGCATGGCATTGGTGCAGAGACAGGCAGGTAGATCAGTGGAATAGAATTGAAGACCCACAAATGAACCCACACACCTATGGTCACTTGATCTTTGACAAAGAAGCTAAAACCATCCAGTAGAAAAAGATAGCATTTTCAACAAATGGTGCTGGTTCAACTGGTGGCCAGCATGTAGAAGAATGCGAATTGATCCATTCTTATCTCCTTGTACAAAGCTCAAGTCTAAGTGGATCAAGGACTTCCAAATAAAACCAGATACACTGATTCTAATAGAAAAGAAAGTGGGGAAAAGCCTCAAACACATGGGCACAGGGGAAAATTTCCTGAACAGAAAACCAACGGCTTATGCTCTAAGATAAAGAATTGACAAATGGGACCTCATAAAATCGCAAAGCTTCTGTAAGTCAAAGGGCACTGTCAATAGGACAAAACAGCAACCAACAGATTGGGAAAAGATCTTTGCTAATCCTATATCTGATAGAGGGCTAATATCCAATATATACAAAGAACTTGAGAAGTTGGACACCAGAGAATCAAATAAACCTTTTAAAAATGAGGAACAGAGCTAAACAGAGAATTCTCAACTGAGGAAACTGAAATGGCTAAGAACCACCTAAAGAAATGTTCAATATCCTTAGTCATCAGAGAAATGCAAATCAAAACAACCCTGAGATTCTACCTCATACCAGTCAGAATAACTAAAATCAAAAACTCAGGTGACAGTAGATGCTGGTGAGGATGTGGAGAAAGAGGAACACTCCTCCATTGTTGGTGGGATTGCAAGTTGGTACAACCACTCTGGAAATCAGCCTGGTGGTTCCTCAGAAAACTGGACATTGCACTACCTGAGGACCCAGCTATTCCACTCCTGGGCATATACCCAAATGATGCTCCAACATGTAATAAGGACACATGCTCCATTATGTTCATAGTATCCATATTTGTAATAGCCAGAAACTATAAAACTCAGATGTCCCTCAACAGAGGAATGGATACAGAAAATATGGTACATCTACACAATGGAGTACTACTCAGCTATTAAAACCAATAACTTCATAAAATTTGCAGGCAAATGGATGGATCTAGAAAACATCATCCTGAGTGAGGTAACTCAGTCACAAAGACACATGGTATGCACTCACTGAGAAGTGGATATTAGGCAAAGAGCTTGAGATACCCACAATACAACTTAGGGACCACGTGAAACTAAAGAGGAAAGAAGACCAAAGAGTGGATGCCTCAGTCCTACTTAGAAGGGGAACAAAATAATCAAGGGAAGTAGAGAGTGGGAGGGACTTGGGTGGAAAAGAGGATGGGGAGGGGAAAGAGGACAGAATCAGGTGTGGGAGGAGGTGGGGGAGATGCACAGAGGGTCAGGGAATTGAACAGAATTGTGTAGCAATGGGGCATGGGGAACTGGTGGCAGCAACCAGAAAGTTCCAGATGCCAGGAAAGCGAGAGCTTCTCAGGACCCCACGGGCATGACATTAGCTGAAATATCCCACAAAGGGGAGGGAGAACCTGTAGAGACCATATCCAGAGGATAGGCATGGCCAGTCTCCAAGTTGAGGGATGGGGCCATCCACCCATCTCCAAAATTTTAACCCAGAATTAATTGCTCCTGTCTAAAGGAATTCCAGGGACAAAGAGTGGAGCAGAGACTGAAGGAAAGGCCATCCAGAGACTGCCCCACCTGGGGAATCCATCCCATATGCAGCCACCAAACCCAGTCACTATTGCTGATGCCAAGAAGTGCTTGTTGACAGGAGCCTAATACAGCTGTCTCCTGGGAGGCTCTGCCAGATCCTGTACAAATGTGGATGCTTGAAGCTAACCATTGGACTGATCACAGGGACCTCAATGGAGGAGGTAGGGGAAGGACTGAAGGAGCTGAAGGGGCCTTATCTGGCATCAATGGGAGGCGAGGACCTTGGTCCCATGAAGACTTGATGCCCCAAGATAGAGGGATGGTAGGGTGGTGAGGTGAGATTGGGTGGGTGGGTGGATGGGGAGTACCCTCATGGAAGCAGGGTAAGAGGGCATGGGATAGGGGGTTTGCAGAGGGGAAACCGGGAAAGGGGATTTCAAATGTAAATAAATAAAATATCCTATTTGTAAAAAGAAATTCTTGGATTAACAAAAATCTAATTTTAGTATGAAATAATAAGCCGTGAGACAGAAACTCAATGCTTGAAACAAGTCTCTTTCGTATTATCTAACCTTAGTATCTAAGTCAGCAACAAGTAAAAATATTCACATGATCATTATATTTGAAATATTTCATTTTACTTTTTATAACTGGTACACATTGCAAGTCATGAAAGGTAAACTATGTTTATTAAACAAAATGGAAATATTGTAAAGTAAATATTGTGAAATAATGGCTTGAGATTTTAAGATGTAAAAGTGGGAAGAGGCCAGGAGATTGGGGTGAACTATAAGGGACAGTATTTTTTTTTATTATTCATTATGGAGGGTTTAATGTTACTTTTAAAAACTTAATAAATGAAAAGATAAGAGGATTGAGGGGAAGCTGCCTGGCTAAATGACAAAAGACAAGAAGAGGAGGACAGAGCAGGAAAGAAGACTGATGTCTAAGCCCAAGTTTTTATACTCATATTGTCTTTTTACAGTCACTATTATTGCTGGAATGAGCCACCATCGCCAAAGCAAGTTGGGTTAGAAAGGATTTATTTGGCTTACACTTCCACATCACTGTTCATCACTGAAGGAAGTCAGGACAGGAGCTCACACAGGGCAGGAACGAGGCAGGAGCTTATGCAGAGGCCCTGGAGGGTGCTGCTTAGTGGCTTGCTCCACATGGCTTGCTCGGCCTGTTTTCTAGAGAACCCTGGACCACCAGCCCACAGCTTAGTATATAAACCTTACGTATCATGACATTAGCATAGGCATGCTTTTACATGTGATATACAGGGATGAAAATTGGAAAAACAAGACTGATAAGAGAGAAGATAATTTAAAAATGGGACAAAGGAACAGAAAATGATGATGATGATAATAATAATAATAATAATAATTGATAATAATAATTGTCGTGCCCAACCTCGACCAGCAAGGAAGACACGACCAGCGAAGATCTTCTTCAAGCAGTTTTACTCAGGAACCTTGATACAATCTTCTGATCCCGGGGAACCCCTGCACCACACTTAAATAGCTAGCGCTGGCCAATCCTAACAAGCCACGTGGGATAGCGGATAGGTTGTATCTATGTGGAAGCGACCAGGCCAAGCAGGAACAGCCAAATAAGGACTTGTTTTTCACAAGGAGCGGAAGGCGGAAACCGGCACCCTCCCCGGGGCGTGGGACCTTGCAGCTCCCTACAAATAATAATAAAATGGTTTTAGTTTATGTTGTTTGCATTTATGAGATAATCTCTCATGTGTCCCAGGCTAACTCAAACCCAGCACGTGGTCCTGAATTCCTGATGCTCTTGCTCTGGCTCCTAGGTCTGCAAGCTCCGGAAGATGAAGGAACAGATGCTAGACAATCATTCTACCAGCCGAGCTCCATGCCCATCCCCTAAATGCTTTCATTTATTGTAGAAAAAAGAATACCTTAGAGAAATGTCTACTAAAGAACCTTGGGAAAATGGGGCTCCTGTTTTGGGGTGAGGAGATTGTGAGTGTAGGTAAGTACGGGTGGCTATCCCCACTGTAGGGCTAGGTCATTTACTGGGAGAGAGAAGCATGGGTTTCATTGCTCTGACATTTCCTCGTGGTAAAATCCTATAAAATTGAAAATGTTGGGATGAAGGCATTATCAGGAGATCCTGTCAGGAGTTTTACTGTGCAAGCTGCAAATTCTCCTTATCAGAGAGTCCCTGGAAACCAAGGCTACTGATGTTTTCCACCTCAGTGAAACACAGTGGCCTGACCCTCATATGATTCTATGGGCGTTCTTTCTTAAAGCAACCTTTCTGTAACTCTGTAGATTTGGAAGGAAATAAGAAAGCAGAAAGTTTGCTTCCTGTCTTGGTCACGATGCTGGGGATGGTCCAAGGAGGTCAGCTTGGAGACTGTGCAGATGTCAGGTGGGGGCTGGTTGGGAGGGGAGGCAGGTTGAGCGTGACAGTAAAAGGTGTTGGAGCATCTGCTCAACCTTTGCTAGCACGGGGACTGGAAAGAAACCCATACTTAAACTAACGTGCACACTGTCTATTTATAAGCTCCTAGGCTGTCCTGTACAGTCGCTTTAAGAAGTGGCACTGGAATGTTATTGGGATGTTATTACCGCAGGCAATCGAGGTTTGATTTCTTCGCTGACCACCATAACACGTTTCTCATCAGAAACTTACAGAGGAGAGCATTGGCAGCCAGAGTGTGGTAGCTGTTCTTTTTCCCCATTGATACTTTTCAGAACAGGCTGATTGGAAATGATCGTGAAATTGTTACAAGTTATCTAGGGAGCACTTCACTAGGAGAGAGAAAAGGAGGTCTATTTTTAACACCAAGGCTGAGAAAAGGGTGTGCTGAGAGTAGTACCTGTGTGCTCTAAGGGCTAGACTTTTCAGGCTTGGGTTTTTCTTGTGAGGTCTTCGTGAGCGCTTGTGCCGTGTTCTGTGTAATGGGTTCAGGAGTCAGAATGGACAGAGCTTGCAGAAGCTTCTGGACTCAATGTGCAGCTTTCTGAATGAAATCCGGGGAAAGACTTAGGAATCTGCAGTCTATTCTGTGTGGTCTCCAGGGTATTTAAAGCCCTCCTAACACTTTAATAACCACTGCTAATGACCAGGCTGTTTCTGCCAGCAGATGTTTGCTGGTTTTTTGTTTTTTTTTTTTTCTGTTTACGTTTTGTGTCATGCAAAGTAGAAGTTTCAAAGCTTACCATGGGCAGGGCTGGAATACTGTCTCCAAGTTCCTCAGAGCCCGGTTGCGTAAGGAGAAACGTTCTATTCTAAATTCTCTAAGATTGATCTTAAGATGACCTGCTGACTCAAATGCTAAGCAGATCTGTCCCTGTCTCTGGCTTCTGCTTGTCAAAATCGATAACCTTGTGCTTGGGTGTTCAAATGCTTCCTGAAAGTTGAAACATTTTGAAACATTTTGGATGAGAAAGAGCTAAACCCGTCACTTGGAGGAGACTGAGGAAAGACAGAATGGTTCTGATAAATTTCACATCACGGAAGCAGAGATGAGAAAAATCAAATTGTCCGTAGCTCCCATGGCCTCCCCTTTGGTTGGGGGTATCTTGCCATAAATAACTCTTCCTTCCCCAGCCAACAGTATGGATAATCGATAAGGCCGCTCTGCCGGATGGCTCCTGCTGTACTGGGCATTAAGGTACATTAATTTCTTATAGAAATATAAAGAATATGACCCTCAAAAGATGAGTGAAGTGTCCAGTTAGAAGTTAGAGGTTCGGGCTATTTTTTGTCATTGCTCTCTGCTCGCAATGGTGTGTACTAGTTAGCCACACTAGGGGATATGTGACTGGCGACAGGAAGGAGTACCCATGCTCCAACAGGACGGTATCTGTTTTACCCCAACCCTTGCTTCTAGCACGAGACAGAGCCTGGAAGATGGGATGATCCTAGCAAATCAAGAATTTGACTTCAACTAGAATCAAGGAGAGTGTTGGAAAATTCTTCTCATGGCTGATGTAGTTTTCTTCAGAGAGATATTTTTTTTCTGTTTTCTTCTACCTTTGTAACTCTGGTTCACAGAATTAGCATAAACCTATTTTATGAAATGCAATTAATTAATTGTGTATGACTGCATATGTGCCACACATGGAGCGGGTCAGAGGACTTGGGGGAGTCCATCACAGGGTCCTGGAGGTCAACCTCAGTTGGTCAGGCTTGGTGACAGGCACCTGTACCCACTGAGCCACCCACCACTGCCTGCGCCCAGCTGTCTTTTATTTTGACCTACATTTGAGTGGTGACCGGAGTCATGGCTCACATACGAATCAGAACGTGATTTACATTGTACTCTGTCTCTGGGAGTCTCAGCACATCCCTGCTCCCCCTGCTCTTCATCCAGAAGCAAACACAACTTGGAATGTGCCCTTCGCTCTCCCTCTCCTCTGCTCAGGTGATGCACAGTTTCATCTTGCCTGGCTTTCAACTTTATGAGGTGATACCATTCTGAGATTATAGAGGAATCCGCTTTTATCATTAGGGGTAAATAGAGGAGCCCCCTCTATCCCCAGAGTGAAGGGAAGAATCCTTCTTCATCCTCGGAGTGTATTATCTTCAGACAATACCTTCCGAGATGTTTCTTGAGTGCCCAACACTTCCACTGATACGGAACTCTCTGTATGCTGTAGTTTTTTCCTGGCATACATAATTTATAAACAAGGCACAATAACACATTGGCGAAAAAAAGAGTAATTAATAGAACAGTCTTAACATCCGGAACCATATGTTAGACTTATGCGTTGCTTATTACTGGAAACTTCCACCTGATATTTTTAGGTGACAGTTTACCCTTGGTGACTAAAGCTGTCCATAGAGGACAAAACCACAGGCAGGGGCACTGAACCTGCCAACCTGCTCTAACTTCTATCTTTATGTTCTTAAGTCTCATCTGTGTTTTCACCTCTCTGTACTATTTTGATTTGTTGTTCTATACATGAATCCATAAATGATATCATGATTGATGGCCGTGCTTCTGCTATTGGGCAATGTCGGTATGTCTGATTTTGGTTTGTTTCTACCTCTGAATCTGCTTCTAAGTAACTGAGCCTCCTTCTGTACATGTGACAGGGTTCCCTCAAGCATATATTAAGAGGTAGGTGAGGGCCAGTGCTGTGTATCAGTGTATGATATTCTTCATGCCTACGAGATTGTCATGACAGCGCAGTTTCCCCACCCGCCAGTGGGACAGAAAACAGACCACAGAAGCACATGGGCACCAACCCTGCCTTTTATATACATTATTTTTTGCCAATTTTATGAGTATAACATTGATGGAGTGGTATAGTATTTTATGTATCTCTTAGATAAAAGGTAGAGGATGAGATTTAGTGCCCTGTAAGTGGAAAAACCAGTAAACGATTTCTCATGCCTGCTCAGTTTTCTGGTACCTAGGTTTTTGTCTGGGTTAGTTCACTGCTCCTGGTCTTTTCCAGAGCTTTCCGGGAATGTTCAAATCTCTCTGCACCATGAATCACGTGGGAAATGTCTTTATTTTTATTTTTTTTTATTATTAACTTGAGTATTTCTTATATACATTTCGAGTGTTATTCCCTTTCCCAGTTTCCGGGCAAACATCCCCCTCCCCCCTCCCCTTTCTTTTTTTTTTTTTAAATATATTATTTATTTAATGTATGTGAGGATACTGTAGCCACCAGAAGAGGGCATCAGATCCCATTACAGATGGTTGTGAGCCACCATGTGGTTGCTGGGAATTGAACTCAGGACCTCTGGAAGAGCAGTCAATTCTCTTAACCACTGAGCCATCCCTCCAGCCCCCCCTCCCCTTTCTTATCGGTGTTCCCCTCCCCACCCTCCCCCCATTGTCCCCCTCCCCCCAACAGTCTAGTTCACTGGGGGTTCAGTCTTAGCAGGACCCAGGGCTTCTCCTTCCACTGGTGCTCTTACTAGGATATTCATTGCTACCTATGAGGTCAGAGTCCAGGGTCAGTCCATGTATAGTCTTTAGGTAGTGGCTTAGTCCCTGGAAGCTCTGGTTGCTTGGCATTGTTGTACATATGGGGTCTCGAGCCCCTTCAAGCTCTTCCAGTTCTTTCTCTGATTCCTTCAACGGGGGTCCTATTCTCAGTTCAGTGGTTTGCTGTTGGCATTCGCCTCTGTATTTGCTGTATTCTGACTGTGTCTCTCAGGAGCGATCTACATCCGGCTCCTGTCGGTCTGCACTTCTTTGCTTCATCCATCTTGTCTAATTGGATGGCTGTATATGCATGGGCCACATGTGGGGCAGACTCTGAATGGGTGTTCCTTCAGTCTCTGTTTTAATCTTTGCCTCTCTCTTCCCTGCCAAGGGTATTCTTGTTCCCCTTTTAAAGAAGGAGTGAACCATTCACATTTTGATCATCTGTCTTGAGTTTCATTTGTTCTAGGCATTTAGGGTAATTCAAGCATTTGGGCTAATAGCCACTTATCAGTGAGTGCATACCATGTATGTCTTTCTGTGTTTGGGTTAGCTCACTCAGGATGATATTTTCCAGTTCCAGCCATTTGCCTACGAATTTCATAAACTCGTTGTTTTTGATAGCTGAGTAATATTACATTGTGTAGATGTACCACATTTTCTGTATCCATTCCTCTGTTGAAGGGCATCTGGGTTCTTTCCAGCTTCTGGCTATTATAAATAAGGCTGCAACGAACATAGTGGAGCACATGTTTTTTTTATATGTTGGGGCATCTTTTGGGTATATGCCCAAGAGAGGTATAGCTGGATCCTCAGGCAGTTCAATGTCCAATTTTCTGAGGATCCTCCAGACTGATTTCCAGAATGGTTGTACCAGTTTGCAATCCCACCAACAATGGAGGAGTGTTCCTCTTTCTCCACATCCTCGCCAGCATCTGTTGTCCCCTGAGTTTTTGATCTTAGCCATTCTCACTGATGTGAGGTGAAATCTCAGGGTTGTTTTGATTTGCATTTCCCTTATGACTAAAGATGTTGAACATTTCTTTAGGTGTTTCTCCGCCATTCGGCATTCCTCAGCTGTGAATTCTTTGTTTAGCTCTGAGCCCCATTTTTTAATAGGGTTATTTGTTTCCCTGTGGTCTAACTTCTTGAGTTCTTTGTATATTTTGGATATAAGGCCTCTATCTGTTGTAGGATTGGTAAAGATCTTTTCCCAATCTGTTGGTTGCCGTTTTGTCCTAACCACAGTGTCCTTTGCCTTACAGAAGCTTTGCAGTTTTATGAGATCCCATTTGTCAATTCTTGATCTTAGAGCGTAAGCCATTGGTGTTTTGTTCAGGAAATTTTTTCCAGTGCCCATGTGTTCCAGATGCTTCCCTAGTTTTTCTTCTATTAGTTTGAGTGTGTCTGCTTTGATGTGGAGGTCCTTGATCCACTTGGACTTAAGCTTTGTACAGGGTGATAAGCATGGATCGATCTGCATTCTTCTACATGTTGACCTCCAGTTGAACCAGCACCATTTGCTGAAAATGCTATCTTTTTTCCATTGGATGGTTTTGGCTCCTTTGTCAAAAATCAAGTGACCATATGTGTGTGGGTTCATTTCTGGGTCTTCAATTCTATTCCATTGGTCTATCTGTCTGTCTCTGTACCAATACCATGCAGTTTTTATCACTATTGCTCTGTAATACTGCTTGAGTTCAGGGATAGTGATTCCCCCTGAAGTCCTTTCATTGTTGAGGATAGCTTTAGCTATCCTGGGTTTTTTGTTATTCCAGATGAATTTGCAAATTGTTCTGTCTAACTCTTTGAAGAATTGGATTGGTATTTTGATGGGGATTGCATTGAATCTGTAGATTGCTTTTGGTAAAATGGCCATTTTTACTATATTAATCCTGCCAATCCATGAGCATGGGAGATCTTTCCATCTTCTGAGGTCTTCTTCAATTTCCTTCTTCAGTGTCTTGAAGTTCTTATTGTACAGATCTTTTACTTGCTTTGTTAAAGTCACTCCGAGGTACTTTATATTATTTGGGTCTATTATGAAGGGTGTCGTTTCCCTAATTTCTTTCTCGGCTTGTTTCTCTTTTGTGTAGAGGAAGGCTACTGATTTATTTGAGTTAATTTTATACCCAGCCACTTTGCTGAAGTTGTTTATCAGCTTTAGTAGTTCTCTGGTGGAACTTTTGGGATCACTTAAATATACTATCATATCATCTGCAAATAGTGATATTTTTACTTCTTCTTTTCCGATCTGTATCCCCTTGACATCCTTTTGTTGTCTGATTGCTCTGGCTAGAACTTCAAGAACTATATTGAATAAGTAGGGAGAGAGTGGGCAGCCTTGTCTAGTCCCTGATTTTAGTGGGATTGCTTCAAGTTTCTCTCCATTTAGTTTAATGTTAGCAACTGGTTTGCTGTATATGGCTTTTAGTATGTTTAGGTATGGGCCTTGAATTCCTATTCTTTCCAGGACTTTTATCATGAAGGGGTGTTGAATTTTGTCAAATGCTTTCTCAGCATCTAATGAAATGATCATGTGGTTTTGTTCTTTCAGTTTGTTTATATAATGGATCACGTTGATGGTTTTCCGTATATTAAACCATCCCTGCATGCCTGGGATGAAGCCTACTTGATCATGGTGGATGATTGTTTTGATGTGCTCTTGGATTCGGTTTGCCAGAATTTTGTTGAGTATTTTTGCGTCGATATTCATAAGGGAAATTGGTCTGAAGTTCTCTTTCTTTGTTGTGTCTTTGTGTGGTTTAGGTATAAGAGTAATTGTGGCTTCGTAGAAGGTATTCGGTAGTGATCCATCTGTTTCAATTTTGTGGAATAGTTTGGATAATATTGGTATGAGGTCTTCTATGAAGGTTTGATAGAATTCTGCACTAAACCCGTCTGGACCTGGGCTCTTTTTGGTTGGGAGACCTTTAATGACTGCTTCTATTTCCTTAGGAGTTATGGGGTTGTTTAACTGGTTTATCTGTTCCTGATTTAACTTCAATACCTGGTATCTGTCTAGGAAATTGTCCATTTCCTGAAGATTTTCAAGTTTTGTTGAATATAGGTTTTTATAGTAAGATCTGATGATTTTTTGAATTTCCTCTGAATCTGTTGTTATGTCTCCCTTTTCATTTCTGATTTTGTTAATTTGGACGCACTCTCTGTGTCCTCTCGTTAGTCTGGCTAAGGGTTTATCTATCTTGTTGATTTTCTCAAAGAACCAACTTTTGGTTCTGTTGATTCTTTCTATGGTCCTTTTTGTTTCTACTTGGTTGATTTCAGCTCTGAGTTTGATTATTTCCTGCCTTCTACTCCTCCTGGGTGTATTTGCTTCTTTTTGTTCTAGATCCTTTAGGTGTGCTGTCAAACTGGTGACATATGCTCTTTCCTGTTTCTTTCTGCAGGCACTCAGCGCTATGAGTTTTCCTCTTAGCACAGCTTTCATTGTGTCCCATAAGTTTGGGTATGTTGTACCTTCATTTTCATTAAATTCTAAAAAGTTTTTAATTTCTTTCTTTATTTCTTCCTTGACCAGGTTATCATTGAGTAGAGCATTGTTCAGTTTCCAAGTATATGTGGACATTCTTCCTTGATTGTTATTGAAGACCAGTTTTAGGCCGTGGTGGTCCGATAGCACGCATGGGATTATTTCTATCTTTCTGTACCTGTTGAGGCCCGTTTTTTGACCAATTATATGGTCAATTTTGGAGAAAGTACCATGAGGAGCTGAGAAGAAGGTATATCCTTTTGCTTTAGGATAGAATGTTCTATAAATATCCGTTAGGTCCATTTGGCTCATGACTTCTCTTAGTCTGTCTACATCTCTGTTTAATTTCTGTTTCCATGATCTGTCCATTGATGAGAGTGGGGTGTTGAAATCTCCCACTATTATTGTGTGAGGTCCAATGTGTGTTTTGAGCTTTAGTAAGGTTTCTTTTACATATGTAGGTGCCCTTGTATTTGGGGCATAGATATTTAGGATTGAGAGTTCATCTTGGTGGATTTTTCCTTTGATGAATATGAAGTGTCCTTCCTTATCTTTTTTGAAGACTTTTAGTTGAAAATTGATTTTATTTGATATTAGAATGGCTACTCCAGCTTGCTTCTTCTGACCATTTGCTTGGAAAGTTGTTTTCCAGCCTTTCACTCTGAGGTAGTGTCTGTCTTTGTCTCTGAGGTGTGTTTCCTGTAGGCAGCAGAATGCAGGGTCCTCGTTGTGTATCCAGTTTGTTAATCTATTTCTTTTTATTGGGGAGTTGAGGCCATTGATGTTGAGAGATATTAAGGAATAGTGGTTATTGCTTCCCGTTATATTCATATTTGGATGTGAGGTTATGTTTGTGTGCTTTCATTCTCTTTGTTTTGTTGCCAAGACGATTAGTTTCTTGCTTCTTCTAGGGTATAGCTTGCCTCCTTATGTTGGGCTTTACCATTTATTATCCTTTGTAGTGCTGGATTTGTAGAAAGATATTGTGTAAATTTGGTTTTGTCATGGAATATCTTGGTTTCTCCATCTATGTTAATTGAGAGTTTTGCAGGATACAGTAACCTGGGCTGGCATTTGTGTTCTCTTAGGGTCTGTATGACATCAGTCCAGGATCTTCTGGCCTTCATAGTTTCTGGCGAGAAGTCTGGTGTGATTCTGATAGGTCTGCCTTTATATGTTACTTGACCTTTTTCCCTTACTGCTTTTAATATTCTTTCTTTATTTTGTGCATTTGGTGTTTTGACTATTATGTGACGGGAGGTGTTTCTTTTCTGGTCCAATCTATTTGGAGTTCTGTAGGCTTCTTGTATGCCTATGGGTATCTCTTTTTTTAGGTTAGGGAAGTTTTCTTCTATGATTTTGTTGAAGATATTTACTGGTCCTTTGAGCTGGGAGTCTTCACTCTCTTCTATACCTATTATCCTTAGGTTTGATCTTCTCATTGAGTCCTGGATTTCCTGTATGTTTTGGACCAGTAGCTTTTTCCGCTTTACATTATCTTTGACAGTTGAGTCAATGATTTCTATGGAATCTTCTGCTCCTGAGATTCTCTCTTCCATCTCTTGAATTCTGTTGGTGAGGCTTGTATCTACAGCTCCTTTTCTCTTCTTTTGGTTTTCTATATCCAGGGTTGTTTCCATGTGTTCTTTCTTGATTGCTTCTATTTCCATTTTTAATTCCTTCAACTGTTTGATTGTGTTTTCCTGGAATTCTTTCAGGGATTTTTGCGATTCCTCTCTGTAGGCTTCTACTTGTTTATTAATGTTTTCCTGTGTTTCCCTAAGTGTGTTCATGTCTTTCTTGAAGTCCTCCAGCATCATGATCAAATATGATTTTGAAACTAGATCTTGCTTTTCTGGTGTGTTTGGATATTCCATGTTTGTTTTGGTGGGAGAATTGGGCTCCGATGATGGCATGTAGTCTTGGTTTCTGTTGTTTGGGTTCCTGCGCTTGCCTCTCGCCATCAGATTATCTCTAGTGTTACTTTGTTCTGCTATTTCTGACAGTGGCTAGACTGTCCTATAAGCCTGTGTGTCAGGAGTGCTGTAGACCTGTTTTCCTCTCTTTCAGTCAGTTATGGGGACAGAGTGTTCTGCTTTCGGGCGTGTAGTTTTTTCTCTCTACAGGTCTTCAGCTGTTCCTGTGGGCCTGTGTCTTGAGTTCACCAGGCAGCTTTCTTGCAGCAGACAAGTTGGTCTTACCTGTGGTCCCGAGGCTCAAGTTTGCTCGCGGGGTGCTGCCCAAGGGCTCTCTGCGGCGGCAGCCGGGAAATGTCTTTAAATACAGATGTCTGCACCTCACTTCCAGGGACTCTGATTTATTTGTCTGGGGCACAAGCTTGAACATAGGGCCTTTAAAAGCTTCTCACGTGACCCCTGTGCAGTCAAGATCATGAATCAGAGCTCCACATTCAGAAGAGCCCACTTCCTCGTTTCTGCAGCATGATGTGGATGTTACTCTGCAGAAACTATGTCTAATTTCATGTTCAATAACCTTTGGATTATTTTAGAGATGAGTGAATATTTATTCTTGCTAAGACAGTAGCCATGCAATGGAAGTTTTCATGAACTAACAAATGTGTGTGGCATGCATTTTTTTGTCTATAGATGTCAAACTTACATGTCTATAAGGGACAACTGGGAAGTGGCTTATTTATTTCTTTTTCCTTAATGTAGACTATGACCCAAGAGGTCTGCACATGAGCCTGGGAACATGCTGAGTGACACAAGCTTGTGTCATAGGGTCACTTTTGGGGAAAATGGCCTTAGAAGTGTTCTACAGTGCAGGTGGCATTTACATCAGGACCTTTCTCTTGCTGTGATAAAACTCCATGACATGACCAAAAGCAAGTTTAAGAATGAAGAATTGATTCTGGCTTACAGTTCCAGAGGGGGACCCCACAGTAGTGAGGAAGGCAGTCAGAACAGAAAGCTGGCTGATCGCATTTCGTCACACAGGAAGATAACAGTGAACTGGAAGTTCCTGAGGCTGTATAAACTCTCAGGGCCCACTTCCTCTCACGATACACTTCCTCAGCAAGCCTTGGTGCCCTGAGAGTTCCACAATCTCTTCAAATGATGCCACCAACTGGGAACCAGATGTTCACATGCCTGAGCTTATGGGGACATTTTTTCCTTCAGACCATCGTAGCAGACTTATGGGCAGATAAGAGAATGTTCAGAGAGCTTAAGAACCTGCCTCAGGTCTCCCTGGTCTTTAGGGTTAAACCTTTGCTCTCTTCCCTCTCAGTCTTACTCACAGTGTTTCTCCAGAAATCTCTGGAACTTGGAGAAGGCTTCCAGAATTGGGAAAATGCATTATCGGTTGTCTACTAGCATTCTTACTTAATTTGGGATGACCTTCTCCTTTAACCTTTAACCTTTAACCTCTTGTCTTAGTCACCCATGTCTTCAGGTTGCTGTGCATGGTACACGATCCCGGGCTGTCTCTTTGCTTAGATTTATAGCTGCAAGCAAGTGTTCTCTATGGACCTGCATGGATACATCTTGATAGAGACATTGGATGGCCAGGGAGGGAACACCAACTCACACAAACAAAGGAATTTACTGACGTATGTCACAAAGAGCTGTTCCCACTGATAACCCACAATTAGGCTACATATGTATATATCTGTCATTGATTCCATATTCTTGATATATTTTGTGAGATGCATTAATTTGGGGTGTTATAGAGCTGTGCATTTCTTATACAACCTATTTCTTATTAGACACTGAACTTTCATCTCTCCTTTTTATTAAAAATAGATTCTTTCATATAATATAATCTGAGAGTACAGTTTCCCCTCCCTCTACTACTCCCAGTTCCTCTCGACCTTCTCTCCCACCCAGATCTACCCCCTTTCTGTCTCTCATCAGAAAAAAACAGACTTTTAGGAGACAGTAGCTACATGTAATGAAATAAAATATAAGATAAAATAAAAACATCCTAATGAAGTTGGTTGGTCAAGACAAGCCATCAAAAGTAAAAGAGCCCCAAGGGAAGGCACCAGAGTCAAGACAAATTCGCTAGTCCCAGAAGCGTACTGAACTTAGAGCTCTTGGGTGTGTGCAGGGGATGTGGTATGGTCCCTGTGTGTGTGGGTTCAGTCTCTGTGAGTCCACATAACATTTGCTCAGTTGTTTTAGAAGTCCTTGTTCTCCTGGTGTCCTCCCTCTTCTCTGTCTCCCTCACTCTGTCTGCCTCCTTTTCCATGGGGGATCCCTTGGTCCTGAGGGGAAGGATTTTATGGAGACATCTTGTTTAGAGCCATGCATTCCAACATCTCTCTTTGAGTAATGTCAGGCTGTGGGCCTCTGTACTTGTTCTCATCTGCTGCAGGAGGAAGCGTTTCTGATTTCTCAGATGATGGATGACTAAGGCACTGACCTATGAATACAGATGAGTATCTCCGGCTCTTGGGCACCCAAGCAGAGATTTCAAAAGCATCAACCTGTATGATATTTTTTTTTTACTTCTTATTTTGCCCTAAAACAGCAGCTTTGGTTGGCAATGGCTTCTATGTGTGCTTAAGAATGACTTCGAGATTCATGTCCAAGGGAACGGAAGTCTTTCTGAACATGGGTGATTTCCTCAACCCGATGCAGGACTTTGCCTTGAAATGTTGGCCTATGGCCTGTGGATTTTTAATTATGTTCATATTATACTACACCTGCACAAATCTACAGTTTGGCTGTGAATGTCTAGTGAAGCACGGCATGCTCTTAAGCTGTATTTCATGTGAGAACAGACAGTGGCTCGTCAAGGAAGCATCACAATGAGGTTGGAGGTTATATTTTGCCACATTATTATCTGTATGGGTGTCATGGGATAGATCCTTGGGCTGTCATTGGCTCTGCTCTTAAATGTCCCTCAAGCCACATGTTAAAGACTTGATTGTCAGCTGAAGAACTGTTAGGAAGTAGTAGGGCCTTTAAGAAGTGGAGCTCTGTGAGAGAAAGTTAAATCACAATGCAGGGATTGGGGGGGGGGACCTTTGAATCATTGGTTCTGTTGGCTACCTGTTAAAATGAATATAGGAAAATTTATTATTATGATGATTCTTTAGTCGTAGGGTTTGACCCTAGGACTTTACATAGATTAGACAAATATTCTACCCCTGAGCCACATGTCCAGTTCATTCTTTAAGTTCTTATAAGTTACCCAGCTGGTCCTATACTCAGTCCTTAGTCCAGGAAGGCTTTGAACTTGTGAACCTCATGCCTCTGCCTCTATAGTGACCAGGATGCTTGTTGATGCCATTTCTAATCACAGCACTCACTATTGAGATGCTCCCCCGGAAGCTTTGTCCTTAAGTCACCTTCCTTCCCCCTAGGCACATGCATGATCGCCCCTTACTAGCATCCATGAATTGCAGTAAATTCTCCTTCAGTGACTACCAAAGGCCCTTTGAAGCTCGTTCCAGCTTGGCTCAGCAGTGAGTTCTGGAATTCTGGATCAGCTCCAAACTCTTGCCCAGTCTCTGCATTGGGTTTGGCCTCAGGATTACCCGCTCTGCATTCTGGGAAGTAAGCATGGTGTAGTTGAGTGACTGCCACTAAATCTGCCATGGTGCAAATGTTTGCTTGTCTCTCTGATGCTGGTTATTATACTGTCAAGTCATGACTCTTTGCTTGTCATCTTCCATGGAAGTGTTTCTGCCTGACAGGCACCGATTTATCAGAGGCATTGCTTCACTCAGTCGATTGTAGAGCGCTATCCTCTGAGGAATGGCCTCTGTCTTCATTAGGTCAGCTATGTTCAGCTGTGCCAGCTGGCAAGTGGCCATCAAAGCTAGGTTTGTTGACCATTAACAGTTCCTCATAGGAGGAGGGTGTGGGGGTGGTTGCTGGACTCTCTCCCAAGATTTCAGCTTCTCCTACCAGACATTTACCTATGGTTTGGTCCTTATACCTGGCCTCCTATACTAGACTCTAGAGCAATGGTTCTCAACCTTCCTAATGCCGTGACCCCCAATCTTCATGCTGTGGGGACCCCAATCATAAAATTTGTATTGCTGATCATAACTGTAATTTTCAGTTTTGAATCATAGTGTCAATATCTGATATGTAGAATATCTAATATACAACCCCTGTGAAAGGGTCATTTGACCCTCCAAAAAGGTCACAGCCCACAGGTTGAGAACCGGTGCTACAGAGCCTGAGGAAGGTTAATTGAAGACAAAAAACACTATGTGCTTTTGGGGAAACCATCATCTGTTGGGGTGAAATCTTTCTATTTTGGAAGCTTCATGGTTATTCAGGCACCTGTGAGCAGTACCTCGCCTATGCTCTGTAGATAAGCCTGCTGAATTCATTGGTTCCCCTAGTTGAGCTTTGGCAGAATATATCTTGCTTTGTTGTTGATGGGATCTTATAAATGAGAGTAGATGTTGTCTACATATTTCAGGGAAGAAATTTTTGCAACACAGTCCAGTTTCTACAGACAGGCTAAGGGCTCAGCAAGGTTCTTAATATCTTGTTTTAGGCTATCCAACCCCTAAATTTTCTCTTTAAGTGTAGCAAAATAGCTGGCAATGGAGCGTAGGTGTTGAAGTGTCATCTCTTAATGGGTGTAGATGTGCACTCTTGGTGCGCAGTGTTTTCAGGAGGGTCTTCTGTTAGGTTAACTATGACACAGTTCCAAAGACCCATAACCCTTAGCATCACCAAGAACGTCTCCTCCATGTACTTACTTATTTATTCTTTATAAAAAGTCTATATGTATTTCTAACAAGCATTTTTTAAACGAATGATATTTATGAGCGTGATAAAACTTGAGGAAGGGAAATATGACTAAGCTCCATCTACTCTAATTCTTTGACTTAACAGATGAAGTTCTTCGATTTCAGAGAGATTATGCTTTCTTTTAACTCCATAGTTAGTGGTCCAACAAATTGCTTCCAGCCGAACAGTGGCTGAAAGCACCCTTCTCTGTGAGACCCGAGTCACACTGTCAAGGATGCAATTTCCTTGACATTTGTTATCTCAGTGTTTTATTTGTACTGGCAGGTTTCTGTGAATATTTTATTTGACCAATGTCTTTTTTTAAACCAATAACCTTGTTCCTACTATCAAATAAATATTGAATTTATGTAATCCATTCACAACTATATTTATGTTCAATGCCTCCTCCCCCAAGCTCTTTGAAACCAGGGCATGGTGCTAGATAGCTCTCGCTGTGATAATGTTTGGGAGCCTTGTCTGTTCCATTTAAGGTTTTCTAGTGAAGCCTAGAAGAACTAAACCGGATAGAAGAGCTGAGCACTGGGAGTCTGTTTACTGTGAAATACCCTGGCACTCGGTGCCAGTGCCACATTGTGTTGTAAGCCCTTTCACACTGCATTCTGAACATATGCTTTGAGAGCAGTCTGTGCTTCGTGATCAAAAGGCAACGGCCTGTGCTTCCTTTCGTTATGGACTTAATGCTCGCATCCACCCAAAATCATAGGCTGATCGCTAATGCTCCCTGTCATGGTCAGAGAAGCCTGCAGGAAGTAATTAGGGTTTGATAAGGCATGATAGAGCTTTCATGATATGATTTGTGATCCTGCGAGGACTCAGGTAGAAGGTCACTGCCCACAAGCCAGGAAAGGAGGCCCACAAGGCCAAGACCTGCTGGATCCCTGCTGGATCTTAGTGTTGGACTTCCCAGACTCCAGAGTTGTGAGGACATTAACTATTTTATTACACCACCCATTCTATCGTGTCATGCCTCTGTTGGAGCCTGCGACATTTAGCCATCTGTTTCTGTGTATGCCATTGTGTGTGTCCATGAAATGGACATATCCCCGGGGCTCTGTCTTCCCTGTCCATCAGGAGCTGTGAATGAATTGTCATTAAAGCCTTTCATTGAGATTTGGGAGGAATCTTCAGATTTCCTATGTGAATCAATGGTGGGAAGAGGCCTGGTGCTTACTGATTTGTTTATGTAAATGCTTAACAATGCTATTTTGTGTTATGTATACAAATGGTCAGTCATTTGTTTGCTTTTATATAGTCATATATATTATTTTAATGGTATATTTCATAATATATTTTCTAATAGGTTTAATAATATATTCGATGCTATATTTAATAATATATTATATAAAATAATATACAATATACGCTTACATGAGATATAAAATTAGATCTGTTTTAGTATATATTATCATTTTTATATCCCTGTACCAACTGTCTTGTCTACCTTTCAATTTCTTTCTTTTTTTTTTTAACCGTTATCCATGTACTTTTGCGAAACCCTTACCTATACAACACAGGACCCTCACAGTGTCCCCACCCTCATCCAATCTGCTATGCCTATCATTTAAAAGTTATTTATTTATTTGTATATATGTGTCTTACGAGTTTATTCGCAACATGTTGTGTGCTCACAGAGAGTAGAAGAAGGCGTTGAATCCCCTGGAACTAGAGTTGTAGACAGTTACAAGCCCCCACGTGGTGCTGGGAACTGAACCCAGGTCCTCTGCAAGAGCACTGAGTGCTTTTACCTGCTGAGCCACCTCTCCAGCCCCTCTGTCATTTACTTATGGAGAATAGTCTATCATGTATAGATCTCTGTAGAGACACTAACCTTTTCTTTCTCTTTTCTTTCTTTTTTAAAGCTATCTATTAATCTTATTTTTGTTTTTCTGGCTCCTGGTCATTTTGCTGAAGTTGAAATCATCTAAGGTCACGGCTTGTTTTGATGCGAATAGATTGGGTGCAGTTAAGCCTGGGTTACAGCCAAGAACGATCTCACATCAAGTGCCTACAGGACAGGAAGCACTGCCAAGGAAGTGGCAGAGTCGAGCTTTGTTCTGCTCGCTGGAGTTTCTCTCTCCAACACGTTTTATGCGTTGGCAATGGGAGCCTTGGTTGCTGTTGGTGGAATGCAGGGAATGCAGCATTGTTAAATTTTTCTTTAAATTTTTAAAAATATTATAAAAGAGGATTTATTAGATGGGCAAACGTGATCAGCAGTCCATCTGTAGCCATCTACCTGCTGGAGTGGCTGAGAGCCCAGTTGCTGTTCAGTTCACAAAGCTGGATACTTCAGCAGCAAACTAGCTCTGGAGGTCTGGGTCTCCCGGGAGAGCCTTGGTGTTCAATCTATGCTGGAAGGAAGGGGAAGCAGAAGTCCTATGTCAGCAGAGGACAGCAGCAGCAGTAGTAATCCCCATAAGGATTCAGGAAGAAAAGATGGTCTTTTATATAAAGACCCCCCACTTACTTTCTAGGAATTTTGGGGCTAACCTTTGTGGCCTGTGTGTTTAAATATGTAAATGAGTAGAATAGAATAGTGGTAAATAAGAATGCATTCGCCTGTGTTACGAAGCCTGTGTTATGTGAAGGTTGTTATTCCAGGCTCTGTAAGGGAAGTGTGGCATCACAAAGGCTGTGGACAATCTGTTTTGTTTTGTTTTTCAAGACAGGGTCTTATTATGTAGTTCTGGCTTGTCTCAAAACTCACCATGTTTTGGTTTAGAACTCAAAGAGATCTACCTGTCTCTGCCTCCTGAGTGCTGGGATTAAAAGCATGTACTGCTAATTGCAGTTGGTAAATGGATTGCAGGACCTTTCCTGCTATGAAGGGTAGGAGCCATATGATTTGATTTGGCCAATGAAATGAGAACAAATGAGAAGGCCACCTTTAAGAGCTAGCGTATGATCTACCAAGGGTTCACCCATTGCCACTTTAAGTGGAAGCATGAAGCTTGAGGTGGAGCCTCTGTCTTTGTGAGTTCTTGATTGACCATGGTAAGCCAAATTATAACCAACTCATACAATGCATATGTCTTAAGCAATATTCTTCTGTTGGCATTTGCGACTATGACTGGGCACATCCAATCAACCCAATCTATTCTGTTTACAAAGATCAAGGACATGTTCACTCAGAGAGCTTGGGATTTACTAGGGTAGAGAAGACACATTTACATAAAGAAGAGAGATCCGACTACTCTCTACACTTCCTCTTTAGTCTCATTAGTTACTGAGCAAGATGGACACTTAGATTGATCATGTTTTTAAGTGTATTCTTGAGACCATAGTTTCATAAAGCATATTTTTTTAATGCTTCTTTTGGAGAGTCTCAGGTCATAGTTGATCAAAACACACAAGGGCTTATGATTTACAGTTAACTGGCCAATAGATGTAATAGATACATTACATATTTAATTTGAAAAGCACCGTCATTCATAATGGACCTCTTTACTATTAACTATTCTTTATTTTCTATTTCTACTCAACCAATCTCTTTACTATTCTTTCTATGTCACAATCTGCAATGAAAACTTATAACATTACATATTTACTGTATGACATCTACTAACCAAAATTGCCCTTTATCTTTTTGTGATGTGGGGGCAGCCTGCCTGGCTATACACTCACAACTGTTATTGGCTAACTTGGTAATTCATTCCTTAATGGGTAATTTGTTCAACAAACATTTATTGGGCATCTGGTGAAACCAGGCAGAGCTCTAGATCCTGCCTGGGAAATAAAAGGCAAAGCGGAGTCACAGACTTCATGAATCTTATTTTCAGTAAGGAAAATGTATGACAAACAAGCAAACATACGAGGCGCAAAGTGACATCGGTGGTGAGTGCCGATTGGAGACAGCCAATGACGGAAATGAGATGGCAACTGACAGGTACATGATTTCAGAGAGGGAGTCAGGAAAGGCCAGGCGACAGATGAATAAAGAATGAGAGGAAGTGAAGGAGCGCGTCCCCCAGGGAGGGGATGTACTTGGCCCTCTGTATCTGCAGGTTTCACTCCTAGTGACTTAAACTCAAGTTAAAAGCGTTTGGGGAAAATGAGAGTGCACCAGACGTGTGGAGATCCTTTTCCTCGTGGCCATTACTGAGTCATGTGATATACATGTTTTCACAGTATGTAGCTTGTATTGGATAGTATAAATAATCTAGAGATGGTTAAAAGGGTAAGGAAGGATGAGACTGGAGTGTATACAAACACTGCACCATTGTACACCAGGGGCTTGAGCAGCCTCAGATGTTCATAGCTGTGAAAGCTCCAGAGACAGTGTCGTAGAATACTGAGAGAGCGCTGTACCCTGTAAAGCAGACGCAATGACGGAAAAGGCTCGGAGGTTACAGAATGTACAGAGGACAGGAAGGCAGCCTGCAAGAGATGTGACCAGGAGAGGAATGGGTAGGTGACATGATAAAGTATGATCCTGAAGTAGCTTGCAGAGGACAGGAATCAAGTATGGAGACTAGATATGAAGCTTTTGTGTGGGTCTATGTAGACAAAATGGACTTGGTTGCAGTTAGTAAATGGAAGCTGTGAGGCGGGATTAGCTCAGGATGTGTTTGTGAAGGGTGTCAGATGCTTTGAGAACATCAGCATGGTTGATGAGATGGTTTTCACGAGGAAATAACACTGTTTTAATATGCTGTTACCTAGATAGAAGAACGTGGCCGTTGCCTACATGAGCCTAGAGTTCAAGCCTAGGTATGAAGAAGTCAAGCTGGATATTCAGAGCATTGGTGGACGTTTTTTCCTGAGACAGGTCTTCTTATATAGCACAGGCTGGTTTTAAACATAAGGTCCTCCTGCCCTTGTCTCCTGCATGTTGTAGTTAAAGGGGTATACTTTCTTGTCTACTGTCATTAGCATTTAACGTCATTAGTATTTAAACCTACAGGGTTGGTTGAAATCCCAGGGAGAATGAATATAGAGGGAGGGGAACTGAGTTCTGCCCACGCTCACAACACTTTTAGTTTGAGGAGATAAAGAGGAACCAGTTGAGAGGTCTGAAGAGTTGGGCGCCAGACGAGAGAAGTATCCCAATGCTATCTGAAGAGCTGAGAAAGAGGGGGCGTGATAACCATGAGAGTGGATGGCCATGACACCTGAATGCTTTCTATGTTGCTGTGGGGACTATGGAGCCAACAACAACACCAGGACCAGTAAGTGGGTGGGGGAAAATTTTGATAAGACTTGGTTCAGGAAAGAACAAAAGATGAAAAGAATCTATGGCTCTTGAGACATTTGGTCTTTGGGGTGGGAGGTGGGAAGGAGAAGAATGTGGAGACAGGAAAAATTAAAATTGTTTTAAAAGATAGAATCTCTTTAAATCTTTAAAAACTATTTTAATTTATTGATATGTGTTCATATATCTGTGTGTGTGTGTGAGAGAGAGAGAGAGAGAAAGAGAGAGAGAGGGAGAGAGGGAGAGAGAGAGAGAATATGTTTATGTTGATGTCAAACAACACTGGGATTTGTTCTCTCCTCTTACCACATGTGTCTTCAAGCCCCCTAGCTCAGGCTCAGCTTGCCCACTGAGTCATCTAAGCAGTCCAAAATTTAGCTGTTGTTTTTGCTGTTCTTAGATGGCACCTATTCTAATATACTGGAAAATTGACGGGCAATATTTTGTAAAAATAAAGGAGTTGATTGAGACCTCTTTAAGGCTACAGGAAAGATGTGAAATAAGTCATTGAGTGATGACTTGGCTATTCAGGCTGGAGCTCAAGCATGGAAAGTTCTAGATATGTGCAGTACACATCGGTGAGTGTCCGAGGTCTGTGCAAGATGCTGCGATTGTCTCCTGTTTGCTTCTGCGTTTGAAGAAAATGCAAGTCAACATCACCAGCTGTGTCCAAGGGAGGGGTGGATGCACGACGTACTTTCCCTGAAGTGACATAAGCTGGCCAAGAAAGAGTGGGCAGATCGTTTAGTGGGGCTGAAGGCCCTTTGAGATTTGTGTTATATCTTTGAAACAAAACACGCCAGTGTAGTTGTTTATTTTCTCTCTGCTTGGTGGTGAGGCAATCTGAGAAGAATCAGATTTGATGGTGATAGCAGTTTTGCCAAGTGAATAATGGGAGGTAGGGATGTGCAGAGATCGGGGAAGATGAAGGAGGTGACTCTGGGGAGACAGTGTATGCTGGGCTGGGAAAGAAGGCGATGCTGAGGTAAAAGAGGCGGTCCATGAAGAGGTGATCAAGTCGATTTAGAGACCCTAGAAGTTGAATTGTTCAAGTCGAGATACTGGAGGGAATGAGCTGGAAATACCTTTGAATTGAAAACTTGGCAGCTTTTCTCCAATTTAATTTCAAAAAGAGACATTTTAAAATCGCTTGCTTTCGCTGCGTGGCTGGGGGAAATGTACTTTTCAAGTATGAGTTCAACTCATTTTTGTACCAGTATATTCATGCTGATATTCTTGGGTAAGTCATTCAAATTAGTCAACTATTTCTGTGTCTTCAACCATAAAAGGAGACGAGTGAGGAGGCCGAGCTGAACGCTCAGTGAGCCTTGCGTCCCAGCGAGTGTCACTGCATGGTGGCAGTGTGACTGGCAGGCCAGGATTTCAGGGCTGTCCTTGCTGTTGGGCCACAGAACCTCATCCAGGGAGATAAAGCTAGGAGATAAGGTCTGAGTTGGCACAGTAAAGGGAGCTTTTGGCAAGTCACATGTGAGCGGCCATTAACTAGATGTCACCTGTTTGGTTGTCAGTCAATACCAAAGTTCTCCACTCTAGGTTAGTCACACATTTTTCTTGAGAAGGGTGGGTGAGTTCAGGCTGGGGAGATGGCTCCGTTAGTAAAGTGCTGGAAACGCAAGCATGGGGGCCTGGGTTTAGATCCTACTCATCTACCTTAGAAACTGCACATGTGGCTCGTGCCTTTTATTCCAGTGCTGGTAGAGGCAGGGGGATTGCTGGGACTTACTGGCCAGCCAATCTAGACCTATGACACATCAGTCAGGGATTCTATCCCAAAAATGAGGTTTAGGAGCCATTGAGGAAGGTAACCCAATGCTACCCATGTACAGACACACAAACACAGACATACATACACAAACACACACACACACACACAAGCACACACACATATAGAGAGAAACACACACAGAGAAACATACACACACATACAGAGAAACACACACACAGAAACACACGCCCAGATGCACACGCATACATACATGCCCATGAACATGTACACCCTATATCTAAACAGTTTTAAAAAATTAAAAGAAAACTTGCTTCGATGTAAATAGAGCTAGGATGGCTCCTGAGGCCCCACTGCTAGCTGGGAGCTGTTGGCTGCTGACAGCTACTCTTTCCAGTTCGTCAAATTGGGCATGCTTCAGCGGATGACTTCACACACAGGCACAGAGAAGAAGCATTAGCCTGATTCACCGGCCTATTAAAACTTTAAAGTTGGGCTTATTAAACAATTGAGAGAGAAGGGTAGTCTGGGGGATGTTGGAGAATTTGGAATAGGGCACCAAAGGGGAATGGGCATGAGTAAAATAAGTCACAGACATGTATGAAATCAAATATAAAATTGCTCTAGAAATGTAAAACTTTCCTCCTCAAAGCTATGGAAGTGGTAAAACATGTTTCTGTGGGATTTGTATTTAAAGTAATAGGTAAATCTTATTATATTTATAATATCTTGGGTATCACTAGCCAGAATGAGTGCAACTGAAGATCTGCCTGGTACTTTTACGTACTTTTTGTTTTTAGGGGAAATTTTCCCTAATCGTTACCATATGTTGAACGGAAGCAGAGCCATCTGAATTGAAATTGAAATGTGATAATTACCACTTTTATTAAACATCAGGCTGGCAAACCTTGAAAATATGCCCTCGGCATCTCGCATGGGTGCTTTTGTGTTTCCATGTTTTCCTATTCTTTCTACTCTATTTTCTTTTTTTGAAGAGACGTTGGGTCAGGATTATAAATTTCCCCCTTTTTTTTTCTTTTGTGTGTCTATGTGCATGAGTGTGCACATTCACGTGCAGGTGTGTGCTCCTGTATGTGTTTGTGTTGATGTGTGTCGTAGGCCAGAGGTCAAAGTCAAGTGTTTGCTTCAGTCTTTCCACCTTATATTTTGAGACAGCCTCTCATTCACAGAGCTTAACAATTCAGCTAGACCTGGTGACTGGGGATCCTAGAGGTCTGTTATTGTTCCCCTCCAACACCCCAGCACCCACTGGGGCAATAGATGCCCACTCTCCTGCCTGATCTTTTTATGTGGTCCCCAGGGTTTGAACTCACGTCTTCCTCCTTACATGGTAAGTACTTTACTGACAGAGCCATCTCCCGAACACCCAGATTCCTCCCTGCCCTGCATTATTGTGTTTTAGCAAATAGATACAGGTCTAAGAATTTAACCAGGGGCTTTATCCCAAAACTACTGAGGGCAAGTGTGTCTTAGTAACCGTGGACTGATGCTCCACTGGTGCACGTTGTAAGACAGATGATATACAGTCCCTTAACCCTTGACTGTTGCTTTAAGTTACCTTTAGAAAGAGGTTCAGTCATTGTCCAAGTGATCAATCCTCGAAGAGGACCTGATAAAATGTCGCTTTTCGGCCCTTCAAGAGAACAGCAATGACGGTTAACAGGCAAATGTCCTTTCGGTCATCAGGGTGTCTGTTTTTCAGATCCTCTGCCTAACATGGAGGATTTTCAAACTGACTCTTTCTGAAGGGAAAGGGAGTGTGTGGTGCTTAAAATCCATGTCTGCCCATTTTAGGGACTGAGACTAGAGTGGCTTCAGCCAGGACTGAGGAATTTGTCTTCATGTGCAGGCGAGGCTTCAAGACTTTCAAAGAGTGGGCAGGGTTTTCAGGAGAATGGTTGCAGCAATGCCCAAGTTGACTGTCTCATTGCCATCTTCAAAGTGAGCTTACTTTCCTTCCTTTTTAAGATTATTATTATTATCATCATGATCATCATGATCATCATGATGTTATTATTATTATTATGTGTGCATACATGTGTGTGTATGTGTGTGTGTGTGAGAGAGAGAGAGACAGAGAGAGAGAGAGAGAGGCAGAGAGAGAGACAGAGAGAGAGACAGAGAGAGAGACAGAGAGAGACAGAGAGAGAGACAGAGAGAGAGAGACAGAGAGAGAGACAGAGACAGAGAAAGTGTTTGTGTACACACATGCATGTGTACCTGCAGAAGCCAGAAGAGCTGCCATGTTGGGTGGAGACTGGGGACCACGCCGGTCCTCTGCAAGAGTAATAAGTACTCTTAACTGCTAAACCATCTTTACCGTCCTGGAAGTACTTTTATCTCCAATGGTGTGCGGCATGACCGACCGTAGGATGGAGCTGCCCGTGAGGTTTGGTCTTTGCTCTGCCTCCAACTTCCACACTTTTACAGTCAGAGGGAGACGATCCTGAATGAGGCCAAGTGTCTTCAAAGGCTTTGTGTCTCTTTTGAGCCGTCTGTGTGTTATTGCTCCGAGGCTCAACCAGGAACTTCAGGCCTCGCTACATTCTAATGGGAATTGCATTTTCTATAGATGCATTTAATTCAAGCTTGTCAAAAAGGTTTTTGACTTCAGGTGCCTTTAGGCTCACTTGGCATCTCTCTTTCCAGAAAGTGGGATCTTCAGGGAGAGCAAATGCCTAGAGCATGCTCAGTGGCCCTCCACTGACAAGCTACAGTTAGGGCAGTGTTATTTTTGTCTTGAGGTATTAAAGTTAAAATTCCAAGGGAGTTGCAACTTGGGATTTCCCTTAAGTATTTAATTTTCTGAAAGAGCAGTTTTAAAACTGAAAAAAAAAACTACACTGAATAATTATATTTTACAATCTACTCTCAGTATTTTTGTTATTCCTCATAGGCTCATCTGTTTTTGTTATTATTTGGGGGGAGGTGGGATTTTTTTTTTTGAGAAATACTAAAATCTCTGAGAACAATTTGTCCTGGGTTTAAAAACTCTTATCCAACCATTCTGGAATGGACATATTTGGGAATCCAAGAGTGTTTGGATTTTAGGAATACAATACACCTGTGTTTTAGCAGAGCCTGTGGCACCCTTTAAAGGCATACTTATTTCTACAGCGAGCTCATAGCAGCCAAACAAGGGTTGTGTTTTCTATTGAATCATGGTCCTGATTTATGGCCATGCCATCATGACCACGCCAGACTACAAACTGCAACAATTACACACACGCACACACGCACACACACGCACACACGCACACACACGCACACACGCACACACACACACACACCAACAATCGGGAGCTAGTCCCTGTTTTGCTCTGAATTCACGATTACCATGTTTGTTAGTTTATTTACAAGTAAATCAAGGCCGTGTTTATGGCCAACCGGATGCTTTGTTGCTGAAAACCTAGTTCAGAGCTCATCGTCATCACTGTCATTTGGGAGCTTCCTGGCAATGTAGAGCTAAGGATCTGCTCAGACTGCATTTAGAACTATCCAGATGATTCCCGCACATGTTAGACACATGTATTTATCTGTTCTCTGACAGAGTACAACTGTATTCATCATCTGCTCTCTGACAGAAGGCACGAGGCAGGAGATTTCTTCCTTCTGAGCTCTACAGGTTGCAAAGTCCAAGAGCATGGTTCCTGACTCTGCCCAGCTTCTGGTGAGGGACCCCTTGCTCCACTGCCACACAGTGAGGCCATCACAAATAAGACTGTGCAAGCTCAGATCTTTCCCTCCTCATATAAAGACACTATTGCCACGCTGGGGGTCAAACTCTCCTGACCACGTTGGGTTCTAATTATCTACCAGTGACCCTGTCTGTCAATATTATTAATATAGGAATTGGAGGACCATGATTTCAACCTATGATATGTCTTACAGATTAAATCAGCTTCAAATCAGTATAAAGTTTCATTTGAAAATACGCAAGTCGATACTACGCCGAAGGCAAGGTTAGCGTCACAGTAACAACAGTTTGGCTGTGTTCTCCGGCTCTCAAATTTGCTTGCATATCGCATCCCCGTGGCATTAAAAAGCATCTAGTTGGGTTGGGGATTTAGCTCAGTGGTAGAGCGCTTGCCTAACAAGCGCAAGGCCCTGGGTTCGGTCCCCAGCTCCGGGAAAAAAAAAAAGGAAAAAAAAGCATCTACTCGCGCTTTGTTCCCATGAGTTCAGACTTATCTGCTCTGGGTGGGACCTGAAGTACCAGAGATTTTAAAAACTCCCCAAGTGGTTGTAATTGTACCTAGGGTGGAGGATGGCAGGATGCTGGTTAGCTATAGTTACCACATTCAGACGGACTGGATTCAAACCCTGCCCTGGCCATTCATGGGATTCCTAACCTTAGGTGGTTTGTTTGTTTGTTTGTTTTTAGTCTATGTAGTTCCATTTCCTCAATTTGAGCATGGATGGTAAACACAGGACCAATGTCTCAAAATACCATTCTAAGGAAAAATGAATATGGTATATAAAATGTTCAGAATGGCAACTGGTTGCTGTGTTGAGGTGGTGTAATCTCTAACCACCCCGGGAATTTACAGGCAAAGGTTCCGTCTCTAGGATAGCGCATTGAGAGGTGCTCTGGGCTTTTAAGAGCTAGGGTGTAGTGAGAAAACTCTTAGTCATGTGAGAAGACCTGTGGAGAGGCTGAGCCCTTGGCCTAACCTCTCATTTCGTGTTGACTTACACAGCTCCTCCTTCTCCTACCATCTGCTGTGTGCAGAAGGTGAAGAACCAACGGGGCAGACTCATCTTGGGTTTGGAAGGACAAACTATGAACTAAATGAAATTTCCCTTCTCTTTATAGGTACACTACACCAGATGTTTTGTTACAGTAACAGAGAGTAAACATGTGTTATAGCACAAAAGTAAACATTTACTGTTAGCAGTTTTAAACAGTTTGTCACCAGGGTTGGAAGCTGTCTGACTCAAATACATTTTAAAGTTCTTAGACTTTAAGTCAAACCAGGTACAGCATGGCACCAGCACAGCCGTGGTGTTTACTGGTTTTATTTTTTTCCATGTCTTTATTTATAAATCAGTTCTAACTATTTTTTGAAGGTAGGGAGTGTGTGTTGGAATCATGCAAGATGTGTGTCCCAAAGACCCAGAAGTTAAATCAAGAAAATTACCTGAGGAATGATTGACAGCTAACAGATCGACCAGAGAACGTGCTTCCCTAGTTCCACATAACAGAGTGAGCCATCCTTAAATTGGAAATCCTCACTTTCAGGGCAACGGAACCCATGTCAATCTTGCCTAAATACCTGGACTTTCACACGAATCTACACTAAGAAAGTATATTAAAGTTTGTGGTTGGACCAGGAGAGAGCCTGCTAATCTTACTTCCCAGTGGAATTACCAGCTTTTGTCTTACTTTCTTGTGACAATGACACAGTCGACAATACTGGCTGTGTTTGTAAACCACAGCCTGTTTCCCAGGTCCCTTACTAGACGATTTCACAGAAACTTTACACTTGTTTCAAATTCATCTTCTGTGGGCAGTTCCCTGATTTCCAGTCCCTTATGCAGCATCCACTCTTACAGACATGGAGACATACTTTTCAATGTACTACCTTTGAAAGAAATATTGGATCTTTTGGCTGTGCAAAAGCATTTTTGTTCTTTGCTCTGTTCTTTAGGCATTCATTGGCTCTGTCTGCCTTTGGTTTCTGTTGATGTTGCTGTTGCTGGGGGAAAAGGGAGGAGCGAATGCAGCTTCTGATGACTCATGCTAGTCCAGGTACTTCACTCACAAAGAACAGGGAGCAACATTTCCTACAGTGTTAAAAGTCAACCAGAACCTGCGATAAAACGCTCACCAGAGTGAACCATAACCTCATTTCATTCACGTATTCACAACTGATATATTCAACAGGATAGATACACCTGAGGTAGCCCAGTCCTTAAAGATGTGCAGTGGTTATGTTTATATATGTCTGAATGGTGATCACACTTGATGGGACCTGACACCAACCATGATTTTACTTTATCTTCCCTGGAAGTGGTCTGTCTTTTCTTTCCCACAGAATTGAATGGATTGCTTGTTTATCTGAGACATAATGCATGTCCAAGATTAAAGAAAAACAAACGAAAAAAGAGAAAAAGAAAGAGAAACTCCAGCTAAGACCAACTTGGCCTGGGTCAACATTCTTGCTCTTCCAATGTTCTATGTTGGGTCGCTACCAGGGTTGAACAAACCCCTTTAAAGTCCTCACCCAGAGAAGAAAATTTGGTCTACAAGAGTGCTGTGTTGCTGAAATAGAGAAATATACTACAGAACTAAGGGTTTCAAGAGGAAAAGGAAATCCAATAAAGGGGCGAACTCTCTCCACTCTCTCTGTATGTCTCAAACTTTCCTCCAAGAAATTGCAAGTGTTAGGATTAACACTCGGTAGCCCCACGGTAAGGCTGGTGGAACCGGCCCTGGAAATGCTCAGTGCCTGAGACTTGATGATCAGCACCGAGGAGGAGAGAAAGGCTGAGGACAGCCAGCGTTTTGGTGTTTGCCCTCCAGAGTTGGCCAAGCCTCTGAGGTCAAGGCAGTCCTTTGGAAGGTGGCTCTGTACCTCTGGGAAGCCACCTGTCTTCTCACTAGCAATGCCACAGAACTTCACAGGTTAACTGCTGCCAGCCTGAGTGCTAAAAAAGGAGGGATCCAGGAAGAAAAGGTGCGCAGAAAAACAGTGAAGGACACTCACCCTCCAGGGATAAGCTGTCCCAGCAGATGGCATGAGGGATAGAGGGGAAAGAGCAGAGCAGCCACGAGGCTCCGCCCTGCGGTTTGCAGTGATTATCATTGTAGGATCCAGACTCTGGCTTCTTTTAAAGGTAGTGGTTCCCAGAAATGAGGTAAACACCAGAGCTTCCTCCTGTTTTTCTACAAGCATCAGTGGCATTTAGAAATTGGAGGCTTCTGGAAATACTTATGGGCTTAAACACACACACACAAACACACACACACACACAAACACACAAAAACACACATACACAAACACACATACACAAACACAAACACACACAAAAACACACGCAAACACACACAAAAATACACATACACAAACACAAACACACACACAAAAACACATAAACACACACAAACACAAACACACAAAAACACACATACACACAAATACACACACAAACACACACACAAACACACAAAAACACACATACACACAAATACACACACAAACACACACACAAACACAAACACACAAAAACACACATACACACAAATACACACATAAACACACACACAAACACAAAAACACACATACACAAACACACAAACACACACAAAAACACACATACACAAACACACATACACAAACACAAACACACACAAAAACACATGCAAACACACACAAAACACACATACACAAACACAAACACACACAAACACACGCAAACACACACACACAAAAACACATACACAAACACACACAAACACACGCAAACACACACACACAAACACATACACAAACACACAAACACACACACAAACACAAACACACAAAAACACACATACACACAAACACACACACAAACACACATACACAAACACACAAATACACACACACAAACAAAAACACAAAACAAAAGCGAGCAAACAAAGAAAAAACCCTCAAAGTCCTGCCGTCTTTGCTCAGAATATTTTTAAAAATGGTTAACAAAACTCTGTCAAACTTCCGGCTGTTGTTTGTTTGTTTGTTTGTTTGTTTGTTTGCCATGTGCCATGTCTGAGCCCCTAATTACTACCCTGTTTCTGCTTGTAGGGCCAGACATCTTCAAATGTCTGGTCTCCCTCTTAAGTAAAAGGCTGAAGGCTATAAAGTTGCAAATGATAGGCCTTTTGGGGATATAAAAAGCCGGGCCCACAATCAGACAATAACCAAACCTATTTATAAGACAGGCTAGGAAAATCTTTACACTTCCAATGAGTCCTCTAATGACAACTGAATTCAACTGGGAATTAAAGAAGTTGCACCTCGGGGTTGGGGACTTAGCTCAGTGGTAGAGCGCTTGCCTAGGAAGCGCAAGGCCCTGGGTTCGATCCCCAGCTCCGAAAAAAAAAAAAAAAGAACCAAAAAAAAAAAGAAGCTGCACCTCTGCCCTTCTGCACCCCTCGAGAATGAGAATGGGGGCTGGAGAAACAGCTCAGTGGTTAAGAACACTGTCTTCTTTTCTAGAGGACCCAGGTTCAATCCCCAGTTCTCACGTGGCAGCTCGCAACCTCTGTAACTCCAGTTTCAGGGGACACAATGACTTCTTTTGTCCGCACACATGCAAGTGAAATACTCATACACATTACATAATAAATAGAGTTAAGGTGTCAGCTCTTTTCTGTTAAGAAAGTGAATGTAAAGCAAAGGGGTGACGTGTTACCACAAATACTTCCCGGATAACCCAGGTGAGGTTCTCTTCTCTCCTAATCTTGTTTGCTTCTGTGGACGAGATGCACTTAAGCTAGAAGTTCCTCTTTGGCTGGAACTAGTCAGATATGAGATGACTGACAGAGTAGCCTGCAAAAATCCTATGCTTTACCATGTTGCGGTTTGCATGTGGAGTGGTGCCAGGCAGTGCCAGGACAGCGGTGGTGTCCACATTCCCAGACAACATCTATCCTTCTAAACCCTCTCTTATTACCTAACCACTGCCCCACCTGACCATGTCTTTTATTCCTTTACAACCTCTGGCCCTCCCAGAAGTTGAGAATATACTGTTAACTTCTAGTTTTCTCTGTGGGCTCACAGGTTGGCGTTTTCCTTTCTCACAGTCCCCTTTCTCAGTGTGTTCACTGACTGCTCCAACTGTCCATGTCTCACAGAAGCTCACGTGGCCATTGGGGTGAATCTCTATTTTTCTCAGAGGCAGATGCCTTCAGCGTCTCGGAACAGTGGGGGAGCAGGCAGGTAGGCAAGCAGGGCAGGCTGGGACAGGATCTCTGGTCTTTATTTGTCTGACCGAAGTCAGCAGAAGAACAAGATGTCAACGGTTCTCCCAGAACATGGCTCTGTTAACTTCGATCCTTTGCTCAAATTCCACCTTCAAATAACAAAGCATTTTTTACAGCATAAATCCGTGCCCAACTCCTGGGATCACATATGACGTTATCACATATCACATATCACATATCACATATGATGTTATCACATATCACATATGACGTTATCTCTGTTTATCTGCAATGTTTGCACCTTGCTTCTTTTTACGGCGCCATCACGGAAGGAGACTCGGCCCTTGCCTTAGCAGCTGGGAGCTGAGGATGCAAGCCAGGAGCTTGCACAGTCCAAGGCTCAGCCCTGACCTTGTCCTTTACTCCACCCTGCTGATACACGGTACCCTCTACATCCGTACTTTTCCTTTTGTGTTTGTCTCTTTCTTTCCTTCTTTCTTTCTTTCTTTCTTTCTCTCTCTTTCTCTCTCTCTCTTTCTTTCTTTCCTTTCTTCCTTTCTTCTTTCTTTCTTTCTCTCTCTCTCTCTCTCTTTCTTTCTTTCTTTCTTTCTTTCTCTCTCTCTCTCTCTTTCTTTCTTTCTTTCTTTCTTTCTTTCTTTCTTTCTTTCTTTCTTTCTTTCTTTCTTTCTTTCCTTTTTCTTTGGAGCTGAGGACCAAACCCAGGGCCTTGCCCTTGCTAGGCAATGTCTAACTGTCCTCAATCTAGCTGAAAACTAGCTTTGTTTATTCAACTCCAGCTTTCATGGTCATCTTACCTATTCAGTGCAATTTACATCAGTTATTCTTGTGAGTATGTCAGGAATATAGATGGACAATGTTGGTGCCTTTCCACAGTGCCAGGGAATATTAAATGACAGTGACTTCACAAGCCATATCAAGACTTTATATCAAGTACTACACTATTTCGCTTGGTGTGCTTGCCAGTAATTAGTCACAGGTTCTTTTATTCCAGTCTGAATATTACTTATAGCTTTTAGATCACATTATTAATGTCACAAGTAACTCCATACAAATGTAGCCACAGGTATGCATTACACACACTGTAACACATACACACATGGTTCAAAGAGGCATTCCTGAAGGCAGAAAGCTAACATAACCCTACCCAGAGCTGTTCTGGGAGGCACAGAGATGAGACCAGGCACAGGGCTTGGCTCAGGACACAGACTTGTTCCATAAGGCTTATATGGCAGGCCATTTAGAGTGTCACTTTATGTATGGATTTTTTTTTTTTTGGTTCTTTTTTTCGGAGCTGGGGACCGAACCCAGGGCCTTGTGCTTCCTAGGTAAGCGCTCTACCACTGAGCTAAATCCCCAGCCCCTAGAGTGTCACTTTAAAGTGGGCTAAAGGTCACTGGCACAAGTAACTGTAAGCTGAGCCCAGGGAAAAGGGCACAGGACATTTACTGGGACATTTTTCCCTGGAGGAGGCTTGTAACAATTGACTAGTGGGTTAGACTGATTGTCACATCATAGTCTTGGGTCCCATTGTTGTTTGCCTGTTTATTTTAAGTAGTATTGGGTGAACAGTGGCGCTATACTCCGTCTGGTGTGCCAAGGTCACACGTCCGACTTTCCAATATAATTCTGCTGTGTCCACATGAAAACACGGCCCTGATTTAACCTGGTAAATCCACAGGTGTATTCCTTTATTTGTGTAAGTTTTTATCGCCTGTGCCTCACAGCTCATGCCGGGTAGATGTCCAAATAAGACATCTGTCATTTACCCTCTGCATTTATACTTGGGACTTCGGTAACTGCTCATTTATGAGATGGAGTCATTCGGGCACAGCCCAAAGTGACAACCTTACGTAATACAGTCATGGCAAACAGAGCCCAGCCTGTCTCCACAATCCCATACTACTTCAGAGCACAAATGTGTTTTACTGATTCGATCAAATGTGTGCATGTATTTCTGGTTCCTTAGTTATCTAATTAACAGTGGAATAAATTTCCTTTCTTTTGAGATTTATTTTTAGAAAGATTGCTGACTTAAAAGGTATGTACACTTTATATGTGTATGTATATATATACATATATATATATAATTTGGCTCTCTATGATCCACATATATATGTACATGTACATAACCCATTTTTATGTATATATATTATATATGAATGGGAAATACTAGAAAAAATGTTGCATATGTACGACATAGATTATTTTCTCATCATTGTTCTTTAAATAACACATCAAAACAATGGTTTACATAGCATTACATGGATTGGACCTGGTATATAATCTAGACATAATTTAGCATATATTAAAAGATGTATATAGGTTACATACAAATACTATGCCATTTATGTAGAGAGGATATTGATATCTACTGGGGTCATGGAACCAATTCCTCAAAGACACTGGGGAAAACCCATAGTCAAACCGTCTTGTACAATTTAACCATCTTTTTTTCTTTGTGTGGGTATTAAGAGTTGCATTTTTTTTCAGAACCTAATAATGCTAGTTATTGATGGTCTTTTCAGACATTATAATTAGGATAAGTAAAAACTTATTATTGACCGTCTAGATGGTTCAGCGGGTTAAGGTGCCTGCCATCCAAGCCTGGTGATGTGGGTTCAATTCCTGGAACCTACTCCACAGAGCTCTCCTCTGACCCCCATATGTGACCCACTACATATACACATTGTGTCTGTACACACTTGGTAATAAATATAAAAATATATATGACTATAAGAAGCTTTTTTTGAATCACAATTATTTAGTAGCAAAGTCAAAGTCTTAGATCTCTGTATATGAATTCTCTCTTCATAAGTTTGTTCCCACAGAGTGCTTTCTTTTTTGATTTCTAATAGCTGTGCCTGTCATGACCACCAGCGTCAGCCGGTTTTGCAGAATAGCAAAGGTGCTCTCCAGTTTTCTACTATTCCTTTAACACTAGTTTTGTTTTATTTTCCTTCTTCAAAAATACTGTATTTTTTAGCAATTGTATACATGATTACTTACTGTATTTAAATCAGGCTCATCCCTCCTCCTACCCCACGTCCTTTCTTATTCCCCCAACTCACTCTTAAATTTATGACTGCTTCTTTAATTACACCCATATTTGTTCTCTCTCTCTCTCTCTGACACACACACACACACACACACACACACACACACACACACACACACACACGCACACACCCTACTGAGTCCATTTAGTATGGTTTACTCATTAGTTTTGTGTAATCATGTCTGATTGTGTGTGTGTGTGCGTGTGTGTGCGTGCATGCGTGCGCGTGCGTGTGTGTGTGTGTGTGTGTGTGTGTGTGTGTGTGTGTGTGTACACATATGGCTTTCTCTACACTGTTCCCAGCTGGGATGGTGTACATTCAAACCCTTTCCCACGCAGAAGTTGCCAAAGTCTTGGGAAATGATGCTGAGACCTCACACCTAGGTTTGCTAGGTGCCTTGCATAATTATTTGGTGTTCAAAGTCTTCACATTGCCAGTCCCTGGATCCACATGCCTTCCCCTCATCCTCCTCCTTACCTTCTTGAGCCACCCCAGAGCCATATTTTTATGCAGCAGAAGCATACCTGGTTTGTTCTTTTTCAAACAGAAGTTTCAGTCTCTTCTTGAATGATTATTCTCTGTATTAATAGTGAAAAGCAGAAAATGGAGATTTTTTTTTTCACTTGGCCATTTTGGGAAGAGAACGGAAGAGGTCCTTTGACTCCCCGATGTCTTAATGATTATTCTTTCATATAAATGTTAATGGTTTTGTCAAGTATTAAGGAAGGGCCTAGAAATGTCTGTATTTCTGTACCATTTTCTAATTCTGGGGAAAGTTGGCATCTTTGTGGTCTAAACCCATTTGGCCTCAACTGGCCTCAGCACAGGTTCCAGCTTTCCTTAGTCCTTTATTTCTTTCAGAGTCTCAAGGGTAGGATTGGAATTCTCAATTCTCCCTCCAGTGGGCTTCTTTCCTGCTGAGCCTGCCAATGGCTGTTAGGGTCCATGACGTCCCAGCTCAATGTGACAAGAGCCCTTCTTCTTACTCTCTGAATGCAAGTTTCAACTTCATCTTTCCTTTTGGTTCTGTGGATTTCTTTTGGGTGGTGGAGTCTTGCTATGTAGTTTGCACTGACCTGGTGCTTGCTATATATTCCAGGCTAGCATTAAGCCTAGGGCCAATCCTCTCGTCTCAGCCTCCTGGGTGCCAGGACTATGGTATATGCTATCACACCTAACTCATGCTATCTTTCTTAGTGTTTCAGAGTTAGCCTAAGTTCATCCTTTCCAAGGTGTTCAAGAGTTAAAATCCAACACAAAATAATAAAAAGACCAAAATATAGAGTGTTACCTCAACTCCAGAGAGGAGGAATGACGTTTCAGCTTCATCTGGTAATTTCTCCAAACCACACAAGACCATATGCCCAGCCACAGTGGTAAGGTGTGGGCCTTTACTCACCTCTACGACTTATAGCATGTGTGCAAGAAACATGAAGCCTGTGGAGATCCTGGGATTTACGGATTATGAAATAGGCCCTACTTGTAGATTCTGTTTTTCTAGAAGACTCTCAGGCAGCTGAATCAACTGACAACATTCACATGAATTCCACAATGAGACAGACCAGGCAAGTCAAGGCTGTCCGCAGATGGCGTTTTGCCCAAAAAAGAACCCAAATTATTTCCTTTCCCAATTTCTTAATAATTAGAAAACACTAATTCTGATCTGCCTTTCTGAGGAGAAATGGCTCCTGGGAAAAGTCAGGCCACATCCCCGGGGCAGGAGAACAGTGGCTGAAGCTATGGGCGAGGTAGCCATGACTCCTTTAAAGCAGAGTGCTTAGGTCTCTCTTTAGGCTAGATGCTGTCTGGCCTTAAAGATATTGTGCTAAATCCACGGCTTAGACATAGCCACAACCATGATAACAAAGACAGGGATAAAAATGGTAACAGCTAATGCTTTCTGAGAGCTCAGGTATCAGGCACCATCTGTGTATAATTCGCCTTATTTAGTAAACAAATTAAAATACAAAACTGCAACTATAAAACAAATCGAATAATACTATCCTGTAGATCTTACAGTGTCCCCCAACTCATAAAAATAGCCTCCTTTTCCATCCTTGAGGGGACACGTGACTTTGGTAGTTGCTACAGTTAGCATTCACTGTTTTTATTGTGTTTTTGCCAGCCAATCTCTCATACCTGATGTACCTGGACGAAAGCTCATTTATCCATCATTTTTTTTTCTTCTTGAGACTTGTGTGTACTTAAAATACAAGAGGCCCACATTAATTCTCATGCACAGTGCTGCAGCTGCTTGTCTCTCCCGAAGCTGGGGTTGTTGTCTCATAATAAACCAGGCTGCAGAAACTTTACGATGTTTGTCCAGGCAGAAAACCTTTCTGGGAGGATAATCCATTCAGCACGCAGTGTATAATCTGAAGTCCTTGATGTAGACCACTGACTTACTCCCTGTGGAATCCGCTCTGGGAGGACCCACCACCGCAGAGAACATGGCTTTTGTAACCAGATGGACTACGGTGAGGGCTGTTCTGCCCATGACCTGGGATGAGCTCTGTGCAGCACACTGGATGCTCCAGAGAGAGTGATTTAAGAGTAGTTTATCCTTGTAGCAGTAAAGCATGAAAGTAGGGAATCAGAGAGAGAGAGAGAGAGAGAGAGAGAGAGAGAGAGGGAGGGAGATAAAGAGAGAGAGAGAGAGAGAGAGAGAGAGAGAGAGAGAGAGAGAGAGAGAGAGAAATAAAGAAAGGTCTGAACCTCCTGATGGCAGCCACTTCAGTATTTTATTTTAATAATCATGTTAGGTTATTATGATTACCTTAATTTATATGTGAAGAAATTATTGCCCAGAGTGGTGAAGGGACTTATGCAGTGTCCTCCAGCACCAATTAGTAAAGCGGATGTGTCAACATAGTACTGTCTGGCTCCGCCAGGTTTGGGCTCCATCTATGAACAGTGAGCACCTAGGTCCCAATATGACCCAGGAGCCAGATCCTGCCTTGCCTCAGCAAACATACAGAATGTTTGAGAAGAAACTGAGCTGTGCTTAGCAGGCAGAGGCTAAGCCTCAGAAGGGTTACAGTGAAACCCGCGAGAGAGAAATTTCCTGACTCATAGCATGTTAGTTATCGTTGCTTCATCTCTCCATAATGAGGGAAGTTTGCCTTCATTAGACTCTGTCAAATTCGTCTTCTTCTCCCCCCCCCCATCCTCCCTTGCTGAGGATGCCAAAGCTGTGGTGTTTATTTCTGCTCCTTTTCCTTAGAGACATGCTAAAGTCACTTAGCAAACATCTCAGGAATAAAATGTGCTAAATGATCTCGGTCTCTGCAAAGATTCCAATTCAGCCTTAAGTCCACCCAGCAACACAGCCTAGCTGACCAATTCCTGCCTCCCGCCCGGCTGCTAAGACTCTCTGGGAGACGAAATGGTCTCGTGAAGTGAGCCGGGTCTCAGAGGCTTCTGCTTAAGGACGCCAGTGCTCTCCACTGCTCTCAAGCATCAGGGGGTTTCCTCTCATGGAGTTTGGCTTTGCTGTTTGTGAGAACTGGCTGTTGGGGTGCTCTATGTGTGTACCTCACTCCTGACTTCCGAAAGGTGCACAGAGATCACATTTATTCTGAATTGTTCCTACCCTGTGACCTTGGCTGTGACTCCTTGCTTCTTTATTGAGGAGCTCACTCTTCTTTGCTCTCCAACTTTCTCTTCAACTTCCCGGGTACACTGTATCAGAGTGCATTCAAGTCTTTTCTGTTCCTGTGCGGATCCATTTCACAACTGATTTGAGCCATGATTTTTGGATGGAGCATCTGATCTTCTGGTTGCAACCATATGCCTCCATATTACTACCCCCACAAATGCCTGCATGCACGCATGCACATGTACAAACACATTAATAATAAAAGAAAAGAAGATTTGAAAAATATAGGGACGGTGAGAGTAATAGAATACCATGAGGTAGCAGGCTATAGATGCACAGGACATAGGTGGATTTTAGTAATAATGGTAACAGGTAGGAGATTCCTGAAGGAAACAATGAGGGAGAGACCCTTTGCATAAAACTTGGAAAGGTAAACCTCAACAATATACCCTGTTGCGTTTTGAAAGAAGGAATCACAAAGTTCATGATAGTGGCTGTGGAGTGGTGTGGTGAGCACAGGGGTGAATGTTAGCAATGCTCTCATGTCTGAAGTTATCCTATCCACCTGTGTGCTTATGGTTTTGCCGATTAGAATTCGTCTCCAAGCCAGTAAGAATCTTAATTGGGTCACCCTTGAAAACCTGGTGCCCAGAGACGCACCTAGCACCCAGCAAGCATTTAGGAAATGAGGTTGCAGGTTGACACTCATGGCTCTGGGTCCAACCATCCGGGACCAAACTGAGTTGCTTCCAGCGAGCATGTGGCAACGCTCCTATTTGGGGGAATAGTGATAAGAAGGGCAGAAGGAAGGGGACATTGCTGAGTGACTGGGACCCACTAGCGTACAGTTAGGTGGGTGGAGTTGGATGGTCGTGTGGAAGCCTCAGGTTTCTCCCCAAGTCCTTTGGGCTCCCCAGACAGTGGCAGCCTTGGCTGTAACAGCAAAGCTCGCTTAGGTGATTACTGGATCAGGAACTCTTGTCCTAGCGGAGGTCACCTTCACTTTTCCAGGGTCTGAGGTGCCCTTAGCTTGAATGGGCATTTAGGAAGGAGAATAGAGGCCAACTCCATCTGTCTGTGCAACCTGGCTTCATTTAGCCTGTATGGAGCTCCAAGCTGGGTCTGCGTTTCCAGGACTGTCCATTGCATCTGAGGTCGCTCTGGGATTTACAGTCCCTTTCAAATATGGTGGATTCACATGCAGCCCAGCCCAGGCCAGAGAGCTTTAATATTCTCTTACTTCAAAGAGAAGGTTCATACTCTAGCTGCAGCTCGCTGTGGTTTTAAAAGCTAGTTTGTTTCTCAATACTTGGTTTTGTTTTCTGAGACAGGGTCTTGCTGTGTGGGGTTCATACTGCCCTTGAATTTGCAGTTCTCCTGCCTTAGCCACTCCAGAGCTGGGTTTATAGTTTTTAATGGATACACTAGAATGTAAAAATAATCGTCTTATAAAATAAATAATAATGCATAAGAAGTATTATTATATAAAATTATTTATTTTAGAAAGTAATAAATAATACAATAAAAATAAGTAGATAAAATAAGAATTAGTGATGAAATGTGTATATGTTATGTATTTAAAGTATATCAAGCATCTATTTCTTTCAACCACTCATTATTTCTTTGTGGCGAGAACATTTGAAGCCCTTTATTTGAGCTGGTTTTGAGATAAAACATTTCACGGTTGCTGTCTCTAGTCACCTGACTGTAACAGCACACCTGGACACTTTGCTACTTATGAAACTGAATATGTTAAAATGGTTTCCAATTGCAGAAAATTGCAGCAGTCGTACAAAGAGAAAGAGCTCCCACAATGCCCCTGGTCATTGGCATCTAAAAGCCCCACAGCACACTTCTTACACATTATGAGCTAATATTGAGACATCATCCAGTGCAAGCCATGGCTGTGTTCCCCACATCTCCTTAGCTTTTGCTGGATGTCCCTTTTCTACACCAGGGTCCCATCCAGAGTTCTGTAGTATTGTCCTTTAGTAATTGTGTCTCCATGTCTTCTTGGGTTTCTCAGTGGACAATTCTCAGACTTTTATTTCTTGGTTTATGTTTGAGACAGAATGCCTCTGGATAACAGAATGCTGGCCTGGAACTCAGTAGGTATATAGATCAAACTGTCCTTGAACTTGAAGCAATCTTCCTGTCTCAGCCTTCCAAAAAATGGTGTGTGTGTGTGTGTGTGTGTGTGTGTGTGTGTGTGTGTGTGTGTTAGGGTTTTAATGACTGTGATGAAACACCGTGACTAAAAAGCAAGTTGGGGAGGAAAAAGGTTTATCTGACTTATCCTTCCATATCACTGTTCCTCATTGAAGGAAGTCAGGACAGGAAGACAGGAACCTGGAGGCAGGAGCTGATGCAGAGGCCACTGAGGGATGTGGCTACTGGTTTGCTTCCCATGGATTTCCAGGCTGCTTTCTTGTAGAACCCAAGACCACCAGCACAGGGATGACACCACTCACAATGGTTTGGGCCCTCCTCCATTGATCAATAGTTAAGAAAATGGTATACCTCCCAATCTCGTGGATGTATTTTCTCAATTGAGGTTCCCTTCTTTCAGGTAACTCAGTTCCTGCACAGTGTGTGTGTGTGTGTGTGTGTGTGTGTGTGTGTGTGTGTGTGTGTGTGCATGCATGCGTGTAGGGGGTTGGGGTAGGAGCGGTAACTGTTGGCCTTAGAAGCAGAGCACTACAGGTGCGGCTGAAGACTTCCGTGTCTCTCTCAATTTATCTCCATTTATCTCCAAAGACAACCACTATGTTAATGTGCTTTAGAGCAACTGTACAGTTGCCTCGCATATTTGAAAATAAGAATATGATTCTGCAGGCACAGCTCTCTAGCTTACCACATACCATTTTAGTCTTTATGTGGCTCCAGTTTATTTACTTGAATTTCTAAATCTGATTTTGTCCATCTGTCCACTCTCTAGTTCCTCAGCATGCTGTCCTTTCTATATTTTCATGGCCATCACAGGCAGGCTTGTAAGACTAATGAAGTACTTCTTTTTTCGCTCATTAACTGGGAATCTCACATTCCAATGTTGTCCCTTGCTGCAGTGGCTAGAATAGCCTAACTTTCTATGTTTGGGTGTGTGTGTGTGTGTGTGTGTGTGTGTGTGTGTGTGTGTGTGTGTGTGTGTGCGCGCGCGCGCGTGCATGCGTGCGTGTATGCCTGCCTGCCTGTCTATCCCTTGTTCTGTATAACAACCCATTTTGGAAGTAGCTGAGAGGGCAGAGCTTGGAGAGAAGACAGAGGACCTGTAAGCTGTCAGTTATCTCAACTGTGGCTTTTCTGTCACAAAGGTCTAGCCTTTCCAGTTTATATAAAGCTCTGTGTTGGTATGCTTGCTTAATCATACAGCGAATTCTCCAAGTTACCTGATTATTCATCAAGAGCCAGTTTGCCCTCTAAATATTCAGCCCACAATTGTCTTTTAATTGCCACCAACACACACACACACACACACACACACACACACACACACACACACACACACACCCCTCCTCAGTGAAGTGGCTGTACCACTATCTTTAGCCGCATTTGCCTTGCCTTAACACTTCTCTCCTTTTAAAGGCATCTCCTTTGCTGTGACACTGTTTACTTTCATTATGCCTTAATTATGGGACTCTGATAACCACAGAAGAGCAGGAGGGGCAATAAGTGGGGGTTTGTGGGTGACTATGTGTCAGCTGGAGGCAGAGATGTTTGACAGCCATAGCATTTGTTCCTACAAGTGTCTTCCAATTACTGCCATGTGATTGCTGTCCCCAGCAAGCGAGGGAGAGGAGCCAGCCTCTTCCAGCCGCTCAGACACTTTCTCACTGGCTGTGCTTTTGAACACCCCACCATTCATCTTTCCTCTGATGTGTCTTTGACGGTCAGTTTGAGCATCCGATTTCTTCTTGGATGAGTGAAGACTGGCCCTAGGTGGGAATATGTTACTCGTCTCAAAAGGTAAATGAAGAAGCAGAGAGAAGCCTCATCTACCCCAGGAGCCATAGTGTAAGCTGAAGAAAACTGTATTTGAGCAGCTGTGAATGAATACAGTGTGAATACACAGAGCCTCTGCTCTGTGTGTGTGTGTGTGTGTACATGTGTGTGCATATGTGTCTATGTGCATGTGTGTGTGCACATGTGTGTATGTGTGCACATGTGTGTGCATACATGTCTGTGTGCATGTGTGTGTGGTGTGCACGCGTATGTGTGTAGAAGTCAGAAGGCAACCTCAGCTGTCATTATTAGGCATCTTCCCCCCTTTTGGAGACAAGGTCTCTCACTGTCTATGACTTCACTAAGTAGGCTAAGTGAGTTAGTCAGTGAGCCCCCAGGGACCTGCCTGTCCCTGCCTCCTATCTCACCATCATTGAGATGGCGAGTGTGTACCACCCAGCTTTCCACATTGGTTCTTGGTTTCCAAACTCAGGTCCTCATGTTTGTGAGGCAAGAGCTTTACTGGCCAGCCATCTACCACCCCACTCTTAGCGTTACCAAATAGTTATCAATGCAAAAATATGTTTGGCTGCAGGTAATAGGAAAGGGTTTCTGTGGTCCTCTTGACACATTCCATTGCTCCAGACTTAGGTGAGTTTCTGGTATGTCATCTCATGCACAGATCCTTTCTCCTCCGTTCTCATTACTGTTTTAAGTTACCGCTTCATGGTTGCAAAATGGCTGCTGCGACTGCTAATATTCCCAGAGGGCGGAACATACCGTGCTGGGCATAGCTCTCTCCGTCAGGATAACAAAATATATACAGACAACACCCCAGTAGACATGTTGCTCTCCCTTCTAAATGCCCAGTGACGTCACATGGCTGCACCAGTTTTAAAGCTCAGAAAGTTGGCAATTCAGTTGACATAGTAAGATGTCAAACAAAGCAGAGGGCTTTAACCAAGAAGTGCGTACACACTGATGGGGCCAATAATGCTAATCACAGCCTTCTATCTATCAGACCGGAGAGATGGCTGTCAGGCATACATATGAACAAACGTGCTATCTCCTGTACAGCTGGGGGTTCTGTGTGGCACGCCACCTGAGGTAGAAAGGCAGGAAATGCAAGGACACCATCTACGCTGACACACTTGCTTGTTGACCTTGCCTTGAAGGATGTTAGTGGAAGTGAAGTAATCTTGGTTTATTTCAGAAAAACTTCTAATGTTTTCCTTCCCAACAAAACCCAACCTTGAAAACAATGGCAGGAAATATAGACATCTGAAGCAGAGCTTATTAATTCATTAGACACTCACAGAATATGCGTGTTCTGGGGGCCTGAGGGACAGCGATCTGATGATAATTACCACTCACGCTGAAAACAAACAGTGAATCCTCTAGTGGGCTAAGACTTCCAGTGTCCCTTGCCTGAATGTTGCAAGGAGAAAAGACTTGATTCCCAGAGGTTTTCTTTTCCCCCCTAATATTGGGTACTGCTGTGGGACAAGCCACAGAGCCCAAGCTGGCACTTCTCATGGGTCTCTCTCTTGTGTTCTTGCTCTGGTATGGGAGCTGGGACTCCTGAATATGGCTTCACCATGGGTCTTGGTCTTTGATAGTCTAGTGGCTTGGTTCTGAAGCTGTACATTCCAAGACATTAAGGGGCTTGTTAGAAAGTGCCTTTTAAAAAGACATGGCCTCGGGATAATTTTGAACTTTGGACTCCCCTGCCTCTATCTCTCCAGTTCTGGGACTACGGGCATTGCTTTTTGAGTCTTTGCTGAGCTCCATGGGTCTGAATGGCTATGGGATCCTTAGGGGGTTCACCAGAGAGTCCTGTCTTCCCAAGTCTCCAGAAGGCCACAATTAGCAAAAAGACCAGGAATGAAGAGGTGGGAAGAGGGCGGGTGCCTTCCTGCTGTAAACTAGCAATTTTCATCATTCCCTGCCTTGGCCTATGTGGCTGCTGCTACCTGGAACATCCCTCCTCGCTGTCTCTGCCTGGCAGACTCCCACACTCTCCCAGATGCAGCCCAGCTGGTGACTTCTTCATGAAGCCCACCTCATCTGTCGGCTTGGGTGCTTCATTCGTCCTCTCCACCCACAGTTTTGTGCTTGTCATCCTGTCTCTGCAGAGCCTGTTCCTTCCTGGATTGTGGCCAGGGACTCACTCCTAGCCTGGTGCTCACAACAAAGCAGAATACGTGTAGAAGCTGGAAAGCAGGAATGCACGGTCAGCCATGCCAGTGCATGGTTACTTTCTCAGAGGATACACAGTAGTTATCTTTGATGTCTTAAACTCTCCCTGACCCAAAGAGGACAAGCTAAAAATGTCAGGCTCAACTAAGTGTGTAGACTTTTCCAGAGTCAAAGATGGGTAAACTAAGTGTGGCCCATTTTCCTGTTATCTAAAAGCAAACCCTTTTGTCTCCTCTCAAAGTTACCCCATCCTCACCAACCAGTTTCAAACCCTTGTCCTAGAAGCTCTGTTAGGGTTACCAAAACACAGAGCCTCTCCTTTCCTACCCCTGGTTCCTGGACAGTGCAATGAACATCTCTCACCCTTTTTGGGGTCTGCTTAGCCTTTGGCTAAGATGATACACTCCTGTTCTGTTCATTTCCTGTCTTAGGAAAGGGGGGATGTGTTGAGAGGGGTGGGGGACATGTTGAGCATCTTGGCAAAAGCACAGTGCACTTATCTCAGCTGTGGGGGGCTGGCTATGGCAGGCATGCTGTGGAATGTGGAGAAGAGCTGAACTTTGAAGCAGGCACAGCTGTGAACTTAGTTCTTTTGAAGGTGTGAACTGTGCAATGGTATTGCTTTTCTTCGGCCAGACGCACAGAAGGTCAGAGTCTGGGGCAAATTTGTTCCACACATATGTCTTGACTGACCTTCACAAGATCTATAGAAACAGTGGGGAAAACTTGCTAATGTTTGACAACCAGGAGAGTGTATGTAAAAGCCTACTCTTCTGGTATCCCCAAAATCTGCAAGTTTTAGCAAAATTGAGCTTCAGTCTCTAATGTGCAATACTTGCTTATTAATAAGCAAAAGCATTCCCTTGGGAATAACCATTCCCAAGGACAAATGGGAGCCCCCTCTCTTCCTTCATCCTCTGAGAAATTACACCCTACATTCTTTCAATGGCAACTATGTACCTCTTCCTGGATAAATTATTCTAAAAGATGAGTCTTGTGTGTGATGTTAGACAACTTAGTGCATGAAAAATCTCATGGGAGGCTCCTCGAGGCAAGCCTGGCAACTCCTATGAGCCATTTTGTCTTACAGAGTTTAAGAGAAATGAGCCAATGGTCAGTTGTGTTAACTAGCTTTATATCAACTTGATATGAGCAAAAATCATAGTAGAGGAGAGAACCTCAATTTAGAAAATTGCCTTCAGAAGAATCTCTCTCTCTCTCTTGTCTTGTGACTCTGGCTTTCCAGGCACATACATGCTGCTGCACCAGGCTCTGTGCGTTTCAAGGGCTCTGACTCAGGCCCTCAGTGCTGTGACACAAGCACTTTGCTGATTAAGCCTTCTCCAGCCCCCACTATTCCCACTTTATAGATGATTACACGGAGGCTAACGTGGGTTCTCACTCACCCACTGGTGTATCACCAGCAATGCCAGGCTATCCCTCTGAGCAGTGTTGGAAACAAACTTCTTAATAGGTTCCTAGTGGCTCAGTTTAGGTGGAATCTTCTAGCTACCAGCTTACCTCATCAACAGTGAAATGTCCTGCTTGACAGAAAACCTCACAGTAAAAAACAGTATATATACCTCAGGCTGACTTGTCCTCTTGGCATCTCTCTGTGTTTCAAACCATAAAGTGCTCACAGGGGATGCCTGGGTAAGGTAGAAGCTGGGTGTTTGGACCCTCCTCAGCAAGCAAACCCCAATCTCTTGTCTCAGAGGCAGAACCAGCATAGAATATGCTACCCTGTTGGTGATGGGCACTTGTAAGGGAAGCTTCAGTACAGGCATACTGGAATCTGACTGGACTTCTATTTCTTGGAATTAAAGCCCCAGCCAAGCAGAGGGTGGCCATGTGAGCCACATCAAGAGGCAAGGAGATTGTTTGAGAGTGTCATTATGGAGGAAAGAACCTCATGGGGCTGGAGCTATAGAAATGGCAAGAGTAAGGGTGGATTGGAGAGGGTTGTGAAGTTATAAAAGACCAAGTCTGGTAGAAGAGGGACAAGAACATAAGGGCTGATGGGAAGGGAGTGAAGACTCATGAGTTCAGGTTCGAACTCTGATGTTCGCTTGAAGGTGTTTAAAGGCTATTGTAAGACCTCTCTTCTCAGCTCCCTAGCTTGCCTTATACACGTTCCCTGAGTGAATTTCTTAGCTACTCAATACATATTTGCTGGTTAAATGAACCTATCTGCAAATAAGTAGCATTCCTTCCTACAACTTACCAATCAATGTCAAACCAATTGAATCAAAGCCAATAGGGACTGGGAGCTTGTATTGATATTTATCGATTCCTAGCCATAGATTATTCTGATCTGTAGCCAGATATGAGAGTTGCAGGTTCCATTTTAATCTAATAATAGATGAAAGGTATATGGACAGCTCTATCTACTATCTATCATCTATTTATCTATCATCTATCTATCATCTATCTATCTATCTATCTATCTATCTATCATCTCTCTCTATCTATCATTTATTTGTTTACAAAGAATTAGGTCTCATCATGGCCTTTTTTCAAACAATGATTTTTGTTGTCCCACTCCTTTCCCCCATTGGTGATTTGGATAGGTTTGGACCCCCATAGATCCATGTGTTTGAATGGTTGGCCCTAGGGACTAGCACTATTAGGAGGTGTGGCCTTGTTGGAGGAATTGTGTCACTGTGAAGTGGGCTTTGAGGTCTCCTATGCTTAAGTGCTGCCCAGTGTGGAATTCCAGTCTCCTCTTGGTTGCCTTTAGATCAATATATAGAACTCTTGGCTCCCCAGGCGCCATGTTCAGCCTGTAAGCTTCCTTGCTTCCTTCCATGATGATAATGAGCTAAACCTCTGAAACTGTAAACCAGCCCCAATTAAAGTTGTCCTTTCTGAGAATTACCTTGGTCATGGTGTCTCTTCACATAATAAAACCCTAAGACATCCCATTCTCCGTGTTCTCTTGTACGTTCCCTTCCATTCTCCTTTCACTTTCATGTTATACACAACCCTTTGCTCCACTCACAAACGTCTCTGTGTCCTTTCAGCGTCTCCACGTGTGGTGTTCATTGTGATTCCGGCTCTATGCCATTTCAAGTTTACTCATTTCATTTACTGATTCACCTCTATACTTCCCGTGTGAACATCTGGCACAATAAATACTATAGAACAAGACAACGTTTTAGGGTTTTGAGAACTGAAAATTAATCTCAGCAGTGCCTGCAAGCGGTAGACAGGAGGCACCGTGCTTCTGAGCCTGCGTCTGGGCTGTTTGCCATGGATGCCTTGCATTTCTTCACAGCACAGGACTTGCTACTTCCGAAGGGGGCGCTGTTCTGAACGTGAAGTCAGACCCTGCCAGGTGACCCTCTGGACTCTCAATGTGCTTCCTCTTTGTTCCCAAGCTCCTTTTTTGACACAGACTTATGTTTTCCCCAGATTCGTGTGAGGAAGCCATACCCCCAAATGCATTGATATTTGAATAAAAGGCTGTAGGGACAATTAGATTAGGATGGTGTAAGGTTGTCGTGATGGACCATATGACAATCATCTTTGAGGGAGGGAGCAAGACCTCAACAGAACCTGTCCCTACTAGGACCCTGTGCTTGGACTTAAAACTAGGATGGTGTGAAACTAAATTATGGTAGACCAGTGTACTCTCTTATCCTCTAAACTGTGTTTCTTTCCATCTTCCTCTCAGCTACTTCCCCTCCAGCTGCACAGCTGCAGTTGATCTCTTGGCTATGATGAATCTTATTGTGTGCAGGCTGAAGACATGACCAGCTGCAAAGGAACTCATGTGGCAAAGGATCGTCACTTTCCATTGCTTCAGGATTCCCTCTTCTGAGGCTTGGGAGGCGGTCTACATAAGAAGTGATTTTCTTTGTCAGCTGGTCTGGTGTAGTTGATAAGAAGGTCGTATTAAATCTTCTATGTATCTGTCTATGACTATGTACTTCTGGAAGCATTCTGTCCAATGATGTCACGGTTCTTTAGAAGTTCCCTTCCAAAGTTGGGAAAGATTCCAACTCCTGATTCAATGGCTGCTGCTATTTTTCTATCCACTCATTTTTTAAATTCTGTTACTTTACCGAAACAGATTTACATAAAATTGTGAATATATACACAAGAAATATGAGCCAATAAAATGAAAGAAAATCAAAACCAAGAGTTGAAAAGGAGGCCTTTGAAATCTCAAAGTTGACCTCACTGACATGGAGAGAGCAAGGGGTTTCGTTACATATTTTCCTGTTGGGTTACTAAGTGCTGGTTACTGGAATGAAGGTTTGGGTTAGTCACAGAACTCTACAAGGTCATTATTCTCATTCCTAATTCATAGATTAGTAGCTGACGTTCAAGATCATGTGATGAACCCACAGTAGGGCCTGGGGTATAGTGTAGTATCCCTGACCATGGAGTAGTTCATGAATTGCTTCTCTCATTACTGTGGCAAAATGGCAGACAAGAGCAGCCTAAGGAAGGAAGGGATACAGTGCATCACCATGGGAAGCCATGATAGCGGGAGGAAGATAAGAGAGCTGTCATATGTCCACACCAGGAAGCAGAGAGAGAGAGAGAGAGAGAGAGAGAGAGAGAGAGAGAGAGAGAGAGAGAGAGAGAGAGAGAGATTTGCTTAGCTTCCTTTTTTTATGTGGTCTTAGACTCCAGCCCATGCAATAGTGCTACCTACATTTAAGATGGGACTTTCCACTCCAATTAATCCAATTCAAAATCTCCCTCACAGGCATGCTCCGAGTCTTGTCTCTTAGGTGATTTTACATCCTGCCAAGTTGGCAACCAGTATTAACCATTGTAAGCAGTTTACAATGCCCCAAATACCAGCTACCATTCCTGATGAAGTTTGATAGTCATACACCCAAACAAAAATAGATAAAGATGACATAAAAGATTTTTTATGAAGCAAAACAAAACCTACTTGTTTGTTAGTTTGTTTGAGACAGGGTCTTACTATGTAGCTCTGGCTGGCCTTGAGTTCACTATGTAGACCAGGCTAGCCTTGAATTCACAAAGATCAGCCTGTCTCTGACTCTCAAGGGCTGGGATTAAAGGTGTGTATCCTTATACCTGGTCACAATCAACTTTTAAATCTGTAAATTACTTTAAACTAATTTTTATTGACTAAAGGTTGGTAACTTAATGTCAGACTAATGTCTTACTACTAATAATCATTATTATTGTTGCCTTAAAATTCTTCTTGTTCCCCAAATCATGGATCTGGTAGTTCAATGGAACAGAATATTTAAAGCTGTAAATGTTCCAGAGAATTCTGATGCCAAAATTGTCATAAAGCTCAGAAGAAGAATGAAAGATTTGGCTCTTTGCTCAGAGTTGAACACTGTGTACAAAATATCTTAGGAAGAATTCCATAGCTCCATTATTTCAAACTGAGGGAAAAGGGCTTTCTCAGCTTTATTGTGTTCCCTGCTGTGGTGAGCCAGCTCTTCCCTGCAGAGTTTCCTGCTGTCTGTGGAACCCCTCCCTCCCCACCACACTATAGTCATTTGAGCACCCCCTTCTCCAGGAGAAGCAGGAGCCTGAGTCATTCAAAATGTCTCCAAACTCCAGTGGGGATATTTGAGTGTCAAGTGTGACATATACTATATTTAAGTATTACTTAGGAAGAAAAGCAAAAACCTCAACACTTGGAAATGATTGTTAAATTAATGTTTTGGTGGGAAATCACTCTCTTATGTATGCAACTTAATGTCTTCTGTGCACTTTTGTCTTCTTCCCTAAAAGCATAAGAAATAACCACTCCCTGTCATCACTTTGCTTCCAGTGTCTGGAAAGCAGCAAAAATCAAACCAGCTGCTCTCAGTCTTTCATTTCCTTAAACTTCTCTTATTTTTAATGGGCAGGCAAAGTTCACTGTATATTATGTGACAGGTTTTAAAATCAATATACATTGTGGAATAGTAAATCTAATTAACAAATGCCTTAGCTCTGATAGTTGTCATTTTTTTTTTGTACTGAAAGCATCTCATGTACACTCTGTTCACGTCACCATTAACAATACTCACCTTGTCATTCAGCCAATTGCTTCCATGTCCCCCCTTGCTTGAGCTGTGTATTTTTGACCACGTGGCAACCTGGTGCAAAGTATGATGTCAGAAGATGTCTTCCCTAAGTAATAAGAGCGTCATAAAGTCCTAACTATAATGTCTTCATTGAGATAAATTAAATCACAGACACACCCTCTCACCCACTCAATAGGCTGAAAGGAGTAAAGCAAGCTTGGGCTTTTTCCGTGGTGGAGACGAGTTTCCTGGGAATGTTCTAGAAACATGCAAGCCACTCAAAGCCTAGATTCACTTTGTATCACTTCAGCCTCATATCTGGTCATTAAGGCCAGCCTGAGTCGAAAGGATCAAAAGACAGGTGTCCCTGAGAGAAGAATTGTGGACATTTTTACAGCTCACCAAAGGATGACGTGGTTATTCATTGAGTCAAACAAGTTAATGGCCCTCATACCTGTAATCTCAGCCTTTGAGAGGGAGAAGATGGTGGTGCAATGAGACCCTGCCTGAAAACAAGTGAACAGGAAAGAAATTAATTAATGTTGGCAAGGTACTTAGAACAATGTCTGCGCCCATGCAGTTACTGCTGTTTTTCCGGTTGTTGTTGTTCCTGTCTTTGTTGGCATTTCTATGGAGACTGGGTATCTTTTATTTTGCTTTTGAAGTGATGTGGGAGGAGGAGTCTATCTTTAGCATTCACTTTACAGGTTGCTCTCTGCTGCCCCAGGCCATGGAGCCATTTCTTTTGTCCCCATAGATGACCTCACTTCCATCCCCTCCTCTGATGTATGCTCCTAGGGGTTCTTGGGCTCCCAGAGTGTTCTTGATTGTCTTTTATTCTCTGTCAAAATCTGGATCCTCGATTCTTTCCATGGTGATGTTTTCCAATTTCCCATTTAGAAGGAAAGTAGTCACACAAATTTGGATGTTGCTTAATATTTTTTCTTACAATGTTATGTAGGTATTTACCAAAAAAAAGCTGTGTACAAGCCAACTGTGCTTGCCCACAGCTTCTATGCAGCTATAGACTTAGAGAGATGAAAATGGAGTCTTAACAAAGCAGACTTAATGATTACAGGGGACTTCAAAAGCCAAAACAGCAGGAATGATCTGATGCTCATTGTGCTTAAAAATAGCAGGTCCAGACTCAAATCACCATGACCTTTGCTGCCTCTGTTCCTTCAAAGCTTTCACTATTTTGGCAAATGTAGTCCCTCTGCTTCTACACTGGGCGATGGTAGTCTTCAACCTTCCTACAGGATGAGAACATAGTTAGCTGTCTAGTCTACCTATGTTTCTATTTCTTAAGTCTACCATGGTTAGCATGGTGCCACTTGGTGTCCAGATGGAGTCCTGAAGTCACCTGCACGTGCTTGGTCACACAATTGCACTTAGTGACCTAGAACCTTATTAGAAAGATGTTTACCAGGGCTGGTGTGGAATTCAAGATTATGCCATTTATTTTATTCTAATTATTAATTAATTAATCTTTTGTAGTCTTGAGCACTGAACCCAGGACCTCATGCACGCTAGGTATATGCTTGACCACTGGGTTATGTATCCAGCCCCAAGACCACATCTGCATTTTAAACAAGTGCTTGGGTTATGGCTGTGCTATTGGTTGAGGGAGAGCATCTTGAACCATTTATATAGCCAAAGACAACCGTGAATTCCTGATCTTCTTGCCTTCCCTGTTTTAATGCTCGCATGTGACATAGCAGTTGGTTTATTTATTGCTCAGGTTTGAACTTAGGGCTTTATTTTTTCTTTCTTTTAGGCAAGCAATCTAACAATATAGCTACATCCCTGGTCTTCTAGCGGGACTTTTGAAAGATTTAATAGGGGTTAGGGATTTAGCTCAGTGGTAGAGCGCTTGCCTAGCAAGCAAAAGGCCCTGGGTTCGGTCCCCAGCTCCGGAAAAAATACAAAAAAAAAAAAAAAAAAAGAAAAGAAAGAAAGAAAGAAAGAAAGATTTAATAGTTATATGAAGCAATCTGATATTTAAATGATGGTTTGTAGATAGGTCCATGGTTTCTAGTTGGAAAATTAGTTGATAAAACCTAAGAAATAGTTAGGCATTTTAGAGAATCTGGCTTTGCAGGATTCAAACCCAGATGTTAAAGATGAAGTGTATATGATGTGTAGCTTTTTTAAAAAGTGTTTTAGTTTTCAATTAAAAAGTTAAAGGAATGTTTAAATAAACAGATGGTAGATGGGTAGATGGGTGAATGGATGGATGGATGGATGGACTGATGGGTAGATGGGTGGATGGGTGGATGGATAGATGGATGGATGGATGGATGGATGGGTGGATGGATAGCTGGATAAGTGTATGGGTGGATAAGCATAAAGACAGGCAAGATGAGTGGACTTAGGAAAACAAGTCCTTGTCAGCACCATGAGAAGGCTGCCTTACCACTCACGTTCTGTTTGTTGATGTCTCCACAGCTGACACACATGCTTGTTAGGACACTGGTGTGAGCTCTGCACTCTTTTTCTCTCAACCTCATCTGATGGTTTAGGTCCCAGAGAGTTGGCCTGAGTGTGTTTGGAGCTGACACTTGTATGCATCTCAAAGTGGTTTATCTAGAGCAAACACTAGAATTACATTTTTTTTTATCTCACAGAAAAATGTTTTATGAGCAAGGCCTAATCTGGGTAGCGATTACAGTATTGGGCTTTCTCTGTAAAAAGGCCACCCTCCTGCATTCTCTCATGGAACTTCTCAACAGAAAATAGCTATGAAACTATTTAGAAAAGACAACTCCTGTCTATATAAACTATCAGTTAAAAAGTACTTTTAATTTCAGTAATTTTTCTAACAAAAAAATTAACAAAACAAAACAAACCAAACTATAAATCACAAAAAACCCAAATTCAAAAACTGAAAACACAAAATGTGTCTAAGAAAACAAAGAATAAGCTTGTAGTGCGTGTTTAGATACTAGATGTTAAACTTTACTCATTTAAAATTTAAGACTATTTCCTAAAAAGAGAAAAAGAGCAGTAATAGTAAAGAAAATAGCAAAATAAAAAATATAGTAGAGAACCACAAAATTCCTGTGATAAGAAAATTAAATCCAACTGTACAAATATTTATGAAAATTGCAAAAAGAAAGAAAGGGGGGAAAAAACCCAAATTTAGTAGAGCTTGATCCTTGCCTTTAGGAGACTGAATTTAAGGAGAAAAAACTAAAAATGTGTTAAACTGTAAAGCCAGCCTAATGTGAGCTGTAATATAAGGAAGGCACGAATACAGTTTGTTCAGATAAGAAGGGAGGTGTTTGATTGACAGCAGACAGAGCATAGTGAGCCAATGGCGGGGTTAGGAAAGTCATCTGAGCTACAGATGCACCTCCTCTTCCCATTCTTAGAACATGAGGATGCTGACTAGGACGTCTCTTGACTACTCTTGCTGTACTCCACATTAACCACAGAGCACTGTTACCATCACCAAGTACTTTTTTTAAAAGTTAAAATTGTGCACACACTCTGCCCATATTCACCCTTGAACAGTTCCTGGACATATCTGTTCCATTATCAGATAATAGTTACTCTATACTACACTCTCTTCTCATCAGTCCTTGATGTTACTTCTTAGTTTTTTATACTTAAGTCTCACCAGCCTCTTTATGTAAATGTCACTGGCCACCTGAGTGTCTGACATTCATTCTCTAGAAGATGCTTTAGGGAGGACTTACAGGAACAATACACTCTGAGTTCGGTTTTTTTGCACATGAAATCCTTGGCTCCTGCTTGACTTTCTTGAATACACCATTTCCTCTGTGATAATTCATTGCCAAATTCTGATGCCCATTCAGGCTACTTCTTAAAGCAAGTCATGCTCTCTTTTTGCCTGGAATCCAAAGCATTTTTTTCCCCTGTAATGTCTTGCCATTTTATTTTTCTGTAACTCAATATTAGTAATTTTTAGTTATTATTCTCACATGTGCAGTTTCTTAAATTATTAGTATACAGTTTCTAATTCTAGGAGGGTTTCTTTCTTTTAGTTTTAAGTTGATTTAACAAACAAACAAACAAACAAACAAACAAACAACAAATGCTTCTCTTCTCTGCCACCAAGTGCCATACCCCTAACTTGGCTTTTCTCCAGATCTTCTCCAAAGACTTTCAGAATCAAGCAATTCCTGAGCAAGAAACAAAAGCAAAATCGTCCTATTCCTCAATGGATTCAGGTGAAGCCTGATAACGTAATCAAGTACAACACCAAGAGAAGACACTGGAGGAGAAAGAAGCTGGGTCTGTAAGGATTCACACAATGGCAAGATTGAGAGTTCATACTGAATCGTGGTCGTCAATCAATCCTACCAGATGGAGCTCAACATTAAAAAATATTAATAGTTCTTTGTGAATTTCACATTATGTACCTCAAACCTACTCATCTCTCTCACCCCTCATACTGGCCCTCCACCCTTGAAACCTCCCCCACAACAGAGGAAAACAGATCTTGTGGAAGCTGTAGTGTGTCACAGTGTGTCCCATAGTATACACTTTCGTCCATATGTCTTTCTTTGCCTGCAAATTGCATTGCAATGACTCCTTGGTCTTGTACGAAGCCTCTAGCTTCTGCAACTCTATCAATACTGGCTCCTCACTGGTACTTCTCTTGGCTACCCTGTTAGAGCTCTCTGTCATGGAGAGTCTGTAGTTTTGGATTTGTAGGGCTGGCCACTTCATGCACTCCAGCTGTTCATCAATGGGGTAGATGTTGGGATGAGCCAATTCAAAGCCCTGGATATGGGCCTGAGAGATAATCTCAGATGGTCAGCCAGCTGGCCCTCTAGCTTTCACACCCTTAGGGCCACCTCATTGGTAAACAACCCCCAGCCCCGTGACCAGGGCCAGCTCTACTCTCCTGCGCAGGTGAGGCGGGTCCACTCTCCCAAGAATTGCAGCAGGCGAGGGACATGGCTAGTTCTCCCGTTCTCATGACCCCCAGAGCCATGGCTCCTACTTGTCATAGATGTCATGGGACAAGGGAGGGGAAGAGGCCATCTGTCCCCTTTCTGCATCCCCTCTGGCAGACTAGAGGCATGGCTGGCTGTCCTGTGCTCATCCCCTCTTGGTTGGCTCACCTGCAACCCCATATCGAGGCCCATCTCTATTGTGCTGCCCAGGCTAATTACAGGGCCAGCTCTCTTGAGTGCTGCAGCAGGTGAGGAGAGGGATAGCTCTCTGCTCTCATGAGCCTGGACCCAGCTTTCCTGCCAGCCGTAGGTGACAAGGGATAGGGTGGGGCATCTCTTCCTCACCCATGACACCACCTGGTACACAAGTTGGGAGCCAGCTCATCCATACCCCTACCATCAGCTCTACTATGCTGCCCAGGTGAGGTGCAGGACCTGGTCTCCCCAAGTGCTGAGGTAGGCAAGGGGAAGGGCCACCTCCCTGCTGCCATGACCCTGTCAGTGCCAACTCTCCTGCCTGCTACCAGTGGTGAGAGCAAAAGGGAAGAGAAGGGATTTCTTCTTTGCTAACCTACTGCACAGCGAACAAGAGACAAGGCTGGCTCTCCCATACTCATTGTAACACCCACATCCAGGGCCAGCTCTACTGTGCTGCCCAGGGGAGGTGCAGGGACTGCTTTCCCAGGTGCTGCAGCAGGTGAGGGGCAGGGCCAACTCTCCTGCTCTCCTTACCCTGGGGCCAGGATTCCTACCTCCTGCAGGTGGTAAGGGTTGATCTGGTACAGGTGACAAGTGGTAGGGTCAGCTCCCTACACTCACATCCTAGGGCCTGGCTCACCTGCAACTCCCACGATGTGCAGGGCTCACTCTCCTGAGTACTGCAGCTGGCTAGGAGCAGGAGTCAACTTTCCTGCTCTCATATCCCCAGGGCCAGCTCTCTCTTGATGCTCAGGTGAAGGGTGAGGTCTGTTTGCACAGCCCTCACTTATCAACATGTCCCCGGGCAGCAGACCAGACCAGGGATGTCTGTCTGACCTTTGGTGGTAGCAGACTCCTACTTTCCCTGGGCCACAGACCCAGTGGCAACACAGGCCAGGACCCCACCATGGCTCCAGGTGATATCCCCTGACTACTCACATTAGGCTGTTCCTCACTACCTCAAGTTTCCAGTTCTGCCTCTCTTCATTGTGCACACATCCTTCTGTTTCTCTTTCTCTTCCATTTCCCCACCACTTACTTGTTCCTCTTAGTGGCTCCCCAGAGACTTGTCTGGGGTCCTCTCCAGAGTGATCTCAGGAGTGCTAATGCTCTACTTGTGCAGTATGGCGCTGGGCCGTTGTCATCTTGGGCATGGTCTGCCCCACCCCAGGCCTGTGTGTTGTTGAACTGGTGGTCATCTGCCCTGTCTAGGCCCCATGGCACATGTCTGATGGTCACATCTTGGGCTCACTCCTCACCTGGACCACTTCAGTGGCTCCATGTGACCTTGTCTCAGGCTCACTCCTGCCTGAGGGCCCGAGGTCTTAGGTAGGTTCTTCTAGTCTCTGGCTTGCTCCCTGTGCTAGGAGCCAGTGTGGGCCTGCACGGTACTGGACTGGTGGTCATCTTAGGCTTGACTTTTTTTCAGGGAAGGTTAGGCTACTAATCATTCAGCTGTTCATAGGTCAGAACACTGAGCACAGACATAGCCTCTCTCCTCTCTGCCACCTACGGATGCCCATGTGACACAGTAACCACTCCTCTAGGGGCAAGGGAGCTGGACATTTTTAACCTGGAGACTAGGTCATGTTTAAATTGGGGGGTGTGGTTTGCCCGGTAATAAAATGTAGAACCTCTCAAAAAGGAAACAAAATCTTGTCATATAATTTTACAAGCATCTGATACCAGAAGTCTGACCTAGGATTCGCAGCAGAACAGGTTTGTCTGCTGTCTCAAGAGTGATAACATCTAGTGATGTTGAAGTTATAGTCCCTGGGTTTGCTTGTCCTTCTTCCTCAGAGACTCCGGTTATCCTTACGTTGCACCCTATTTGACCATCTTCACAAGTGTTCCTTATAACTTGCTTTGCCCTTCTCCCACCTCACCTCTCTCCTACCACCCAGGCTATACGTGAGCATCCTAGGGTGATTGTGGGTCACCAGCCTGGGGTATATGGCACTGGGAATTGGACCTTGATCTCTGTGTGCTGGGCAAGTGCTTTTCCAGATGAGCTGCTTGCCTAGGTCCTCACTTCTTTCATTCGCCTTTTGGAGATTGATATCATTCCCTTCTTTTTATCTAAAGGATCCAGATATTATCCTTTTCAAAGCTATTTCTTGTTAGGACTTGTTTTGTTGTTGTATTTTATTTTGTTTTGCTTGGTTTCCTAAAATTTTGATTCTCTCCTAAATCCTTCACTTTATTTATGCATTTTTTCTGGTTGTTATTTGTGTACGTGTGTGTGTGTGTGTGTGTGTGTGTGTGTGTGTGTGTGTGTGTGTCCCATGTTTTCTTGGTGTCTTCAGCAAATTTGTAAATTGTATTTTGTGACCTGGTTCCCATCTATGGGGACAGTCATCATATATTTTTTTATAGTCATCTTGATCCTCATGAGACATTGATAATGGCATTGGGGGGGGGTCATGGTAATACTTTGTGGGGTTTGATCATCTTGCTTTTGTGTTTCTCATTGTCCTGAGGTTTTAGCAGGAGCCTTGGCTGAGTTGTTCTTTCTAACTTCACAGTGTTCTCTTCTCATGAACCCACACAGTGTTAACAGCGTAGCTTTCTGTGTGAAGATTTCTGGTTCCTTTTCCTTCTTACTGATACATGATTTCCCATTTTCCATTTTTTGTTCTGATCATCTTTGTTTTTTGTTTGTTTGTTTGTTTTGTCAATAGTTCCTCTCCAGGGACCTTGTGAGGGAGAGAGAGGGGAATTTCAGGGAGATGCATCCTGCTGTCTTTTGTTGTTTGTGGGAGGTAGCTTGTTGCTTCATTTGCTTGATCATTTTATTTACATTTTTCCATTCCCATTGCTCTATTATATTTGGAGATCTCCATGGACAAAATAATAGTTGTTACTACTAGTGGCATTCTCTCAGAATCTCTCCTGTGGTGTAGAGTTCAGAGGTCAGTATTGAGTGTCTTTCTCAGGCACTCTGTGCTTCACTATTATTTAGGCAAGTCCCTTCCTGAACCCGGAGCTTTCCAGTTGGCTAGACTATGTGGAAAGCAAGCTCCAGGAATCCTCCCCTGTCCTCTTCTCCAGTACTTGGATCACAGACACACTGTCACATCTGGCTTTTTATGTGGGGTCTTAACTCAGGTCACACGCTGACATGGCAAGCACTTTACCTCAGGATTCCTAGGCTTTTAAGCTGATAATTATGAAGATTTGGACTTGAGAGATGCATCTGGATTGTGTCTCGTTTGGCCTTGTCTGACCTACCTCATGCAGCTATCAGATACCAAATGCATCTCTTAAGTCCAAAGGATTTTTGGAGCCATGACAAGAAAAAAAATTATAAATACAATTACGAAGAGCAACAAGAGCAACTGGCTTCTAAAATGGAAGGGATTGTATTGCAGAGATGGGGGGATCTGTTTTCTTCTTCTTACCCAGAGCAGCATAGGAATGTCACAGAAGTAAATGAGATGTGGGAAAAAGTAGGTTGAGCAGCCCAGTCTGGGGTCTTTTCAGGGTTCATGATGTTTTTATTTATTTAGCAAATAAACACATTTTTGTGCAGTGTCTTTTGGTAGTCAGACCCTATCTTAAGAACTTTAAAAAACACTCAGTCAAAGGACAATGTGGTGGTACATGTCTTTAATCCTGGCACTTAGGAGGCAGAGACAAGCAGATCTTTGAGTTCGAGGCCAGCCTGGTCTACAAAGTGAGTTCCAGGACAGTTAGGGTTGCACAGAGAAACCCTGCCTTGAAAACAAAGAAACCCAAAATCAAAACAAACAAAAACTACATACATACACAGACATACACATAGACACACATATACACAGATACACATATAGTCACAGACAGACACTCACACACACTCACAGACACACACAGACACACACACACAGTCACACATACAGACACACTGACACACACACACACACACACACACACACACACACAGACACACCATGATGTAGTCCATAGTTACCCACAGAGGATCTGAATGTGGAAATGGGGCATGAGAAGGTGGCCTTTCTCAGTGCCACACAGGTAAAGTGAGCATTGCCCTGCTTCACCACTAAGCATTAAGACTGATCGATTAGCCAGAAGACTCTCTCTCTGGCCTGGAGAGCATGCCCCTCCTCTGAAGGGTACTGTGATGCCTCCATTCTTACATATGAAGGCTTGTGGCTTTCACTGTGGGATTCTCGCACAGTCTTCACCATTCATAAATGTTCCAGACATTGTTGGCTGTCACACACATTCTAACATAATCCTCACAAAGGATTAGCACCATCCCTGGTGTACACACAAGGTACTTAGCACAACTTAGAGTGTGAGATTTAAACTCACTCTGCTAACCCAATGCAGTCCTCTGGAGAGTCTTTTATTTCTTAAAGTGCCCTAGCTTCATGTTACTGCCCTATCACCTGGACTCCTCAGGGAACCGACTAACCCACCTTCCCAATTAGCTTAAGGAGCATCGGGCTGTAAAGTGTTTCTCTCCTCATTCCCGCCAACAGACATCATTCTGAGAGTCAAATACGAGGTCTTTGTAATCTTTTGTGCTGGTTTGTGTAGCTGTAGAATTATCCTCCCAACCACATGTGAAGCCTGGTGGGAGATCACCTATAGCCTGATGATGAAGAAATGGAGCCACACCTCTATTCTTTGAGGGTCTCTTCACATCTAGTAGCCCCTCACCAGCATCCTAGTCAGTTCCTTACCACCTACTAACCTGCCTCACCTCACACACTAAGCTCAGGACCCCAGACTCTCCTTTTCCGAGTTACTTCCCTTTGGAGATACTTGTTTTTTTCTCAGCGTTTAACACATCAAGTCTGTGTTCCTATATTTGGTCTCGTAGGCCCTTTTTAATGTTTCCTTCTTTTTGGACTTTAGCTTCCAGGTCCCTCTGAGGGGAGGGCTTAGGCTTGGAGTAGAAGCAAGCCTTTCCTTCCTTCCACTCTCCCTCCTTTGCCCTCCCTTGGTCATGTTTCCTTTTCTACCTATGACTGTAAAAAGAAATCAATTCTTTTCAGCTAAAGTAAATTACGTCCAACTCTCCTTACATTGGGGAAAGGCACTAAAGTGCTGACAGGTACCGTCTTGGGAATGGATGGGTGTTCTTACCAACTTCCTCCCAGGCAAATCAGAAGCAAAAAATTAACTTGTGAACAGCCATTCTAGATGGAAGGAGAGCAGTAACTAACATGAAAGCACTTTAACTCCCAGTAGGAGACATCCTATTTCTGTGCATTTTCCACTTACAAATTACCAACCCAATAGCATCTTAAATTGGAATTCGGAATGGACCACAGACTTGAGCTACAGTCATGGCTTTTAAATGCCATTTGAGGGCTGGGGAGATGGCTCAGTGGATAAAGGGATTGCTGTGTGATGATGAGGAATAGACTTTGAGAACTCAGCACTCGTGTGCATACTGCACAGGTATGGCGGTCTGCCTGCAATCCCAGCACTTGATAGGCAGGTATAGGGACTCCTCCAAGCAGCCCAGCTGGCTAGCCTAGCTGAATCAGTGAACTTCTGGTTCGGCAGGAGACCCTGCTGAGGGTGGAGAGAAATTGAGGAAGACAGCTGCCATCAACCTCTAGTCTGCAGTCTCATACCCATACATATGCCTATATATCCATACGCATGCGTACCCACTCATATACGTGTGCTCACACGTGTGAACAAACATACATGCATTCAGCATACATCCATGCAAACCACACAAATACATACACTACAAAAGTATAAGTTGAGCAGAAAAGCACAAATATGTGGCTAAAGGCATAATACATTTCTAGAACACAGTAGGAACGAACACATCTTGATTGTTCTTATCTACAGTCACACCATTCCTAGCAAGATTTTGGTAAATGTGCCATTTTGGTTGAGGTTATGACTTGAACCAGTCAAGGTGACCTTGAAGGATGCCACTTGTATGCATGTGACAAGTGCCAAGGGGGAACAGTTGAAATTAGGAGTAGCTTTTCTGAATAGGTTTTTGTCAACTTCACACAAGCTAAAGACCTCTGAAAAGAAGGAGCAACAATTGAGAAAATGTCTCTGTAATATTGGCCTGTAGGCAAGCCTGTGGGGCATTTTCTCTATTAAAGGTTAATGAGGGCAGGTGCCACCCCTGGACAAGTGGTCCTGGGGTACATAAAAAAATAAGCCATAATGAACAAGCCAGTAAGCAACAGTCCTCATGGCCTCTGCTTCAGTTCCTGACTTGAGGTTCCTATGTTGAGTTCTTGTCCTGACTTCCCTCATTGATGGAGAGTTTTAACATGAAATAAACCATTTGGGGTCATGGTGTTTTACTGCAACAGTAGAAACTTAACTAAGACAGTAATACCATCTCAGTGTGGACCAAGGAAGAGATCCACAGGGAAATGAGACTATTGGCTTTCCCATCATTGTGTGCCCATAAAAACATGGCAGACGTGGTGTCCTCAGCCAGTCACCCCAGGTCCAGGATATTTATGGATTAAAAGTGAGACAAGCTAATGCATGGCTCTCTACCAATAGGTTCTTGCTACTTTCTCCTTGGCTACAGTGCTGTTTGGCTCTTTAGTAGAAGCTCCATGATGAGATGCCTGAGTCTACTGGCAGAGATAGAGTCTTAGAGAAACAGGGCTATAAGATATATGAGGTTTACTCTAATGGTCCTTGTCATATTGGGCAGATGGTGGCATTTACCTTGGCAATCAATAAGGGACTCTTTGTTCTCAGCCACAGATGGCTCAGGAAGCCCCCTCCCTGTGACAGCACTTCACCCTCTCCCTCACACACCTTGGTAGCTATTTCCAAGTTTGTTCCCATGGCACGCATGTTTCATGCTTTTTGCTCATGGTAGCATGAGCTTATGTTGGTGCATGCTCTCCATGAGGCTGTACACTCGAGGGGTTAAGAGATTCAGGAGGAAACTCAAGGTCATGGAGCTTCAAGTGGCAATGATGCAGGATCCCAAGCCTGGTTCATCAATCCCAGAGTTCAGGCTCTTAATTGGAAGGCTGTCATGTCATAGAAATCATAATTGTTCTCTTAGGGCAAAATAATGGGCATGAAATAGTCCATCATCCCGTGATAATTACAATGGTAATTGGTTATTGGGTCTTTAGGAACTGTGCTAATCATGTCATAGACATTTTAGTTAATCCGTCCTGCCATTCTATATGTGGGCAGAATCATCACCAGTTTTCAGATGAGGACACTGAATGTCATAGAAGCTAAATGACTTTCTAAGCTGACTCACAGCCTGGTTTTCTCTGGCATCCATGGGCTCTTTCCTTAGCTTTACTCAGACCCAAATTCTGTATACTACTTGTTACTTCGAGCATAGCAAACTGTGCACTGTTGAAATATGTTGTTGCTGTTGGAATGCATTCTTAGTAAACCTGGCTGTTATATATAATTTGAATGCAAATATCACACTTTATGCTTTTTGCTAATGACTTATTCTTACTTATTTTATATTCTATAAATGAAATCCAAGTTCAAAAATGGGCCATAAAGCAGCAGAGACAATTCACAGAGTCAACAACCCATTTGGCCTAGGGACAGCTATGAAAGAGAGCACAGGGGTGGTCAAGAAGTTTTGAAACGGGGACAAGAGGCTTGAAGCTAAAAGAGCACAGTGGTTAACCATAGCAACTTGACAGAGACCAACTGAGAGCAATGATCAAAGCTGATCCCCTTACGTGTACATGGGATGCTGCACAGAACTCAGCATGGACCATTCAAAGGTCATCTGAAACAAATTTAAAAGGGGGAAAATCTCAGTGTGTGTGTGGGGGGGCAGCGTCTCATGACCTTACCAAAATTTTGTATTGAACTGTTTTGTTGAACTGTTGACCTTTCTTATGCTGTATCACAAGGAAGCCAGTCTCTGTCAGAATTTAACATGCTACAGAAAGCTAATTGCACTCAACAACTAGTGGCCACCAGCTCAGTGTTTGGACTTAGAGGAATTTCTAAAGGTTTTTCTGTAGCCAAACCTGCTCTCAAGGGTCTCGGCCACTGTGGGGCAGTCAGTTTTACTATAGCTTTCTGTCTTCCAGTGAAGCCCTTACACCTGGGAAGTATATGCCCCAAACAGATGATGCCCACCAAAAGAGGCAGTGCCTGGACCTTGCATCAGTCAACAGAAAGCACCCGATTCTTCTCCACATCAATGCCCAACTATCCATCCTATAACCAACACTTCAGAAGTGAAGGATGAGAAGGACCTTTGAAGTCCTGCCTCATCCACCATTTTCACCTGACCTCTAGCCAGCCAACCAACTACTGCTTCTTCCAACATCTTGATCCTTTTCTACAGAAAACATGCTCGTATGACTTGCAAGATACAGCACATGCTTCTCAGGAGTCTGTTGGATTCCAAAGCACCAGTTTCTATGCTATAAGAATAAGCTTTTTTTCCTCATTGTTCAAAATGTGTTGATTATAATGGTTCTTATTTTGATTAATGGAGGTATTGTTGAGCATAGTTGACATGATTTAAGCTAAGGTTTTAAATAAAATATTGAAAAAACTGATTAAAAAATTTGTGGTCCAAATCGAAACTCCTTTGGTACTACATGATACAGTACAACACATACACACACACACACACACACACACACACACACACACACGCACACACACACACACCATCTCAATACTGAGAAGGGTGTTGAAACCTACTAGCTGCGTTTTTTATTGGTCTTTCTATGTGCATAGTCACATGTGTGTATGCACGCACACGATGTGCTCATGCATCTCGCTTAGATTTTGTTGAGGGGAACTTTTCTGGCAAGACCCCTATCACGTGGACAATTATAGTGCTGGTGTTGATAGGACTAGTACCTTACATTGGTATGTTTTATGTTTACATATATTATGGTTGGACTTCCCTCCAACCATATGGGAGGAAACTGAGTCTTCTGGAGTGACTCATGAGAAATGAGGTAGGTTTAATTTTGTGACCCATGTTTCCTGATCTTTTTGCTGGAGTAAAGTTGTCAAACTGTATATATGGAGGTACCTCAGAAGCTGTCATAAAGAATGGGGCCAGGGGCCTCAAAGGCCTATATATTACAGCTCTGTTTCTTATTATTTTTAGGGTTTAGGAGATATTCTGTTTTGTAAAACTGTGGAGCAGTTTGTTGCTGCTATGCAAAGGCCATGACTAAACTGCAGGAAGCTATCATTCATTGCTGTGCGTGTGTAGGCTGGTAGGGGTTGACTGGGCCCTCATGGTGGCTGTGCATACTCCAGTACAGTTGTGAAGCCACTGAGATGACCTTGATCCAAGGTTTAATCCCTTAACCGGTGGGTTATGCAGGGCATACTCCTCTCATTATTTGCTTTCAGGCATGAGCTTTGGAACAGATGTGCTGTCACTTCCAAATTAAATAGCCAAGTCAAATTCAAGGGACTCCTAAAAAAGATGCTGTGGCAAGGATGTAAGTAAATAGAGGAGTAGAGAACTGAGGACAATAACGCAATTATCCATAACTCTTTGAAAGCTTTACACCTTCATTACCTGTCTAAATTGGAGATGAAAACCCTCTAGCTACATACACCCCAGGGAGTTCTATGGGATGGATGCTGTATTGTAAGGCTATAGTGTCTGTATCCAGAGGCTACTGGGCATAAGAACTGTCACTTTCATCAGCCACCAGTTTGGACTATACTCAGTGTCTTCCTCTTTTCATAACTTACTCAGGCACAATGGTTGGATAAGTGAGAGGCAGGGGGCGGGAAGAGAGAGAGAGAGAGAGAGAGAGAGAGAGAGAGAGAGAGAGAGAGAGAGAGAGAGAGAGAGACAGAGACAGAGACACAGAGACAGAGAGAGATATAGAGAGAAACAGAGAGACAGAGAGACATAGAGAGATACAGAGACACAGAAAGAGACAGAGACAGAGACAGAGATGGACAGACAGAGCACACAGACAGAGACAGATACAGAGACAAAGAGACAGAGACAGAAACAGAGAAAGACAGAGAGACAGAGAAAGACATAGAGACACAGAAAGAGACAGACAGACCGAGACAGACAGATGCACACAGACAGGCACACAGGGAGGCACCATACAAACTTGTCTCTACCTACTCAGAGTTTCAGCTTCCAGCCTTGTTTTATTCTGTGCCTTACCTCTCCCTCTGACCCCCGATCCCCCTACACCTCTTGAGATCTCTGTAGATAGACCCGCCTTCTCCCCTGCTATCTCCTTGCTTACTGTCCCAGTGTCATTCAATGTCTGAGTGTACCTGTTGAAAGCCATTGCTAACCCAGTCCCCAAAGCTAAGGGAGTTTATAACTTTGACCTTCTCCTGGTTAATTGGCCCTCATAAGCTGTCAGACACTGCTAAGGTCATTTAATTCTGTCTTCTTCATAATGTGGTTCAAGCTAAATGGCTAAGAGGCCAAATAATGAGAAATTCTCTGTAAAATGCAATGTTGCTCCATCTCACAAAGGGAAGGGGGGAACAGCACAGGAGTTCCTCAGCAGAATATTTATTAAGATGGGATCTGTGGGGACTTTCCAAACACAGATGCAAAACAGTGAAACACACGGAGTGGCACTCACAACGTAAGGATGAATTCTGGAAGATTCCCCTTGTGCACAGGTTCTTTCCCCCAGTGAGTTTAATTCCTTGATGACAAAGCATGAGTTTTCAAGTCTCTCCTGATCCAGGGGCTTTTCAGTGGATGACTGAATTGAAGGGTGACCTCTGCATAGCAAAAGGGATGATGATGTTGGAAAACAGGATCTTTGGTAGATATGGAAAATCACACATGTGATCTAGTTATCCAGGATCCATTTTGAAAACAGGAAGGAAGGAGAACCATAGCCACAGCCACAAAATATTATTTGCTAATTATTCAGAGTCCACATGGATTCAGCCCATTTGCATGTGGAACTCCACCCCCTCTTCCTTTTTTCCCCTTGTTTGGAGACAGCATCTTACTGTGTAACCTTGGCATTCCTGGAGTAGCTACATAGAACAGGCTGGATTCAAACTTATAGAGATCCACGTGTTCCTGCCTCCTGAGTGCTGGGATTAAAGGCAGGAGTCACCACACTTGGTTTAAAATCCATTTCTTTATAAGAAACCTTCAATCTCTTTTTCAGATCTTTCCAATGTCCTGGAACTTGCTAAGTTTCTTCCTCACCTTCCTCTTATATCTCCTGAGATGATGAAAAATGTCTTTAGTTGAAGTTAGATGTCACATAGGTCAAGATCACCCTTAGACTACCATATTAGGGAAGAGACAGGTAAATGCTACTCAGATAGTTTCAGGTACTAATAGACTTAAGAGTAAGGAGTAGGGGATCTGAAGAGATTGCTCAGGAAAAATCTCTGAAGCCAGAACCTGGATTCTTGGCATCCATGAAAAGGCTGTGCATGGCAGCATCTGCTGGTTGTCCTATTGATGGGGAAGAGAAAGTAGAGGCAAAAGGATCCTTGGGACATACTGGGAAGACAGTCCAGTTAAACCCACAAGCTAGATAGACCCTATCTGGAAAAAACATGGTGGATACTGACTGAAGAAGATAGCCACCATCAACCCCTGGACAACACTTGGCAAAGGCAGGTGTATAAGTACACACACATGCACATGCACACAAACACATGTGTAGGTGTGAATATGAAGTAGGATGCTGGGATTGTGTGACTATGGGAGACTTTGAGAAAGACCCTGACAAGTACTGAGATGGTGGAATTGCCAGGGATTTGGAGTATGGGTTGAAGGGATGAGGGAGCTTGCAGGTTAGGGAGGGCTAACATCCCAGGGGCTCTTTGGATATGCGGGCCATGGTTCAAGATTTGTATTTGGCTCTGAGTACTCTTGTAGGTTATGGAGACTTTCTTTCAGGAAAGTGATAAAATCTAATTTATATTTTCAAAGGACTGGGTACACTACTGTGAGTGGACAGATCTTATGCCCCAGCCCTCTTCCTTCATTGTCATCTACTCCATGTCTCCATTGTGCAACCTGTAAGGTGTGATATCCACCTGTAGCTGTGAGGACTTGTCCATTAGCAGTCAAGAGGTTTGAGTCTATAAATGTTCAAAACTGGGCGTGAAAGTACAGCACTGTTATAACTGGTACTTCTCAGATGCTAGCTACTTCTGTTTCTGGTCCTTTTCTTAACACATCAATATACTTGCAACAAGAGTGGGTCCTTGCAATTTTAGAAACACTCTTGTAGCCTCTGTTGAACACCAGCTTCTCCCCGAGGCTGTAATTGGAAGGACTCCATGGACCACAAGTGTGGGGGAAATGCAGAAGTCACCCATGCGGTCACAGCCTTTATGTCCTTCTCCCTTTGTCCCAACAGTTTTCATTCAATAGCTTCTTTCCCTCCATCCTCTATCTTCCTCATGCCTTCTCTCTTCCCATACTCATTAATGGTTTTACACTCATTAATACTTGCACTGTACCAGCATGAACAGTTGAGCTTCTTACTCTAAGAGGAGGTCCACTATTCCTCCAGGGGAGAAAAATAGCTTCCTGGACTCCATTTGAATAGACCTGGTCTGGGTAGCAGCAGAGAAGAAAGGAGCAGTCTGCCACAGGCAGCATTGAGACATGGCCCCTGACAGCCGGAGACAGGCGGATAGAACTGCATTTCAAATATGTTTTTTTCTGAAGCCAGTACAGGGTCAGGGCCTGGGACACCAGGACACCTAAATCATCCAGAGACATCCTCTGTGTGACAGCTTGACAAGACTGGATTTCCTAATGAAGCCTGTGAGACTCCAAGGTAGAGTTCATTTCTTAGAATAAGCTATTTAACAACAGAGTAAACTTTGAGTTATACTTTGACTGAAAATGCTCAAAATTTGGAGAGCGTTAGCTGCTTAGCTATTTACCCTGACCATGGACATGGCTCAAGAGGTAAGTGCTTGGACAAGCATGAGGACCTAATGTGAGTCTGGAAACCACGTGAAAGAGCTAGTCATGGCAAATCATGTGTGTAGTCCTGGCTCTAAGAGGACAAAAGCATGAGGATCCTTTGGTCACTGGCTAGCCTGGCCATTGAATTCTGTGAGTTCCAGGTTCAGTGAGAGACCCTGTTTCAAAAAATAAGGTAACAAGAAACTGAAGAAGACATGACCATTAGCCTCTGGCCTCTACATACATATATATATACACACATACATATACCCACATATACCTATACATACACACATATATATACACACATATACACATGCATAACACATGTATATACACACATATACATACATACACACATGCATATACATAGATACACACATGCATACTCCTATATACACACACCCATACACACATACACATATACACACATACATTGAAATATACATACACACATATACACATGTACACACATACTCATACACACACGCACATGAACATATACACATACAAGAAGGAGTTCTGTATCTGGAAATATAACTAATTATCCAGAATGGTTTTCTAAAGCTGACACTTTATCTAAATTTTATTATTGGTTTAGTTTCAGTGGAATTTTCCTAAGGACATTAGTCTTATTTTTTTCCCTTCAGTGAATGTTTTCTCAAGAGACAGTACCTATTTTTATATTAAACAGCAAGGGTTCCCAGAAACACACAAGTCACAACCCCTGTGGTTAGTGCAAACTAATTCTATAGAGAAAAGAAGCTGACAGGGGTTGGGGAGTGGGGGGTGTTGAGGAGTTCAGATGTTTTCCTCTCAGGGATGGGGAAGAGCAGTATCTGAGGTCAGGAAGGATGTGCAGACTGGGGAATAGCTAGAGGGAACCCCGTTGACCTCTTTAATGCCGTGTAAGAGAGTAGTGGAGGAATGTGGCCCAGTGGTGGGACATTTGTCTAGTGTGCCCCAGGCCCAGGTTCAATACCTAGCATGACAACATGAGGAAGAAGTTGACTGATTTATTGGCACACGAGAATTTTAGACATTTTCCTGTTGATTCTCCTTCAGCTAGGAAACCCTATCCCTGGGACTAAAAAAGTCACCCATAGGTGTTTATGGCTAGTTTCGGTGTTGGTGCTAGATTTGTTGGGCATAAGATTTGCAAAGTTGAACATATATTTGAAAAACCGCCATTACTTGTGAGTGCATCAGTGTCTAAGAGGTTTGACTTTCTCTGCAAGCAGAGAGTCACAAATCACATGCAGCTAGTACTGATTTTAACCTTGATGCCTGGCAAGCCATTCTGTCTGTTTGTCTGTCTGTCTGCCTAATCTATCTATCTATCTATCTATCTATCTATCTATCTATCTATCTATCATCTATCTATCATCTATCTATCTTTAAGTAATTAATTTTAATTTATGTATTCATCATTTATTTATATGTTTATATGTTTATTTATTTATTGTACACATGATCTCACTAATAGACCTGGATGGCCTGGTACTCATTACACATGTAGACCAGTCCAGCCTCATATTTCTGCCTTTAACTCCCAAAAGAGAAAACTACACACACACACACACACACACACACACACACACACACACACACACACACAGACACACAGAGAAAGAGACAGAGAGACAGAGAGAGAGAGACACAGAGATGCAGTGTGGGGGGGAGAGGGAGACTCTAGCAAAGTGCTGGGCTCTTATAATTTGGAATTAAACATGTTGACATATGTGCCAGAAGATTGGATGAAACTAACCATGTATCTCAGCGTCCTGAAGAGCATGCGCACATACTCTAATGGACTTAAGTTCTAGAATGATGAAGATTCCCATTTACTTTTAGAGAGAAAATGCAATCCACGAAATCAGAAGCAGACTTCGCTTAGGTGAAGATGGAGAGCTCTTGAGTTTGTGGGGACAGTAGACCCCTGAGGTCAGATCTGTTGGAGACATGGGCTGGCACCTTGGAGAGCAACTGCAATCGAAGGCCTTGCTGATAGACTTGTTTTAGACTCTCCATGCCTTTTGAGATTTGGAGGGGCTGGAGGAGGACGTTGCCCTAGACAATTCAGAGGATGTAATTTAGATTTAAATAATGCAACAATTTCCTTAAAATTCTTGAAGAATAGCACAGATCTTTGTACTTAAAAAGAACCTTATGGCTTGTCTTCTGAGTTGGTTTCCAAATAGTTTTAACAGTGGAAATTTTTCAAATGACGTCTTACGGATACTTCATCTACAGCACAGAGTGTAGTTCTGATGAGTATGTGCTGGGCAGAGCTTAGCATTGGCTGTTTTATGTTTGTTCTCTTGTCTCAGCCTCCAGGAGACACTTGGCTCATGAGCTAGCCTGGTATTTTAAAATGAGGTAACTCTAAAGGGATGACAACATATTTATAAAAAAAAATGTGTTCAGTAACACTACGGGCTTTTATTCATAATGGCTAAAAATAGGACACCAAATAAATATCCATCTGCAGAAAAGAATCATACTGTGCTGTGTTCGGACATTGGAATTCATACTCAGTGGTAAAAGGAAATGCCTATTGATCAGCACCGAGGTAGTTGAGTCTCAGAAGCATTAAGGAAAGGATACAGGGCACAAAGGAACACATTCTTAGGTTCTATTAATATTATATACAGGAGCACTTTAAACTAATCTACAAAGGAAGAATCCGGAAACGGTTACTGGGGTGTCAGAGAGAACTGGCTCAAAGGACACACAGGGAACTGTGTGGAGTGCTGAAGATGTGCACGCCATTTGACAGGATGTTTACATTTATGTACCCAGCTGTTAAAACTCGTCAGACAGAGTGCCCGAGATGGACTCCTTAAATTCTGTGTCCATTTTGTCTTAGTAAACGTTGGGTCTGTGTTTCTCAGCTCCAGCATCGCTCAGTTCGTTATCCAGTTAGAGAAAGACAAAGGGATGGGCTAGAGCTTAGCATTCACAGTTCCTGATCCTGTGATCCCCACCCTGGCCCTCCCTTCCGAGTTACACTCTCTTTTCACCAACGCGCTCTCCCAACAGAGCCCCTTCTCACCTCCTTCACCACTAGGAGCTCCAGAACTTCATTGTCGCTGAGATAGTAGTAATTTGCAACACTGTGGAGTTGCTGGCTTGGCCTTTGTCTTTTCCTATGGCAAAAAAAGCACCATGAACACCCACACAGTTCCTTCATTTATATCTGCCCCACTGCTGAACTCCTGGTGAAGGACACTGTACTCCGGGGCCATGAGGAGCTCCTGTTACCTGCCTCAGTTTCTCACCTGAGGAACCAAACGCAGCGTGTAATCATACGGGATATGCCCAGCACAGAAGTAAGACTGGAACTCTTGAAACTCGATGGGGCCAAAACTAAACTCTGAATGGTAAATTAGGAGTTAACTTTTAAAGAGACTTATTTTTGAAGATGATGTCTGTATCTGTGTATGTGCTTGTGAGTTAAAGTACACACCCTTAACCACTGAGCCATCTCTCCAGCCCTAGAAGTCACATTTTTTTTATAAAAGAAATTATTGATTTATACTGCTGACGAATTTGCAAAGGACCCCTTACAGTTACAGACCTGACTTTGAATCTCAAGAGATGTATTTTTATAAAATCCAACCTGTGGGAAAACATGCATGACTAAATTAAGGGTGATGGGTGCTTACTGAAAAATATTGCTCAAAAGTTGGAAAACCATTCTGAGGGCTTTGATAGAAAACACGTAAGTGAAAATGGCACCCAGTTGTTACTTTGTCCCCAGTTTGCTCAATCTGGCAACACCATAATTTCTCTGGGTAATGACCGAGATGACCCCATACTATTACATAATGGAATGAACAAAGTCGTAGAATGAAACACTGACTTAAGATTTCCTCCTAAGCTCTTGGCCTGAGCACTAAACGGTCTGGAATGGAAGACAGGTGACAGATGCTGTGCTCCTACAATGTCAGCAAGGAATTTGGTCCTTTTACTGCATAATAGTAAATGCCGTTTAATCTGTGCACTGAAATGGTCTCCTCTGCTTTATTGTGTTGGTTATTCCATGTGCGCTTTTGCTGCCAGTTATAAAAATGTCACTGCTTCTGCAGCTGCATCTAACATCTCATAAACTCCGGCATCTCATCAGACCCACCTCCTGGATAGCTTGCAGCAAACTACCACAGGCCAAGGCAGGCTTAATCAAAGATCTTCTTCTTAATAAACATAGTGCGTAAGAAAGCACGCCATTCGAGGGCCTGGACTACCAAGCAAAGACTTAGCATGTATTGCAGTTAGGGGAATTCAGTGCAGTGTGCAGGCTATAGGAGGCCTGCAAACAGCCACTGTGGCCTCAGCATTTGAAATGTAACTTAATCTGCACGTGGTCTACCTTAGGTTTTAAGTAGTCTATTACTGGTGGGGAAAATATCCCTCCCTCCCTGTGGGGTATGTGTGTGTGTGTGTGTGTGTGTGTGTGTGTGTGTGTGTGTGTGTGTGTATGAGAGAGAGAGAGAGAGAGAGAGAGAGAGAGAGAGAGAGAGAGAATATCTCGTTATGTTGTCATGGTTGGCCTCTACCTATAAGAGCTCCTTCTCAAAGGTGTGCATCCCCATACCTGGAAAAATCTAGATTCTCTAAGATACAAAGTGCAAAGCATTTGTAGTAACCGATTATCACCACAGCTGTGGAAACACCAAGGTGAGTCTCTCTAGTGAAAGGTCTGAGTTATAAGTTGTTGCTCCTTAATACCTTCTGCTCAGAAAACTCTCTTCTTGGTGACTTTGTATTGGACGGCTTGGGCCATTGATGGTTGTCATGCTTGGAAGGGTGGAGAGCTGGATGCAGGGGGCTCCTGTTAGACTGCTGGTTCAGAGACACATGTATGCTGAGAACTAAGGACTGAGTGTTATCAAGGCACTTCCTCTCACTCTCCAGCCTGCTCCAGCACTAAGCAGGATAAAGGCCCAATCTAAGTTACCAGGCTAGAGATAAAGTTGTCTGTCAGAAGGGAGAGATATCAGTTGACTTTCTCTGGAGATTCTTAACCATAAGCCTTTGCAATGCCTCTCTTCTACTAGTTGACAAATACTGCCAGTCAGATACTGCCCCTGTCAGCCCTCCCTCCTCTCCCCAAACCCAACTCCAAGTGCTAGAAACAGAAGCCAAAGGCATGACAACCTTTCCTTCCTGATGTCCCAGAGGAGGAAGTAGTCACTGTTGACATCCTGAGATTGAACATTCATTAGTAGCCTCTGAGGAAAGTTTGCTTTGTCTGCCACCAAGATCTTACCTGTGAGCAAAAGATAAATTAGTCTCTATATGAGAGTCTCACTGGGGAGACAAACTACACCCAAAGGCAAATCCCATGCTCAGGAGTAGATGGCCAACACAAAATAAATTCAATGGTATTTTGTGTGTGTGTGTGTGTGTGTGTGTGTGTGTGTAGGGGTAGACCCATGAGTGCGGATGTGGATATACTCAGTATCCCTAGGGTCAGTCCTCAGGTGCTTGATATCTTGTTTGAGACCAGGTCTATCATTAGCTTGCAAGTTCACTATCAGGCCTGGCTCACTGGCTTCCAAGAGTTTGGGGCTCCTCCTGTCTCTCTGCCTTCCATCTCATAGCTTGGATTTAAAGGCATGCGCTGTCACACATGACTTTTGATGTGGGGGGTGGGGATCAGAACTTAGGTCCTCATGCTCGGAAGGCGAGCACTTTATCAACTGACTTAGCACGCCTGCACCTCCTAAGTATTATAGGCAATCAATGGCCCAAGTATAAGCAAACACAGCAGCTTTCTCTGTACAGTCTCCTGAGAGGTTTGAGAGTACGTGTTTCATCTTTGTATCTTTTCCCTTCAGAGATAGAACACCTTATTTTCCTCCCATGCCAGTATCTGCAGTGAGAAGAGACTCATGGCAAGGTGGCCAGTAAAGGGGGTTGGTTGAATCAGCTGACATATGCAGCACGTGGTACAGGGAAGTGGATGACTCTGTCTGGGCAGCTTGGTTAAGAGAGGGAGTGCATGCAGAGCCTGCCCCACCTGTGGATCCAGCCCATGTACATACAGCCACCAAACCTAGACAATATTGATGGAGTCAAGAAGTACATGCTGACAGGAGCCTGATCTAGCTGTCTCCTGAGAGGTTCAGCCAGAGCATGACAAATACAGAGGTGAATGCTAGCAGCAAACCATTGAACTGAGAATGGGGTGCCCATTGGAGGAGTTAGAGAAAGGATTGAAGGAGCTGAAGGGGCTTGCAACCCCATAACAACAATACCAACCAACCAAAGCTCCCAGGGACTAAACCACTACCTAAAGAGTAAACATGGAGCGACTCATGGTTCCAGCTGCATATGTAGTAGAGGATGACCTTGTTGGGCAACAATGGGAAGAGAAGCCCTTGATCCTGCCAAGGCTGGACTCCCCAGTGTAGGGGAATGTCAGGGCAGGAATGAGGGATGGTTGGGGAGAGGGAACATCTCCACCCAGAAGGGAGAGGGGGGGTGGGATGGGGGCTTATGGATGGGAATCTGGGAAAGGGAATAACTTTTGAAATGTAAAAAAAAGTCCATAAAAAATGAAAGTAACAGAACAAATAAGAAGGAGAATTATGGTGCTTTATGGAAAAAACTCATGCTAAGATAAAATAATTCTATAAAATGAAAAAAAGAGAGAGGGAGGGAATAGTCACTCAGAGGTCTGTGTAGACTGAAGCTCAGACTGCAGAGCACAAAGAGTTGTAGAATTAAAGTCACTGTCCCTTGTCAAGTGAGGGTCCTCTCTGCTGACAGTGCTGTTGATTGAGTAGTTGTGCTTTTTTTATTTTCTTCATGAAGAGGATTCACACTGGTGTCTTGATGTCTGCTGCCTAGTTCTTGGCCATCATGACTACTTTTGTCTTATGTATTTTTTGGTCATCTGGCATCTTTCAATTCTCTCTCTCTCTCTCTCTCTCTCTCTCTCTCTCTCTCTCTCCCTCCCTCCCTCCCTCCCTCCCCCCCCTCTCTCTCTACCTGTCCGTCTGTCTGCCCCTGCCCCCATCCCTGTCCATCCCTCTCTCTCTCTTGCTCCTTCTCTCTGCATGATATACTCGTTTGTGTGCATGTGTGCGTCCATGTGTGGAGATCAGAGGTTGACATCAGGCTCTTTCATCGAGCCTGAAGCTCATCAATTTGTCTAGGTAAGGGGACCAATGAGCTTCAAGGATCTACCCATCTCCAACCCTCACCCCTCTCCCACACAGTGATATCACAGACATGTGCCTCTATGCTCAACTTTCCCAGGGGCAGCAGGGATTCAAATTCAGATCCTCATGTGTACATAGCAGGCACTTTTATTAACTGGGTTGTCTTGCCGGCCTCACTTCAGAACTTTGAGGAGGTGCCACTTAGAGGACACTTATTAAGACTGTAGGGAAAGAATTGAGTTCTCAGTTTTGTGTGTAGCTGTCTTTATGTGAAGGCCCTGATGGTGGTGACTGTATGTAGCTGTTTCTGAGAAGCTACTTAGACACTTGGGGGCTGTTTGGACCCAGCTGGGCTTATACAGCAGAGTCAGGAAGAAAGATACAGCTTGTTAAGTGCCTGCTAGTCTTTTGGTGGCTAAGGAAAATACAAAATGAGCCCTTTCCTACCTCCATCCCATAATAGACTCTTAACATCTCTCACTGGTCCTTCCCATGGGTGGGAGAGCTGGTGCAGCATGAGAGTCAGCTTCTATGGATGTCACATATTACTTGGTGGAGAAAAGGTTGAATATTTAATATAGTTTTTGCTTAGCCCCCTGCCAGTCCAAAGATCAGTGTTTAACTTTTATTCCCAAAATGTTCTGTGTTGCTCCATGTTTGTGCTGTTTAAGGGGTTTGCCATGAGCTCTGAAGCCGGCCAGGGAGGGTCTTAAGATAAAGCATAGGAAAGAGATTTTATTCAAAAGAGAGGTAAATGCTTCAGATGTAAAGTCATTGTCTTGAGTAGCATTGAGTGTTGAGTGACTTGACTAGTGTCTAGACAGTGCTGAGGACTGTGATCAGAATGATAGTATTACTAAAGAATGGAGGGATTTCTCTCTTTACTTTGAAATCAGGGTGTTTTTATTAAACTAAAACTTATCTTCAACTTATAAATTGTGAGATTTTTTTTTTTATCACCTACTTGGAACCAAAATACATACTTAAATTGACTTGTTTTTATTAAACTGTGGAGTGTGTGTGTGTCTGTGTGTGCGTGCGTGTGTGCATGCGTGTGTGCGTGTGTGTGTGTGTGTGTGTAAGCATGCATGCTCTATTAGGGATTGGATATAGGAGCTCATACATGTTATTCAGTTGACCACTGATTTGCAACTTCAATCCATAAATATCATTTAAACACAAAGGATAATTCTTAAGCTAGGTTACGTTACTCTGGAATTAACTTTTTTTTCTTTTTTTTGGCTTAGAAATATAGGCTAATGTATAAGACTTATTCACTGTTCATTTATGTTTCCAGCAGGATGCAGCTAATCAGGACTTCAAGAGGTAAAGTTAGAGTCAATTCACGTGCAGCTTCCAGACAGACTACAAAGGGCTCTGGTGTTTCCGTTTACCCAGGGTCCATCTGTGCAAGCGTCTTACAAAGCTCTGGCCCAGATTCCCAGGGAGAATATTGATACTGGTTCAGTCAACAGCTAGAACAATGCCATTAACATAAAGTTTCCATGGGGCGTCCTTTTATAGCTGACTCTGACCCCCCTGAAGTCCACTAACCTGAACTCTGTTTCCATAATTTATTGCTTCAAAAATGTTGCATAAATGGGATTACTTAGTATGAAACCTTTTAAGAGTCATTCTTTTCCTCAATGTATCTTGCCAAAAATATTTATAAATTACTACATCTATAACAGGTCTTTCTATTTTTATTGCTGGTAATAATCTATAGCATAGCTCTCCCAGTCTGGGTAACCACTCGCCTGTTAAATGATCATGACTATTTCCTTGTTTTGCCCATTAAAAAACATAACAAAACAAAACAAAATCAAGGTTATTTTTTAATTACAGAAATGTTTTTGACTGTGTCATATTGTAGAGTATTGAAGGGGAGGAAGAGTAGACGAAGAGCTGAGAGTCATTTGAGGATAAAACAAAGTATCCGGCCTAGCTCAAATTAGTGCGATTGTGCAAATGGAGTGTATTTATGGTATTTAATCAAACTTAAGTGCATGATTGGCCATTGTCTGCAATAGAATCTAAGAATAGGTCTTTGGGGCCCCACATTTCCGTTTCTGCTCTCAACCTAGCTGATTGCCCACTAAACGATTAACATCTACTTGCTGACACATCGTGCTGTGTTTGTTGAAGCTGGCGATGTGGAGGTTCGGCTGCCAAACTCAATTGTGGGGTGTTTTAAAAACATTAACTACAACCCTATTCACTTGGCATCACTGATGAAGGGCTTAATGAAATAAACATTTGCTTATGAACTGAAGTGCCACTGTGGGTACTGGAAGGGAAGCTTTTTAGTTAATTGATAGATGGTAGAAAATCAGTTGAGGGACTCTCAGAAACACACGGCTATATTGGGAGGAAGTACATAAGGCCTGTCTGATGTTCACCAGACCTCACACAGTATGAATGTGTCTGCTTGGGGCCCATAGTAGCCCTGGCAGGGACAGAGGAAAACACTTGCCTACCATCTGCCCTGCAGATGCAAGGAGAAGGTTACCTGTGGGTACTTTTACTGTATAAGTCCCAGAACTTCTCCTGACAAACACATTTTAGAATAGACAATAAAATGTAACCTGCTTAGTTTATATTAGATTTGAACAATCTTTACAAAATTCTACTTTAAACTCATTAGAATCTTTTCGAAACACTGTTATCCACCCTTTGGGCTTTGGTGGACAGCCAGAGAAATTGCAGTGCAGAAGCCAGTTTAGTCAAAAACTGTTCCATGGAGACAGGAGTTTGAATTGAATCTCATTTGTCCTATCAAGAGGGAAGCAACACAGAGAACAGTAGAGGGGATGTAGGTAGCTGTATGAAGGAAGGACAGACGGGGTGCAGAGACCTGGCTGGGCAGATCCTCAATCTCTTTTGTGGTCTTGGAGCCTAGTGAGAGCCTGGCCCCAGAAGGGGTTCGAAAAGTATTTGTTTTTTTACCATGAATAAACATAAGGATAAGAAACAAGTTGTACCAACTTCCCAGGCTATGGTGGAAGATGACTGTCTCCGACTAGAGTGTTCCTTGTTCTGCCTCTCTCTGGCCACAGAATAAACTCCTTTCCAGCTCAGCGGTTGATATCCTTAGTCTTAGTTCCTGGGGTCCCCCAGAGCTGTTTCTTCAGAATGTAACTTCTCCCCTGCATTGGGCCTTGGGCTCTACCTGGCTGCCAGCTATTGGGCTCTCTCCATTCTCTATCAGGTCTCTCTTGCCGAGTAGTCAAACTTCTAACTTGGTGGGGCTCAGGACCTTCCAAAAGTACAATAGCAGAGGTCTCTGTCCCTTCCAAAATCTAAGACCTGGAACTGCTTCTGTTCTTGTCGCTCTTCTAGTTAAGCAGGGAGGGCGCTCGACTCCACCTGTGCAAAGGGGTCTAATGTCTTCCCCACAGTGGCTCTGTATCACCAGCTGCAGGCCCTGCAGCTTGACGTGCAGCTGAGTCTGTTAGCTGGTGTCAAGGTACACAAAGTACTCTAGATACCAGCTGGAGGTGGACACTCCCAAGCCACCCATGCTCCTGACTGACTGGATTTGGAGGCTCCCCTTCAGATTCAAGGATTTGCCAGCTCAAAAGGTTCACCTGCTGCACCATGGGGTCAGCAAACATTGCCTTCCTGGTGTTTCACGAACCTGGAAGGTGTTAAATCCTCCCTGATCAACACTATCCTTCCAGACTTTGTTGCTTAGATGGGAGTGATAATGTCATTGGCTACTGGAGATGAACTCTGTATCCTGTTTATTCTTTCACTAGAGGTTAAAAAACAATCCCAGCCTTGTAGTTACGCGTGGTCAGCACCTCCCTTGAATGACCTAAGGACCTGTCTTGAGCCACCTTCCCAGAATAAACCCGGATGCAGCCTAAAGTTATTCATTGGTAATAATCTATAATACTCCTGTCACTCGGGAGTTTCAAGTAGTATTCAAAGCTGTGTGCCTGGAGCAGGCACAAAACCAGAATAGACTTGTTATGACACCATAAGGGGGAAGAGAGAGAATGTGTAACTGGCTTCCACCTACAGCTCTGGTCCTTTGGAGACAAGTCAGCCTATTACCTTTTACGAAATGGATAGGATTTGGAGAGTGACTATTTTCTCGTTAGTGGGTTAATGGCCCTCCGCGTGTATTCCTATTACCCCTAGAGCGGGTTCCCACAGAGCAGGTGCTATGACTTGTGTGCCCACACCACAATCGACATGAATCAGGAAAAGTTGTTGCAGCCAAGTGCCTGAGTGAGAGGGCAAGAGAGCAATGGGTGGCTGGGTGTTCTGGTCAACCTGGTGCTGGGATTTTTCCTATTTGCCATTTAGCTGGCACGGGTTTCCCTGATCCCCGGGCACGTAGCTCTGCCTTGGGGAAATGTGAACCTCCTCATTTCCTACACACCACTCCTCGGCTCCTGCCTTTCCTCCCTTCACATTCTGTCCTCCCAACCTTGAGTGGGACCTCCTGGGCTATGCTTTTTCTTTCGATCTTCCGGGCCAGATTCCTCGCTGCTCCATTCCCCTCCCTTCAGCCATCTTTTGCTGGCTTCTCCAATGCTTTTTCAATTCAGTTCTTGCTACAAAGCTATTTTCGGGTCTGGCTATGGGTTTTTTTTTGGCTTCATTATTTCCCCAGGCCTAGCATGGAGGGTCCTCTGGGAGCTTGCTCTGAGTCTTTTCTTTTAGGACTCCACAGTCCTTATGGGCAACATGGCTAAAATGATCACACTGTCCCGGGAAGAGCATCGTTGTCTCCATTCAAATATTTAAAATCCTTAATGATCCCGGGCCCAGGGTTTTATGTGTAAAGATTATATTCTGACAAGCTGCTAGAGACAGCATGTAACATGAAATTCCCCACAGCCCTTCCCAACAGTCATCCTTATGGGGTAATTTCATCTCCGCTCTGGCTCAGGGTTACAGCATAACTGGAATCTTCGAGCACAAAACACTTTTATATCCCTCCCACATCCCAGAGCTAGCTCGGAGTTTAGCCTCAGGCAACAACCAACTAACTGTGCCTTGAAGATAATTCTCTGGGGAGTTAATTAGGGTAGACTGAATAATTTATGGTGCAGTTTTGGTGAATTAAGTAGAGAAAAGATTTTTCAAGGGTCAAATGCTGAAGCATCCCTTTCCGTCACCAGCTCTTGCTGCCACCTCCTTGATTCTATACGTTAAAACAAAACAAAACAGGCCTGTTTTCCTGTTTTGATATATTTAAGTCCATTAGTTAAATCTGAGCGTTTATTATGAGTTAACCATTGGACTGAAATTCATGGAGTTTGAGTTGTAATTATATACTAAGTATTTGTGTGTGTGCGTGTGTGTGTGTGTGCGTGTGTGTGTGTGTGCGTGTGTGTGTGTGTGCGTGTGTGTGTGTGTACGCGTGTGTATGCAGTAAAAGCTGAGGCCTCCAGACCAACCTGAGGTTCATTATCGTACCTAAACTCTTTTTTATAGTTGGTCATTGTCTTATCCATATTCTCCAGAACTCTTTATACAAGAGGATATAACTTTTAGGCCATTGCTTGTAACTAGCTACTGATCTATCTTGCCCATTGGACCCGAGCAACAGAGACCTCAGGACTATTGGCTTCATTCACTACCCAGCATTTAATTAAGAAGGTATTATATCCTTGGCCCTCTCTGTCATGGTTTTCATATAAAAAGATTCAGTGCATTAGAGCACAGTAATATTTGAAAGAAGTGCATCTGTATGGGACAAGTACTGACTCCGTGTTATTATTTGCTTAAAATGTAATATTTCAGCCAGTTACACACACCTTAAACATTAGTATTGCATGTAATCTAGAGGTGATATGAAGTGCAGGAGAGGACGCATGTAGACTGCGCATAAATATTGCATCATTTTCTGTAAGTGTCTTGAACAAATCTATAGAGATGAGTGTCTTTGGGGGTTTTAGAACCAAAGCTCTATGGGAATAAAGGTACAGTTATTTGGTCCTAGCCATCCAAAGGCAAATTATCCCTTATGTCACAGATATTTTTGTCTTCGTCCAACATTTTATGTGCGTATTTTCAATGCATACTCTTTTTTTCCCCTATAGACAACAGAAATACAGCCATTGTCAGGTGTCACAGCACTGTATGTGGTTCAGTTTTAACGTGTCTTGGAAACAAGGTGTGTCTTGTTCATGGGCTTCTCTCTGTCAAACACATCCTGCACCATCAGCTTCTAACAACCTTAGAGACTGGCTCATGATCTTGGTATCTTCAGCAGATTCCATAGGAAGGGTTTGGCATGAGACGGAAAGAGCTGTGCTCCATGAGCAAATCTTGGCCTGTGGTTTTGTTTGTTGGTTTGTTCGTTTGTTGTGTTTTCTTTTGCTTTTGCCTCAAAAGCTACATTGTGATGTTTCCTTAAAGTGTGGATGACTGTCAAACATGGAGACAGCTTTGCAAGGCACTGGAAGGTCAAGAAGTGGCTGAAGCAGGGACATGTTCATCTGTTGCTGGGGGAGTGGATCCTAGTCATCATTTGCTGCCCCAATAACAGATGAACACGTTCCTGCTTCAGCCACAGCTTGCCCTTCCAGGAGCCTTGCAAAGCCACCACCAGCTTTCAGATTCCTTTTTAGCTCTTAAGGTAGCCATGTTTTACTTTCCTTGTGTAGTTTCGAGATCTTGGTGTTATTTTCCCATGACCTTTAACCCTTGCCCAGATCTTTCCCACTTCCAATGCTTTGAAGTTTTTGTCCTTTCTGATAATGCTGTTCTGCCTTCTGTGGATTTTGAGGTGTTCTTTTGTTCCTCAGCTATTCTCTTTAAGTCAAGGAGCTGAAAGATTATAGAATGTCCAAGGAAAATCAGTCAACACTGATTATCTGACCAATGAAGTACAAATGAAATGTGTTGATCTCCCTGTTTCTGTTTCTAGGGCATTAACCAACTCCTTTCCTAGGCTTGACTCTTTCCCACTCTACACATGTGCCTCTCCCAGGAGCTCTATCCACAGAGGGTGTAAGTGTACATGTTCTGCCCATGCTGAATCTAGTGGGTACGCTAATATTGCCCACACTATTCCTTGTGGAGAATGTGTAAGATTCTGAATGTGTGTGCTTCCTTTATTTCCTCTGACCATCACCTGCCATGAGCTAAGCTGTCCTACTATGGCAAGCATTTCACTCATCAAAATGAAGAATACAAACATGGAGAATAAATCAAATTTCTGCCTTCTAGAAACATCTTTACTGTTTAGACTTTCAGGTAACATAACTTCACAGAAGTGGCTTCTCCATGGTGGATTACAACACTGTGGGCTTAGCATCTTCCCTAAAACAGAAGTCTGGGCAACCATTTCACTGGATTGGATGAAGCCCAGTTGGCACTGAAGCATCTAGATTGATTTCTCTTGGCTGAGTCATTCTCCTTCTCTTTCTTGCTAACCACGTATGTTAACCCTGGGTTTTCACTTTTGTTTTGCTATTTTGAGTGCCTTCCATTGTCAGCTTGGACTGTAGGGCACGAGCACCAAGGCCATCTGGTGATATCTCATTACCTGTGAAGGTTGCTGCTCATCTCTGGGAGATATGTTCCTATATGCCCATATTCCAAATCTACTGATAATTTTGTCTCTATGCAATCTGTCTTTCTATTTATATGTGGTGCTTACTTCATTGGAAATAGCCTCTCTTATCAGAAATGCTGAATGGACTTTTCCCTAAAACCAGCACATCATTGTCCTGGAGTTGCCTGGCATGGCATTCTAACAGTTCAACAGCGTTGAAGCTCCTGGGTAAATCATACAGAGGCATTTCTATTGCCTTTAGTTCTTTCTACATAAAGTTATTAATTATATCCCTATGCATAGAAATCAAGGCAGGAATGTGCCATTTAATAAGTGCATTAGTCAGGGTTCTCTAGGACAATGGAATCAATAGGGTGGCTAGATAGATAGATTCATAAGAGAAGATGTATTATGGGAATTGGGTCACATTATCATAGATTATGAGAAGCGTCATGATCTTCAGGCTGAAATGCCAATGGAGCCTCTGGTTGTAACTCATTTGGAAGGTCTGAAAACCAGGGCAGGCAATAGCATATCACCCAAGAACTGGCTCAGTACTCAAGGTCAAAAGATATGGGCATTTCAGCATTAGAAGAGAAAGAATAAATTCCTTTCCTCCTCTTTGTATTCATCGGATTGGGTGGTACTGGTCCGTGTTAGTGAAGACGAGTCTTCTTTGCTCAGCCTACTGATTCAAACGTCAGTCTGTTCTGCAAGGAGCCCAAAGTCACCTGAAAGTCATCTTTTAATAGCTCTTCTTGGATAGCCCTTAATCCAATCAAGGCGATGAATATAAATGAACTATCACACTATGCTTCATGTACATTTCTAAATGGCTTAAATTTTAAACCTGTATTCCGTGTACATGTATAGTGGTAAAGTCACTATTAAATTTTAAATATTTTGGTATATGTATCTGTGTATACATGTTCATGTGCCCATGTGTGTGCACATGATAGGAGAGGGCACAGGGCAGTGTTGTAAGTTCTTCCTTAATCGCACTCTACCTTACTGTTTGAGACAGTGTCTCTCACTGAGTCTGGAGCTCACTGCTTAGCTAGATGAGTGGCTGGCCAGCCTTAGGCACACTCTTGTTGTCATCTCCAGCTCTGGGACCACAGCCCCAGGTCTTCATGCTTCCATGGCAACCAGCAGCTCTCCCCAGCACTCAGTGAATTCCCTGCTATTGAGTTTGCCAGTGATGAGTTCACAGTTTGTGGGGTTTTTTTTATGATGTTTACCATCTTATCACAGAAACCCTGACCTTTTCGATGATAAACCTTAAGGTATTTGGGTGGCTGAATGCACAGCCTGGCCTATTTATTAGCGGAATGGCTTTCTTGATTCTAGTTCCAGTTTGGGATCAAGTTGGTTGCCTGCTTTTGTGGGTTCCCACAAAGATCCAGAACATTCTCTCAGTTGTGGGATATGAACATGGACTTAAATGGCTTCTCTGACTCTCGGCTTCTCTGAATCACGTTCCCTTCTGTATCTTCTATTTCCTGGCATGTCTTTTGTACTTAATATTATAAATTTATGTCTTTTGTATTTAATATTATACATTTGTCTCCACCTTGAAAGCTGATCTAGCATGAGAAAGCCATAGGAAATAGTTAACAAAATTGTACACCGAGCAACCTAACACTTTTCTTGGTTTATTTTTCCTCCAGCAAACCTCTTTCCCTTATCATGACAACTTTTTTGGGGGGGTGGGTGGACTTGTGGGTGATACTGATATTTAGAAAGGAGGAGAAATGCAGAATTGCAAAGTTAACAACAGATGGTTAAACAGAGCCATTTCAGGAGTGTTATTAAAATAACAAATCTATTTTCCTCAATAGTAGGCTTTCTTAAGTATTTAGCCTTATACCTTCTACTGAAATAGAAGAAGAGGAGGAAGGGGAGGGTAAGTCAAGGAGATGCTTGGACTGTTCTTACATGACCTCCATTTCTCAGTGCTCCTAGGGGTTTAATTTGGACAGCCATATTTATCTGAGATTGAATGCAGGGACATTTGTGCATCAAAGTGCCTGACAGTTACTATCTCCCATCTCAAAGGTAAGCTTTTTCAGTCCAGCCCTCTTAGAGCTTCCCTCACCCCACTACCAAGTGACCTTATGGGCTCTTGTCAAAGATGTCCTGGAGCAATGCACCTTCCTCTGACTGATGGATGATACTCTGCTCTGAGTAGACCTAATTCTCACTCCTGCATCTTCAGAACAGAAACACCCTACACAGGACAGCTCAGAGGAGAGGGGACTGTATATAGTCGGGGAGCCCCACACCTTCAACACATAGTGGGTATATGGCTTAGAAAAAGTTGCAAGCCATAATGACAGCAACCTTTGAGCTTTTGGTATACAAATATTCACTTAAGTTAATATGTCCATTTCCCTACCTACTAACCAGAGGACCCTCTCCCCTGAGATAAACTCCTAGACATTTTTAAGTTAGAATGAGCTGAGGATGCCCTCTTGCTACTCCCTCGCTTTATTACTCTGATCCTGCTTCAGTTCTACTTCTCAGTTTACACTCAACCTCATGTCCCTTTTTACAAATTTTAAGTTGCTTTTATGTGTTTACTACTACTGAGAATTTCATGCATGCACACATTTTTCAACAAAGGATTGCACTTGAACTGTAGCAGCTCATTGATACTGGTGAGAGGCTTGCCCAAACTTGGGGAGCTCCAGATTCTCAAACACTCCAGACTAAGGACCCTGTGGGCTCCAGCTGGATTTCCTTACTGGCTTTCCAACTCCAGTTTCCCAACTTTAGTCATGTGCTGGAGGCCTTATATACCCTCTTTTGTAAATTCTTTTCACAGTAAGAGAATTCAGTCTTTCTTTACATTGGTCCATGGCTGTGCGTTCCCTTCTCCTCTCCTCCCCTCCTCTCCCTGAGTCTCTTGGTTGTGTTTTCGGTGCCGCTTTCCAAGCCAACTGGTTGGAAATACACTGGAGGATTGAACCTCAACAAATGTGGATCAGGTGCCTTCCTCAGTACATTAGGAATAAAAGACATCTTGGCCATGTAAATTCGTTAGCCTGGCTTCAGTCATTGAGCAGTATTTTGCAAAAGAAATTGACCTGCCAGGCTACGTTCATTTTGTTCACACATTCCTTGTGTGACGTGGAGATTATTCTCTTCCAACATGCAGCCCTACATGGTCAATACTAGAGGTCTCAACCTGAAAGTGAGAGGGGAAACCTCTCAATTCACACATTCACCATTTCCCACAGCTCTCTAGTGGAAGCTATGTGGATGTCCTATAATATAGTTCAAGTTGAACACCATTTACCTACCTAGAGCTAAATATCTCTCAGGTTGAGACCTCAGAGCCACTAGACAATGACCATTTCAAGCTGTAAGTTTATGTCTGTAAGCTGTTTCAACTCTATCCCCCAGTAATCTTATTAGTATCAGAAGTAATACTCAGCACACTGGCGGATCCAAGGTTTTAAAGAAAGTCTTAAGACCAAATGCTTTCTATCTCGTTATAAATCACAGTATCATACTTATAGAAAGCACTGCACATAAAGTTTACATTCTAAAAACTTATAAATACATATTCATCAAATCGTCAGCCCCTGCTGCATACCATGAATAAGGATGCAGTCTCCATCATCTGCCCTTGAAAGTTAGACCGCCAAGTGTCAAATCAACCAGGATATCTGTAGGAATGGAGATGAATAGTTCAAGCATCTCAGAAACATGAGTGTGCTAAGGTGTGTATGGGGGGGAGTGCTAAGGTGTGGGGGATGCTCAGGTGGGGGCGGCAATGCCTCCCTCACCCCCTTCTGGTAGAATCATCTTCGTATCCTCCCTGGTTAAGATCAGGGACTTCACCACTATTGCCCAATCACATGTTCTCACTCTCTGGACTTTGGATCTCAGAGAAGGCTTACAGAAACCAAAGCACAGCTGGGGGAAGGATCAAGGCAACCATGTTGATGACTGGGTGCTGGTACCTCAGAGGACTGTTTCTGAGAAAGACCTGCTGCCTGGCTACTCCCAGTTCTGCTGGGTTTTCTAATACTCTGTCCTCTCTCTGACCTTGAATAGCCTTTCAGGGAACTCCTTTCCTATCTCATATAATCAGACAATATATGCCTGCAGCCCTGGCCCAGTGTAAGCCAAGCCATATTACATTTGTGCCTTTACTTGGTCCCCAGTCACGCCTTCTGCCCAGGCAGCCAAAAGAGTAAGAGCTGCCAGCTCCATGTAAGGAAAGAATGATTATTTGGGTTTTGAAATTTATTATAATGGGTGGACAGCAAGGAAGAAATTCTGAGTCTACCAAGCATTAAAACACAAAGTTGTTTGTAGGGTAGAGCTTCAGCTAAGCACAGTTTATTTATATTTTCTGCCTATTTATCCAACAATAGGATGAGGGAAATCCATGGCAAGGAGAAAAGAAACACAGGGAGGATGCATGTGTTGAATAAATTATTAGAATCTAGAACACATAACTCTTTAGTATTCTTTATAAGAAAGCTTTGAATTTCTCAGGCAGATTCCTACCCCCCCACACACATCACTTGGTATTCTCTGCCCACACTTGCATATTTAAATAACAAATTTGAAATCACATAAAAGTGGTCAGGGTTTTTCTTCCCACTTGACTTTCAGTTGTTTCAATTCAATGAGACTTGTTAAGGAAACTATTTACTTTTGTAAATGTCACCCAGCCATTCCGAAATAAAGATGAGAAATTCTTCTCCAAGTCCAAGCTGAGAAGGCCCTATTGTCTCCTGATGGAATTGTCCTGTATGTCCTTTACCAGTCACCTCCTCGCCACCAAGCTGTTCCCTGAATGTGAAGGTGACATGGTGTGTCACAGTCACCAACAGCCACGCATTAGCATGACATTTAGCTGGAACACTGGTAGATGTCCCATACGAGAAAAGGGACTATCCCTCAGTGGCACCATATTGGGGTATACTCTGTGCCTTCAAGAACCCAAGTTTGGCCACTGGCTCTGGAGAAACCAACTACAACAGCCACATTAAGAATGTGAAGCAGGAAAAGATTTATTCCATGAGGTCACCTTAGAAGAGGCAGCGGGAACATTCCCATGGCTTCTTGCACTGGCTTACTACCTTGGCCTGAGAGGTTTTGAATTGGGGAAGACTAGCTCTTGACCTTGGGGATAAGGGGTACAGAACATTTAGGGTTATTTTAGTGGACTGTCTCTCATTTCTTCACCTGTGTGGACTTGATTTTAAGGTGGGCAATGTTTGACTACCGAAGCCTCCCCAGGTAAAATGTGCGATGGTCCTTGTCAGTGTGCAGCCAGTTGTTTGAATCACTGTTTTACTATCCAGCGGTTGTGTCATATTTCCCCAGTCAGGTGGTAAGTGTCTTGAGAATAAGGCCACAGTCATTCTCTTAAGTTTTAAGAAGGCATCCAGACTCTTGATCATATTCTTGTTGGTTAAAGCTCTCACCTAGAGTTGCCAGGGCCAATATTTACCCCAGCCACTGACACTGACACAGGAGAGAACAATGCCCAGTGTAAATAAGGTAACATAGTCTTTAGTGCTCCAATCTCTCTTTCTCTGATCCCTTTATAACTCAAGAACACTGTGCTCTGGGGTTCAACTGTTCCTCAGTGTCTGTGTCTTCTCTACATGCTCTATCTGAGCAGATGGGGCTTCCAGGTTTGGAAGCTGATCCGGGCATGGAGCTGTTGCCCTCTATGGTGGGCAGTCAGCAGCAGTGCCCTTACTCAGAGAACGAGCACAACTCTGAGCTTCCTTTACTCTCCTAGGGGTTGGTTCTTTGGTCAATGTCTGAAGGACTTTGAGGTGGCAGAGAGAAATTGATCTCTGGCAGGCTGTCATCCTGGGGCTGTCCTTGAGCCTGTCCTCTATACACAGCATAGATGAACATAAGGCCAATCAACTCCTGGGGACTTCTTATACCCTCCAGATATGCACTTCCCCAGTGCACCCTTTAAAATATCTCTTTGCTTCCTGTTGGCAATGTTCCTGATTGAGATCCCACAGGATGTGACAGCAACTCAGACATGGTTCCGTGTTCCTCATATGACCTTGTACTGCATGCCAGTGCCAGAAATAATCCCAGGCACTAGTGTTCCTAGATTATACATTTTATATTATGTTAAGACATTTTAGTTCTTAAATAAAAAAAACAGTAAGAATCTTTAAATTTAAAATTGGTTTTATGTTTAAAAACTCTTCTAAGGATCTAGGACCATGTTAAGCCTTGATTGATATCTGTATCAATTAAGTATAGAATGCCTTTTCTGCTCTGATAGGACCCTCTTGATCACTACTGTTTACTCTCTTAACTTTGGGGAGCTGGTCAGCCAGACTTCTTGACAAGGAAGAATTGATACATCTCATAGCTGTTAAGACAGTTACTCTTCTGGTGCTTTTGAGAGAAGCTGTTAAATGTACTAGGTTGGACAGAATTATATGTTCCTTATGCAGGGTGATGATGATTTTATAAGTACCGCTTAGATAGCACTGTAATTAGTGGGCATCAACTTCTGTTTTGGGAACATTTCATTCTTATACCACATTTAAGAGTCACCTCTTTCTTGTGGTCATGAAGCAATAAAAGAAAAGAAGGAAAATTAAAAAAATCCATTTTAATAAGGATTCCCAAGCAGTCTAAGTACCTATGAATTATAAATGAAAGCTCTTCAGTGATTAAGATAAATATATGATGTGGTCCCTTCCTCTGTGTCATCTTCTGCTGGACCTGCATGAAAATCATTCACAGGAAGTCCCCTAGCTTTGTGAGGTGACTTCTGTCTGTTTTGTGAATTTCTCAGGTGCACATCAGAGGAGCAGGAAGAGACAACCGTGGTGTCTCAGCTGTTTGTAGGAGGGCTCTCTTTCCTTGAGGAGACATCAACAGATTGTTGATAGTCTGATAGGGGTGAGGGGATAGCTCTTTCAAGACTAGACTTTGGAAGAATGAATGACTAAGCTAGTCTGGTCTGTCTTTTGATGTCTTGAGAAACAACTTACAACATTAAATGTGAAGCAAGGATTCAGTTCCTTTATTTCTTTATTTATGTGAAGACTTATTCCATAGTAGCAGGTGAGAGATGACAGGCTTAAGTGTTCCATTATGACGTAAGAGAGACCTATAAGCCAAGAAAATTGAAGTCTGCCAGTTTATTTCTAAATAAGAGCCAGGCACAGTCTTCGGTGGAGACTAGTCTTTCATTTGTTTGTTTGCTTGTTTGTTTTTGAGACAGGGTTTCTCTGTGTAGTCCTGGATGTCCTGACACTTGCTCTGTAAACCAGGCTGGCTTTGAACTCAGAGAGATCTGCCTGTCTTTGTCTCCAAGGGCTGGGATCCTACATCCAATAAAGGGCTAATATTCAATATATACAAAGAACTCAAGAAGTTAGACTCCAGGTACAAAGCTAAACAAAGAATTTTCAACTGGGGAATATCAATGGCTGAGAAGCACCTAAAGAAATGTTCAACATCCTTAGTCATCAGGGAAATGCAAATCAAAACAACCCCGAGATTCTGCCTCACATCAGTCAGAATGGCTAAGATTAAAAGAACTCAGATGACAACAGATGCTGGCAAGGATATTGAGAAAGAGCAATACTCCTCCATTTTTGATAGAATTGCAAGCTAGTACAACCACTCTGGGAATCAGTCTGGAGGTTCCTCGGAAAACTAGACATAGTACTACCTGAGGACCCAGCTGTACCTCTCCTGGGCATATACCCACATGATGCTCCAATATACAACAAAGATAAATGCTCCACTATGTTCATAGCAGCCTTATTTATAATAGCCAGAAGCTGGAAAGAACCCAGATGCCCTTCAACAGAGGAATGGATACAGAAAATGTGGTACATTTACACAATGGAGTACTACTTGGCTATTAAAAGCAATGACTTCATGCAATTCATAGGCAAATGTATGGAACTAGAAAATATCATCCTTAGTGAGGTAACCCAATCACAAAAGAACACACATGGTATGCACTCACTTATAAATGAATATTAGCCCCAAAGCTCAGAATACTCAGGATATAATTTACAGACCACACGAAGCTCAAGAAGAAGGAAGACCAAAGTGTGAATATTTCAGTTCTTCTTAGAAGAGAGAACAAAATACTCACAGGAGGAAATATGGAGACAAAATGTGGAGCAGAGACTGAAGGAAAGGCTATCTAGATACTACCCCCACTTGGAGATCCATCCCATATACAGTCACCAAACCCAGACACTATTGCCAAGAAGTGCATGCTGACAGGAGCCTAATATAACTGTCACCTAAGAGGCTCTACTAGAGCCTGACAAATACAGAGGCAGCAGATGCTTGCAGTCAACCATTGGACTGAGAATGGGATCCCCAATGGAGGAGTTAGAGAAAGGACTAAAGGAGCTGAAAGGGTTTGGAACACCATAGGAGAAACAGCAATATCAACCAACCAGACATCCTAGAGCTCCCAGGGACTAAACCACCAACAAAAGAGTACACATGGAGCAACCCATGGCTCCAGCCACATATGTAGCATAGGATGGTCTTGTCAGGCATCAATGGGAAGAGAGGCCCTTGGCTTTGTGAATACTCCATGCCCCAGTGTAGAGGAATGCCAGGGTGGGGAGGAGGGAGGGAGCGAGTGGGTGATTGGGAGAGCACCCTCGTAGAAGCAAGGTGACAGGGGAAGGGGGATAGAATAAGGAGTTTCTAGAGGGAAAACTTGGAAAGGGGATAACATTTGATATGTAAATAAAGAAAATATCGAATAAAAGAAAAGAAAAGAATTTTTCATCATGCCTCAGAGTTATGGTGAAGCTTCTACTAAGAAGCTGTTTGTTACCTCATCTACTCCCTTAATATAGATGATTGGCAAGAGCTATTTCTCTATGCACAAGGCAATTCTGTACCCATTTCTCAACAAACCAACAATCTCCCCTTAAATATAGCCTCTTTGGGGAAGTCCTTTGCTCCCAGACAGACAAGATTCCTCTGTTATATACCTCATGTCTCTCATTTCACTGATAATTTGGCCAAAATGGCCAAAAGATTCACGAAGGTCCACTCTACTAGACCCATCCAGTCAAGCTGCCTTCTCCTGCTTTTCTCTTCCCCGTTCTTAGACTCATAGGGAATGCATGGAAAGTACTTGAGCCACGAGCCATCCATCAGGCCTGAGATTTCATTCTAGCACAGTATTTGCTCCAAATAGGCTTCAACACATTATAACTGAATGGAGGATACAGTATATAAATCTGAGAAGAAAGTTGGACTCCTAAGCTCAAAGATAGAGAAAGATCTCCAGGGGATATGGACAGGGCTTTTTTGAAAGAAATTAAAACCCAAAACATTAGCTACAACTTTGCAAATTTTTTATTCAAGAACAACTAACTTTATATTAGTTTCCTTTCCCTTTGTTCTGCCATTTATGGTTCCAAACTTCATTAGATATAGATTATTCAAAAATAAGATTAAATACGAAGACAGTAGTCTTATGAAATTGTGCAATTCAGACCAATTTATTGTGGTTATATTTTTTCTCTGAGTTTTGAGAGGAATTTTTCTAGATTATAGGTACTGGGAATTATGATGATTCTAAACATAAACTGATCCTGTATGTCTGGTCATGAGCCGTCATTACTTAAAAATTTTCAGCAACAACTTTTCCAGTCTTGCCAATGTCTCAGGAACCTTGAAACCTTTCAAAGGTGAATCTCTATTTTCCTAGATCCTTGGGATTCTTCACTTCAAAACCTGTCAAAGTCCTATGACTGAGATGCTGCTTACAAATTCATCATTAGTTCAATAATAACTCCTATGATGGGAATAAATAGTATCAACATTAAAACAAACATTTTGCTAACCACCATGTACGGTTCCATTGCATTTGCTATTTGCATCATTAAGAAAAATGATTCTCAAAAAAAAAAAAAAACAAAAAAACCTGAACTCTAAGAAAGGTAGAAATCTGAAGTAAAATGTTATTAGACTGGACTTTGGTGACAAGTTGTGACAGGATAAAGGTCTCAAAGGGGTCAGTGAACATTGCCTTAGCTAAAAAAATCCAGTTTGCTGAAGCATCCGTTGCTTTTATTTTCACATTAATTATGCCTTGTTGACCATGTTGGCAAAATGGATCATTTCACAACCTCTGACCATCCATATGAACAACTCTGAATTTCTTCAACACCAAAAGGTTGGGGTGGCCTTCTATGTCCAATTCCATGGCAGAAACGAATGTTATTTAACTAGCAAATGAAGAGCAAAGTACAAGAAAGAGCTAGATTGCCTCTCCTTTTCACTGTACGTAACTCAAGGAGAAATTTCCTTAATCTTCATCCCTTGAGGTATATAATAGAGGAGTCTGTCCTGGGAGCAAAGTACTTCCCTGAAGGAGCTGTGTTTAAGGGGAGATTGTTGGTTTGTTGAGATACGGGTGCAGAATTGCCAATCCTCTGTGTTAAGGAAATAGATTAGGAAACAAGAAGATTGTTCAAGGTCACCATGCTGGAGCCTAGAAGACACGGAAGAGTCTGCAGTGACAGCCAGTGGCAGTAGGAGGCAGAGGGTAACTAGGCTGAGATCTTTTAACCAACTCAAGGCCATAGAGAAGTAAGAAATTATTGATGTCCTAAAGTCCATTAGTACACACTGTAGTCTGGATGCCAGGTGGCAGAGAGTTGGTGGATACAATGAGGAAAGGATGAGAAAATGGGATCCAGAACCATCAAAGAGGCAGGATCAATAGAATTGGAAGGAGTTGAATTATGGAGGGAGAATGGTAACCCCGTCCCTTGATTTCTTGTGGCAGTAGCATTTGCTGTGAGGAAACTGCTATAAAGTGAGAATCAGAGAAAAGACTGAATTTTATTTAGGACACATTAAATTTGAAGAACATCAAATTGATTTCATAACATTGGCATTTGTTACATGGTCCAACAAAGAAATGGATCTTAGGAAGGTAGGATGGCTGGATGCTGAACATTCTGGATTTCTCATAATGTATAACAAACTCCCAGGCTATGGTTTTAAGTATTTGCTCATGATACTGTGGCAGTCCTTGATGTGGTCAGCTCTCCCTGCTTCTCTTGACATTAGAGTGTGTATCTTGAAGACTAGGGTGAGATTACCCAAAGCTTGCTCACCCTTGTGTACAGCATGGATGTTGGAGGATACTGAACTAGGGACAGTGTCCTTTGCCTGTGGACGCCTGGCTCCTTGAGAGCTTGGCAACTGTGATTCAACCTAAGTAGTAGTGTGAGAGTTGAACAGAGATTACATCATCTTTGATGATGTAGATTCTGAAGTTACTAAGCCTCATTTCCATTGCATCCTACTCATCTGAGGTGAGTCACTCGGCTGGCTGTGTTCAAGAGAGCAACTGGAGTCTAAGTTTAAAAGTAATAATGAGTTTATGAATCCTTTGGGAAAGTCATACAATGTGCTTTGATCATAATCATACCCATTCCACCCCTAATCCTTTCTAGATTCTTCCTCACCTACTTACCCACCCAACCTCACCTGTTTGTTCTCCCTTTCTCCTTCCCTCCCTTCCTGTCTGTCTGTCCATCGGTCTGTCTGTCTCTTTCTCTCAATCCAGTTTGTGCCATCAGGTCTGACACCTGCCCTGAAGTATGTTCAGTATGTCAAATATCACATCATTAAAAAAATTGACTTTCCTTCTCCAAGCAGCAATCAAATGCCAGTGTCCCCTGAGTGAAGGCTGGGACTTCATGCCCATATCCCCTTATCTGGCTTGAGCTTGTACAGTCTTATGTGTGTTATAAGTTCCTTGTGAGTTCATATGTGCAGATGCTCTGTTGTGTCTTGAAGTCACCCTCCACCTCCAGCTGTTGAAATCGATCTCCCTGTTCTCCCACATGGATTACTGAACCTCAAAGGGAGAGTGTGTGATGAAGACTTGCCTTTTCATAGGAGTGCTGAAGAGTCCAAAAAAATGCCTTAACACCATACACAGAAAAAGAATAAGGAAGAAGGCAAACACTGACCTTCTGGAAGGGGAAGGATGAAGCAGGAAGGGGTTTGTGCTCAGGAGACTTGAGGTAGCTGTTCACTTGTGTGAAAAAGTCATGCACGGTGAGGAATATGGGTAAAAAGGAAGCTTGGGATCAAGGCACAGTGGAGCTCAGCTCTTCTCAGTCTCTTGTTTTGAACCTTGAAACAAATGATCAGGGAAGGATATAAGAGTGAATTTATAAAATGACTAGGAAAGGGGGGAGCAGAGTTCAGAGGCTGTGCAGTTATCGGGCAATTCTACCTAATGATAAAATAGCTCATGACAATGTTCATTTCCATCTACACATTTTTCACTGTAATACCCCCAACTGTAGATTGTGGACATAGACAATCTCATTGGGTGGGTTGTGGGGCTTTGTCTAATCTTCCATCTCAATATCAAGCTATCTTAAAGGACAGGATTAGGAATGCTGCTAGGTGCTATCCACCACAGATCCATGTGTGCCCAGGACTTCAGAATTTCACCTTAGAGTAAATAGAATTTGTGTAAATACAACTAGGTAAGGATTTTAAAGTGATTCCTAGATTTAGGGTGGGCTCACCTTAAATCCAATCTGAACTCAGGGCCTCATATTTGTGTGCCCAGCATGTCACTTACTGAGCTATGCCCTTCTCTCCCCAGCCTCAGTTTGTAGCAATTCATTAGCTGGTCCTAACAAACTGACCAGAAATTGAAGACACATGGAAAAGTTTGGAGTTTGCCAGTTACTGAATGGAAAGAAATGTTGCCCTATAAAGACTCATGTGCTATATTTACTGATTGGATTGTGAGGTCCGAGTTGAACCTCTTCCAGGACTTCTAGAATGAGACTCATGGAGATGGTGATCGATGCAATAGCAAGAGGAGTTTAATTCTGGCATGCCGGGGTCCTCCCACTTCAAGGGGAGACGATCCCGAGCACATTCTGACAGGGAGTTATATACCTTGCAAACAACTGGGGCAGAATTCAAACAATTGGTAACTAGTCAGGGTATTATTGATGGGGCAAAGTGACCTCCAAACTGACTCATGATCAGTGGATCATTCTGGACTTTCCAAGGGGGACAGTTGGGAGTCAAGGGGAAGTTGGTTGGGAGTCTCAGGTAGCTTTGTTTGACAATTTGGTTTGCAGTTGCTCCAGGAACTAACTACTCCCTGGAAGGGGTCTTTGTGCTTGGAGGTTTGTGGTGGAACTTTCCCACTGGCCTTAGATTGACCCAAACTCTGGATCTTTCAGGATCTTTAGGACATTGGAGTATAGAGTATTTCTTTTCTTCACATTAGGCTGGGGTGGAAGGTTTAGGGAGTGTATGTGATAGTCTTCCTCCAAGTGCTCTCCTGAAACTAGAGAGAGGCTGTTCTGTTTGTCTACATGGTCTGTGGTCAGATAAAGAGAGCTGGCTGGAGGAAGATGCTTGGGTATAACTTGAGTGCCTAGCAGGGTCCATTCAATGATGGAGGGAGCCTGCTTCTTTCTCTCTACTACAGTAATTAGAAAGAAACCTTCTTAAGGTGGCAGGGGAGTTTTAATGAAGTAAAGGAGACAGAAGTGTCCCAGTGGAGAAAGGAGTGTGTCAAAACCAGATTGTGCACGTAATTACTTTCTCAGCCTTTGCTGACATTATCAGCAGGACTGGTGTTTTGATGAAAAAAACTTAATTAAAACTTAATTTTTTTAAGTGGAAAATATTTAGCACGATTGTGGGAGGATTGAAATCAGGGTGCCATGTAATTTTAATTGCCTTCAAGAGATGCTCTTCACAATGACACATTAAGGGATAAAGAAGCAGTTGGAGGCATGGCCTCGGAGGTCATCGCCATGTTGGAAGCTCCACAGGTGGTCTTCTTGCATGACGAAATCACTCCCAGGGATGGCAGCATGGATCTTCGGCTCCGTGTGTCATGGTATACAGAGACTGTCTCTGTGTGCACTGGCTAGGCCACATGTGGAGCCCATGTTGTAAAACACGTTTTTATTCTTATTTTTTCTCCGTACTTCGTAGAGAGACAGTAAGTGGAGATTCAATGACTCACAAAGCATTAGTTTTGAAGTGCTGATTGTTCGATAATTCAAGAAGGATCATCTGGCTCTTTTAAACAACCTCCGTCGGAGGACCTCTATGTTTCTGTTTTTAAACCAGAACTGCTCAACTGGTTCTAGGCTTCAAATGTGGCGATCTTAAGCTGTAATAAAGGACACGTGGTTTGAACCAGGACCATGGGCCATGGCTCTTACTTGTCTGTAGATGTGGGTTGATTGCTTTGGTTCCTCCATCATGTGCGTACCGTATATACTTACCTGATGGGGTCTTGCAATCATCAAAGACAACACAGGTAAAGTGACAGAGAGGATTAAATGGGAAAATTATCCAGCTCTTTAAGAAGAACAAAATCAGCCTGGTTGTGAAACCCAGGGGATGGACTGGGCAGCTTGTTTCCTGTTTAATCAGGAGTTGCAGTAGCAAACCTGACTTTTGGTGACCTTTTAAAAAGTGGCATAAAGTCGTACTTTCTGATGAATAGTCCAGGGGTACCATAGACTTAGGGGCAGTGGGTTCTGAATCCAGGGAGAAATGATAACAGCCTCCATGTTCTGAAGGAGAACCAGGAGACCAGTGGGATCAGTCTGTACTGGCGGTTCTGGTTTCCCAGGGAACAGGGCTGACATTCAGTGTTTGTTGTGGACAGACAACTCTGAGGGCTGCTATAGCAGAAAGAGTCTGTAAACAAGACCTGGAACAAGGGTAGCTTTTGTTCTTTCCAAGGACCACAATGCCCCCCTCATCCTGGGCTCTTCAGAAAGGGGTGAGAACATATTTGGATTTCTCTAATGAAGGTGGTTCATAGGTATAAGAGGGTAAGAGCTAGAGTTTTAAAGGGGCCTGCTGGTTAGTCCCAGGCTGTGAGAAATTACCTCACCCCAAATGTTACTGCTGTCTGTTGAGATACCCTGTACCCCACTAAAGCCCACATGGTAGGAAGGTAGACAGGGCAAGCCTCATAAACCAGAGTGTGGGTGATGGTGAGAGATGAAGGCAATTTACCTTTCTGTGACTGGAACTGAGTTTCTTCGGTGTATATGTGTGTCTTAGTTACCTTTTCGTTGCTGTTACAAGACACCATGACCAAGGCAACTTAATTAATTCCAGCACTCTCTTTGTCAAATGAAAAAGCTATTGATATTTCTAGTCTTCCTAGCTCTGAGGATTCCATCTTCCTAGTCTAAGGCTAGTTTGGTAGCCAGGATGCTACACCCACCTGATGTTTGTGTGGGATCTAGAGATCTAAACTCCAGCTCTTAGGCTTGCTGCAGGAAGTACTTTAATCACAGAACTAGAACTATCCAGTCCTGGAGAACTAAATTTGAATGTATGCCAACTCATTTTTGTGGAGCCTTGTGAACTATTTCTCCATCTACATCTCTTGACTTCTGTGAGATAGTGGGAGACTATTTGATCAGGGTAAAGGAGTAGTTTGTTTCCAAGTTTGATCTCTGATGCTAAGCAGGCTGGGTTGACAACGAAGCCTTGACTTTGACCTTGGCATCAGGTTTTAGCCAATTGACATGAAGTAGTTTGTGGTTTCTTTGTTAGACCTGGTTAACTCAGGAGTCCAAATCCTTCCTATGCAAATACGTGGATGATATCAGGGCTTCATTGTGTCTGGAGGGGGGATTCCCCTGCATATGCCTGTATCTCTGGGTGATAGCTTCTCTGATTGCTGTTTTCCCAACAGCTGGGAAGGCCCTCTCAGTCTCTTTCTCATCAGCCTTTCCCTTGTGAGGCTGGTTTTCACAAGGGGATCTTGATGAGTTAGACAAACATGACCATGTTCTCACAATGGTGTCCTGAAGCTGGCGAGGGGCTACACATGACTTGGTAGGCTGTGCTGATCTGCAAGTCAGTTGCCCCTGAGATAAGGAGACCAAGGGGGAAGCAGACATTTCTATGGTTACTCGGTTCACCCAGCAGACTTCCTGGCTAGTTTTCTGTGAAGCCAGTAAAACAGGAAGAAAAGCAAATCCTTCCCCACCAGAGAGCAGGTGCCTGTCACTCACAATCCTCCTGGCTGTCATATCCACCTTCTGAAACAAGGATGATGGTCTCAGGCTAGCAAGTTCCTTCAGCAATGCCAAGTCCAACCTGTGCCGGTCTAAGCAGCCGTGCCTCCTCTTGCCCAGCTTGCTTGAGCTCTGCAGAAGAGTGTGACTGAGACCAGTGGTGTATCATTTTCTTCCCACCATTCTCTGGAAGCCTATGGGTTTGTCACCTGGAATCAAAGACTTATCAGAACTGAAGAGAGCCTTGAAGGTCAGCTCATTCAACCTCCTACCCAGGATATGCCTTCCAGAACTAACCACCCACACTGCAGATTACTAATATATGTGGCTATTCAAGGCAGTTATGTCTTTTCGGGAAAAATGACCCATCCCCAGGGTGTCCCAAAGCTCAGGATAGTGAGCTGAGGTGTGATGGGGGAGGGGGCTGTACTCTCATCCCCAACCATTATAATTAGTGGTTCGGATTCTTGAAGTTTATGATAGCTTTCCTAATTCCCAATTAGAATTCACTACAAGCTGTTGCTTGAATGTAACACAGAGCTCTGACCCACTTTCTACCCAACAGTTGGCAATTTCCCCTCTAATATCAGTGGTTTGAGTCATCACATTTACCCAAGCAGCTGGGGACCACTTTATCTCTATTTTCTGACTTCAGGATTATTTCCTGGGGTAGCTGCTGCTGATCGCTGTGTAGCCTGTGCCATGGGAACAGGAAGAAGAGCTGAGAGCAATTGTACGTACACTCACCTGCAGTTCAGAATCATCTTGGGACCTTTAAGAAATATGCACACTTGGCTCCCACGTCTGGAAGTTCTGATGTGATTCATCTAGGTGGAGCCTGAACATCTGAGATTTTATGGCCTCCCTGAGTGATTCCAGTGTGGACCTGTGGGTCACTGCCAAGAAAGATTGGTCGAGTAAGGAAGGTTGTGGACCTCAAATGATGCTGACCCCAGAGGGTTAAAAGTAGAGCTGTGTTGTGTGCCCTTAGTACCCTTGAGGTCTGACATGGTGGTACCCCAAGTGGCAGGTGAATGGCTGCTCTTGATGAATGAGTGCACAGTGACAGACTGTGGCAGTTAGTGTTTAGAGTGATGACAAAGAACAGGCAGATTGACAGCTCTCCAATGAAGCAGATGAAATCTGAAGTTCCAGCAGGAGAATGTCAAATAAGGAGCTGGGACAAGAAGCCAGAAGTTTGGGCTGTGTCCACAGCGGTGTAAAAGGAAATAGCTGTATCATGTCTGAATGCTACGCAGGGACTGCAGGCTGACTCCAGGCCCAGAACCCTCCTCAGTATCTGCGGACTAAAGGCTTCAAGCAATCAGAGAGTTGGTAGAGTTATTACTACCAAGTTATATAGTTATATTCTATATGACTAAAATTATATAGATACTTCCCAATATGGGAAGAGGGAGAGTCTCGTGATTGGGTGGTTAGGTGTGGGTAGTTAGTTTTAAAAGGAATACTCTAGGTGGGAGGTTAAATCATGGTAGCCACTAAAACCAACTGGAAAGGTAAGAATGTTCCTTCTGAATAGGCTGGAGCTGTCAGCCACACCTACCAAACTTAGGGGAAAGCAGGAGGGCTGTTGATATAGGTCACTCGGTAGAATCCTGTCTGGCATGCACAAGGGCTGGCTTTAACTCCCAGAGCCACCACAGCGCTGGGGTGGAGGTCTAGTAAGGTGGTTGAGTGAAGGTTGGCTCTGATGATTTCGGATCAATTGCTGAGTTTCTCGTGATAGAGGGAGAGAACTGACTCTTGCAAGTTGTCCTTTGAGCACTGCATGCTTGCTGTGGCACTCATGAACACTTACAGATATACTCTCTCTCTCTCTCTCTCTCTCTCTCTCTCTCTCTCTCTCTCTCTCTCTCTCGTATTCCTTCTTAAGCTTTCTCATGCTATAGAAATGATATAACCTCTGTCTTAGTGATTTTTTCTGTTGCTTTGATTTAAACAGGCTGGCAAAGCAACTTAAAAAGGAAAGGAATTATTTTAGCTCACAGTTCATGGGAGTCCTAGCTGCAGAACTTGAAGTAGTTGGTTCTGTTATTTCTTCAGTCAGGAGGCGGAGTAGTTGATGTTAATGCCCAGGTAGCTTTCTCCTTTTACACATCCCAGGACCTAAGCCCAAGGAATGGTGTCATTTATATTTAGTGTGGGCCCTCCCACATCAGTTAGCATAGCCTAGATGATCCCCTACAGGAATGCCAAGATGATTGCCTCCTAGATGGTTCTAGATTTGGTCAAGTTGACAATCACTAACCATCAAGCTCTCCCAATCCCAGATTGACAGCATCTTTCATCTAGGAAGTATTGGATTATGTAATACCTCTTAAGAGTTCTCTGGACTCTGTAGGGGAAAACTACTGTTTTGACACTGTATAGTTCAGGTTCTGCACCTTGGGAAGTTTGGTAATCTGTAGGATTTCAGATACATTCAGACATTCTTTTGATGCCTGGAAGACTTTGTGATATTCTTATTTTTAAAAAGATTTAATTTATACTTATTTATCTCTTTGTGTATCTGAGTGTGTATATACACATTTGCATAGTTCACAGAAGAGGGTGTCAGATCCCTTGGAGCTTGACTTCTAGGCTCTTGGGATGAATGAGTGCTAAGAACTGAACTCTGGTCCCCTGAAGGAACAGAAAGCCTTCTTGACTGCTTACTCTAGCCCAAAAATGTCACTCCTTGTCCTTTGGAAACCAATAGCAGTCCAGGTGGTATCTCTGTCTCTCTTCACTCTGGGGAGGTTGCCCAGTATCCTTTTACCACACTTGGACTATGCTGCTTGGGTAATATGTCTGTTTTCTTACATCTTATATCTTATTTCTTATAATTTATAAGATATTTTTAGGACCACTTAGGAGGAATTTGAACTTTTTTCTCCAGTCAATGGGGGAACTGCTGGAGATTTCTAAGCAGGCAGATGATATGCTAGAAAGATGTTTTAGGAAAATACAAGTACTTGACAGTCACTTGTTGGTGGGGGATAAATAACACTGTAATCCTCGGTTTGCAGTAGTGAGAGAATAAAATGATGTAGGAGATATAAAGGTATAAGACCATATCCCACAATCCCTCTGGGGATTGTCAGCTCCAGGATAGCATGTTTCCCTTGACTACTCTATTACATTGCCCTAGCATCAACCGTGAGGCTTAGACAACACAGAATTCTTTGTTTCTATGGCTGGAAGCTGGAAGTTTGAGATCAAGACCTGGTGGGGCTCATTCTAGCCCAGAGTCCATCCTAGGCCACTCGCATGAACTCTTACCACCTTTCTCTGGTGTCATGACATCTTCCACCCACATCATCCCATGTCTAAATTATGGCTTCTTTCAAAAAGGCCATTCATTCTGGATTAAGGTCAGTCCCCCCTCCAACCTCATGCTAACATGCATCCCACTGAGAAGACTCTGGCTGCCATGTGTCAGCACAGAGAGGTCCAGGGGGTTAGGACTTTAAAATGGAATTTTTTGAAAGACAGAAATTTAGTCTGTAAGAGTCCTTTTTTTTATGACTCAGAGGAAAAAATTCCACTTGAGTAATTATGGGCTATGTCAAGGATTATACATCAAAGCCGTTTCTTCATTAGCCATCTATCTCAGATTATATTTGTCATTTCTTGGTACCTGATAGTCGACCACTAGAGTCACTTTGCTGGCCAAGCTAGTGTTTTGAGATTATCTCTGTAAACAAGCGCTCCTCCTACACAGAGGAGCTCATAACAGCTGGTGAGCTAGTGGATGTATTTGTCATCCAATTATGCCAAGATTGTCAGGGAAGCAAAAATGCATGGTGCCACCCAGAAGATTCTGCATGTCTAGGCTAGTGCCATGGTCGCAGCAAGGTCTCAGGTACAGCAGCCTGGGGTCAGAGGTAGCTCTGCCCCTCTCCCTGTGTTGACTTAGGCGTGTTATTTGACTGTCTTTGAGTCTGTCTTCATCTGCTCATAGAGCAAATTTTGTCATTGCCCATCCCACGGAGTATGAGGAAGGGTTATAGTGGTTATGGTGGTTTGAATAGGAAAAGTCCCCAATAGACTCATGCATTTGAATGCTGAACCACAGGGAGTGGCACTATTAGAAGGTGTGGCCTTGTTGGAATAGGTGTGGCCTCTTTGTAGAAAGTGTGGTACTGTGGGGGTGGGCTCTGAGGTTATACATGCTCGTGCTAAGCCCAGTGTAACACACAGTATCCTTTTGGTGTCTAAGGATGAGGATGTAGAAGGTTCAGCTCCTTTTCAAGCACCATGTGTCTCTGCATACAGCCATGCTCTCTACCATGATGATGATGAAACCTCTGAAACTATAAGCCAGTCCCAATTAAATGTTGTTCTTTGTAAGAGTTGTCATGGTCATGGTATCTCTTCACAGCAACAAAACCCTAATCAAGACAAGAGACTGAAGTTTTCAGGTATTAAGTGATCCACACTAAGGCCTGTGTCAATGTCCCAAACATTTTTTTCTATCAAGGACTATTGTGGGAAAAGGAAAGGGACTCTGGAAATGCAAGTAGTAGGCCAAGATGGTGGACTGTTATGGATGGTCTCAGGGCAAAGCATTGTTGTGAGCCTCCCAGCAAGAGAATGCTAAAAGAGGCAGGGTGTCCATGTGAGAAGAATTTCAGAGAACTTTGTCTTTTGGGGTAAGCCCTTCTTGGCCATGTGATCCCAGTGTTTGTAGTCTTTGACTGCCTTGAACTTCTCATTCATGTGCCAGCTCTGTCTTGGTATGAGCTTAGTGGTAAGTTTCTAGAGTTCAACACACGCTCTGTGATTTTTTTCCTCCTTAGCACTCATGATAGCCTCAGAGTATTAGATAGGAGAAAAATCTACTTTTTCTTCTCAGAAGTATGGTTATGAACAGCAAGAGCAGTAAGCTTGAACAGTAAAAATAAATGAGGACAGACTCTGTTCTGGTGATTCGCAGGACTGGAGAGAGACATCATTAAATGACCATCTGTTGTCAATTTGGAACTTGGCAAATTTCTGCAAAAATGACCAATTTTATTAACTTCAGGATTTTGAATTCACCTTAAGGTGCTTTGTAGAGTTATCTTTAATCCTATTTAGTTATAATGTAGCCATTCTTTGTACGTGTGGTTTTTTTTTTTCTTCTCCATTAGACTGAATCAATAGGAGATTCTCATTACTTGGTACCAGAGATCTCAGTAATACCTTGGAATAGTAGGTATTGAATAAAAATGGTAAATGTTGCTTAGCTGAACAAAAGCTTAGGTATACTTAAACCACTTCTCTGGAGAGCCATGAGCATCTACCTTGGACCTTGAAAAAAACACTGAATTTTGGTCAGAAGTAGAAGTTAGCATAACAAAGCTGGTGTTCTTCGATACAAAGGAAAATTATAGCTAGCTCTAATCAAATCACCCCAGGAAATTAGAGACTAATAAATATTTAGAAGATTCATCAAGTTTAAAGGAGAGAGGGTTAGCTTGGCTCACATGAGATTCCTGTGTTTGTTACTTGTAGTGGGGATGAATGCAAGTGATCTCACATGTCTGTGTATCCCCTCGGTAATGTTATGGTCACGACTGCACACGCTTCTCATCCCTGTGTTAATTCCCTGACCCCAGAACACTGGAATGTGACTGTATTTGGTAGCATGACCTTTAAAGAGTGATTAACTTGAAGCTCGCCTGAGGTCCTGGGTGTGGGCTCGAAATCAGTCTCAGTGTTGTTTTAGAAGAAGTATAGACATTCAAGGAGATACCAGGGATGGTACACATAGAGGGAAGAACATGAGGGAACACAGAGAGCATAACCGTCTGCAATGCCGGCTCAGGAGAGAGGCCTTAGGCAGAGTCAAGGTATCCATGTTTCTTACAACCTCTAGGCCTGGGAGAAAAGAAGTCTGTGTTTTAGAACTACACAGTCTGTGCTGTTTGCCACAGCTGCCCAGATGACCTAGTAAAGCCACCTATTTTCAACAGATACAGACCTTTCCTTAATGCCAGGCAGTATGTCAAGCATCACAGTGGAAACTTCCACAGAGGAAGCTGTGTGAAGCTTCCCATCCGTCCCTCATACTCCCAGTTCTTCAATTCTGACCCCAGAGCCAGACTTGAGTGAAGCAGAATGGGATCTTCCCCAGCAGGCATCACAATGGTGGCCATCATTGAAGTTTCTGCCTGTGTTCTGGGTGTCCTTCCCGCAGCCTTAGCCAGTAGCAAACACTCAGGAGAGCTGTAACAACGTCCTCTGTGTCAAAGCATGCAGATGGCCTGCCTTACTTTGCTTAAACTATTTGGTTATATCTTCAACTGAAGTGCCTAAAAATGGGATGAGAAAAACTACATTTTCATATTAGAGAGGAGCGTCTGTTTTCTTCTTGTTCTTGAGGTCTCTGGGAAACCCAAGGGAAGAGCAAGCTTCTATCCAGGGTATTCGACTTCAAATCATCTCCTCTCTTTTGTTCTTCCTCTAATCTATTCCATTGCATTTTTGTAATATACCCAAGGGCAAGATTAATAGCGAGAGCAGAATCCTGCTATGAAGTTTGAGTGATGTGAATTCTTTACTAAAATTTTAAGAATCAAAACGGTGCTGGTGATCCAGTTCATAATTTGCACATGTATGCACTTGACATTGCTAATTTGCATTAAGTAACACAAAATGCCTAATTAATGCAGAGGAAAGAGAAGAAGAGCAGATTGTTCTTTTGCTCATTCAAGAGGAAGATGTGGAATCATTTCAACTCTTTATTTACAAAAATACTTTGCCAGTATGGGGATGGGGGTGGGGTGGGCGGTGTAGAGGGGACTCTGCCCTGCCTCTAATCCTCTCTGGATTTATCCAGATGGAGGATATTTCAGAACCATTATAATGTTGATTATTATGTGAAACAAAACTGGAGAAATGAGAGTAATGAACTTGGAGACTGAGTTCTTCTGTGCTGCGACCATAGAGTGCAGACAGCTGTTAGATGCTAGTGGTTGATATTTATTAATGCTAAGCCTTGATATTTTATAGTCCTTGTCTGTCACACTCCCCCAACTTTGGTAAAGACAACTGCATGCACATCAGAAAACATTCTGGATAATTGAATCTTTAATGACGTTTGTGAGAATCTTTTCCCCTGGGGGAGTTATGAAGAAGCAGTATCTTCCTCCTCCTAAAGTCCTAACAATAAACCGAAGTTTGATTCCACAAGTTAACGCCGAAGAACAAATCATTTATTTGAGAGCATGGGTGAAGGGGTATGGGTGGGAGTATGACCCTAAAGTAGCCACTGGAAGATCTGTACCCTGCATGAGTGATAACCCCCATGGCTAGATATTATGTAGTCCCTTCGCCATGTCTTTTCAGGCCTACATACTGTAACTACTCCTGAGAACCCAAGGTCAAGTGCAATTGGAGCAGGATTTCATCCAACTGGTGGAGAGGAGTGGCTGTATGTTCAGATGGGGGACTAGTGACCTTGCCCCCATTATTTGAGGGGACGTCAACAGTAGAGTTGCATAAGGGGTAAAAGGATACCTATAGCCAGGTCAGTGCAAGTGAGACTGAGCAGCATGGTAGAGTCAACAGGTGATGGAGAAGTTGACCTTACCACAAGATACAGACACTTAACGCCAGGTGCTGCGTCCCCCGTGTGTGAGCCAAGTGAGGGTTACATGTGAGTCAATGATGGCCATTTCATTAATAATAAGACCTAGCAGGCTGCAACGTTGGGGGGAGGAAGAACTCAGACCAAAGACTTGCTTTGTTTTTTTTTTTTTTTTTGGAGTCTTTAAATGAGGTGTGGAAGATTTGAATCTCTTACTGTGCTTGCTCATTTAAGTATCATTTGAGTCTTGGACTCTTCATCTCCCAGCAGGGCAGGTAGTGGGAATGAACTGGGCAAAGAGGAATTCGCTTAGTCACCAAAGAACGTTCTAATAGGGAAAGTGACATTTTCTGGCCAAGAAGTAGATAATTGAAAAGCCCACTTTACGAAGGTCCACAAGTCCTGTCTAACTTCCTCTCTCTCTCTCTCTCTCTCTCTCTCTCTCTCTCTCTCTCTCTCTCTCTCTCTCTCACCCACCCTCCCTCCCTCCCTTTTAGTTTCTAGAATTTTGTTTTCTTTCATAAAAAGAAAATTTTCCTAGGTGAATAAAGGGCAGAGCCCAGGAGAGGGAGGCTTTGTCTGCCTTCCGGGCAGAGGGTTCCTGAACTGTATTGCATGCAGTGGTGTGGAACAGTCAAAGTCGTTGATTCGTGAGTGAGTTTGTTTAGCTTCTGTGTCAAGTCAAACTCAGATGGAATTTGTCATCCATGCTCTGGGGATGTATTCATTGTAGCCATGGAGCGGAGTGAACAGAGAAGGCGGGACCTAAGAGGAAGGAGGAAATGGCTCCAAAATGTTTGGCTGGAGATCTCTGCATCTGACACATTATAGAAGCCCTTAGCATCCCATCCTCACTCAGCATAGCCCTTTGACATCAGAATTATTTCCCATCTTAGAATGAGGAAACAAAACCTCAGAGAGACCCAGCAGAGATTAGACTATGTTGGAAGGGCTCAAATGCAGACCTGGAACCCCAAACTAGTGTTTTTGCCACAGTAAAAAAAAAAATCTTGTGAGTTAACCCTTTCTACTCTCCTTTCCTTCCTCCATTCCAGTCTTCCCTCTGTTGTCGATCTTGAGACAGATGTCAATGATTTCATGGACATAGAATAGTAGAATTATAACAACTACTGGAAAATAGCTGACTTAAATTTACAATCATAATTTTATTCTAGAATTTGTGTGTGTGTGTTTGTGTGTGTGTGTGTGTGTGTGTGTGTGTGTGTATGTGTATGTGTGCTCCTGCAATCACTCTTCACCTTACTTCTTGAACCTGGAGTCTCACTGAACCTAGAGCTCACGGATTTAACCAGGCTGGCCAGCAAGCTCTAGGGACCCTCCTGTCTCTGCCTCCCCAGCATCAGGATTATGGTGTGCCTGCCGTGCCAGACTTCTAACATAGGTGATGGATCTAAGTCAGGTATCCATGACTGCACACCAAGGAGGCATTTCCCTAGCTCCTTATCTCAGAATTAAACACAACACAACAAAACAAACAAACAACGCCCCCTAACATTTAAATATTTTTCTTTCTGCAAACCCAACAAAGTGGTGGATGATCTTGGATATTGCCATTTGTTTTCTGTTATCTGAGTTCAAGACAAAATTATGCTGATGGTTATTGGCATCCACAACCAACCAGGAATGAGGTGAGTCCCGGAAGGAAGGTGCTCTCTCTCATCTCTAGGCACCACCTAAGGGGCTCTCAGCCTGAAGGGCATGAATGTCAGTAGAAGCTCAGTTGATGTTTCTTGAGTTCCAACGAGGAAGGAGCAAGGCCGAGAGAGAGAGAGAGATAGAAAAGCAAAGAGCTAGCGCTAAAGCTAGGTTCAGGTACAAGAATGTGTGTATACTGTGTAGGGGATGTTCAAGCAGCACGATTCACATCTGGAGGTGGGAGGCCATGAGAAACATGGCAGCCCAGTAGGCAGACTTAGTTATAGAGAAGGAGGAGCAGGGCTGATTCGTGGATGCATCCCTGCGAGCATCAGTGACATGAGGCGCCAATGCTCTGTGTGCCTTGCCCACGATGACCAGGGTGTTTCCCCATCCTCTTAGCTGCTTTAAGGCCAGGACTTTCCTCTTTGTTCTTAATGTAAAGGAGTTTTGCTAGGCTTCCTCTGGGGGCCCTGTTTTTATTTGTTGTGGTCTGGTGGTTTATTCTGGCAAAATGGACTGCATGGATTTTTGCAGCTTGCTTTATCTTTGGGCATCTTTCCACCCAAGCAGTGTGTTTACAAATGCCAGCTCCCTGCTTTTGAAAAATACTATGGGAGAGAGCAAATGTGTCAGGGCGTGCGGTGTGATGAGGAGACTAGGCAGCCAAATGCCAGCCTTGCCTCTTCCTGGAAGTTCTTTTGCTCAGAATCACTCTTCATTGTGTCTGGTTTTCCAGAACTCGCTAATCTAAAATGGGTCTGCTCTCTGTTGACATGCTGTTAACACTGAAATTAAAATCCTTTCAAACAATTCTTCCTATGCTGAGTAGGACAATACATCAATGATAATGTGTCATGTGGGACTGCAGGGATGGCTCAGGGGGTAAGCGTGTGCTTGCTCTGCAATCATGAGGTTTTGAGTTTGAAACCCCAACACCCACATAAAAAGCTGGGCAAGCCTGTTACCCCAGCAATAGAAGACAAAGACAGCTGGAGCCCCAGGGCTCACTGGCTGCATAGCAAAACCCAACTTCTAGTCCAGGTGTTTTCTCAAGCCAATAGGGTAGAGAGCAATAGAGGAAGACTCCGGTTTTGCTCTGCATGGGAATGTGCATACACACACACTCACACACACACACACACACACACACACACACACACACACAAACTCTCTCTCTCAGTCACACACACACTCACACACACACACTTTCACACACACTCTCACACATTCAGGCACACTCTCACACATTCAGACACACACACACTCAGACACACACACTTGCACACACACACACACTCACTATCTCATACACATACTCTCACACACTCTCATATACACTCACACACACACTCACACATTCACTATCTCATACACACTCTCACACACACACTCTCACACACACACTCACACACACTCTCTCACACACACACTCACACACACTCTCACACTCTTTCTCACACACACATACACACTCACACACACATTCACACACACACTCACTATCTCATACACACTCTCTCACACACACTCTCTCACACACACATACACATTTACACACACACTCACACCACACACACACACACACGTGTACATATACACACACAACATCATCTAATAAACTACCAATATTGCTGAGTTTGCTCATGTCTGCTCTGCAGATCCCTTCAGATCCCATTTGTGGATGACTTGCTATACCTCCTTACTTCATCCCAATGGCATCCCTTCTTTTCTGCGACTTCCATTCTCTATGGTCCCACTGTCAGATCTCCAGTCTGTGGCAATCGTTTCCTTTAGTGTGTACCTTGCTTTGCCAAACACACAGGCAGGTGGAAGGAACCTAGTGGGTGTCTGGGTTGTGCTGCTCTTGGGTGCCCCTTTCCCCATGTGTGAATTTTTTCCACAGCTAATCCCGAATATAGCCTCGTACATTTCGGTAACAGGAAGAACGGGGAATTGTGCTGCTTCACGTCTCTGGAGTTTCTAAATTCAGCAAGTTTTCCAGTGGGGAAGCTCTCATTCTGTGATAGCAGCAGCTGAGTGTGCCACCGTGGCCTGTCTGCATTTAGCATCGGAAATAGACCACAGAGGAAGGAAGATTTGAGGAACTCCAGAGAAGAAACATTAGAGACACTGTTTCTTGAGGGCAATGGATAATTGATAAGAGAGGGTCCACCTCACAATTCGAATGTGCTATAAAGAAAAAGCAAAGTTCTTTTCTCTAAACAAATGATTTCAACAGGTGTAGGGGTGACCGGCAGAGGGAACCGACAAGCCTTCTGACTTCCAACAGAGCATTTTCTTCCTAGTCAAGTATACTCAATTTACTGTAATTGTTTTCTCCCCTTAATTTTTCAAAGCTGTTTTTTGAGGGCTTAGAGTCAGACTAATTTAATTTCCATACACTCATTTGTTCATTCTGTCATTCTCTGTGTATTTTTCCTAAATATCATTTTGAATGTTAAGTACTGGTTTATGTTCAGTAAATAAACTTATTTCAATTCCAGGCTGCCCAATTCTGTATTTCAGATGAATATGTCATTTTAAAATGCCCAACATTTTTAACAGGGAGCATGCCTGTTTATTTATTAGGCCTCGTGGTCTAAAGGAAAAATGCACTGTTGAGCCCTCTCCTGGGATTCTCAGTGCTTTCATTGAGCCAGCTGGGTCTCAGAGGTGCTGAGTTGGGGTCTCCAATGGTTAAGACATGGATCTGGGTGCCCTTGAATTTTAACTGTCTGCCAGGAGAAAGAAACTTCAGAGGCTGGTTCCCACACCTCCACCAATGCTGGGGTGTGTAGTACTTTTCCTCTAAATGTGGGAGTCATCTGGACATGGAACGAATGAATCGCAGCTCTCACCCCAGCTCCATTGGGGTCCTTTGGTGAAGCGCATTTGCTCTGTCTGCCTGCAGTCCTGCCTGTGGGATGAGGAAGGCCAGCCTCCACATGGCCACTTTCTACACTTGATCTTAGACAAGAGGCGGGAAAGCGACACATGGCCACTTTCTGGCAAAACAAATGGGTTCAGCTTATACTGGGAAGCTTATCTCATTAGAAAGACAAATTACATCTCTGAAAATTTTTTTTCTTGAATTGATTAAGGTCTGTGGAACAAAATGGCTTCAGATCTATTACACACTTAATCTACAGTTATAATTTATAAAAAAAAAAAGCAAACTCAAACATGACAATCATACTAAGACAGTGCAGAGTGGGAAATGATGTCTTTACTCTCCCTGTGACTCTTTGTCGCTTTCTCCTAAGGGTTAGGAGAGGAGATGTAGTGAACATGTAATTACAGCATGCAAGTATCTGCCATAGGAAGATTATAAAACCAGGCCAGCCTGGACTACGTAATAAGACTTTGTCTCAAAACAAAATAAATGAAGGGTGTTAGCCAGTTATGGGTCTCCTATTCACATAAAATTTTCTGTGCATACACGAATGTTTATATGATTATATATATGCATATATACATTCATATATATGTGTGTGTGTATATATATAAAATTCATTCACTTTAAACAAAACTGTGTTTATTGACTGTGTCCATGAGTGATCGCTGTGTAGCAAACTGCCATAAATGAGCAGCTTCCAACCGTACCTCTTTGTTACCTTCCCTTGCCTGTTATCTGGAGTCTAGGTGTGGCACCACTGAGTTCCCTGCTTTCTGTCCCTCTGAGGCTTGTCTCAAGGCCCCCCACCCCCTCCCTTGAACCCTGGATGGAGACGGATCGAGGTTCTGGCTCATGTGTGCAGTTGTTGGCATCAAGCCCTAACTCCCTGTGAGCCAGAGACCTCGCTTGGTCCCAGCCAAATGGACATACTTTCCCATCAAGGCACCTTGCTTTGTCTGAGCCCCTAAGGGAGAGATTCTCCTAGCTAGATGAAAAGTGTGATCGTGTGGGATGTCCTTACCTGGGGACACGTTCTCACCTTCGCCGAGTTCTATTGGTTAGGAGGGGGTCAGTTTCCCACATTTAGGGGAAGAGGACTACAGATCTCCAGATCGTTGGAGGTGTTATAGACCGAATCCCGAGTGCTTACAAGTGTGAACTTCTGTGTGACAGCCTGAGGAGGAGTGCCCGCTACGCACCAGATCCTCTCGCTTTACTCTTCTTTACCCCATCCATGACTTTTATTATCAAAACTTCAGGCCATCTTGGTGCTAAAAAGATACTTTATTCCAGAGATCTAATTAACAGCCAACATGAACGAGGCCTTTTGTATACTGTGGGTAAACTAAAACATCACCAGGAGGAGTGGGTCAGAGTGTGCAAACTGTAACAGCGAATGTTAAATAGCTAAGGGTGGCAGCGGATTAATGAGCAGCCGGAACAGCGGGTGTTGATGGATGGTTCTGGCTTCATCTGAGCGCCGCCTGCTTCTGAGGCCTGTGCTAACCCATCCCTGCTAAAGAGAGGGGCTGAGGAGACGGTAGAAGCCTCTGGAAGTTAAAGGGCAGTTACTACGCCCCAACCCTTGAATGCATTATTGAATTACTGTAGAGTGTGGTGATCGTAGCCCAAACTGCTGGGTATCCACTCTCTTATTATTGGGTGATAATAGCCAGCCCATGTTATGTGCTTTCTCAATGATAACATGTATGATATGCAGAGAGGGAGTGAAGCCAACATTGCCTGTGTCAGTAACTGAGCTCTTAGACTGTTGGGGCTGTTGGATCATGTGATATACAGCTTTATTGTGTAAAAGAGCCCAAATGGATGATTTACAAAAACAAGTTTACTTATTTATCTCCTTACTTGCACATAGGCTCACATGTAGCCCAGGCTGGCTTTGAATTCACTATGTAATTGATCTTCTGATCCCTCTATCTCTGCCTCCTGAGTGCTGGGATTATATATGTGCCTCCCAGTTGGGTTTCTTCACAAGCCCTAGACTGAATGTCAAGGGCCTACTTGATGCCCCCTTAAGTATCTGCTGTTTGGGTTCATCAGGTCTTGGGGTAGACATATGGTCCCGCCAGCAGGGAACTTTAGGATCCTTTGCCCCAGAGTATGGCTTGGAACTTCTGTGTAGACTGATTACAGGTTGCCCAGGGTTGATGGGGTGGGGTGGAATCTTATTGGGGTTTGCCATAAATGTAAGATGCTCATGGGACTGTGATTTCATATAACAAATAAAATATACCAAATGGCTCATTAATAATTTTATATGGAGTATGTGCTGAAATGATGCCTTGGCGGATGCACTGAGTTCAAGACAATACATTATTAAGTGACATTGATCTGCTTCTTTGTAACCCAACTGCGGGCCTCTCTTTGTGTGGGTGATGTCTGCACCTGTCTACTGGGCAGTGCTGATCTGAGAGGGGAGCACGATTCTGCTAGAATGTATCATTCATAGCTTCTTGTGTTGTGAGGAGGAGTCCTCCAGAATCCTCCAGAATCCCCCAGAATCCTCCCGAGCACGTGTTTAAGGGAACTTTCTCATCTATGACAGGGTCTCAGTCTCTCAAGGCTGCATCCTGAGGTGAGTAGAGACCACCCCAACTCCTGTACCTCTGCCCTTATCGCCAGTTGAGAATCACTATATTCCAGGCACAGAAAGGAGAATTCTTTTGTGTGAATCCTTATCTTTTAAGAGGTTCTTATTCTTTGGCTAAGACAGAATGTAATCATGAAGCAATTCTTCACAGGCACCAAGACCCTTTCCCGCCTCTCCCTTCAATTTGGAGAACACATTCATCTTTCTGAATGAATTCTTCTAAGTAGTCCGACAACATATAGATCAAGAACACTGGTTTTGTTTGGTAGCCAAACAGTGAGCCATCTGATTGTGCACTGGTTGTTAATAAGCTACTGAATTATGATATGGTTGTGTCCTATGAAGAAATTTACACACCTAATCACTTAGACTGGCTTACAATTTGCTTAAAGAGTTCATGTTTGCTGTGTGTTGCTCTGGGCTGACTGAAGGCATTCCTGCTTTTGACTATGACTATGGAATTAGAGTTTCACTGGGACTGGCTTACCCAAGGCAGGGGATTGTATCCCTCCACATGAATACTGTGATCTGATCTTACGTTCAGAAAATTTAGATGTCTAGACTCTTTTTAGCTATTAATGAAGGGTTTTCCTCCTGATCACTCGGCTGGGCTGAAAAGCCTTTTTTGCAGCTAAGCATGGTCATATGACTGCAGCTACATCCTAACCACAGTTTCCCTTCCCTCCACTCTCCCAAGCTCCCCCTCTCCACCATATCCCCTCTTCCTTAGATCCACTCCCCCTCAATTTTCTCTTCAGAAAAGAGCAGGCTTCCAAGAAACAACAGCCAAAGAGGACAAAACAACTTGATTATGTTTCCACACTTATTTCCTTCCTCCATGTATGGGATGCAGAGTTTTCAGAGGTATGAGGACCTCACCCAGGACAGTAGCTCTTGACTTTGTAAGCATGTCCAACCTCAAGTCATCTGTGGTCAAGGACATCTATGACTGAGGCATGCCATAAAATTGTAAACTTACTTAAGACACTCCGACCTTTCTCTCTTGTGCTTTGCTTTTTAATAACTTGGCTGCATGGCTCTCAAGTGTGTGCTTTATAGATGACAGAGTTGTGTGGCAACATCCAAAGGTTGGACATGCCTGCCAGAGCAAAGAATCAAAACCTGCATTTTAGCGAGAATCCCCAGATAATAACTCTGATCTTTTGTTTAACTGAGACCAACATAAGCTTTATAACTTGCAGAAACATGCACAGTTTGAGAAATCACAAATATTCTAGAACACCGACCCACGAATTTGCATACCCCTCTGTGTTCTAGAAATACCCTCCCCAAGACACATCATTTTGTCCTCTTCAACTTAGCTGTGGCAAAGAGGTAGAGCCTGCCATAGCTTCTGTGACTGGGTAAAGAGGTCACCCACATGACCAGTCCTTGTGAGTGCCAAAGTAAGAAATGCAGGGCCTTGTACATTTTCATCTCTCTTAACTCCATTTTCTTGCTGTCATTTGAATATCTATAATTTATTGAGGTCAGCATTAGCTTCTATAGTTGAATTATACAGACTAAAATGCTAAAAAGCTTTGCTACATACACAGGGAGCATGATTAGATGTCCTCTACACGCTATCCCTAGTCTACAGAGCAGTCCATTCAGGTACCATCTGGTACAGCAGTGGTAAGGATAAAAGGCCCTGGAAACCCTCTAGGGTGCTAATAAGGGAGATTTGAAAATTCACGCCCTGTAGATCTAGAGATGTTAGGAACCAGCAAGGTGGATGAGTTTGTTAGTGTGCGTTTGATGTCTGCATGTGCCTGCCGTCTCCAGTAAAAGCTGTCTGTGCTGAATAAAGCAGAGCCAGGGTTTAAAACCTTCACCAGAATCCCCTCCATGAAAAAGTTTTTAATTAAGAAACCTAGAGAGATTTTTACTGTTTTGGTCTAATTTATATAGAGAATTAAATTATTAAAGCACTGGCTAACTTAAACATTATTTTAAAAATTAAAGCCATATCCTCACGTATAACTCTCCCACCACACACATGTACATACCACACACACGCATACATGTACATGTACATACATGCACACATACATGCACATAGCACACACACATACACTCACACTTGCTGAAGAGAAAAAAAGCCATAAATTGAAGGGATTATATAGACTACGTAACTACCTACCTTCCTAAGGATGCACACACACACACACACACACACACACACACACACACTCACACACTCATACACACACACACACTCACACACTCATACACACACACTCACACACACAAACATTCTTTCACATATAATTATGTGTATGAACACACAAATCCCATCAATTCTTATCATATTTTGTCAGATAATCCTTATAGATATGAACAACAACTTCCATTTACTGCCATAATTTAAATAGAAGAATGTCATGGGTAAGAACTATGGGTCTAGTGACAGGGAAAAAATGCTTCTTTGACACTTTCGCAGTTGACCTGTACTATTTATAACCAGTGCTTTCAACTCTGGGGTCCATCAGACTGCTGAAAAGTGGAAGACATGTTAACCCAATTCTTGTTTCCCTTCATTTCTTGGCTAGAATATTGTCTTACTTAGAGCTGGATTTCTGTGAAGAGACACCATGACCTTGGCAACTCTTATAAAGCACAACATTTAATTAGGGATGGTTTACAGTTTCAGAGATTTATTCCATTATGGTCATGGTGGGAAACATGGCAGTGTGCAGTCAGACATGGTGTCTTTACATTTTGATCCATAGGCAACAGGAGGGGACTGGATTCCACATAGGAAGAAACTTATGCAAAGGAGACTTCAAAGCCCACCCCCACAGTGACATTTCCTCCAGCAAAGTCACACCTCCTAATAGTGTCATTCCCTATGTGCCAAGCATTCAAACTCATGAGTGTGTGGGGCCACACCTATTCAAACCACCACAGGTGTGGTGAGGTGTCTGTGCTCAGGAGCCAGTTTGTTTAGTGTCTTGGGGAGGGGGATAGGGGTTGGTGGTGGTGAAAGGAAGCCTCCTGAAGATGGAGGAACAGCTTTCTCTACAGTACAGCCTCATCCTGAAGCCAATCTTACCTTCACTGTTACTGCCTTTAGTAGTAGTGGACAGGAAATGGGACAATCACAATATCATAAAATTTGAGCTCGGGGGGCAGGAGAGATGGATCGACGGTTTAGAGAGCACACTGTTGTTACAAGGACCGGAGTTCTGTTCCTGTAACCCACGTCAGGCCACTCACAATGCCTGTAAGTCCAATTTCAGGGCATTTGACTCCCTCTTCTGGTCTCTCTAGGCACCTGCACTCATACCTACACGCACCCCTACACAGATGCACATATAACCACGTAATTAAAAATAATATAAAATCTTTAAGAAGATCTTGAAGTTCAACAAGCCAGGCCTTTTGCATGGAAACCTGAGTTATTAAGACCCCTTGAAGCATTATCTCAGCTAAGCCTTGTAGCAGTCCTATGTGGCTAACGCTGTTATATCCTCTTGTGAGAGAGAAGACTGAAGGAATCACCCCTTAAACCAGGTCACCTGCTGGGACTCGCCTCACTGGCCACGTGTCCTGATCCAGTTCCAGGGCGTTACATTTTATGCCTTGAGATCTGGACACCACGTGGCGATTCAGAAGCTTCATAAAGATTCAGGCTGCTCACGAAAACGGCTCATAGGCAGGGTGGGGCTTCCAAGGAAATCAATTTCATTCCCTTCCTAATGGACCATGCTAGTTTGCAAAAAATCAAGAACTATGATGATTTAAGATGCATTTGAACTCTTCTCCATTTCCACAGAGCCTCACTCAGCACTCCTTTGGAGATGACGTCATGACTCTTTGTGCAAGCTTAGAATGTGTTCCAGGGGGAAAAAACCCACATATTTTCTAAACGTTATCCTGAAAACACCCTTGGGGCTTAGTGAGTTAGTTATCCTTTGAGAGAGAATTAGGTTGTGCTTGTTAAAGTTCAATTTTATGCCACTGTAAACTAACACACACACACACACACACACACACACACACACATACAGGCAGCTAATGTTCACTCACACACATGTGCACACACACACATCTATGTATAGACACAGAAACGACATCAAACAACACTTGCTCTAAGTGTGCAATGACTCTGGTTTATTGAATTCCATCTCATTCCTTTTCACTGAGACCAATGCTGGTTGTGTGACAAAGCTGACTTTATCGCATACTCGCGGAGGTTACCCAAGAACCGTGGTACTGAGTTCCATCCGAGGCACAGAAAGATGGAGGCAGGTGGTGTTCTGTTGATTCTTTTCTGAGATTTTGCAGCAACCATTAGTCGTGAAATTTATTTGCCCTTTTAAAATATTTGAGAAAGAAACAATCTGGCGTTAGATCCAGCATCGTGCCCTCAAACCACTCTCACGAGCACAGTGAACTTTTCTAAGCAACAACTTTGTGCCAGGAAATAGACAACGGTGACCAACATAGAGTCACTCCAGTTGGTCACTTGACAGTCTGGTACGAGGAGGCTAGGGAGAAATTATGACTTTAGACCCCTGGCATTTCAGATCCTGGGTTGTTTGTGCAGACCTAACCCCCATCCAGACCTCCCAAATCTAAAGTGTCCCACAGTTTAGAAGAGCAACACTTTGGATCTTGGGTTCTGCAGTCAGAAAAGTCCATCACCGATCAGATGATATCAGTGCTTCTGATGGAGCATAAAGTAGGCTGAGCTGTGGTGAGCTGTCTCAGAGGACAGCATGAGCATGGCCTTCTTCCCAGGGCCCTCACCTTACCCCAGGGTCTTGTTGCTCTGAAGCATCTGCTCTCAACAAGGGACGTGTTTGAGATATCTAGAAAGCACTTGATATTTTTAGACCCTGTTGTTTGGCACAACTCAGATGGAAAGCCACACTCGAATTAACAGGAAGAGACCGGATGCTTCTAGTATCTATGGTCTACAAGGCAGCCAATGACAGAGTGACCTGGCACAGAATGGTTGGTGATGATAAACTGGAGACAGCTTTGTCTGGTTCTAGAGAGATCTGCTTGGATCCTATTTTCATGCCCCCAACCCCATGCCTTTTCTCTAACCAGCTTGGTCATGGGATTGTCTCATACCGAGCATCCCTGGTTATCCACTGATTATAGATGGCAACATTAGAGTTCTGGTTCATATCTCTGTCCCATCAAGAGCTTACTTATAAGAAACACACAGAAGGTAAGAGACATGATGGTGGGACATGCTTTTTCATGATATACAGTTTTAATCTCACTGTATTAGCCTTGTGAGTGAGTGGTGGACATTTGAATAGAGACTATGTATCTGGACTGATTCAAAAAATTCAAGATATCTGGATCAAAATAACCTTGTGGAACCCTCTTGCCCTCCATTGTCTTGCCTGTTTTATGGCTGTGGCTCCAAAAGAAGATGAAATATTTACTTAGATTTCAACAATGCCTCGTACGTCTCTGGCAGCTTCTCTCTATAGTTGTCCCTCAGCTACCAGAGCAGCTATCTACAGAGTAAATTGAAAGGATGCTCAAGTCACCAGAAATAGGAAAATATCTTATTCTATTGAAGGTCTACAGTCTCTTCTGCCACAAAGAGCACACTGGCCAGCCTTCTCCTGGACCCAGAGTGCAGAGCAGGGAGGAGATAGCAGGTAACTCTCTCTCTTTCCCTCCCTCCTTCCCTCTCCCCTCTCTCCTCTGCACCTCTCTTATTAATGCAGAGCTGTAATATTAGATTGATGCCAAGCCAGATGCTCTAGCCTGAGCTTCTTAGAAACCCACTCTAAGCCAAGGATCCAGAGATAGAGACCTCAAAGGTGTTTGGAGGTAAACTGTACCACTGCAACCTATTATGTCTGTAATGTCTTTGTATCACTCATTTCCGTATTCAACAAAAACTTTATTGAGAGCATGCTATGGTCTATGTATAGAGCTAGTCCCATGAGAAATGCCAAGATGAAGTGACACATGTTCCCTTTAGGGTGAGTGGAATAGAGCGGGTAAGAGAGTGGCCTAGTAGACTGCACACTATATCTTGAAAAGCAGAGCTTTGGAAGCAAGTAAGACAGTACAGAGATGATGCTCGGATCAATGCCACCAGGGCCAGTGTGGTACCTGAAGGCTGGCCTGTGTTCCCTGTGCATGAATTGGAAACTTACAGCAATGCCCAAGAAGACACGTAGAGGGAGACCAAAGAGGTTACTGAGTAGACATATGGGCAGTGCTAACTCCAACTATTAAAAACCAAGCCAAACCAAACAGGTATCGTGTAGTTCAGACTGTCTGTGTACCATGTAGTTAAGGATGCCTTTGAACTTTTGATCTCTAGCCTTTATCTACCAAGTGCCATGGATTTATCATCATCCCCAATTTGTAGGTGCTGGGGATCAAACTCAGGGCTTCATAACATGTGAACCAAGTGCACTACCCATTGAGCTACATCCCCACCTCCCCATTCTTCTTCAGTCTGGTGATGAATGGATCCTTGACCTGTGTTGTAATGCCATGGAATGTCACCTGGACATGCCCTTCCTAGCTAGTCCTCCACCCCAAATCAGGACACAGTGATAAAGGGACAATAGAATCTGTGATAAGGATTCTCAATCAAAAGCACAAACACCGTAAACTTAAGTGAGGAATCTCACAAGGAGCCTTAAGGTAGATTTTTTTCAATCCTTTCTATATCATGATCAGATAGAATTTGTTCACGGTTCTGCAACAGAGACATACATAAACTGCTTCTAAGAACTATTCAGGAGGTGGGAAGCATGCATATGGAGATGCACATTTGAGGGCCCCAACAATATGACATATATTGTCTGTTCTCCGTCTCCCCACCAAGAGGTGACATGAGATGTGATTCCCCATGTGTCTCAGAAGTCCCCATGAGATGGGGCAGCAGGAATTTTAAGTTTGCTGAGGCAGGGACTACAGACAAATCTGCCGTTGGAGCAAGAGCAGGACCACAGGAACAGACATCATCAAAGGAGCAAGGACTCTGGTCTGTGCTCAGAGGCAGCCAAGGACACGGCAGTGAAACACTTGGCTGTGTCCTGTTTCTACTGACATGCCTTTATGTGCATAATAGACTTCTCTTTTTCTGCTGCCAAGAGAGCTCCAGGAGCCAGCCTAAGCCTTTAGGGAATTCCAGAGCAGGAAGTAAGAGGAGGCTGGGAAAGAGCAAACTCTGTGAGCGATGATCGGAATCTGCCTGAATACAGAGTATTTTAAAGTAGAAGAGGCCGAGAATATAAAGTGCACTGATTTTATGTAGTTCAGCAGACTTACACACACACACAGGTGATTCTAACCTTCAAGAAGTAGGGGGGTCCATCACCCAGAAGGGTCCCTTGTACCCCTTCCCCATCAGCCTCTCCCCCAAAATGACTTTTATTCCAGCATCTATCACCACAATTCATTTTGCCTGTTCTTAAATTTGGCTTAATGAAGTCATGTGACATGTATTCTTTTGTTTCTGACTCCACTCTTCCAACATTATTATAATGAAACATGTCTGCACTGTTGGATTTATCAGTCATTTTTAAAATGCAGAGTGCAATTATATATATATATATATATATATATATATATATATATATATATATATATATGAATGAACCACTATTTATTTCACCTTTTCACCTGTGGATAGACACAGGGGCTGTTTCCCATTTGGGGTTCTTTCAAATGAAACTGCTGTGAACATTTCTCTGCATACCTTTTGGTGGGCACTCATGTCTTACAAATGTGTAGCTGGGGTGGGTACTCTGGGCTCCACCTTAGGCCATGCACAGCTTTCTACCCAGTATGCTCTGAGCTTTTGTACACGACAAAGGTAGGGCGTCTCAGCATCTGGAGCTGGAAAGACCTAGGAGCAAGGCCAGTGAGTTGAGTCCACAGTAAAACAGGATACTAGGGAGGTCCTGAAGTAAGTATGGTGTACAGCCTGGTCCAGGGAAAGCTGGTAAGGAATTAATAGTTAAATAGGCTGGGGGAGGGGTGCCGTTCAGAGTAGAACATTTGCCTAGCAGGTCTAAGGCTATGGGCTTGATTTCCAGCAACACACACATGCATGCACAGACACACACACACACACACACACACACACACACACACACACATGCATGCACAGACACGCACAGACATGCACACATGTACACACACACAAATGCATACACACCCAGGAAAGGGACGAAGGCAAATGCTTCAGATAGGCACTTCGCACTTCCTGTAGATCCCATTTGTTCATTAATAAAATAAAAAAGTTGCATGAGGCGTGACCTTGGGAATTGTGTCACTGGGGGTTTCAATAGCCCAAGCCAGGCCCAGGGGCTCTCTCTTCCTGTTGCCTGTGGATCTGGGTGTAGGACTCTCAGCTGTTTCTCTGTAAACCTCTGAAACTGTAAGCCACCCCCCCCAATTAAATGCTGTGTTTTCTAAGAGTTGTTATGATCATGGTGTCTCTTCACAGTAATAGAGTGGGCCATCTTCATTCTCTCATTTAGACCCTCTGCTGACGTTTGTCTATGGACACGCTGCCCAGTCCCAGTTCCAATCCAACTATTTCCAGACATGGCATGGACTCCACTCTCTCCCATATCTCTTAGGAGACACTCTTGTAACCTGTGGCTTCTTGTCCAACTCTAGCCTTTCTGATGCTCAGCAAGTGCTATCACATGGATCATGCGTAGAGCCTGCCCCGGAGAAATCAGGTGAGGCTCTTGGCCCATGTTCATTCATGTCAGCTGAGTAGAGGCCAAATGATCAAATCAAACATAGCTCAAGATGGTTGTTTGTTTGTTTGTCTAACTAAGAAACTGCTTTGAGAAGTGAAAACAGAGGAATACATCTATGGTTGTGGGGCTGATTTTTCCGAAAGTTACCAGCAAAGACCTTTTTGCACCTGTTGTTCAAATTTTTATTCCTTTGCTCCTTTTCTATGGCTGAAAACTATTCTCTTAATTTGCCAGTTCCAAGTGTGGTATGTCCTGCTGAAATAGCGGTAAACATATCAGAGACTAGATTCCATGTTTCCACAGTTTCTACCCAGGAACCCAGGGTAATCATGCACCTCAGTTCATAATAGCACCTGACATCTAGAAGGCTCAGAGTTTATTTAGCCAGAAGATATTCCCACCAGGCTCAGTGAGCAGCATCGCTAACTCATAATAGTGTAGCCCCATGGCAGGGACAGAAAGCTGAGCCCTCTTTGAGCCACAGCCACATACAGAGCTTGGCATGGCCACACAGGAAGCAATGGATACTTGTACAGACCTCTGCCAGCATCAGCTTCGTGATGTCCCCTGCCAGTGGCCTCATCTACTATATTAATCACTTGTGTCATTGCTGTGACAAAGGGCCTGACAAAGGCAACTTAAGGAAGGAAGGTTTATTTGGCTCACAGTTTCAAGGGGCTCAGTCCATCATGGCTGAAGAAGCAGGAGACACTGGCTCTGCACTCAGGAAGCAGAGAGTCATGGGAAGTCTTACCCTTTCAGTTAATCTACTCTAGGAAATTCTTCCCAGGTATTAACAAACCACTCCCTGGTGAAGGCTTGTAGCCATAATGTAATGCAATCATGCATTCAGTCCACCTTCAAAAGCCCCCCTAGTGTATCATAGTCTCAATACCTTCTAAAAGTCCAAAGCTCAAAAAGTCTCTTCTGAGACTCATGGCAATCTCTTAACTACAACCCTCTGTGAAAGCAAAAGCAAAAAGCAGATCACATACATCCAACATAGCACGGCACAGGACATATATTGCCACTCTCGAGGAACATAAGTCAGAAAATACTAGAGCAAAGTAAGACCAAAACCCAGTTGAGCACACTCCAAATACTGTATCTTCATGTCTGATGTCAAGAGCTCCTTAGATCTCTAACTCCTTTCAGCTTTGTTGACGGCAACATACTTCTGTCTCTTGGGCTGTTTTCACATCCTGTCATCAGCTTTCCTTGGTAAGTATCCCCTGACTCTGATATCTCCAACACAATCCAGGCTTCACTTTCCCAGCTCCACGTGATGGTCTTTCTGGGCCTCTGTGCAGGGACACCCCTGATAAACACCTAGGCTCTGCAGCTTTCCTTAGCCACAGAGGGAGATTCTGCAACCCCTTTCTTGTATCCTTCAAAGTCAAAATCATGTGGCTGAAGCTGCCCAGCTCTGCTTGCTGACACTGGAACTTGGCCCCTTCATTCAATTACATTTGCCCATGGTTTCCTTTATTGCTTGAGCTTTTAAAATTTTTCTTTTTACAAGTTAGAAGCTTAGCTGGGTATGGTCTTACCCCGAGGCACCACCCCCTTTGTTCCATTTGACATCAAACTTTTTCTTAAACTCTTTATCTCCTGGAGCATAGGACTTAGCTCTGTTACACTTACTGGTGCCCCCTTTATTTCTCCAGAAACTGTACATTTTGTATTTTTTCTTGCTCAGCCTGTTCCTTTTCATTCTAGTTCTGAACACCATGTGACACAGCCAACACTAGTGTGTCTTGAAATCTCCCCTGCCAATGCCATTAGTCCAAATCTCTTTGCTTTAGCCTCAGACAGATTCTTTTGGGCAAGGGTAAAATGTAGCCATATTCTTTGTCAAAATATCACAAGAATGGTCTCTAGGCCACTTAATAATATTCTTTTATTTTTAAACTTCTTGAGCTGGGTACCCATAGTTCAAATCACTCTCAGCACTGTCTTCCACAGTCCTTTTGGGATGGCCCGTTAATCCCTGCTTAAGGAGTTCAACTGCCTTCTTAATCCAAAGTCCCAAAGTTCAAATCCTGCCAACAAGCAGCATGGTCCATCCTGGCATAGAAATACTTCATTCCTGGTACCAGCTTCTGTTTGGCCAGTATTCTATTGCTGTGGAGAGACACCATGGTTTCTCTTATGGGGACTTCATTTAATTGGGACTTACTTACAGTTTCAGAAGTTTCATCCATTATCATAACTGTAGCAGTTAGCATTTTAAGAAACCCTCAAGATGCCTCTGAGGCCAGGGAAAGAGCCCTCTCTAGGGTGGAGTGCTATGTTGGTCCTGAAGATCACCTCTGTCGATAATCGATTGGATTTTCAGAATATGGCTAGAGAAGTACTAGGGGTTTGAGCAGGAAGTCTGGATGCTTGCCTGTTAGAGAATCCTGAGTTGCATGTATTAGTCAGTGGTTAGTCCTTCACTGTAACAAAAGATATTTTACTTAAAAAAGGTTTTGGGGTTTAGGGATTTAGAAGCTTTGGTATTTGATCAGAGAAACCCACTGGGCCTTTTGAGGTAGCAGAACCTGCCTATCTCATGGCCAGAAAACAAAAGAGAAAGAAGAAGGGGGCAGGCTCTCATAAACTCCTTCAGAGGTGCACCCCAAATGATCTAAGAACATTTCACAGAGAACCATCTCTTTAAAAATCCCAACACCCCCAGATAGCCCTACCCCAGAGACTAAGTCTTAACTCATGGGTCTTTGCAGGAACATTTAGGACTCAAACCAAGACACCAGTTGTATTCCAGAGCCATTAACTTGTGTGGGAACAGAAGATTAATGCAATGTATCCTATTTGGGTATAAGCTGGTGGCAGATATGTCCCCAGCTGATGACATATTATCACTGAGAAGCCTGGAATCGAACTAGTTGAAGGCATTGCTCTGTGGAGCAGGTGTTGTTTGCAGCAAATATGAAAGATGCTAAATGTTTGTTTAATTGAATAAATCAGGTAATGGATGGCTCCTTCCAAACTTTACGGAAAGACCAATGAAGGTAACTTGATCTTTGCCAGTATGATCCATAAATGTTCTTCCTTCATTAGGGGAAATCTGGTGCTCATGGCAAAGTCTGTCTGAGAAATGCCCCTAAGTCTGTTCTCTTGAGCTTTATTCTGTTCGTTATCAATCTCGAAAGCTGAAAATCCACCTCATCCAAATCACACAGCACTAACATGGCCCTGTTAGGATTCTGTTTGCATTCATCTGTACTCCAAATTCTGGAAAACCTGGGAGGAGGAAGGAAATGGATTCATAACACCTTATTAAACTTTCTTTAATGAAAGTATTTACCTTGATGTATCCCATCCATTATTATTTGTATTATAAAATGCTGTTCAGAGGATGTGAGCCTAGTCGCTGTGGAAGGTGGGATTTCCTACTCTGGACTTCCATGACTAGGCAAACAGAGAAGACAAACCACTCTCTTTACTCTGTCGCTTCTTATGTTACAGCAACAAGGGGGACCCTCCTGCCTGAGATTTTCATTCAAGCTTATAACTGTTGTGTATTGTTCAAAGCATTGAGGGGACTTTTGGGCTAGATTAGTGTGCGACATGCTACAGACAGGATGCTAATTTTTAAAAATTTATCTGAACTCTACAAGAGAGCAAATCACTTGTTCCTTCAACATTTCTACCTTGAATGAATGAAGTACATGGGCACTGAGGTCATTTGAGCCCTGGGTGTGAGGATTTGGGGAGCCTCCATACTACCGAATGTGGCATAGCATGATTAACTGCAGAGTTTGAACTGCGTAATGCTATACTCTATGGGAGTGGACATTTTCAGTGAGATTTGGTCAGTGAATGCATTTTTATACCTTGATGATAGGAGGAAATCCTCAGGGTCTTTATAACCTTGAACAGTAACTAGCAAGCTTTGTCCTTGGCAGTCCTAGTATTGGTGCAAGCTTTTGTTCAATTGTTATTTTCATAATTCAGAAATGAAGATTATTCTTTCCATAGTTAAATCAGATTTTAAGGTTTTTTTCTATCATTTCCTTTAGAAAATATACTATGGGTTTACTTTTTTGTTAACCCTAGCAAAATGGATTTTGCCATGCCAGGTTGGTGCTGAGTGCATGACCCAATAGTACTGTGCTGTTTAATTCCCTGGAAGAGAGTGGGGGTAGGGGCAGCATATTCTAGAAAACTGTTGAATGATATGTGGAAATCAGGCCTGGATTTTTTAGGGCAAAGTAAATTATGGATAACGTCTTCAAGAAGCTGGAGATAAGTGAAGGAGGCATACACGGTTTCACAGAAGGTCAGCTGCAATTTCCCAGAAAATGTAAGAGCAGAAAATCTATTTTGAGAAATTATGTCAATGACCGGTTTTGGTTTAGAAAGGATTTTTTATTGAGATTGTATTATTTTTATTTATTTTTAAATTGTCATCTACTACACACTGGGTATATTCCTCCTTCCTTTTGTCCCCTTCCATCATTCCCTTTGTTTTGCAGACAGTCTCACTCCTACTTTCCAGTCACATGTACATGCATGATCTTATGCATCTACATATGACCTTAGAGTCACAAATGAGAGGAAATATGTGATATTTATCTTTTAGAGACTGGCTTGATCTCCAGTTGCACCCATTTTCCTTCAGTGACATGAATCATTCATTCATCCATTCACTGAGATAGGGTCTGATATAACCCAAGCTGGCCTTGAACTCTTGGTGCCCTTGCCTCCATCTCCAGAGTTGATAGGGTTATAGACATGAGCTCTGACGCCCAGTGTATGAGGTGCTGGAGACTGAATTTAGGGCCGTGTGAATGCTAGGTAAGCACTTACCAACCTAAAAACACTCCAAACCCAAACTTCCTTCTTATGTGGAGCTTATAAAAAAATCCATTCCTCTGTTGTTGAGCAAAAATTTCAAGCTCTTTTAAAACTTTATAAAATATATCCTAATGCACTTTGGAAAAAACCATTCAGCCTTACCACGAATGAAAACCGCCTTCCCCATCTGGTTCACACCATACGTAAGTGGAATCAAGAACGAAGTAGCCTCTGTCCACTTAAGCCAGTACGTTCTTTATCTCCACTAAGTTCCCCCAATACACTTGATAAAGAAGACACAACTCCTCAAACATGTCTGCTTTATGTAGCTGGTTTAAAAAGAAGAAAAAAAAACTTCATTCCAATTGGCCATCCAATATGCTAATTGATTACATCTTTGGCAATCTTCTGCTAAGACATGTTAGCCTTACTTTATATCTCCTTAAAACAAGGTCAAGTTGGAAGTACAAAAGAGAAAGAATTCCACTGCAGTGTCGGTGTCTATTTGTCAGGGCAAAGAAGTCCGGGCAGAGGTAATTGTATTGTAATACTCCAACGTGACTGAACTGCTTCTGTCTGTACAAAGCCCCGTCTCTCATTTACATTCACAGTGTTCACACATCTCTCCTGTGTGAAGCTCTAAGAACAAGCAGATCTCTTGTGTAATTTGTGTGATTAATAGACTTAGTTCTGGCCTAATACTTAGACTGTAGGTATATAAATTATCATAATCATACAGGCAAAATTGCAGGTAGGTTTTTATACGTGTTGGGCTCTGGGTTCTTTTTTTAATCATTCCTTCATGGAGAACAATTATTAATTTCCAACACCAAGGGTGGATGCTCAGCTCTGATTTGGAACATCAATAGTCCGTCCATTTGTGATGCAGTGCGGGCAGTGTCGTTGACAGAAGGTGAACGATTCACTAAGTCTGGGAGCAGGGGGGGGGCAGCACAGCAAGGGTAAAGAGAATAGTGCAAGGAAGATTCAAACTGTAAAAGAATGGGAGCACACCCCAAATCCTAGAACCAAGGAGGTGGAGTCAGAGGATCTTGAGTGCAAGGCCAGCCTGAATTATATAGTAAGACAGATCTCAAAACAAAGAAGTATGTTAACAACAATGATTATGCCCAAGTCCCTTGAGTAATAAAATAAATATGTTATTTGAGTCCACCTTTAAGACTGAAATGACAACACTATACATCAAGGCTGAGGCTCTGTTCTGGTTAAGTAGTATATGGTATGAGTCATCTGAACTAGATTATACACTAGGATTCGCTTATTGGGTGTGTACAGTTGTTTATTTTACATTTTATGGTCTTTTGCTTGTTCTACAAGTCAGAATGTTTGACAGTTTTGTTCACTGGTGTGTGTGTGTGTGTGTGTGTGTGTGTGTGTGTGTGTGTGTGTGTGTGCCTGAGCACACCCTGTTCATAGTATCTAAAGAAGAACAGATGTGACACTTCCCTGCCTGGCTACACACATGAACCCCAACTTCAAAATGCACCAAGGACTTATGGTGATCAAAGTTGCTGCCTCGGATCCCCTGTCCTGATCATTCCTGTTTCCTTAGCTCACCTCAGCACCATCCCACCCAACCTATCTCCCTATCCCCTTCCTGTGTTGCCCCCACTAAGTCACTCTCATTATTTTTTTAAGCTTAGCCTTAAAAACATAAAAAACTCGACTCCCTGTTCTCTCCAGACAGCTCCAGTGTCTTTTCATAACAGACCAAGATCTTTAGAAGGTTCCTCTTGCTTTGGCCCCTGTCTCTACCTCCAACTTTCTGCCTTTCCCCCTATAAATCCACACCTTCCAGAGGCTTCTTGCCTTTGCTGGTGAGTCTGTCTAGCCTTGTACCTTGTGGGACAAACTTTCCCCTTACTCAGAGGGAACTGTAGTTGCAAGCAACATCACCAAGGTCTGGTCTTTACCACATCAGGGACAGACTAAAAATGAAATAGCCATTAAGGGCATCTGCCACAGCCACAGGAAGCCATTCTGTCTGCGTTTGGGATCCTCGCACTGCTGAAAGTTCCATGAAGTTCTGATAAACATGGCTGAGAGGAGACAGTCCCTCCCTCCATGGTTCCAGCTGATCACAAAACCTGATGAAAAAGCCTGTTCCAATTAAGTTCTTCCTAGAAAAGAGGAGAGAGAACAAGGAAGGGACAAAATGGATTCTCTTGCCTTATTTATTGAGGATCTAAAACCAAGAAACCATTAAGAGCAGAGGGGACATATTTTAAGAGGGGGAGGAGAAGCACAAGCAGGAGCATGAGCAGGGGCAGCAGGAGGAGAACAAGAAGAGGAAGAAAAGGAGGAGCAGAAAGAGGAGGAGGAAGAGGAGGAGGAGAAAGAGGAGAAGAGGGAGAGGAGGAGAAGAGGGGGGAGGAAGAGGAAGAGAAGGAGAAAGAGGAGGAGGAAGAGGAGGAAGAGGAAGGAATCTAGAAGTTGGGAAAGATGAATGCTAAGGAAGTTTTTAAACCACCCCATCCATCTTCTGGAAAGTCAGAGTGGAGCCTCCTGATAGAGAGTGGAGTGAGCAGTGTTCAGAGGCCTGGAATTTGGGTCTGATTTTTCTCTGAGTCATAAGCTTCCTGGGCACATCAGTTAATCTCCACACAACTCATTTTTTTTCATCAATGGCTGATGACTTCATTTGTCACTGTTATCATGTGACCCCTGTCTCCTTAAGTGTTTGAGAGAGACATCAGCGAGGATGATGGCACAATCTAACTGACTTGCCAATTTGTAAAAAAAATAAGGGACTCCATAAACAGTGAACAATGCACTGGTGTTACATCTGTCACCAGGGAAATAGTCATTTTAGTCTCATGATCCAGCAGCACAGAATTATGCCTGAATCACATTGACCAATGTCCATTCATTGTGTGGTAGTCACCATGTGCAAACCCCTATGCTAGGAGGGTTATGCATCCCTCTCTCCTGGAACTTGGAACTGACAATAGGAGTTCCAGTGAGCAGTGAGCCCACAACCTGCCTGCACGTTTGCTTGGCCCCACACTCAACTCTGTAGAGACATGCAGCAGAGAAGCCTGGCCATGGTGGGTCCTTGTGGAAGATGTCACGTGCAAAAGGCTGTGTGAGCAAGTTCTGCAGAGTGGGTGGGGCCGCCCAGGGAAGGGACACAGAAAGGGAATGAGCCATGTAAGGACCTGGGGAGGATTCCAGGTTCTGACAGGGAAGTGACCACAGAGGTCAGTGTGGATGGCACTGGATCCTAAGGAAGTAAGAATGAGGGTGGAGGAGGTGGCTGGCTCCACTATAGTGGCCTCTTGGCCAATGAACAATGTGGGTAAAGGGCTCATTTACAAATGTGAGCTTCTGAACAGTTTACTGATTAAAGTGCTAAGGTTTCAATATGGTTGCTGCTGTGCGTTGCCTAGAACTCCATACCCTGAAAGTTTGCTTGGAGATGAGACCTTTAGCAGTGGCTTAGTGGAGCTGGGTCGTGGTGGTAGTGCCTCCGTGAAGCAATTAACAAAGGTCTTCTGGAACTCGATTTGTTCTTGGCAGAATGAATTGTAGTATAGCAAGCTCAGTGTCTCCGCTCTAGTTCTTTTACTTCTTATTTTATGTTGATTGATTCATCCTCCCCCTCTCCTACATACATTGGAACCATGATCCCTCTTCTGGCTGTGTTGTGATACAGTAAGAATCACCTTATCAGACCCAAGCAAATGCGGGTTTCATGACTTTGGGTCTCTAAACTCTGAGTCAAATAACCCTCATTTCTTTATGAAATACCAATCTTCGGGCATTTTGTTATAGCAGCAGAAAGTGGACTAAGATGCACATTATATTCTTCTTATCTTAAATGTTGACTATATTTGGTACAGTTTGTGTCCATGTTCCAACTTTAACTTTACTGCTTTTAGGGAGCCATGGATGTTAAGGTCAGGGATCATCTGTAAGATTGAGAATTCAAAGTAAGACTTTCAGCTGATTAAATGGCCAAACAATGAGTGTGAATCTATTCAGATCAGGGATCTACTTACTGAAGGTCATATACATCCTTCAGTTCTGTTCACGAAAACTATTTATTTCATGGTGGCTAAGGTCCCATGGCTGCAGTGAGCTGTGGGTCACAGCCTCAAAGTGTAGCTGCTTCCCTAAACTCACTATCCGAATACCATGTAGTCTTGCTGCCAGCTGCTCTTTCTTCTCAGGCATTTAACAACACATGCAGCTACTTGCATGGTCATTTGCATACGACCTCATGTTCTCATTTGCATATGATCTCGTGCCCCTCTGGATGAGAAACTTCACATTGCATGGAAAGTCCTGCCTTGCTACTCTTGTCAATGTTACTGTGACATACTAGGAGTCCAGTTGCAGAACAAAATTATAAACATCCTGCCTATATCAGCATCCCAACACAGTAAATAAAGTTTTATTGGAACACAGTCCTGCTTATGTGTTGAAGCATTACCCATAACTGCTTTCAGTAACAACTAAGCCCATTAGATCTTTGGATAACTCTCTTGTTCCTTCACTTTCCTGGGACACTTTTGACACATTCCATCCAGGGAGAAAGTGACCTCTCACTTGTATATGTGAGTTCATCACATCAGCTTTTGAACAAAGTCCTCTCGTGGGCTCTAAAGCTCTGCTGTCCAAGAGACAGGCATGGCTTCTGTGCATTTATGCAATCAGATCCCCCAACAGCTTCCTCTGACTCATGGAAGCTGGGACACATGTGTTTAGCATCTATTTAAATCACACTTATTACCATAGTAGCGAGGCATTTGGGCAAGCTTGCTATTTTTGCTAGGAAAAAAAAAAACAATTTAGACAAAATAAAAACAGGTCAGCACTGAGGCCTGCAGTGACCCTTTCCCTTGGCGTGCAGAGCAAGGGGTGAGAATCAGGTCAAAGTGTCCCCAATAAAAGGTGTCAGTCATCTGGAATGTGTTTGTTAGCCCAGGCAAAAACTGGGTCACCCCAGCTCCCCCAAAGTTGGCCAATTAGACTGAAGTTATTGTGTAGTGAGAAATAAAGGCTATGGATGCTCAGCAGAGGCTTGCTCTCCTGGCAGACCCATATTCTAGGACAAGTTCAACTCACAGAAGCCGTCCATGCTGGATCCACCTCCATCTACTGAGAGCACTCTGCAGGCACATGCCAGGGACTTTGGTGACGTGCCACCGGACAGTTCTGAACACCGTCTGTACCTCACCTGTGCGATGAAGTACATCTACTCCCTAGTCACACACACCACAGCTCAGGAAGGCAGATGGGCTTTGTTTATGTTGTGAAGTTCCTAGGGCTCCATCTGCTTCCTGAGAGACACTGAATCAGAATGTGTGCTTTGGTAGGCAGGACAATGAGAGTGGCTGGTGAAGCAAACGTCTCTGAACCCCATCTTTGGAGTCAAAAGTTATGGATTCAAATCCTTCACACCTGCCATAGCTGTTACACAGGTTGCCTCTTGGAGACTCAGTTCTTTCACTCACCTGAATGAGAGCTAGAGAGATCCTATTCTACTGTGAAGGGCAGCAGCATGCTCTCTGGGGAGTGGCTGGAAAATCAGAAACTTGAGTGCAGATGGTATTTCTTTCTTTTTTTTCTATTTTTCGGAGCTGGGGACCGAACCCAGGGCCTTGCGTTTGCTAGGCAAGCGCTCTACCACTGAGCTAAATCCCCAACCTTTCGGATGGTATTTCTAAGTCATTTTAAATTACAGATGCTGAAGAGATGGGCCCCTGGGTAAGAGTGGTTACTTACTCTTCAGAGGACCCATGTTCAGTTCCCAGCACCCACATAGCAGTCCACAATCACCTATAACTGCAGTTCCAAAGGATACAAATGGTCAGCATGAGCTCTTGTTGGTCAACATGGGTTCTTGAATGCATATAACGCACATAAGCTTATGCAGGCATTCACACATACACACACATATACAGAAATATAATATATAAACCTAAAATGTTTTTAATTACAGCAATTTTATTACATAAGCTCACACAGGCATACAGGCACACACACATACATATACACATAAATATAATAAGTAAACCTAAAAATATTTTAGTTACAACAATTTTATTCATAGAATATATATCCTTCCTAAAAATAAAATAGGCAGAGGTGGAGATTAAAAATTAGATCAAAGGAGGAATATAAAGAAGGGAAGGATTATAGTTTTAGCTAGAATAGTCAAGGACTTTTGAGACGGCATCTAAGTTTGGTGTATTACTAGTTCTTTGGATGATGGTCCTATTTAATGAGCTCTCTGGCAATAATAAATGAGTACAGCTGCAAAGAGGAGCAGTTGGAAGGTTGCGGGGTGAAGAGTAGACAGTTGGCTGCTGTCTTTGCTGAATCTGAGGTATTTCTTAATGAAGACTACATAATTGGGTGTGCACATCTGAGGCTTAAGGGCATCGTCAGGCTACAGGTACAAATTCTATGTCTTAGGTGTCTAAAAGGCCTTTGAAACTGGACTTGATTCGATCTCCAAGGACACGAATGTAGAAAGAATAAAAAGGGGCTGCAAGTTCTAGTCCATCAAGGAGAAAAGAGGAAGGACGAAGAAGGGAGTCACTGGAGGAACTGTGAGAGAAGTGAGGCAAAAGTTAGGGGGAGATGGAAAAGTGGGGATGAAAAAAGTGGGGGTGGGGGAAAGAGTGTGTGCCAGTACAGTAAGAATATGTGTGTGTGTGTGTGTGTGTGTGTGTGTGTGTGTGAGCGCGTGCGCGCACATGTAGGAGGGTAACCAACAAGTATGCTATACAGGCTTCCTCAGAAGTAGGCAATGGAGCTATCTGGTAGCTAGCCTGGTGTGTATGATCACAGAAAGGCGCCTTCTCACTGGGGACCCTTGCTGTTTGATAGCACATATAGTATATGATTGACTTAAGGATGAACACCAGGCAAGATGGCACTAAAGAGCACATACAAGACCTTCAGTTCCATTTCATAGGCAGATGAATTCAATCTTTTATAAACAGGTATTTGGGGGAACAGAAGGGAAGATATATTGGAAGATGGGGTGGTAACAAGGAAGATTCCAGGGAGGAAGACCATTTCTGTGTTTGAAGTCTACTCTGGTGAGAGCCTGAACTACAGGAGAAATAGATACAACGGGGAGAAGTGTGTGTCAGCTTTCACTGATGGTAACAAATCACTTGAGGTAATCGAGCTAATGAGAGATTATTTGTCTCGCAGTTTGGCAGCCTTATTGTTTTGAGCCCATGACACATCACAAGTAGAAAGCATATTTGGTGAAGGTAAATTATTCCCCTCATGGGCATAGGCAAAAGAAGAAGATTGGGTAGGCAAGTGTCCGCAAATATCCTTCAGAGACCTGCCCTGAATAACCCAATGACCTTCTACAAGGCTTTACTTCCCAAAGATTCAGTCCCCTCTCAATGGCACTATCTTGGAGGCCCATACATAGGCCTGTGAGGGACATTCAAGGTCCAAACCCTATCAGGAAGATGGACCTGAGAGGCATTGGGCAATAGAAATAGCAACATGTGGAACATGTATGTGGTCAGCGGTTGTGGAAGGGTTTACTAGGGGGAAGGATTTAGACAACTTTGGGGCTTCTGTCTTGTGACTGGGGGATAGAGTTCACAGTAGAGTTTTGTTGAGAGATGGAGAAGGGGCTGTCACATTAACTGGTTTATGTATTAATTATTAAGAATCAGCAGGGACTTGGGAGCTCCCCTCCTCGCTAATTACTTAGCTGGTAATTAGGTGCTGACTGATTAATGCTCTTGCCTGCCCCCCATGGGGTGGGAGGAGAGGCTCTGAGCCATCCTGAGTTGTGGAATATCATCACAGAGAGGCCACTTAGAGTCTGTGCAGTTGGTGGCGCCCCTCCATTTATCTCAGTCACCAAACTCTGAAGAGCCATCCTCACTATCAGGGTTTTCTTTTTCTATAGCTCTTCAGGGTTCTCCCTCAGTCAGAGGAAACCAGAGTTGCATGTACCATGGGTGGAGATCCTCAGGAAAGGCTTTTACAGAGATGCCTTGGCAACTTTGATCTTCAGATACCTGCTATTAGTTGTCCATGCACCTGTCAACTTCATGTCAGGGTTTAATCTTCCACTTTGGAACTATGGCTTCTCCTTATCTGGGCTTTTGTTATCCTGAGAACTGCTTGCCCACTATAAGATGAATGAATGTCCCCAAGGCTGTTGTAGCAGCTTAGTGATAAGCACTGGGGAACAACCTGAAGCTGTGTAACCAATGTTCTTGCAACATATTAAGTCCCCCCCAGAGACCTAAGTTGCTTTATTTGGTACATTCTAGACTCTCGTCGGAGCAGTGAGGAATGGTGTAATTGGGAGAAATGGTCGAGACACTCCTTTTCACTTCCCAGTTCCAAGCATCCTCATGGAGAAGACCAAGAAGACCCCTGGCAGCAGAAACAAACAGTAGTTGCTGTTGAGCATGGGCAGAGAAGCTCCCTGGTGCTCAGATAACTCCTCTGTTTTATCCAGAAAGTTCCAGCCCATGGGGTGGTACTGCACATATTGAGAGTGGCTCTTCACCCCTCAATTAAACATCTCTGTACCTACCTTCACGGTCACACCCAGAGGCATTTCATCTAAGGAAGTGCTTCTCAACCTTCCTAAAACTATGACCCTTTAATACAGTTCCTTGTGTTGTTATGACCCCCCAATCAGAGAATCTGCTACTTCATAACTGTAATTTTGCTACTGTTATGAACCATAATGTAAGTATCTGATCTGCAGGGTATCTAATATGTGACCTCTGTGTAAGAGTCGTTTGACCCCCGAAGGGGATCACAATCCACAGATTTAAACCTACTGTCCCAGGTGATTTAAAACCCAGTCAGGGCAACAGTGAGGACTAACCTTCACAGAGACCGATTTCTCAGTTGTCAACTAGAGATGAGCTGGTATCTACACCAGACCAGGATGTAAGCTCTCTAGAGAGTAGCATTCTGCATCGTACCTTGCTGTCTATATACATACATAACTGTGAGGTCCTTCAGGACTCACTGGTGTGTGACATCATCTCGGAGGCCACTCTTGATTCTCCAGGTCTGGGTTGGATTCCCACTAATACACCAAAGATTCATAGATAACAGAATAAATACATATTTTTCATTGCCTAAGTGACCTCTGGGATCCACGTTGGTTGTAATATTCCATTGCTCTGGTATCTCTAATTAAATATGCATAATCATCGAGTTCTTTCTTATTGGTGTGTGACAGGGTATTGATCTCTACGTAAAGCTGAGTACGATGCCTTGCTTTGGTTCATTCCCCTCTTTTAGTTCACAATACCATAGAACATAGACTCACAGGACCTTGGAGATGAATACCTATAGCTTGCAAGCAAATCGACAGGCTCAGGGAAGATGAATGACTCTGACTCAGGGTTGGGCCTGAGTCTCCTGTGAAGAGTCCCCTACCCTCTTCTCTGGCATCAAAGAGCTTACGATCAATGCAGTGGGAAAGAAGTATATTCAAAGGGACTGAGAGTACTAAGCAGCGAAAACAACAAATGCTGCAGAGGTTTGGGGGAGATCTGAAGTCACTGCCGAAGTCTACTGAGGATTGAGAAATCCAGTGTTTATGGTAGGGGTTCCCAAACTGGCATTCTGTGGTGCGCCCCTGCAATCCTATGTCTCTTGAAAATAGGTGTTGACATGCACTGCAATACGTTCAATGCAAGGCTTTCTGCTTGAGTCTGTGAGGGAATGTGACAGTGTCCTAGCCAATGAAGGGGAGAAAGAGAGGGAAGTGATTTGTAAATGAGTGTGCACAATAAGTGAAGAGTCAGTGAGGGTGGAATAGGATGCTGTGCTGTCATCTGAGGCACTGGCCATTGTGTCCATTTCAAAGTATTGTCATCCATTGTATTACTTCAGTAAATAATATACTCGGTAAAGGTATATGTGTGGATTGTGTGCGCGCGCACACACACACACACACACACGCACATATGCTAAATAAAATGTATAAAATGTGTGCAAACACCATTGTGATAGGCCTGCCTAATTTAGGACAATGCTGAACGTCTAAGAGATTTGTGGAAGGATGGCTTAAAAGGAGCGCACGCACTATTCAGAGTTGTAAACACTGACTCCGGTAGCCTGTGAGTCACAGCTATTAGAAACTGTTGGCATAAGGGAGGACTCATGTGTGAGTTCTCGTGAGTCACTTAGGAGGCTCTGGGTGTGGGAGCCTTACTATGTGTTCCCCACAGAAGGTGTCTGCTCCCACAGGCCATTCTGAAACCTGAAAGGGAGTGCTGTCATTTGGCTGGCTTGAGGACTAAGTCTTTGGTAAAATGTTCTGAGGCACAGGCCTGAGGTTGGGGAGGGGTATCACTTCCATTTCACATAACTGGCATAAGCTAGAGGTCAGCACACTGGCCCACAGACCAAATTTGGCTCATTCTATTCCCTTGTAACTAAACTTATTGGAATGTCGACATTTGTGTAGAAATTGCACCAACATGGTAGAGCAATGGTTGGCCTGAACTCTCTACCACCTGGCTGAGTCCTGTTGCACCGTCTAAATGTGGTAAACAGTCTCTGCACTGTTTGGGGATTGCATGCATTTAATTTGTTTGATTCTCTAAAGTGACTTAATTAGCCTGTCCTGTTTGAGTAATTGAAAATCTTTTCTTGGCTGTTACTTGGTGGAAGATGCTTTGATTCCTCTAATGAGGGAATTCAGTCTGTTCTAAACATCAGTCACTACTTTCTTAAAATAGCTGGGAGTTGGAGACTGGCAATCTGTGCTGTCCAGGCTGCCTACCTGCCAGATCTAGCTTTAGGCTGGACCATGGGGTGGGTGCTTTTCTTTAACTGTAGCCCCTCCTGTTTTTCCGTTCATTTGTTTTCTATCTTTTCACTTTCCTATCTCATAGCCCATCTACCATGGTTCAGAATGCTCAGTTTCATGTCCATTTAAAGTGACTTGAAATAAACCCAGTGAAAGCCTAAAAGCTGATACCCACATAGGAGAGTGAAACATGAAACATTTGTCTTTAGGCGTCTGTGTTATCTCACACACTTGATGATTGTTTCTAAATATATCCACTTGCCCACAAATTTCATAATTTCATTTTTTTCCTTAACAGCCGAATAATAATAGTCCATTGTGTAAATGGACCAAATTTTCATTATCTGTTCATCAGTTGATGGACATCTAGGCTGTTTCCAATTCCTGGCTGTTGTGCACGGAGCTGTAACGAACAGGAGCGAGCAAGCGTCTGTGTGATAAGATGTAGAGTCCTTTGTGTGTGCCCAAGAGTAGTAAATCTAGATCTTGAGGTAGATTGATTTTTCACATTTTTTTGTGGAACTTCCACACTGATTTTCATAGTAACTATGCCCATTTGCGAATACCCCAGAAATAATAAGTGGGTTGCACTTCATTTCCTTGATTTTGGCCATTCTGAGTTGGGGTAAGGTAAAATCTCGAAATAGTTTTAGTTATTACGCTCTGTGCTGGCTAAAGTTGGCAAACATTTGAGAAGTGCTTCTCAATTATTTGTGTTTCATCCTTTGAGAACTTTCTGTAGCTCTTCACCCCGGTCTTAACTAGATTGTTTTCTTGGTGTTCAGGTCTTTCTGCTTATTTTCATTAGTTCTTTATAGATGCTAGCTACCGACCCCTATATAATTGATTTAATTGGTAAAGATTCTCTCCCTTTCTGGTGGTTGCTGTTTGACTCAAATGATGGTGTCTTTTGTGATAAAGTTGACTTTTTTTGTTTTTGGTTTTAGTTTAATGGGGTTCCATTCATTAAATGTTGCACTGAATGTCGGTGCCATCAGTGTGCGGATGAAAATGTCTAATTTAAATAACCACAGATCTTGGTTAGTTAATAAGGAGCCAGAGCTTGGTTAGTTAGTTAGTTAGTTAGTTAGTTAGTTAGTTAGTTAGTTAGTTAGTTAGGGGCCAGGGCAGAAGAGGAGCACTCTCAAAGAAAGGGAAATGGAATATAGATTATAAAGACATGAAGGGAGAAACTAGAACACAAGGACTAAGTGGTAAAAAGAAGGGAAGGCAGGGTAAAGGAAGGAACACGGGGAGAGAAAAGCCACATGGACACCTACTACTATAGAAGCTTTCCAAAATGCGCACATCTATGAAAGGAGTTTGAGTGGAGGGACCATGTATTGGGGGGACAATGCCACAACTAGATATTTTATGTCACCAAGTAGAAACTCTAGTGCCAAGAATGGAGTTCGTTTTATTGAATCATTGTCCAAAGGGGTTCCATAGATGATTCCAAACAGCACAGGATATTGTCTAGTCTATTGGTTACCTCCACAACCTATGGTAAGGCCCAATGGCTGAAGACAGCTTAAATCATCAAACATGGAGAAACTGACGCGGCACCAAACCACAAACTTCACTCATACTGACTGGGATTCATGGTGTTGGAAGATATTCTTTGTGATACTAGAGGGGGAAAGTAACTGTCAATATCACCCACCTACAATTTCTGTGATCTACAACAGTGACCTGCTTAGACTGTTGCAGTAGTGGCACAGATGTTATGGATGTAACCAACCACTTTCTGGTTGGATTTAAAGTCCTGTCCATGAGATGGGGCCCATACCTGACACTACTAAAGTGGCCAAGAAACTAAGAAAAAAATAAACCATGAGCCTTAAGGCAAAACCTACTACTATCATTCAGTAAAAAGGGAACATAGGAGTAAAAAAATTCCTAATGACATATTGCTATGCTCATAGATCAGTGCATTGTTCAACCCTCATCAGAGAAGTAGATATTCCTGTAGTAGATAATTAACACAGAAATCAACAATTGAACAATGTGCAGATGATGAGAGGCTTTGGAGCACATCCTGAAAGGGGTGTCTTTATCAAACCCCTTCCTCGAGGCTCAGGGATCTACGTGGAAGAGAAGGCAGAAAGACTATAAGAGTTAGAGGTAATAAGGACTCTAAGGAGAAGGGTCTTCCATATAAAACAGACCAGATACACATATAAATGCATAGAGACTTTGACAACACATATGAGACCATCAGAAGTTCAGAACAGACCAGATCTCAGCACTGAAAAGGAGAGGCGGACATAAAATTTCAATCTCAACCAAGAAGCTATTTAAAATTGATGCCTGCTGTGAAAAGGAAATTCAGTATTCTCTAATGAAGTGTTAATCACATGCGATTGGAGACTGATTCTCCCATGGCGTATCAGCCATACTCATGGCCAGGAGTGACGGGCCAACACAAAACAGATTCTATGATTCTTGTGGGAGCCTTTTGTTTCATTTTGTTTGGGTGTTTTGTCTTAGTGATTTTATATTTGTTTTGATTTTCACTTTTTATCTTGTTGTTTTGTTTTATTTTTAAGAGAGGGAGAGAGAAAAAACAAAGTTGCGTGGGTAGGGAGATGGAGAAGCTCAGGGAGGGGAAAGAATATAATCAAAAATCCATTGTAAAAGTTTAATAAAAAGGAAAAAGTGGAGTTGATTTGTTAATTTCTTATTCCTTCCAATTTTATTCACATTAGCAGCTTTGACCTCAGCTGTGGAGTAAGACTAGAAAGAGGAGGACAGTCCAGTGCCCTGATCCTGAGCTACTGTAGAAATCAGTCTACACTTCTAAAGCCACATATCTTCAGTGATCCAGGATTTTAGCAAATATATCTTCACGGACACAACTCACCTACAAAGCCACATAAAACTGGTCAAGGCTTGAACAGAGCACCAAGGCTGTTTGGAATAGTGACTTGGAGAGGGTCTTCTACTTAGGCAGCCTAGAGAGTGGGCAGCGGCAGTGTGAGGCAGAAGGTGATGCAAAAGCAGTAGTTCATAAGAGATGTTCACTGTCAAATGGACTCTGCCAAAACATGAGCAAAAACTAACATGTTGGGAGTATCCAGAAGGATGACACCAGAACCTTGTTAGCTGACATTGCTTGCCCTCGGCAGACCCAGTCATCAACATGAGCATTCCTAGAAAAATATATAGGACTTCAATCATCTGAGTGTGTAACTCAGTGGCTTAGACATTCGAAGTTCTTCAGCCATTACCACCATTTCTTGTCTCCCTAAATAAAAACAGAAAGTTACTGTGTTTAACTTACTAAGCTTATAGATGATATGCCACCATTCCGCTATCTTCATTTCCTTGGAAGCAAGTCGCCAATTCTTGTGCATATGAATGGGCAAGGGATTGATTATCCTGGGCAAGGACAGCAGGAGCTCGGCATCCTTGGAGGTTATGCTCAAAGCTATCTGTAACAAACACTGTGCAAGTCACACAACCTAAAGTCAGGGCATCTTACATAAAATCTCTAAGCCTCAGATTTAATCTGGGCAAAGGATGGAATGTCTTCATCTGTTTGGGCTGCCATAACAAAACATCACAATCCTGGTGGTTTATAACCAACTAACTTATTTCTCAAAGTCTCAAGACTGGAAAGTTCTAGTCAAGTCTGAGTCTGTGTCTGGTGAGGGCTTGTCTCACACAGACAGCTCCTTCTTGTGTCTTTGAATAGTTGGAAAGGTAAGGTCTCTCTCTCTCTCTCCCTCTCTCTCTCTCTCTTTCTCTCTCTCTCTCTCTCTCTCTCTCCCTCCCTCCCTCCCTCCCTCCCTCCCTCCCTCTCTCTCTCTCTCTCTCTCTCTCTGTCACCTCCTTTTAAGGACATTAATCCTATTGCGAAGACAATGTCCCCATCATCTAATCACCTTCACAAGACACCACCTTAGATTCCCATGATGCTCAGCAGCCTCATATCTTTGGACCCCTGACAACATGAACAGAGAGGACAGACATGGGCAGCAGTGTGGAGATCTGAGTATGATCCCTAAATCTATGTGTGTATCCTTCATGTGGATCAGGACAACCCTCTCAGGAAGGGAAAGTCTGCCCTCCTTTTGGTCCACATGCCCTCCTTGAACTGCTTCTAGGGATAGAGCCATCCTTCCTCATTTCCTCACATTTGCCACCAAGATGCTATTCTTGTTTGCTCTGTGATTTATTCTCTTTCTTCTGTGCAAATTCCTGCTGCCCTCTTTCCTGCTGAACTTCCCTGTGCAGTGAATAACAAACAGTTCCCCTGGAGCTCTTGCATGGGGTTATGTATGAGCAATAGGGGTGCTTTAACAGCTGTTCTTTAAAATTCCCCAAACCAGCCATATATGTTCCCATTCTAGTTCTTCCTCATACATCAGCCCTCAATGAGGCAAGGCTTCATTCCAAACGCCAGCTCATGGGTGTACTTCTGAGTCACTGTATAGTCCATTTGTATCTTTGTATTTATTTCCTGAAACTCTAGAGGATGCTACTAATTCTGATCCTTAATTAATCAGCTGAAAATTACTCCAAATGACTGTACCTTTTAGCCAAAGATGTGAATTGATCCTCTGTAATTATAAAAGCTTCCGGTTGAATGTTTTGGAAAGACTATTAAAACATTTTTGGGATTTTTTAAAAAAAAAGTTTATAAGATAATGTTCAACAAAACAAAAATAACCACCAAATAGTATTTTCCTAAGTTCACTCGTGGAAATAAAATGCCATGTGCTTACCCACTGGTCAAAATTAAATTGCCGATCTCTAGGGTTGATGACAATGTGGTAAAGCAGGTGTGGACTGTGCACTGCTAGACTAGAAACTGGACTGGACTCTCTGCAGGCCTGCAGACGTATCTATCATAGTTTTAAATATACACTCTCCCACTCAGTGGTTCCATACCTAGCAATTAATTTTAAATTATCCTTCCACACAAGTGTATGACTCTATGTCTGCTTGTCTTCATCACGGTGCCGGTTTTCAGAAAGAACCAGAAACACAGATTGCCAGGGGAACTCTCTCCTTGGAGAAGTATGCACAAATGTCTACCCCATCCCAAAGGACACCAATAGCAAACCAAGGAATGAGTCCACCAAAGCCCTACTTGGGAAGCCAATGAGCTTATCTGGATAGTTTACAGAGCATGGGTGTGGCATTACTTAAGGAATGTGAGTGACTCCAAAGTTGCCGTACTGCAAGGTCTCACCCCGGCACAGATGATGACTTACCTGTGCAGGCTGAGTCATGTTCCAAGCTCTGTAGTAGCTCTAGATTAGGGAAGAATTACAGATAAGTGGCCAGAGGGTTCAGTGGAGAGTGTCTGGACTCTCTGATGAGGGTCCAGTAGCCCTCCCCACCCACTCCTTAAGGAGGGATCATCAGGCCTGATTTTGAGGGTCTCTTGCAAGTACCCATATCTGCTTGGATGAAGATGATTCTTGAGATAGCTACAGGATTGTGTTCAAGCAGATATTCATCGACAACAGTCTAGATGAACCGTTATGGTATGTCTCTCCTGGAGGAACATGCAACACGTAAAATAATGAGGCAGATCTTTATGAGCCTACATGAAAGGTAGGTATAACATTTTGTTAGTTGGAAGAAGTAAGTCCTAGAGATGATATTTTAGAATGTACATATGCACATGTATAATCACATATACATATAATATATATGGGTTTATATGATATGTCTGAATATATGTATTAAATCTATATGTTTACAGCAACATACATATTTTAGGGCAGATACACACTAGTCCATCAGTAGGGGATTGCTCTTTGTGTTGAAGAATAGAATTTTCTAGAATGTGGTGGGACTGCTTTCTGTTAAGTGCTCTTAACCACTGAGCCATCTCTCCAGCTGCTGCTTTTATAACTTTTATAAAACAATTTAAAATTGCCTCGTGGATTTATTAGAGAACTAGCATGTGTTTATTTTTAAGCAAAGCAAAAATTCTGTAATAAACTCTCTTCCAAAATACAATTACCATTATCCTTTCTATCTCAATCTACATATGCATTTGTAAAATCGAATTCTTCCATACAGGTTATTTAGTACGGGACTTCTTTTACTTCACAAAAAAGTAAATCAGTGTGATTATTGCCTTAAAGGTTGGACTATAAACATATATATATGTGTGTCAGTAGATATTTATTAATTGTGTTCTGGATGGTTGTATAATTTGAAGCACAAGCTTGCTGGAAACTAGGAATTAGAAATAAAGAAGATTTCCCCTTGACAAAGTCTGGCATTGAGTGAGGCCTAGTGTAAAGTTCTGTTAGGTGAACACTGACTGTAACTGCCCCAAAGATTGTTGAGAAGGTGAATGGATGCATTTAAATGGCTCATAGGTGAAAGCCAAGGCTCTACAGTTGCTGTCTCTGAAATGGGCTGGTTTTCACGCAGTCCGTCTGGTTTCGTTGAGATTGGTTCTAAGGTCATTGGCCAATATCCCCTTAGAAACAGTCACTGGCTCAAAAGGAACCAAATTTGACCGAATCACTGAAGACTTCCAGTTTTGAGGGAGAGAAAAATTTTACTCTAGGCTTGAACATAATGTAGACCCAGCTCACTTGTGTTCCAGGAAGGGGATCTGATCTGAGATTCTAGGAGCACAAAACAGAGACATAAATGGGGTAGAGGAGGGCAAAGGGTGAGGGTGTCATGTCCTGGTTATATAGTCTGCTCTTGTGAACCCACTCTTGACCAGTTCTCTATAGACTCCTTAGCTATTTTATCCAAAACACTCCCTTTGGATTACATCACTTAAAATGGGGGTTACCATCCTCACAACCCAGATTTCCAGGAGATATACCTTATGTCTAACTGCCATGATGCTTTTGCGTAACGGTTTTTTATTGATCTACCTCCCCACTGGACCTTATGCTCCGTGAGGACAGGACCTGGGTAATATTCACCTTCGCATCTCCAGTTCCCAGCACTGAGTATCTACTGCATGAACAAAATGCCTTGACTGTCAACATGAGTTGTCCAATGGCTCTGGCTAAGCCAGGGCTAAAACCTGCTTATATAATCTGTAAGACAAAGCAGGGATGGGAACAGAATAAACATTACGGGGTGCCTTCCCAGAGCTAGGTAATTGTGTAACAGTATGTCACTTAACTAGAAACCCAATTACTCCTTGTCCTGCTCTCCAACCACAGAGCTTCCATGCAAAACGTTGAGCAAAAACAAGATACCGGAGGAGAGTTTGCACTTCTGACTTCAAGGCAATGTGGCTTTATAAATTCTTACCATTGAAATATGTGACTTCATTAAAATGTGCCATTTTCATAGTCAAATATTGAAGGTTCCCTTAAAATTCTATAAATTGATATATTGGAACCCAGTTACTGAATGGTCTGAGTTGAGTGATATGGCCACGTATACACAGGCCAACATAAGGCAGCCCTTCCACCTCTCCACACTGCCAGCGAGTCCTCCACATAAGTCCTGTTTTGTTTGGGAGAAAGATGGCCGGGAGAGAAGCATTAAATGCCCATATTCCAGAGGGTTCTCTCTACTTGTTCCCTGACCCGCTGTGCTCAGAAGCTATGCATTAGCAAGGGGCTCTAAGTCAGGATGCCACCCATGGGTAAGTCATACCTATGCAATCACTTACTATAGCACAGCAGATATGAGTGCTCTCTCTTTGCTGTGTATAAAAGCTTGTCCCAGGATTCTACCATAACATCTGTGAATCCTCAAGTCTCTTACACAAAATGTCACAATATTTGCATCAAACCTAGGCACATACTTCAACATGCCTTAAATACTCTCCACATTATTTTTAATAGCTAACAGAATCTAAATGCTGTGTATGTGGTTAGAAAACCACACTGTATTGTTTCGAAAAATAGTGACTATTAAAATCTCTTCATATTTTGTTCTGTTACAGTTTTTTTTTTCAATATTTTCAAACCAACTAAACACGGGCAATAAATTCAAGACAGGTGAGTCTAGCTTATCTGGAGAGGCCATTGTTGCTTTAGGGCAATGATGGGGCCTAATAAAATTTACCTCAAAGTAGACTTAGAAATACTGAAACCGTTGTCAAAGAAAATGAAGCAGAACCAATGCATTCCCCAAGGAAGAAGGTCCTAAGCCCCAGATCTTGGGGTGCCTGAGAAAAGCCAGGGTTACGAAGACCAATGACGTCAGTTATCTCAGTTACAGATCCTTCCCTGGCACCCATATTGAGGGCTCAGCAAGAGGAATTCCCTAGTTAATGCCTTGGGGGATAAAACACGGCCAATGAAGTTTAATACTCATGGGTCACCGTGGAGCCTTGTACGTCCATCGATAACTGAACCTCATCAAAGATACTTCAGCCCAGCCGAGCTCTCTGACTTGCCCGTTAGCTACCAGCCGTTTCATAAGAGAGAAGGGTAATGGGAAAATTGGAGGCAGATCGTGTTTGATTTGTGGAGTCGCGCAGCAGCACGTTTGCCAGCGGGAGTTGTGGATAGATGTCGCAGGTAGCCGAGTACAGTTGGAGCTTCTAAAAACTTGGCAAGCATGTTGCATCTGGAAATTGTCCAGTGAAACTTCAGAGATTGAGTAAATACATGTTTACAATTCTGTGTACCTGCTTTCTGGGACATCTCTCCCCCGCTAAGCTCAATGAACATCTGTTTCCTGGTCCTCTGGTTACCACTCTTCTTAATGTGGAAAGACAGAAGAAACGCCCAACCTAGGACCTGACCTCTGAGAGTGATCTAGTCTCTTCAATGGAAGGAAAGTGACCCCCTATGTAGGTTTGTGCTGCTTTCCTAGTTGTGGGACAAGCCCAACTCTACGGGTTGCCAGTGTGTACCCCGTACACTGACACAGGTATGCTTTCTTGATTTTTTTCATGTCACTTCAGAGTAAAGCTAATCACAAAACTAGGACCATACAGCTCGGCCTGGTGGCTCACGCCTTTAATCCCAGCACTTGGGAAGCAGAGGCAGGTGGATCTCTGAGTTCCAGGCCAGCCTGGTCTACAAAGTGAGTTCCAGAATAGCCAGGGCTACCCAGAGAAATCCTGTCTTGAAAACCCAAAAGAATAAAAAGTAGCACGCACAGGTATCTGAGCAGTGTCCCTACTGGAAAGGCCCTGGAACTATGTCCCACTGCCAAATAGAGGAGCAAGGTTGGCAGGAGAAGAGAGGAGACCAAAGACCAATGCCAGAAAGACCAGTCATGCTCTGTGTAGGGATCTAGCTTGCTGTGACCACAGCCCTTTTGGTCATAACTTCCACCTGGCTGACAGGTAACCCTGATATACATCCCAAACTCAGTAAGGAAAACAAAGTCAAGGTGTCAGTCCAGCATTTTCTGCTGGCTCATTTTACACAGGCATTTTTTTTTACTGATGGTTGTCATATTTTGAGAAATGTACCCAGTCCTTCCTGGTTGGCTGTGGATCCATGAGCCCCCCATAAGTTGTGCCTCACACAATCCTGGGGTTGTCTCCTCCTTCCATGTTTTTGGTACTTCTACATTTGGTGGTCAGCTCTCTTACGCTCTGACAAGGTTTTTCTGAAAATTTCTGGACTATTTTTTATTTTCCCATGTTAGCCCTTGCCCATGAGGTCTGTGATTAGCTGGGTTTCTTCAGACTGCTGCCCTGACTCTTAACAAGGCTTCTCTGTATTCTGCATTGGGAGCACAGGACAGGTAGATTGGCTTCTCTGATGTTACACTTAGAGCTTCTGACAAGAGGAAAGAGATGTTCTGTTACCACCTTGTAACTAATTTACACCCTTCTTTTCATCTCCAATTGCTCTCTTTTATGCCATCCATTCAAGCCAGCAAGAGAGCCCTCTGGCTTGGCCTTACATAGCAGCAGTCTTTGAGAAGACTTTCAAGACATTTGCCTCCCTGTGTTCATCAATGACATGCTAAGAGTCACTGTGGAACGAAAGGTTAGACTCTCAGATTTCTCTTGCAGCCCTGCCAGGCCAGCAGCAGCTCCCGCAGTTGGCTTTGTGAGATAATTCAAGGTCCTGGATAGTGAGGTTCAGTCACAGACAGAATCTCCATCCCCATTAGCCAAGAAACTCTATCCTCACAAGTTGTGTATCAGACCCACAGAAGAGCCTCTCACTGGCCTGTAAGTCCAGACATAGAACTTGCAAATTTTCATTCTTTGTTGCATAACTGGAGCTTGATTCTTCCTGGGATTAAGCCAGTCCTGGATTCGGAGCATCCTCTTCAGAATCTCTTCTTAGTATTCATTGGTTAAGTTTGTCCCTTAACAATTTTATACATGTGTATAGTGTATTCTGTTTACTCTTGCCCCCAACTCTCTGATACCTTCTTCCCACCTCTGCCTTCTCTCCCTCCTTTATACACTTTTTTATTTTGTTTTGTGACCCATTGATTTTTTTTAACCAGGGTCATCTGTGTGGCCAAGTGTTTAGAACGATCCCTTGTTACCTGGTGGCCTCATCGTTGGGTACACAACTGGTAACAATGGTTGTCCTTCCCCTAGAATCCATCAGTAGTTCAGCAAGGAGAAGTAGGGCTCCACGAATCTTCCCAAACACCTGACTGACAGTTGACACGTCCAGTCGCGTACAGATTCGGTGTAAGCAGACATAGCAGACACAGGATCAAGCTTGCAATGGCTGCCATGCCCTGAGGATAGCTCTTCCTCCCTCTCTTCAGCTCTTACATTCTTTCTGCTTCCTCTTCTGTGCATCCACATTGTTCCTTGGGCCTTGTAGGAATTGGTATAAATGTCCTGTCTGTGGCCGAGCACTCAACCATCATTCATTCTAGGCATCCCGAGCTGCCATAAGCCTCTCTACTCACTGCAAAGAGAAGCTCCTCTGATTAAGGATTCAAGTCTTGCTTGTGAGTACAGACACAACTGTTTAGACTGCAGTTTGTGGCCAGCACATCCTTCCCAAGCATCTCTGTGCCTGCAGAGAAAACGTCCGTCTTCCCCAACTGCCAGGACAGACCACTTGCTCATTTCCTCTCTTACTGACCTTTCTGTAATGATAATGAATACATGGGCTCCTAAGGTTGCAAAGAGAACAGGCTTGTTTGGGCTCACAACTCTGAAATTCCCAGCCCCAAATGATTTCCCGTAGTTATGGGCATGTGGTAAGACAGATCACCACAACTGGAGTGAACCCTTTCCCTTTATGTCTAGGGAGCAAAATAAATGAAGAAGGGACCAGGACCGCACAACCTCCCTCAAGGGCAGCCCATCAATAACTTAAAGACCTCCCACTAGGTCCCACCTCTTAATGATTCACAACCCCTACCCTGGGGACCAAACCTTTACCATATTCAACTTCAAACTGCCCCATCTCCCATCTTGGCCTTCTTCTAGCCTTGTTCATTCTCCCTTTTGAAAAAGAACTCATTTCTGCCTGATCTTAGCACTTAGTGCCTTACTGTGAGGATATCTTTCATACTGAAAAGAAGATACCTTTCCTTTCTGAAAGATAGTTTAAAACTAATGTTTCTCCTGACCTAAATGTCTGCATTTATTTTAGTTTGACACCACTTTTTAGATTTTATTATTTAAAACTGACTACATTGAACATGATCCTTTTTATGATGGCCTAAGTTTGTCCTGGAGCAGTGTGTTATGACATTTAAGTAGACCAATGTGGCAAGCTGAATAGCTTGGGGTACTATCATGGGTACCAATTTATTTCTTGGAAGTATTCTCTATTTATCTTTCTTGCAATTTTTGAGTTATATTGAGCTCATGGGATAGAGTTTAATGGAGACCTTTCATTTGACCAGAAAAGTTTTTAAACAACATTGTTTCAAAATCAATCTCAGATGAGTATATGGGCCTACACCTCCAATCCCAGAACTAAGTGACAAAGGCAGGAAAATCAAGAGTTTTTAAGGCCATCCTTAGATACATAGTGAGTTTAAGGTTAGGGTAGGCTTCAAGAGATTCTGTTTCAAAAACAAACAAAATAATGAATCCTATCCCAACATGATGGCATACTCTAAAATCCTATTGTGTTGAGGGGGACTGGAGCAGGAGGAGCAGAAGTTTGATGCCAGCCTGCACCACATAAAACTTTTTTCTCAAATATCCAAACTAAAAAAATTTTTAAAAGACAAGAATACTATTTTCTATATAGCACCTATGTATGCATAAATTGTCCATTCTCCTATTCACAAATTAACCTCAAGGAACATAATGTGAACTGACTTTCTGAAAAGCTACTATGGTGTGATTTGGACATCTGACCATTATTTTCTTTTCCCTGCTGTATACTAACACAGAGTAGCCAATCAATCAGTCAATCAATCAATAAGTGAATAAACTCTTCCAAGCTGGGTGCTGGTGGTAGCACACGCCCTTTATCCCAGCACTCGGAAGGCAGAGGCAGGCAGATCTTCAAGTCTGAGGGTCAGCCTAGTCTACAGAGCCAGGACTACACAGAGAAGCCCTGTTTCAAAACAACGAAACAAAACAAACAAACTCTTCCACACACAAACTGGTACTAGGATTGCTCAATTACACGTGTAACTTCAGAAGAATTCGTGTACAGTTCTGTTATGGGGAGAGGGAAGGAAGCCTGTAGTATAGAAGAAAGGCGTACAGTTGTGAGCCTTTCCAGTGTAGTACTGATAGCATATATGCTCACTGGCCAATGAGAAACAGAACATCTCTTCCAATTTGCACGAATTCCCAAACATAGCAGTTGTGATTAGGGCTCAGCTTCTTTCTGGTCTTGGGCTCTCCCCATGACACTAAGAGCCTTCCTTCTAGGGACTTCTATGAAGTCAGGACCCAAGGACAGTGATGATTTGTTTGATGTTACTGGTTCTACCCTGAATCTCTGCAGCTTGTTGGTTTAGCTGCTGTTCTCAGCACAAGGAGCTGCTGTCCATATACACCCTTTTTAAAAATATTTTATTTACTACTCATGCATCCATGTGACATGTTTGGATACAATCCATCCCCCACTGACCCCCATTGCTATTTTATCTTCCTTTCCTGATCAGCATTCAGACTGAGACATTCATGAGCTCATTTCTGCCTCCCCCACAGGTCAGTCGTGATAAGAGGTGTGGTCTCCATGTATCCTTTCTCCCGGAAAGGTAGGCTAGACCAAAGGTTTCTTTCCTTCTGGGTCTCTGAGACCAGGTCTATTTCTGAGTACCTGAGTATTTCTCAGATCTGCTAAAAATCTTCCCAAGTTTCTGGAAGATGGAAGGAATCCTGAACACTAAGACAGCGTACAGTTCTACCTTATTGTCTAAACTGTTATTAAAGCCTCTCATGGCGCTTCATACACATGGATGTCTCATATACTGGTCTCCAGTTCTCTCTTGAGAGCCACACGGACTGAAATAGAGCATATCCATGGAGGTCACCTTTCCACTCCAGAGAGCTTGAGAGAGATAGTCAAAACCTCACTGGGGAAGGCATGTGCCTCTCCCCAAACAAGAAACCTTTGATCTAGCTCACCTTTCTAGGGCTTTCACTGTGAAACTACACTTTCTACAGATGCAGATGTCTTCTGGGACCCACAGATGTGTTCCTGGAGACTATGACATTGATTTTTGACACCTATTAGTTACTGTGGTAACCACAAAACAAATATAATACCTAGCCCCAACACAATAAATGATCAGAATCCTAAAGAGAAGGATCTTACCATATAAGGCAAATTTCTTTCCAAGCTCTTTAAGTGTGAAATGCAGGAAGATATTTAAGGATCGTCTTACCAGCAGGTAGAAGAGAATGCCAATGTGTGCACATTAAATCACAGGTCTCACAAGTGGGGATGTAAGGAAACAGTAATTATCCTAACTCCCAAATGATAGTCGCTGGCTGGAACCAGTTCTGGTGAAGTTATGAACCTGTAGAAATAATATAGAGTTAATGAACCCTGAAAAACTCTGGGGTGCTTTCTTCCTCCTGCTCTATGTTTATGTACGCACCTCACATTTTTAGTGTCTGCTTACCTTTGATAAAGCAAATAAATTTACTTTGAGCAACAGATATCATTTCTCTTTCCATTCAAGAAGTGAGGTTTTTTCCTTTTGCCTGTGTATATGTGTATAGTATGTGTATGTGTGTGATGTACATGTATGTTGGGTATGTGTGCACATGTGTGTGGAGGCCAGAGGTTGGTGTAGAGTCTTTTCCTTAATCTCTACTTTAATTCTTTTTTTAGACAAGGCCTCTACCTGGACCCAGAACTCACTGATTTAGGTGGTCTGACTTGCTAGCCTGCTCCTGAGGTCCCTGTCTCTGCTTCCATGCACCGGGACTCCCAGGAGTCTGCCACATCCTCTTGGCATTCATAGACGCTGATGTGTTCCTCACGTTTGCATGACAAGCACTTCGCCTGCTGAGCCATCTTCGTAAATGATAAATGTGTATTTTAAAAAAGAGCTCTGACCTCATGGTGCAGTAAAACCAACTCTTCATGAGTGGGCAAATTGGTCCAGTGAGGGTCTAAGTTTCATGTTACAGTGGTGGCCTCTCCTGTCCTATTAAGGACCGCGTGAGGAAAGTGGTCGCAAGCTCCTTCCTCTAACAGCAGATAGATAAGGAGAATCAAGGTAGCTGCTAAGGATTTAATGGAGTAAAACCTCCAGACATGGAAGGCTTTAGCAGATTATCAGTCAATATATGGATGAAGAGTTTGAGACGACTCCGAACTCCAGTCAAGGTGACAGAGAGCCAGCTCAGCTCACAGAGGTAAGAGGGGATGACCATTACAAATAGTCAGAACAGCACCATCAGCTGTGTCTCCATAGGCAACGTGCTTGGATACAAAGTGACATGGACCCAGAGCTTCTCACAAGGTTCAGAGACGATGACCTGCAGACAGCTGCCCTAAAAAAGTTTGTCGGATACAAACTACAAAGTTCTGAGCATTAGTACATGAACCTGAGAATGGCTGGATCAGGCCCAAAAAACCTGTATTGTGTTTATATTCCATGGAACTTTGGATTTTATACTTTCTTCTTAGTTATTTAAAACTGCATCCATTATGGGTGAGGATAAACACTGTCAGAAGCACACTGTCAGAAATATTAGGCACTCTGTGGCCTTTCACAATGTTGGAGTTTACCGAACATGCCTGAATTCACAAGTTTCATTGGCTACAACTTGGCAGATCTTTTGATAGCTTGTAGCATGAAATATTAACATAGCAAATCCACACTAACGCCCACTAGGCACCGTCCGGCAGTCCCAGTCTGTTTTCAGCCCTGCAGACAGGCTGAGATCACATTTTTTCCCTTTTGCCAAAGTCTGTCCCACCAAGGCTGGCTCTGTCTCTCCAAAGCTCCGAAATCTCTCTCTCTCTCAAGACTGGGTGCTACCAAATCTGCCCAGCACCCCCAAATTCCTATAGCTATCTGGGGGTACACTTCCTGCAAACCTATGCCCTGTCACAGTTACCTTTCTCTGGAGTTCAGTTGAGTTGCCCCGTGAAGGAAAACAATCAATCATAGTTTAGCATCAACAGATAACAATCGCTGGGCACAGAATCTAGCATCCCAAATTCCCCAACTATATACTAAGTTAGAAATTCTGGTGGTGGATCCTAGTGGATCCACAACTCAAACTAACAGCCTATATGTGCTTTCTCTCGAAGTCCATAAAGCAAGTGCCTTTTTCCTGCAGGCCCTCTTTCTCTCCCCAATCCAGAAGTCCCACCTCCTTGCCCAGTGATTGGTTTCTTGTTGTCTTTATTTATTAGGGGAAAATCCCACTACAATAGCTGACTGTGGATAACACAGTTCTTTCATTCTAGTCTTAACTGCTACCTCTCACACCACATAAGACACTATATACATGCATACATACATACATGCATACATACATACATACATACATACATACATACAATGTGTATGTACATATGTATGTGTGTGTATGACACACACAGAGAAGGGGAGGGACAAATGTGTTACAGAAAGCCTACAAAAACTTAAGGAGGCTTCATTGGGATTCAAGAAGTTCAAGGAGGTCTTGCACAGTCAGAAAGCAAAGAGATGTGCAGTCTTTGGAGGACTTAGGCTAGGACAAAGAAGCCTGCTAGGGAGCTGCTGCTGAGTCACAGCCATTCAAGCCACCATGTGTTGCCGTTAGTACTGGTTCTGCCTTCTAGTCCCATGCTCCCAGAAATAAGACTCAGACTCAAAATATATCTACAAATCACTTGGCCATATAGCAAGGCTCTACTCTGACTAGATCATAACTAAAGATAACCCATTTATTTTTAACCCACATTCTTCCATGTGTCTGGTCACCTGTGCTCAGGTACCATGGGTTGGTCTTGTCACATTTTCCTGGCCAATCTCCTGCCTGGCTCTATCCCAGAATTCTTTCTCCTCCTGGATGTCCCACCTTCTATTTCCTGCCCTAAGCCATAGGCCATAGGCTTTTTAATTGACAGGTGATGAATCCATACAACACAAGGTATTCTCTCTACAACTGTGTCAGAACTGAGTCTAGCCTTGGGGTTGAGTGAAGCTATTAAAGCATGATGTGAGACCAGAAAGGGAAGGACCAGGGCTAGATAGGCCATGTCAACAGTAGAAGCTAAGAAAGAAAGCCTGCCTGGTACAGTTGGGAATTCGTCCTGTCAGTGGCCAGATGGCAGGTTGGTAGAGCCATGCCCACTGAGGTATTTGATGTTCTCCTTCTTATGGAACCCTGGTGAGGGAGTTGCACTCATCATGCCCTGGTGTATTTGATAAGCCGTGGGCCTGGCTTACTTAGACACAGCCTGAAAACCTATCTTGTATATAATATGGACTAACTTTGAGTAGGGCACAGCCTGATCTCTACAGACATAACTCAGAATGCAGATAAGAACAAAAGAGAAGTAAATCTTTCTAGACTCCATTTCTGCACAGACTAGCTGCCCACTAAGGGCTTTTCATCTCATTCCCCACAATGGCATAAGCTAAAGTTTGATTTTTACTGGACTCCTAGGTGATAACAGGCCCAACTTCAGGGATCTGTGCCAGGTCCAGTTACTTGCCCACCTCTGCTCCCCAAATTAAAAGGCAGAGGGTAATGTGGGAGCATGAAAGGATTCTACTCATCATCAGACTACTGGGAAGACAAATTGACCAAGCATCTTTATCTGTCTGCCAGAGAGCTGCCATGAGGTTCAGGTTCAAACAGGGGGAGAATTTGGTTGGTATTTTGATCAGTCAGGTTGATCATTATCTGATCTGAGCATTATCTGAGGTCTGATTCTGCCAGGGCCAGAGAAGTCGATATTACTTGCAGTAGGCAAATTTGTTCCTATAATGAATGGCTGCTTCTGCTAAGGGAGAATGCCCCCAGTCCTTTTCATGGGATAATTGCTAGGACCTAAGAGGGGACAGTCTCATCACGGGGTAACCTGTCTACAAAGGTCCGGGATCCAAGTGACTGCAGCAGAGAATAACTCCCCCAGAAGATGAGATGGTGGTGGCTACTTCAGTTGAGCATTGACAGGGAACCCTAGGCTATTTCTGTGGCCCAAATGACACCATGAACGCTGGTGGTTACAGTAACTCAGTTCTGGAAAACAAACCTAAGTCTTGTCTTCAGCCTTGAAGAGGAAGGTTACCAGCTCTAGATAGTTAAACCCTAAATGATTGACACGTCTGTGTCAATAGCTAAGTGGGAATCCGACCCAGAGACCTCTGGTGATTAAGGAGACAGAGGGATGAAATAAAGGCATGCATGTCCAGCTCTACCCGGCTTTCAGATACCCACCAGGTCTCTGCAGATCCGAGAGACAGAACTTTGTATGATATATAGTTCTGTCAGGTTTATTTTTATGGTTATTTTGTCTCGATTTCTTCCTTCTCTTGTTTGCTTTTATGTAGAACATTTTAAAATTCACTTTTCTCAAACCATAAAGAAAACCACTAAGATTTTAAAAAAATCATTTTATGCATACACACACACGTTCACACACAATCACATGCACACAGAGACACACACAACCACACACATAATCACACACACACACAGAGAGACACACACAACCACACACACATAGAGACACACACAACCACACATACAATCACACACACATTTATACACACAATCACACACACATAGAGACACACACAACCACATACACAATCACACACACAACCACATACACAGTCTCACACACACACACAATCACACATACACACACACACATAGAGACACACACAATCACACACACACAATCATACACACCTATGTCGGGTTGCTAGAGATGCAGTCTAACATGGAGGGTAAGCTCCATCCTAGACAAAATATTAGCACAATAACCAACAAACGGCATAAGGGAACACTGGAAAGCATTTTGAGGAATTATGCACATTTATTTTTTCCTTGGCATGCTATTTTACCAAGTTTGTAGATCTTAAAATAGTGATGCATTGCTCTGCTGACAAACACCAGAGTGTTCCCGGTGTCATTTGTGTGTCATTTCATCGCCATTTCAAAAAATGCCTTTATCAGGAGAGATAAGTTAGCAGAGATGATAGATATTTCTGGGATTAAAAGGCACATTTGCTGTGTTATTCACACGACAGTGTTATTTTCCTAAAAGCACTTAGCACCATTCTGCTTAGTTACATCTTATGAAGCTACCTTAAATGCTGAGTAGCCAAACATGAGACCATTTTACGAGTATAAAATACATTGAATTCATATATAAATTGGATTAGCTCTAAAGGACATACAGATGAGGTTCCTGTGAGTCTTTGCCCATACCTTGCATCAGGGATAATTCTGCTTAAAGACAGTTTACTCGACGCTCACTATTGATCCACAGATACAGCTCACACATAACCACAGCTCCTCCAATACAAGTCATCTCTCCATAAAATGCAGCCTAGCCTTCTTGTACTTAGGCACATTAGACAGCCCAGCAGCACCAGGCTAAGGGGTGGTAGTCACTTAAAAATATTGAAAGGAAGACAAAATTGGCTACACAAGGACACTTATTTATAGTATGGGGGTTGCAATAAGGCAGGGTGCCACCTTTTTTCACTTTAGCTGGGGACATCTATTGAGTGACTCATAATTTTGACACTGAGCATATCCGTGAGTGACTCAAATGGCCGTGGAAGCGCTGCAAGGGTTGATTTGGGGTTTGCAAATGAAGTTGAGCTGGCAAATTTGTAAATATAGAATGCACAAGTAATAAGGGTTGACTAAGTGTTCCCCGACCCCGCAGTTCTTGTCTCTCTCATTATCCGTTGCCTTCGCTCAATGTTATCACTCTACATTTGTGAATTTGTGTGTCTGGTGTGTGTGTGTGTGTGTGTGTGTGTGTGTGTGTGTGTGTGTGTGTGTGTGTGAATATTCCCTTCTTGATAAGGTTAGTAAGCTTGAGTACTTTTTATCTCTCATTATGTATTTCAATGAAGACTTTGATCACTGAATTATCCATGTATTTCCCCCTTTATCCCACAAAGTGGCTTTTTTTCTCATCTATTTGTAGAGTTTTCATTTATTAGCATGTTGGCCCTTTTCCATTGGTTATGCAAATATTTCTCAACTCCTTCTGTTGCTTCTCTGATTTTGATGACACATTTTTAATAACCAAATATCTGCCTCCCATTTGTGAGGTAAAGCCTCCCATTTTGTATCACCAGCACTATGTGAAATTTCTACTTTTATCCTGAAAGTTTGATTGATGTATATTTACAACAAAGTCTGGATTGTTTTCTGTACAGAGTATCAGCTAAGTTCTGTGCTTGCCTAGGCCAGATGAACATTCCCTTTTGTTCTGATGCTAACTAAAGTTTAAGACTGAGAAGCCCATGGAACAGCTGGACCCCGCTGGAGGCCATAACATGGAGTGTCTTCTGGCGCCATGCAGGGAAAAGAATAAGTTGTCTTTCAGGATGTATGTCTGCATGGCAGGTGCATCCCAAGTCAATTAAGATGCATCTGAAAGCATCTCGGAGACAAATTCAGTTGGCATTAATACTTGCATTCACTCAGTTTGCTAGAAAATAGGAAAACCAAGGTAGAGTGAGCCCTCACCTTAATTAATAATAAAACATAGTGGCTTTTGTTATGCTATCTTCATACCTGTCCATCATTGTATATAACTCTCATTCGCTCCCCTTTACCCTCTTGTCCCTCCTCCCATTAGTCTTCTTCCTCCCTACAAATAGTTCCCCCCTATGCTTTCTATATATTTATATGTATGTGTAGACAGACAGACAGATAATAGAGAGATCAATAGAAAGATGGGTAGATAGGTGATAGAGGGGTATATAGATAAGTGGATGGAAAAATAGCTAGATGATAGGTAGATACATAGGTAAATAGATACATAGAGGACAGAGGGATAGATAAATGAATAGATAGATAAGTGGATAGAGGGATAGATAAATGATAGTAGATAAGCAATAGATAGAAAGATAGATAGATAGATTGATTGATACAAAGAAAGAAAGAGAGGGGGGGAGGAAGGAAGGAAGGAAGGAAGGAAGGAAGGAAGGAAGGAAGATAGATATGTATGGATTGCTCCCCAAATTTCTATTATTCTTGTACCAGGGTCACAATAACATTTTATGCATTGTTTTGGTTTTAACGCTTCTGTGGCCACAGTGAACACCAGGATGGATTTATGGGTTTCTCTGCTCTAGCAACTCAGTGTGTTTCAAGGATTCTATTGCTTTCTGCTGACGTTCAGCCTTCCTCAGCAACTGCTTGAACCCAACATTGCCTTTTTCCCTGTTCATCAGGTGTCTGCTAGCAGCAATGAGAATGAGGTTTGTTTTTTCCTCATTTGTGTGGTGGCTGAGTTGGATGTTATGCACCGTTATGATTCTTCTCGGATGGTTATGATGGAGTGTGTAGGGCTGGTGTCACAAGACTGGGGTCAATGTCAGTCTATGGTATATTTAAGGTTCCCTTTTCCTATCTCATGTTCCTAGCTTTGTAGCATCTAAGCCTACTCTCTGGACATCATAAACATTCTCTGAGCTGCCTTCTACCCTCCATCCATCTGTTTCTGCTTATTCTTAAAGTTGATTATGTTTTTACAGCTAAGAATAGTTACCTCTAGAAGTGTTTGTGTAGATAGTCAGACACGGATATCTGGGGTTAGTTATCTGACTTAGTTGCATCTGAAGGTATGTAAAGGAAACATTTCCCTCGACACTGGTTGTGGTTAATTGGAGTCAAGTGCCTGAAAAAGACATTTTGGTGAATTCAAGTGATGCTTGTATGACATTTTTTAAAAGTGTGGCTGTTTTCGATACATGTGTTTGTATTAGAAAATTTAAAGAAAGAAAAATAAGACGAGGTAGAAAGATGTAGTTCAGTGGTAGAACATTACCTAATATATACAAGGTACTACATTGATGGTAGATATATAGATAGATGATAGATAGATAGATAGATAGATAGATAGATAGATAGATAAATGATAGATAGATAAATGATAGATTGATAGATGATAGATAGATTGATAGATGATTGATAGATTGATAGATGATTGATAGATGATTGATAGATAAATGATAGATAGATAAATGATAGATTGATAGATGATAGATAGATTGATAGAAGATAGATAGATAGATAGATAGATAAATGATAGATTGATAGATGATAGATAGATGATAGATAGATGATAGATAGATAGATAGATAGATAGATAGATAGATAGATAGATAGATGATAGATAGGTAAATGATAGATAGATTGATAGATGATAGATAGATAGATAATAGATAGATAGATGATAAATAGACAGATGATAGATAAATAGATGATACATAGATGATATATATAGATAGATGATAGATATTACTTCTATTATTGTAATATTTTATATGCAAATTACAATCTTTAAAGTTCTGCACAATGTCATGCATTGCCCTTCTCATTTTTCTCCCTGGTTGGAACGTCTGCTTTGTACAGTGGCTCAGCTAAGACTATTGCATTCTCAAATGCCTCAGAATATAGAGGAGGCCATGTGACATACAACGAAACATAAGCATCAGACTGTGACTATTTCTTTACAAGATGTTGGCCTTTGGGCCTTGTTCTTCCGTCATGTACTCTCACAGTGTCTGCTACTACACAGGTCATGTCATGCTCATGAGAGGAAAACCAAGAGATTGCTTTGACTTGGATATGACATGTTTAACCCAAATGAATACTACACTCACTCACTTTGCCTCTTCTTATTGCTTAGTGGAAAGGGGAAGCCTATTTATTTCCATCATTCTTTGATATATCTAATCTTCTGTTCTGGGCAGAGTAAAGTAGCATTGCTTTATAGCCATTGATTTTCCCTTAGGAAAAAATGTCCTAATCTTTAAGTTTCACTGGCTGGGCCACATTAGATCCAATACTAGCCTTTTATCCAGTTTGGCAGAGCAACACTGTGTATTCAATGACATGGACAAGTAGAGTTGTTTCTGGGAGTTGGGGTGGAGTCCATTAAATACGCTCATTTGTAGATCTGTGATGAGGATACAATGGCAGGAAAAGGAGAGGAATAACTCAGTGATGTATTGATTTCTTTCCCACTGCTGGGATAAATATTCTGACAATAGAAACTTAAGGCAGAGAGGGTTTATTTTAATTCACAATTTAAGGTACATAGTTCATTGTGGTGGGAAAGTCAAGGCAGCGCGAGCTTGAAGCAGCTATGGTTACATCATGTATGCAGTCATAGGAAAGCAACAGATGCAGGCATACTGCTCAGCACCCTCTTTCTACTTACACAGTCTAGGACCCAAGCCAGGAAGTGACGCCATCTATAGTGGACAGGCCTTTCTAGCTCAATTTATGTAATCAAGATGATCCTCCACAGACATGCCCAGATATCCCATTTCCCATAATTCTAGATTCTGTCACATTGACAATTAACTCTATCAAACGTAGGAAATAGACAAATGCCCAGTGTCTTGCATTCTTGAATCAGAATTCATCAGTCATCCATTTTGTTCTGCTTTAGTGGTTGCTGAGCTGCGTCCTGGTTAGATTTGACTTTCTATGTAATTTATGTCAGAGCAGTGGGAACAGATCTACTAACCGGAATCCCACAGTATTGTGGTCATTGCATTATATACCAGGTTTCATGAATTAGCATCTTTGGTTAATATTTGATTAATGTGAATCCTTTTACTGTCACCTCCCAGAAACTTCTAGAAACTTAGCTGCCCTACTTAGAGCAGCAAGCTAGATGGTGAGGTTTTTTTTTGGGGGGGGTGCAGGTTAGATTCCAGGCCAAGAGATTCTTCTGAACCATCCTGGCATCCAGCCCACGAGCCCTGTAGAGACCTCCCTTGGTTTTATTTCTTAACACCTAGTTGAACACTCAGAACTGTCACTGATGCTATGACTGTTTCATACCCTTTGTGTACAATTTCTGGCCTTCCAGATGTCTGGAGTGACATCTGCCCAGCCTAAGAGTCCCCAAGATACAGTGCATGGAAAGATAGATCCTGTTTCTAGAGTCAGCACAGTGCACGCTAGGGATATAGCTCGGTGGTAGAGTGCTTACCTAGCATATAGAAGGCCTTAGGTTCATCTGTTACTGCCTTACAAAAATGATAATGGAACCCTCACCTCTAAAAACTGGGTCCACTTTGAGAAGACTCAGGCCTGCTTCAGAGTGTAGTGATGGGCACAGCCAGAACAAGAAACTGAAGAAGAATGGGTGAGTTTGCAAAGCCAAGGGGCAGAGCTGTTTGTATGAACCCTGTCATCGGAGTGCTTGCAGAGTATCCGAGCTTTAACTAACTCCTTCATACACAGAGTGCCTGCTGTAAGGTGCACTTATGACTCACAGAGAATCATCAGTAGTGATCAGTGAGTAAAGGCAGTTTTGGACCAGGAGACAGGAGCCCGAAGGGCTGATTTTCTTTACTGAGGCTGTGAACACATCAACTCAACCCAATGATCTTCAGCACTGAAACTTAGTCCTCATTAAGGTTTAAATATGTCCTGAGCAGTTTGATTTATCTCATTAATTTACTTTAAAAGGCTGTTCTTTATAGCACACAGTTCTCCTTTATTGTGGTTTCTGAACAAATTATAAATTTTCTGTTTGTAGAATCCCAATTAATGAGCCCTAGCTGCATGCTAATTAAAGCTCCTTAGAATTCTGTAAAGAGCTCTTCTTCAAGAGTTCACATTTGTTGATGAAATTTTCTCATTAGACTTCACAATGAACTCAGCAAACAAATTATTGGCCTCTCAGCCCTACAAGGAAAACCCCTTGCTACTCTTGACAGTTCCTATTATTTCTTTCCAGTGGAAGGCACCGATGGAGCATTCTAACGAACCTGACCTTGACATTATCTTATATGTATTTCACTCTCTTAGAGGCATCCATGTGAGGGTCTCAAACCAAAGTGTAATGTAGCATTGAAATTTCATGATTAGATTCATTAACTGGTACTCGATCACACCTCCGTACACCACCTCTAATAGAATGGATTAAAGTCTTCATTCATTGCAGTCATTAGTCCTTGTCACTGATGAGGTTGTGAAGAAATCTGCCTGTGTTCCACTTCTAATTAGTGTGTTAAGTGGCATCTCTGCTCTGAACACATATTAGTTCTGTTTTAAGGGAGTGTGACCCAGTTAAAAGCCTTTCATGAGGACACAGTCTGGAAAGCTTGACTGGAATAAACAAAGCAGGATGGTAGCACCTAGTCCAATAATAGTCAGGGACTACTTAGGTGCACATGAGTCTTAACCTCAGTTATGGGAAGGAAGAAAAGTGATTTACTCCAAAGGAGAGAGACCGGTGCTTCAGTGGATCCAAAAAGAGGGACTACAGTAAGCTAGCTTGTCTCACAAATGCTGGGAGGGTGATTACCTGCACCAGGATACTTTAGGAAGCTGATTAAAAATGGAAGCCTTGCTGGGCATGATGCTACACATCTTTATTCCCAGCACTTAGGAGGCCAGTGGGGGTGCATACAGCTTCAAGGTCTACCTGGCTGCAGAGACCCTGTCTCAAAAAATTGAGTGGTGAAGGAGCTAGCCTAGGAGGAGAATGCTTGATTAGTTTGTACTGGGTTTGATCCAAAGCACTGGAGATGAAAGAAAGGAAGAAAAAGAAAGAAAGAAAAGAAAGGAAGAAAAGAAAGAGAGGGGGAGTGAGTGAGGGATGGAAGAAAGGAAGGATAGAAAGAAGGAAGAATAAAAAGAAGGAAGGAAGGAGAGGGGGAGAAAGGGAGAAAGGGAGTGAGGGAGGGCTGGAAGAAGGAAAGGATAGAAGGGAGGAAAATGAAAGAAGAGGGGAGGGAGGAAGAGAGGGAGAGGGAGGAAGAGGAGAGAGAGAGGGGGAGAGAGAGGGGAGAGAGAGAGAGAGAGAGAGAGAAAGAGAGAGACTGGCCTGTGAATTGTGTTCCAGACCTTGATAGGTACCCAAGATCTGCAGGGTTAATAAGCACTTCAGGTTACCCCCAGACTCACTCTGCTTTGAGATAGTGGTGTTAAGAGACACCTTCAAGAAGGGACAGAGAAGCAGACGAGATGTGGAAAGGAATCAGAACATTTGTCGTGAAGCACAGAGGAACACCCCATCTTTGTGTGTTATTGGAATTCTTGCTCCCATCAGCTAGATAAGCTAATGGGGTGGGAAGGTCAAATTTCCAACCCATGGTAAAAGAATGGCGTGTGCCCTTCAGAGGGTTTGCGTCTTTTGCTCTGCGTGATATTTCTATATCTGAGCTGCATGAAAGCCTGTTACATATTCCGCATCTACAAATTATGGATGTGCACAGATTTATTACTCCTGCCTTTGAAAGTTGTGCATTAGGAATTCACCATCTTTCCAGGCGTCTTGCACTTTGAAAATTATGAAAGACCTGGGTCCTGATTCCCATCGATGTGTGCTCATCAATATGCAGACTTCCACATCTCATTTCTAAGGATTTACAGGCCTGTGGGCTAGCGCTCTAACTTATGAACCTTTGACCTGAGCTGAAACCACTCGGTCTGCTGTTCTGTAGGCTCACACGGGCTTTCCTGGCAAGGAGAAAAATAGCCCCAGAGTGGATGGCTTGAGTAAACGCAAGGCTCAGGAATTCAGCCATTCACACTCTGACTCATACCCTGAAGCCTGTCAGAAATGTCATCAAAATGTTTGTTTCCTCATCCAAACGTGACTGGTTACCTGTAGTAGGTGGCAAGTCCCCGACTTTCCTCTGCTCATTCACTGAAACTTAGAGCCATATTGAACAAATCTGCAGTTGAAGACATTTGTAATGAGTTAATGGGACTCCATGGGCTCCTGGTCAACCTGAACCTCTCTGCCTTAGTGAGTGAGGTTGGTGTTCTAGGGCATGTGAGTTGCCATTTCAGTTAGCTTAGATGTACAGGTAAGCTACCCCAAGCTTGATCTGGGCCTCTTGTGGATCATACTTTTAAGTTATTCACTTTGGAAAAAATTAAAATACAACAACCTATAGCACCATGTCTGAAGATACCTAATGGGATGTAACAAAGCATCCTACATTAATTAAAAAATAAGATATGTAGTGCACTCAAACCTGGTATTTTCACTTAGTTCATGTAAGCATCTGTTTCGGTACGTTACATCTATTGTGTCATGGTACTGGCTTCTAATAGTCTGTAGTATTTATGTGTGCTTTATTTACCAGAGTGCCCATTAATAGACACTGGGGTTTATTCAGTAATGAGATTTTTATAAATATCTTTCTGTGCTATGACCATTAACATTTGGGAATTTTGGTGCTGTGACGTCTGGTTTAGAAGTCTCTGAAGAAATGGGTACTTTGTAGAATTTAGATTCTTTGCTTAAAAACAAATTCCTTGGAGCTAACGGTGTGCAGAAGTAATTTTCACTTCTCACTTTGTTCTTAAAAACTAGGAAGGAGTAAACATCTCAAAACTATCGCAAATGCCCACCCTGTCCCCCATGGGTGATCAACCTCAGGGCCAGAACTTCAGAAGGGAAGACAGAAAATACAGCTGAAATCATTCTTAATTGGGCACTTAGCTATTCTTAGAACTGTATTTTTAATTGGTAGAGTGTTTTGAGAATTATTTTTCAAGTTTTACTTTTATTGCACTTAACCATGTATATGCAGGAGGTGTATGAGCACATGAATGTGGTGGCCATGGAGGCCAACAGACAGCGCCAGATCTCTCCAGAGCTGGAGTTAGAGGGGTTGTGAACTGCCTGACGTAGAGGCTCAGAAAGAAACTCAAGAGAAATATGTGCTCCTAACCACTGAGCCATCCCTCCGGTTCTCGTGGTTTATTCTTGTTCAGTGTATTCGAGCAGCTGTGAATATAGATGTCTTTTCAAAGTGTGGCAGATTAAGAACAGGATTCCTCCTGTCTTCTAGCTAGTTAAGCTATGGCACGTGACTGATTGTGCCTGGATGGGTAGATCTTTGAGAGAAAGGAGAAACTTTCTGTCAGCAATCTTTCTATCAGAAATCTTTCTCTGATTTGATGCCATGTTTGGAAACCTGAGATCTGTTTTTTTCACATGCACGTCTGTAACCCTAAAATTGTCAGGTGTGCATATGTGGTCAGTGGATCAGAGGCCTCAGTGAATTGGGAGCTTGATAAATAGAATCATAGGCTCACCCATAGGGGTGCCTTTGAATCAGAGTCTTTAAGAGCGTCCCTGGGTGATTGTTATATATTTGACAGTTTGAGACACTGTTGTCCAGGACACCAAATAAATCAGATTAAATAAATACACGTACAATCCTCATCCATCTCTTCTAAGTAACTGAGATTCATTTTGAGGGAAGCAACCCTGTAGTGTCACCAAATGACCACATTTGGTGAGACTCTTCCTCGTTCTTTCCTTGTAGAAGTGAGTGTTTTGAAGTCTTAAGGTTTTAGTACCCTTTTGTTCATTCTTAAAAGTTTTAAGTACCCTTTGGTACTCACTCATTTAGTACCCACACCAGCAATTTTCCTCCATTTATGATAGGGATGAATCCAATTAAAATCATTATAAATTGAAAATGCCATACGTCAAAGTGAACTTACTATATCTGGCCTCACAATCACTTAGGAGTGTACCACCAGAGTATTGGTTGTTGCTCTGCTAGTCATGTGACTGACTTACTAACCTCACAAGGCAGACTTCAGTATTACATATCACTAGTCTATGACCAGGTCAAAATTCAAGGTGTAAAGCATGTTACTGTGAATCATCATAAAGTTAATAAACAGCAAGTCAGACAACCATAAGCTAGAACTATTTGTATTCATAAACACCAAGGATATCTTCCCTGGGGAAGAGAGAAACACTAGTACTGTGTCAGGAGTCATAAAAGCGTGGGCGTCTTGGGGTTGGAGAAGGCAGCCATTTTGAATGAGGATATCAAGGAAGTTTAATTCAAAAGAAAATATTTGAGCTGAATCTTGAAGGTATGTAAGATGCCATGGAAAAATCGAAAGGGAAGAGCAAGCCAGGTGATAGCAGAGGTGATGAAAATAAGACAGGAAGTCACACGTTAGTCCTTTCTGTCTTGTGAGGAAGGTGCCCTCAGGAGGTTAGTCAGAAGAATGGCATGAGGTTGGATTTCAATCAAAGTCATCCTGATAGTCCAGCAGAAATGAAATGAGGTGAGGTTAGAGGCACAGAAATCCCTAAGGGATTTGTAACAGTCCATGTGACAGACGTGACTGAACTGAAGCACTGAGCTCAGAATTATAATAAAGAGTATGAGGAATTAAGCAAAGGGTACGGACACTTAGAAGATTCTATGTGGGACTGCTTGTTGATTTTTGGTGCCAATATGAGGGAAAGTAAGATATGTTCATCCTACCTTTGGCCTTTCTTTGCCTTTGTTTTTGCTCCTTATAAATGTCTCTCCTTCCATGAGATCAGGATGGACAATTTGTTGGAAACAATTCTGTCATGTGCCCTTGACCTGATCCTTCTCTCCAATGGTAGCATCTTGTAAAAATAAGTATCCTAAAAATGTTATAATCTATGGATTTTTTTTACTTAAAATATTTGTATGTTTTCGTGTCAAGTTTTAAATTCCCTTCCTCACCCCAATCCCACACAGGTCATCTCCTTGCACACACATGAATGTCTTCAAGAGTCAGGCCTTTATCAAGCAGATCTAGACCCTAGAAGGGAAAAAAGTCATATTTCTCAGAGTCACAAGACTCCTCTATCCATCAGATGCCCCTGGCTGGGTGTCTTAATCAATCCTCTATTACTGTGATAGCTGCTATGTTCTCTCTACATATCATAATGCCACTCTACAGCATTGGAATGGGATGGTAAGATCTCCAGTGACAATTATATCTATAAATTTGTGGGGAAGTTAAACAAATAAAGGGGGAGGCGCTGTCTTGTTCGCCATCTTTCCCCCAAGGCTTGGCGTTATTCTGTGTTCTACTTCATTCTAAAAGTTAAGTAAACATTTGTGGCTGAATAGCTTTGGTTTATTATACTATCCCAAGTCCCCTTGTCATTTCCCATGGGATTACCTTCATTGTGGTCTGAGTCTCTATTGGAATGTCTACTTTGTGAAACAAGTGTTTCGGTTTTTTTTTTTTTTTTATTCACTACTATGTTGCCAGCAACCGGAGCCATATGTGGTACAAGGGAGGGGAAGTAAGAACATGAATGTTTGCTACACTGAGACCAGCCCAGCAAGTGCCACATCCGTTCACGGTCTGTCTGACCACAGAGACCATATCTCACCTTCCCTTGGAGAGACAGAGGGAGGGAAGGAAATTCAGGATGATCTGAGCTAAAATGACATCAAGTGAAATGTAGGGAGTGTCTAACAGGAGCCCTTGTGCATTCCTCTTCCTAAGAAGATTGCTCATTTTGTAAAATGCTTACTTCACAAGCATGGGGACCTAAGTTCAGTCGACAGCACCCATATACAAAACCATACTGTGGAGGCAGAGACAGGAGGATCCTTGGAGCTCTCAGACAACTAGCCTATTTATCCGATTCCAGATCCTAGTGAGAGAATCTGTCTTGAAAGTCAAGGTTGGGTGAAGAACACCCAAGATGGAACCAGGCCTCTACAGCACATACATACACATGTATGTACATGCACACATATATGTGTACACACACACACACACACACACACACAAATCTGGCATGGGGAGACTGAAGCTATAAGACATCTAGATGTAAGAATACTGAAGACCTTTCTCTGGTGTTATTGAAAGTAATCTTGATGAGTAATTTGTACCATTTTTATATCTTTGAAGATAATATCTGAAACTAAATGAATCATGCAATTTCTACTTCCTTTATTATTTACCCACCTCCTTTATATTTTTCCCTGCATGTGTTTCTATCTATAACGTCACACTCAAAGATAATGCCATTTCCTGGCAGCAGCCACCCACAGTTTAGGTCTTGATGTCTGAGAGAAAATAAGTTGCTCTTTTTGCAGCCCTGATCCCAGAATATGACTGAATAACTCCACCAGAATCTATCGCTTTGCTAGCTAATAGCTCTTTAATGGATGTGATGGATAATTGCCATTTGACTGCATTTAGAATCACCTAGGAGACACACCTCTGAGCTTGTCTGTGAGGGCATTTTCAGAAAGTTTTAACTAAGGAGGAAGACCCTCCCTGAAAATACATGGTACCATCTTTGATCTGGGGTTCTGGAGCAGACAAAAAGAAGAAAGCTGGTGGAGCACCAGCATGCGTCTCTCTCCTCTGATCATGGATGCAATGTGACCAACTGCTTAACCCTTCTGCTGCCATAGCCAGAGCCACTCTACTCACTGTGCTTTTCCCAACATGATGGACTCTTAACTGGAAGCCAAAATAAACCTTTTCTCCCTCCCTTCCTTCCTTATATGGCGTTATATCACAGCGGTGAGGAAAGTAACTAATTCAGACGACATGCAAATGAATTCTACATTTTTTATTCTCTGAGCACAGTACACAGAATTTTAACACACATGCCTAGTATAACCTATCTGATCTTCATTTATAGGAGATACTAAATTTCTTTTCGAAAATATCTTTTTTCTTCAGGTCTTCCTAAATGGCCTTAAAGTAATATCCTGATCCAAATGAGATGCAGATACTGACCTCCAAAGAGTTCCAGGCCTTCTTTAGTAGTTGAAGGGTACAAGCAAGAAATTCAGGACACATTGAAACACAAGTTCATTCAGCAGGGGGCTTTTATTTCTTTCATGTCTTAAAATCGCTCAGCAGAGTGAAAGGGAGAAGGGTCAGGGCCTTCCCAACATACCACTAGGATCACTTTTAAACAAGCAGGAGCATCGAAAGTGGTTGTGCTGTGAGTACCCATGCCCTTACTACCTACATCCTGCAATTCATGTTGCTAGCCTCCTGTGAATCTTTTTTACATGTATTCTGAATTGAACTGGATGAATCGGTACACTATGCCACTCAACAATTCAACCTGCATGCCGTTATGTAGTGTTCAATACATTTTAAGGTATGTCTATGTATAGTGTTATATGCACAGATTCAAGCTTCTCATTCAGTGAATTGTGACTCATGCATATGAATGTGCAATGTGGGTCCTTATTAAACTACAGGCTTTGTTTTCATGCAGATGCTAATTTTATGCTAATGACTTTTCCTGGGTAGTCCCCACCCTACCTGTATAGAGAGGCAGCAAATGTTTTGGGTTTCTTGGTGTGAGTTATTTTAGCCTGTTCTAGAAAAGGATGCAGTTCGAGAATCATACAGCATGTGTCATTTTGGGAACGTACATACAACGCAGGCTATTTTTCTTTAGTCTCATTTTTACACTCAGCATACTTTCAGAATTCATCCCTTGGGTGTTTGTGTCTATGTACATAATTTGTACTCATTTTATGCTAAGTAATGGATAGACCACAAATATGCTAAGTAATATTCTAAATGGATAGACCATGATTTACCCATCACTTCACTTATCAATGGTTACCTGGGCTCTTTCCCACTTGTAGAGAATGTTGAAAAAAAGGAGTGTTACATGCATTCTTGTAGACAAGAGTCCCTCTTGTGAACACCTTGAAGTATGGAGCTAGTGTGGTTTGAATGAAATGGCCCTCGTAGGCCATAGGTAGTGGCACTATTAGGAGATGTGGCCTTGTGGTGTAGGTGTGACTTGTTGGAGGAAATGTGTCACTGGGGGAGAGCTTTGAGGTCTTAGACGCTCAAGCCAGGCCCAGTGTTTCTGATGCCTGCCAATCTGAATGTAGAACTCTCAGCTTCCTCTCCAGCACCACATCTGGCTATATTAGAACGCAGTACATTATTAACAAGTACAGTGTCAACAAGGAGAGTCGTAAGCATAAGATTAGAGCACCCAAGCAGCCTGTTCCACAGACTCAAGGAGGTCTCAGTCTGTACACTTAGGAGCTCCTGGAAGCCCCTCTCTTCACACAGCGGCCTAGGAACAGCATCAGGGAGCTACCTAGTCAGAACAGTATTCTGGCAAGTGAAAGGACCCAAGGGTGATTGAAGTTCTCCACCCGCCCCCCAGCCCTCTGAAAGCATGAACTCATTAAACTACCCAAGCCTAAGAAGTTTTCAGTGTAAACCTTGGGGTTTCTTTCCAACCTAAATAGCCCTCACATCTCATGTGGTACACTTACCGCTGTGTACCAATAAACCTTCTGATTTGGATTCAGATAGTCTAAGCTTCCAGCAAGCCATCACCACTTGATGGTGATTGTTATGTTCATTGGACATCTTGACATGATTGCATGTATGCGTGGGGCTGGGGGTCACTGACTCTGGAGTGTTTGATGTCTGTCACATTGTGTCCATATATCCTCTAAACCTGCTGACACCTGCCACCTCTCATGGTCGGAAATGGCAAAGCTGCACATTGGCAAAGCAGGCAGAGTGGGATTTACTTGGTGATTTTAAATGAACCTCTAACTCTGAAGTGTGGCTCTGATCTGGTCTTTGGCTCTCAGGAGCGATCCGTCTCACCCACGGTGAAAAGCTGTGATTCTGAGCCACAGCGTAGTCTTTTATAACTCTTCAGGCTGTGGGAACAGCACCTCATTAGCAGTTAGTGCTGTTAATTACGTTGATAACCTTGTTAGTGCCTTGCTCTGCTGCATTGATTAATTTTGTTGATATAAATGTAGCATGCAGATTTCTCAGGAACCTTTTACAGCTTTGTTCTATTCATTATTTATTGTTAGCATTGTGTGTAGGTCGATGTGTGTGCACATGCACATGAGTATGTGAGCACATGCATGTGGGGGTCATGGAACAACTGTACAGAGTCCGTTCTCTCCCTCTACCTTTTTGTGGTTTCCAGGGACTGAATTCTGATCATCAGGTGTGGCAGACACCTTTAACCTTCTGAGCTATCCAATCAGCCCATACTAGGGGGCTAGAAATAGAAATAACAAATACTTAAGCTTCCATATCAATATATTAAGAGACAGATGTTTTTATAGCTAATGCTTTCTCCAATTGCAAGAGTAGATCATATTTGAGACAAACTTTTAACTGTTCACTTTTTATTAAAATGTTCTCTGTAGCAAAACTTTATAGTTATGTGTGTGTATTTATATATTTATATATAAATACATAAATATATATTTACCACTTAGTATCTAAAAGTTTAATCTATCTAATTGAAACAGAAGAAATTTGGATGACTCTATGGGATTCTTGGTCAAATGAATAAAAAATTTAAGAACAGACTCTGTTGGAAGCACAGGGATAATTTTATTAAAGTTTAGGAAAAGGGGGAAAAAAGCTTCAGGGTAGACAAGGTGTAGGACCTCAGCAATTTCCTGGAGGTAAATGGAGGAGAGGAGGAAAGGCTATGCCACTGAGACTGGCACAAACCAGACTCATTACAGACAGGTAGGCACATGGTAGAAGAGACACGTTGGAGCAATGGTTCTCAACCTGTGGGTCTCGACCTCTTCAGGGTCCTATATCAGATATCCTGTATATCATGTGTTTACATTATGATTTATAAAAGTAGCAGAATTACAGTTACGAAGTAGCAATGAAAATAATTTTGTGGTTGGGGAGAGGTGGGTCACCACAACATGAAGAACTATGTATTAAAGGGTCACAGCACCAGGAAGGTTGAGGATGACTGTTCTAGAGAAAGAATAAGGAAACCAAAAAAAAAAAAAAATGCTGGGAGGAAAGCCCAGTATGCTGAGGGAGGCAAGCGTAGACAAGAGATGGAAAGAGGTAAAGGAAACCGTACAGCTTGTTTTTGTTGGTGGTAGTGATGGAGTTGTTAATGTTGTTGTTGTTGTTGTTGTTGTTGTTGTTGTTGTTGTTTGTTGTTGTTTGGTTTTTTCCCCCTAACAATCTAGAAAAACAGACAAGCACTCAGTGCTGCAAACCTGCAGCCTTTGAAGCTCCTGCACTAGGTAGGGGACTTCTGGGAAAGGAAAGCACAGCATTTCATGAAAGAACTGATTATTCTGCCTGTGTCTTCAGCATGGCTAAGGGGAGCCCACCTAGGAGTGCCCCCTACACAAAGGGAGGGAACTAGCCCACGTGGAATGCAAGGTTTCCGCCCAGGCCATGTGTTCTCCCAGAGCACATGCTCTTCTCCTCTCACAGTAGGATAAGCTGTAGTTAGCTCCGGCTGTTGAAAGTGTGCCTTTGTGGCTAGGGATGTAGTGTAGCTGGTAGAGTGCTTACCTAGCATAGAAGAAGCCCTGGGTTTGAGGCCCTGTAAAATGAGTGTGGCACAGGCCTACAATCCCAGCACTGTGGAGGTAGGAGGATCAAGTTCAAGGTCATCCTCTGCTATCAAATGAGAACAGCCTGGGATTCCCAAAACACATTGTCACCCAAACAAACCACAAGTATGCCCTTGCCCAAAGGAAGTTAGGGCCTAGGAGTGGAAGGGGCTGGAGGCAGAATGGGAGTTTGAATAATGTCGGTTAAATAGGGGTGTGGTTCTGCCGCATGCACATTGTGCACCTAAAAGCATTTCCGAGTGCCGTCTCTTTATAGCAACTCCATTGCAATCAAACCAGATGATCGTGTCCACACACCAGTATTGCATAGTTTTAAATGTGGGAATCGGATGGGTGGGGTATGCTGTAATGACAAATTATGTTCTATTTCATTTCAAAGTTTCACTTTGCTTTTCCTGAACAAGACACGTCTTTTCTTTTCCTAACTTGGGCTGGGCACGTGCACCACACATTAACTGACTGTAGACAGACTGACGGGAGGAAGGGGGTTTATTTACACTGGTCTTGGTGCTTATAATAATAACTCAGCAAAGAGTTAGAGGGGATGCAGACTCGGGGAGCCCAACATCACCCAAACCACTGGATAATTTATAAACAACGGTCTGCTTTGCTCAGATTCTGGAAGCGTGGGCATCTAAGAGCATGGCTCCAGCTTGTGGCAAGGGAATCCATGCTGTGTGGTAGGTAACACAGTGGAAGTGGCGGTCATGATACACAGAGAGAGCAAGAGCAAGCCTGTCTGACTCATTTTCTATTTATGACCAAATACCTGAACTTCATAAGCAGAAGGGATTGATTTAGCTCCCAGTTTGGAGAGGGAAAGCTCAGCACTGGTACCCACTGAGCTGGGCTCTGGTGAAGGCTGTCTTACCTATGTCACCACATGGTTAAAAAAAGCAAAGAGGGATCATGGTGTATACAGGAAGGGTTGAGCCAAGTGGGTGGGCTGGCCTCACTTTATAAGGGCCCTCACAAGAGCTGATTCACTGCAGAAGGCCAGCACCCCTTCTAAAGGCAGCCCCACAAACCACCTCTCACTAGGTCCCAACCCTTTCTGGTCAACCCCTCCAATTACATAGGGGGACAAGCCACGAGCACTTGAACACATAGGGGCCATACTCAAACCACAGCAAGGACCAAGTTAGAAGAAAGCCATGTTTTGATAAATAGCATGTTTTGATCTGAAGCATTAACAGCTATATGACATCTTCGGACCACTTTGCAGAACAAGAGCATACCTTGGCCACCACTGTCCAATCACACATGCTTCCCACCCCTTGCCCAATTCTTCCTTTGTTTATTTGCATAAGTCAGTGACCCAAAGATAGACTGAGGGTGTGCTCACTGAATGCTTGGCTTGTTTCTCTTTCCAATGCAGCCACACTGAGTAAGACTCTCTCTGCTTTTAACGTTACATTTCTCCAGTGTTGAATATTGAGATGGGTCCCCATGCCTATCTCGTTTGTGCTGCCAGAGGTCAAGCATTCGCCAGGAATGCTGGTTACAGTATCAATCTATTTGCCCATTTCAAAGGGAACAGGTACCTGTTCTCATCAATAAAAGAATTCATATTTGTCTATACATATGTATAGACAGCAGCCAGGGAGAGCGTCTGAGGACCCCATGGTAGGTAGATTTTTGTGGGCTCAGAAATGTTGGTAAGGGATCATTTGTCTAGCTCTGTCCTTTGTGATAATTAAGTTGTGTGACAAGTTGTATGGCAATGCCCGGGGCACATGCATGTTATTGATTTGAAGCTATGGGACCTGATCAGGGCAGCCAAAAGTTCCCTAAAGCTCTCCTTATCAGTTCGGTGCCATCAGTGGAAGGTCTCACACGCATCGTCTGATAGAAGTTTTAGGAAACTGTTCATCCCCTGGCCTTTTGCAGCTGGCAAATATTTTGACTCTCCTACCTTCACCCCACCCCCCACCTCCCACCCCTTTTTAAAAACTGGACAAGGAAGAAGGGCAGTGTGTAAAAGAAGGAGGGGATTTTATAATGAGGGAGTTGGCCATCGCTCCTAGTCTCTGGCTAACTACAGACTTTCTCAGATGAAATGAGAATTACTCAAGACAAAATAGGCAGATGCAGGCAGAGCTGTATTGAGGAGGGAACAGGGCTTGCAGCTTTCAAGGAATTTATTGTATGTTCCTCAACACCAAGTTCATCTACTTCAAATCGAAGTCATGGTGGGAATGATTAAAACTTCTGAGTCATATGACTAGGGATCCATAGTTAAAAATCACCAAGGTTATAAAGCAAACCAAACCCCTTATTCAGTATTCACCTAGTAAATGGTTATTACTGAAGCAAGTCTCAGTTCCTTGCGTCTTGGCCAGGATGGTCACCCATGCTTCAAGTATCTCCCAGTAGCTTTGTGGCTGATACAGTGGGAAAGCGGTGATGGAAAGGCATGATGGGAGAAAACGGGTTACACCTTCTAAAGGACTGCTCACCGTGCACTGCAGTGCCATTCCTGGGGCTGGCTCTCTGCTGCACGTCCGCAGACCAGTGTTCATAGTTTTCTGACTCTTGCCTTCTGCTGGTCATAAGTGAGTAAATCACTTGGGTGAGAAGATATTTTAGACCAGACGAACTCTCTGCCCCTAGTCCACATTTAACACGAAGGGTAAATGCATCAGTTCCAGTGAACTACCCGGTTCTTTCTTCCCAATTTGTTCAAGGTTGGGTCTCTTAAACGTGTCCTAGGAAAAGGACCTTTTGCTCACCTTCATACCCCTGCTGCCCAGTGTCATGGACTCAGCTGCTCTAGGACAGGCTAGGACAAAGTGACTTACAATCTCCAGCACTTCGGGTAAGCTATAAAGGGAGTACTATGGGGGGAGACAGACAGAGACAGAGACAGAGACAGAGACAGAGACAGAGACAGACAGACAGACAGACAGACAGACAGACAGACACCTGGGAGCTCATGGCGAGAAACGTTACTCTCCAAAGGTTTCCTGGAGGCTTTCTTTGAGTTTCAATCCTCAGTGTTTTGTTGACTTGGCTCAGTGAATCTAATTCAGTAGAGAAGACAGAGCAGAAGCTGCATTTAGCAAGTTGGAAAAGTCCCTGGAAGTCTGCCCTAGGGACTAGCATATGGGGCTGTGCAGAACCCCTGACGACGACTCCGTGAGTGATAGCAAGTCAGGGAAGGCTGCCCACATGCCCTCGCTGAGAATTGTCAGTGTGCCTTTGTCCTTTCTCTTTTCTCCTTCCTTCCTTCCTTCCTTCCTTCCTTCCTTCCTTCCTTCCTTCCTTCCTTTCTTCCTCCCTCCCTCCCTTCCTTCCTTCCTTCCCTCTTTTAGAGATACTTTCTTGCAGACTAACCTTCTCAAATGTCTAACCCCCTGTACCCCAACAAAGAGGCTGTACTTTTTAGAACCCCACAGGGCTACTAAGGTATGTTCCTCCCTGCTGTGCCTTCCTGGGTGGGTGCTTTCCACTCTCCTTGCCTCCCAAGGTGAGAGGTATTGACGGTACCTGAGTTCTTAATGTCAACGATTCTACTTCCTAGTGGAGACTGAAGGGCACCAAGGACAACCATCCACTTACCACCGTCACCGCCCAACCCCCACCTCCATACCAGGAGCCTATTGTCTCAGACTGTGTGGAGAACAAAAAGTGGTGGAGAGGCACCAGTGTTCCCTCATGCCTGTACCCATGTTCATCCCTGGAAGGATCATGCTAGCTTCCACTTCCAAGGCACTGCTGGGAAACCAAGGTGAAGTAGTCCCTGGGGCAGGTGGTAAGGGCACACTGTGCAAAGTTTTAAAACAATAGTAAAACAGCCTCAATGGCTGTCTGCTTTTTACTGTCGCCTTGTTCCAGCAGTCTAGAGGGTATGAGAAAAGACAAGGAACAGTGTCTTTTCCTTCTAACTGTCTCAGGCTCATTGGTCCCTGTTACAGAAAACAAATGAAGAGGAGAAAAGGAATACCGGTCTATTGCACACACATCCACGTGACATAGAAGCTTCCTAAGAAAATGGCTGCATGATAGACCAATGGAATAGAATTGAAGACCCAGAAATGAACCCACACACCTATGGTCACTTGATTTTTGACAAAGGAGCCAAAACCATCCAATGGAAAAAAGATAGCATTTTCAGCAAATGGTGCTGGTTCAACTGGAGGGCAACATGTAGAAGAATGCAGATCGATCCATGCTTATCACCCTGTACAAAGCTTAAGTCCAAGTGGATCAAGGACCTCCACATCAAACCAGATACACTCAAACTAATAGAAGAAAAACTAGGGAAGCATCTGGAACACATGGGCACTGGAAAAAATTTCCTGAACAAAACACCAATGGCTTATGCTCTAAGATCAAGAATTGACAAATGGGATCTCATAAAACTGCAAAGCTTCTGTAAGGCAAAGGACACTGTGGTTAGGACAAAACGGCAACCAACAGATTGGGAAAAGATCTTTACCAATCCTACAACAGATAGAGGCCTTATATCCAAAATATACAAAGAACTCAAGAAGTTAGACCGCAGGGAAACAAATAACCCTATTAAAAAATGGGGTTCAGAGCTAAACAAAGAATTCACAGCTGAGGAATGCCGAATGGCTGAGAAACACCTAAAGAAATGTTCAACATCTTTAGTCATAAGGGAAATGCAAATCAAAACAACCCTGAGATTTCACCTCACACCAGTGAGAATGGCTAAGATCAAAAACTCAGGTGACAGCAGATGCTGGCGAGGATGTGGAGAAAGAGGAACACTCCTCCATTGTTGGTGGGATTGCAGACTGGTAAAACCATTCTGGAAATCAGACTGGAGGTTCCTCAGAAAATTGGACATTGAACTGCCTGAGGATCCAGCTATACCTCTCTTGGGCATATACCCAAAAGATGCCTCAACATATAAAAGAGACACGTGCTCCACTATGTTCATTGCAGCCTTATTTATAATAGCCAGAAAATGGAAAGAACCCAGATGCCCTTCAACAGAGGATTGGATACAGAAAATGTGGTACATCTACACAATGGAATATTACTCAGCTATCAAAAACAACGAGTTTATGAAATTCGTACGCAAATGGTTGGAACTGGAAAATATCATCCTGAGTGAGCTAACCCAATCACAGAAAGACATACATGGTATGCACTCATTGATAAGTGGCTATTAGCCCAAATGCTTGAATTACCCTAGATCCCTAGAACAAACGAAACTCAAGACGGATGATCAAAATGTGAATGCTTCACTCCTTCTTTAAATGAGGAAAAAGAATACCCTTGGCAGGGAAGGGAGAGGCAAAGATTAAAACAGAGACTTAAGGAACACCCATTCAGAGCCTGCCCCACATGTGGCCCATACATATACAGCCACCCAATTAGACAAGATGGATGAAGCAAAGAAGTGCAGACTGACAGGAGCCGGATGTAGATTGCTCCTGAGAGACACAGCCAGAATACAGCAAATACAGAGGCGAATGCCAGCAGCAAACCACTGAACTGAGAATAGGTCCCCCGTTGAAGGAATCAGAGAAAGAACTGGAAGAGCTTGAAGGGGCTCGAGACCCCAAAAGTACAACAATGCCAAGCAACCAGAGCTTCCAGGGACTAAGCCACTACCTAAATACTATACATGGACTGACCCTGGACTCTGACCCCATAGGTAGCAATGAATATCCTAGTAAGAGCACCAGTGGAAGGGGAAGCCCTGGGTCCTGCTAAGACTGAACCCCCAGTGAACTAGACTATGGGGGGAGGGCGGCAATGGGGGGAGGGTTGGGAGGGGAACACCCATAAGGAAGGGGAGGGGGGAGGGGGATGTTTGCCCGGAAACCGGGAAAGGGAATAACACTTGAAATGTATATAAGAAATACTCAAGTTAATAAAAAAAAAGAAAAGAAAAGAAAATGGCTGCACAGGAAACAGGAACAGAGGCTGCGTCTGCTATAAGCAGTGACTTCCTGTGGGCCTGCAAATGTCCATCGGATCAGAATCAGAGCTTGGGTCTCCTCTGGTTTAGCGTCTGGTTTCTTAGTTGGCTCATTTTCTTTTACACTCACCCTGGATGCCAGAAACAATACGTTATGGATAAATGTTAAAAATATTGTATTTGTGTGTGTGTGTGTGTGTGTGTGTGTGTGTGTGTGTGTGTGTGTGTGTGTGTATGCACGTGCCTGCACAATTGCCCACATAGACCAGAAGAGGCATCAGATCTGTTGAACCTGGAGTGACAGGCACTTGTGAGCTACACAAAATCGTTACTGGGACACAAACTCTAGTCCTTGGATTGGGCCTTAAGCACTCCTAGCCATGGAGCTTTCTCTGCCGCCCTGAATAAATATTTTATGACTAAAATAGAATCTACTGCCTCTCGACTGGCAGGAATAACTATATCCTGAGATGACCAGTCTTGAGATAATAGTCACTAGACCACACTTTGGCCAAGACTATTCAGTTCCTATCATGCTTCTCTCCCATAATCAGGGAGCTCATGTAGCTAGCCTGAGATATTTAACTCCTTCCATCTTCCCAAAAATTGCCATATTGATTATGGGAATCCTTTTCATCATTACTTCTGTTTGATTTTTATAGGGCAAGTGGCCAGACCTGCCTTTTCGGGGCACTCAGAGTACATTATGACTACAATAAGAGAAGAAGTTAAGCCTGGAAGTTTTAATTTCTAGGTTTCAGGAAGAATGGAGAGGAATAGACCAATGGGATGGGCTGAGAAAAGTAAACTGGGATGTCCTGAGTGTGAATGTGCCAAAGACATAAGTGTATCCGTGTGTCCTCCCACACTCAGAATAACAACAAATTCACAAGTAACATGGATGGCATTGGCTGCAATTTGCCAAGTATTCCTGCTTTCCCTTGACAGTTGGCCTTGGCAAATATAGATTCTTTTATTCCAATATTAACTCTATTTAATCATCCTACCTTTCCCATCTACACACACACACACACACACACACACACACACACACACACACACACACACACACACACAGATAGTCACATGACAGAAGTCCATCATGATCATAATATTAGGTGTTCTCTTTATGGAATCCAGGTGAAGGCGTTCAGCCTGCTTGGTCTAGAGTGTATAGTAAATGCCCCGGCCTGTTTTTTCTGCTGTGACTTTAATATGTCTGTGTTCTCGTGTCTCTGGTCTGCTTTGATAAGCTCACAGGTGGAACCATTGCCTTCCCAGGAATAAGCAGTTCATAGATGGTGACGTATGCATGCTCAGGAGCAGAGTCATCCGCTTCTGCATTTGCACTCAAAATAAAGGCAAATGCTGCTTATGAATTAGAATGTGAGCTAGCGAGATGATGCTTCGGCATGAAGGATGCTTGTCTATGGCACGCCTGCTGATACAAGCTCCATCCCTGGAACCCACATAAACAGACTGAGAGAACTGACTCGTCTAAGCTGCCCCGTGTCTTCCACACATGCGCCATGGCATGCACGCGACCATACCCACATACAATACAACGCTGAAAATCTTAGTCACCAAGAGCAAAAAGCGGCTTGGAGGTGCTGCTTCCTGTGTTACATGAAGGGGCTTATAGCCCGATCTTGATATGGAGGGAGAAGCATGACCTGTCTGTGGCCTCAGCTTCCTCTTTGTGTCATTGTGTCTTTGAAAATAAGGATGGTCTTTTCTCCTGGTCTTTTCTCCTGGCAAAAAGAGGCCATCTCTCAAATGAAGGTCTTCTGACCTTTCTTTTTTTTTTTTTCTTTTTTCTTTTTTTCGGAGCTGGGGACCGAACCCAGGGCCTTGCGCTTCCTAGGCAAGTGCTCTACCACTGAGCTAAATCCCCAACCCCTCTTCTGACCTTTCTTTTTTTTTTTTTTTTTTTTTTTTTTATTAACTTGAGTATTTCTTATATACATTTCGAGTGTTATTCCCTTTCCCGGTTTCCGGGCAAACATCCCCCTCCCCCCTCCCCTTCCTTATGGGTGTTCCCCTCCCAACCCTCCCACCATTGCCGCCCTCCCCCCATAGACTAGTTCACTGGGGGTTCAGTCTTAGCAGGACCCAGGGCTTCCCCTTCCACTGGTGCTCTTACTAGGATATTCATTGCTACCTATGGGGTCAGAGTCCAGGGTCAGTCCATGTATAGTCTTTAGGTAGTGGCTTAGTCCCTGGAAGCTCTGGTTGCTTGGCATTGTTGTACTTTTGGGGTCTCGAGCCCCTTTAAGCTCTTCCAGTTCTTTCTCTGATTCCTTCAATAGGGGACCTATTCTCGGTTCAGTGGTTTGCTGCTGGCATTCGCCTCTGTATTTGCTGTATTCTGGCTGTGTCTCTCAGGAGCGATCTACATCCGGCTCCTGTCGGTCTGCACTTCTTTGCTTCATCCATCTAGTCCAATTGGGTGGCTGTATATGTATGGGCCAAATGTGGGACAGGCTCTGAATGGGTGTTCCTTCAGTCTCTGTTTTAATCTTTGCCTCTCCCTTCCCTGCCAAGGGTATTCTTTTTCCTCATTTAAAGAAGGAGTGAAGCATTCACATTTTGATCATCCGTCTTGAGTTTCGTTTGTTCAAGGGATCTAGGGTAATTCAAGCATTTGGGCTAATAGCCACTTATCAATGAGTGCATACCATGTATGTCTTTCTGTGATTGGGTTAGTTCACTCAGGATGATATTTTCCAGTTCCAACCATTTGCCTACGAATTTCATAAACTCGTTGTTTTTGATAGCTGAGTAGTATTCCATTGTGTAGATGTACCACATTTTCTGTATCCATTCCTCTGTTGAAGGGCATCTGGGTTCTTTCCATTTTCTGGCTATTATAAATAAGGCTGCGATGAACATAGTGGAGCACGTGTCTCTTTTATATGTTGAGGCATCTTTTGGGTATATGCCCAAGAGAGGTATAGCTGGATCCTCAGGCAGTTCAATGTCCAATTTTCTGAGGAACCTCCAGACTGATTTCCAGAATGGTTTTACCAGTCTGAAATCCCACCAACAATGGAGGAGTGTTCCTCTTTCTCCACAACCTCGCCAGCATCTGCTGTCACCTGAGTTTTTGATCTTAGCCAATCGCACTGGTGTGAGGTGAAATCTCAGGGTTGTTTTGATTTGCATTTCCCTTATGACTAAAGATGTTGAACATTTCTTTAGGTGTTTCTCAGCCATTCGGCATTCCTCAGCTGTGAATTCTTTGTTTAGCTCTGAACCCCATTTTTTAATAGGGTTATTTGTTTCCCTGCGGTCTAACTTCTTGAGTTCTTTGTATATTTTGGATATAAGGCCTCTATCTGTTGTAGGGTTGGTAAAGATCTTTTCCCAATCTGTTGGTTGCCGTTTTGTCCTAACCACAGTGTCCTTTGCCTTACAGAAGCTTTGCAGTTTTATGAGATCCCATTTGTCAATTCTTGATCTTAGAGCATAAGCCATTGGTGTTTTGTTCAGGAAATTTTTTCCAGTGCCCATGTGTTCCAGATGCTTCCCTAGTTTTTCTTCTATTAGTTTGAGTGTATCTGGTTTGATGTGGAGGTCCTTGATCCACTTGGACTTAAGCTTTGTACAGGGTGATAAGCATGGATCGATCTGCATTCTTCTACATGTTGCCCTCCAGTTGAACCAGCACCATTTGCTGAAAATGCTATCTTTTTTCCATTGGATGGTTTTGGCTCCTTTGTCAAAAATCAAGTGACCATAGGTGTGTGGGTTCATTTCTGGGTCTTCAATTCTATTCCATTGGTCTATCTGTCTGTCTCTGTACCAATACCATGCAGTTTTTATCACTATTGCTCTGTAATACTGCTTGAGTTCAGGGATAGTGATTCCCCCTGAAGTCCTTTTATTGTTGAGGATAGCTTTAGCTATCCTGGGTTTTTTGTTATTCCAGATGAATTTGCAAATTGTTCTGTCTAACTCTTTGAAGAATTGGATTGGTATTTTGATGGGGATTGCATTGAATCTGTAGATTGCTTTTGGTAAAATGGCCATTTTTACTATATTAATCCTGCCAATCCATGAGCATGGGAGATCTTTCCATCTTCTGAGGTCTTCTTCAATTTCTTTCTTCAGTGACTTGAAGTTCTTATTGTACAGATCTTTTACTTGCTTGGTTAAAGTCACACCGAGGTACTTTATATTATTTGGGTCTATTATGAAGGGTGTCGTTTCCCTAATTTCTTTCTCGGCTTGTTTCTCTTTTGTATAGAGGAAGGCAACTGATTTATTTGAGTTAATTTTATACCCAGCCACTTTGCTGAAGTTGTTTATCAGCTTTAGTAGTTCTCTGGTGGAACTTTTGGGATCACTTAAATATACTATCATATCATCTGCAAATAGTGATATTTTGACCTCTTCTTTTCCGATCTGTATCCCTTTGATCTCCTTTTGTTGTCTGATTGCTCTGGCTAGAACTTTAAGAACTATATTGAATAAGTAGGGAGAGAGTGGGCAGCCTTGTCTAGTCCCTGATTTTAGTGGGATTGCTTCAAGTTTCTCTCCATTTAGTTTAATGTTAGCAACTGGTTTGCTGTATATGGCTTTTACTATGTTTAGGTATGGGCCTTGAATTCCTATTCTTTCCAGGACTTTTATCATGAAGGGGTGTTGAATTTTGTCAAATGCTTTCTCAGCATCTAATGAAATGATCATGTGGTTCTGTTCTTTCAGTTTGTTTATATAATGGATCACGTTGATGGTTTTCCGTATATTAAACCATCCCTGCATGCCTGGGATGAAGCCTACTTGATCATGGTGGATGATTGTTTTGATGTGCTCTTGAATTCGGTTTGCCAGAATTTTATTGAGTATTTTTGCGTCGATATTCATAAGGGAAATTGGTCTGAAGTTCTCTTTCTTTGTTGTGTCTTTGTGTGGTTTAGGTATAAGAGTAATTGTAGATTCGTAGAAGGAATTCGGTAGGGCTCCATCTGTTTCAATTTTGTGGAATAGTTTGGATAATATTGGTATGAGGTCTTCTATGAAGGTTTGATAGAATTCTGCACTAAACCCATCTGGACCTGGGCTCTTTTTGGTTGGGAGACCTTTAATGACTGCTTCTATTTCCTTAGGAGTTATGGGGTTGTTTAACTGGTTTATCTGTTCCTGATTTAACTTTGATACCTGGTATCTGTCTAGGAAATAGTCCATTTCCTGAAGATTTTCAAATTTTGTTGAATATAGGTTTTTATAGTAAGATCTGATGATTTTTTGAATTTCCTCTGAATCTGTAGTTATGTCTCCCTTTTCATTTCTGATTTTGTTAATTTGGACGCACTCTCTGTGTCCTCTCGTTAGTCTGGCTAAGGGTTTATCTATCTTGTTGATTTTCTCAAAGAACCAACTTTTGGTTCTGTTGATTCTTTCTATGGTCCTTTTTGTTTCTACTTGGTTGATTTCAGCTCTGAGTTTGATTATTTCCTGCCTTCTACTCCTCCTGGGTGTATTTGCTTCTTTTTGTTCTAGAGCTTTTAGGTGTGCTGTCAAGCTGCTGACATATGCTCTTTCCTGTTTCTTTCTGCAGGCACTCAGCGCTATGAGTTTTCCTCTTAGCACAGCTTTCATTGTGTCCCATAAGTTTGAGTATGTTGTATCTTCATTTTCATTAAATTCTAAGAAGTTTTTAATTTCTTTATTTCTTCCTTGACCAGGTTATCATTGAGTAGAGCATTGTTCAATTTCCACGTATATGTGGGCATTCTTCCCTTATTGTTATTGAAGACCAGTTTTAGGCCGTGGTGGTCCGATAGCACGCATGGGATTATTTCTATCTTTCTGTACCTGTTGAGGCCCGTTTTTTGACCAATTATATGGTCAATTTTGGAGAAAGTACCATGAGGAGCTGAGAAGAAGGTATATCCTTTTGCTTTAGGATAGAATGTTCTATAAATATCCGTTAAGTCCATTTGGCTCATGACTTCTCTTAGTCTGTCGACATCACTGTTTAATTTCTGTTTCCATGATCTGTCCATTGATGAGAGTGGGGTGTTGAAATCTCCCACTATTATTGTGTGAGGTGCAATGTGTGTTTTGAGCTTTAGTAAGGTTTCTTTTACGTATGTAGGTGCCCTTGTATTTGGGGCATAGATATTTAGGATTGAGAGTTCATCTTGGTGGATTTTTCCTTTGATGAATATGAAGTGTCCTTCCTTATCTTTTTTGATGACTTTTAGTTGGAAATTGATTTTATTTGATATTAGAATGGCTATTCCAGCTTGCTTCTTCTGACCATTTGCTTGGAAAGTTGTTTTCCAGCCTTTCACTCTGAGGTAGTGTCTGTCTTTGTCTCTGAGGTGTGTTTCCTGTAGGCAGCAGAATGCAGGGTCCTCGTTGCGTATCCAGTTTGTTAATCTATGTCTTTTTATTGGGGAGTTGAGGCCATTGATATTGAGAGATATTAAGGAATAGTGATTATTGTTTCCCTTTATATTCATATTTGGATGTGAGGTTATGTTTGTGTGCTTTCATTCTCTTTGTTTTGTTGCCAAGACGATTAGTTTCTTGCTTCTTCTAGGGTATAGCTTGCCTCCTTATGGTGGGCTTTACCATTTATTATCCTTTGTAGTGCTGGATTTGTAGAAAGATATTGTGTAAATTTGGTTTTGTCATGGAATATCTTGGTTTCTCCATCAATGTTAATTGAGAGTTTTGCTGGATACAGTAACCTGGGCTGGCATTTGTGTTCTCTTAGGGTCTGTATGACATCAGTCCAGGATCTTCTGGCCTTCATAGTTTCTGGCGAGAAGTCTGGTGTGATTCTGATAGGTCTCCCTTTATATGTTACTTGACCTTTTTCCCTTACTGCTTTTAATATTCTTTCTTTATTTTGTGCGTTTGGTGTTTTGACAATTATGTGACGGGAGGTGTTTCTTTTCTGGTCCAATCTATTTGGAGTTCTGTAGGCTTCTTGTATGCCTATGGGTATCTCTTTTTTTAGGTTAGGGAAGTTTTCTTCTATGATTTTGTTGAAGATATTTACTGGTCCTTTGAGCTGGGAGTCTTCACTCTCTTCTATACCTATTATCCTTAGGTTTGATCTTCTCATTGAGTCCTGGATTTCCTGTATGTTTTGGACCAGTAGCTTTTTCCGCTTTACATTATCTTTGACAGTTGAGTCAATGATTTCTATGGAATCTTCCGCTCCTGAGATTCTCTCTTCCATCTCTTGTATTCTGTTGGTGAAGCTTGTATCTACAGCTCCTTGTCTCTTCTTTTGGTTTTCTATATCCAGGGTTGTTTCCATGTGTTCTTTCTTGATTGCTTCTATTTCCATTTTTAATTCCTTCATCTGTTTGATTGTGTTTTCCTGGAATTCTTTCAGGGATTTTTGCCATTCCTCTCTGTAGGCCTCTACTTGTTTATTAATGATTTCCTGTGTTTCCCTAAGTGTGTTCATGTCTTTCTTGAAGTCCTCCAGCATCATGATCAAATATGATTTTGAAACTAGATCTTGCTTTTCTGGTGTGTTTGGATATTCCATGTTTGTTTTGGCGGGAGAATTGGGCTCCGATGATGGCATGCAGTCTTGGTTTCTGTTGCTTGGGTTCCTGCGCTTGCCTCTCGCCATCAGATTATCTCTAGTGTTACTTTGTTCTGCTATTTCTGACAGTGGCTAGACTGACCTATAAGCCTGTGTGTCAGGAGTGCTGTAGACCTGTTTTCCTCTCTTTCAGTCAGTTATGGGGACAGTGTGTTCTGCTTTCCGGCGTGTAGTTTTTCCTCTCTACAGGTCTTCAGCTGTTCTTGTGGGCCTGTGTCTTGAGTTCACCAGGCAGCTTTCTTGCAGCAGAAAATTTGGTCTTACCTGTGGTCCCGAGGCTCAGGTTCGCTCGTGGGTTGCTGCCCAGGGGCTCTCTGCAGCGGCAGCAACCAGGAAGACCTGTGCCGCCCCTTCCGGGAGCTTCAGTGCACCAGGGTTCCAGATGGTCTTTGGCTTTTTCCTCTGGCGTCCGAGATGTGTGTGCAGGGAGCAGTCTCTTCTGGTTTCCCAGGCTTGTCTGCCTCTCTGAAGGTTTAGCTCTCCCTCCCACGGGATTTGGGTGCAGAGAACTGTTTATCCGGTCTGTTTCTTTCAGGTTCCGGCGGTGTCTCAGGCGCAGAAGTCCTGCCGCTCCTGGGCCCTCCCCCACGGGAGCCCAGAGGCCTTATACAGTTTCCTCTTGGGCCAGGGATGTGGGCAGGGGTGAGCAGTGTTGGTGGTCTCTTCCGCTCTGCAGCCTCAGGAGTGCCCACCTGACCAGGCGGTTGGGTCTCTCTCTCACCGGGTCTGGGAGCAGAGAGCTGCTGCGGGCCGGGATCCGCGGGTGTGGGACTTCCGGTAAACACAGACCGTGCCTCCTAGAGAAATTCTGCTTCCGTGTCCCAAGCTCACCAGGCAGCTTTCTTGCAGCAGAAAGTTTGGTCTTACCTGTGGTCCCGAGGCTCAGGTTCGCTCGTGGGGTGCTGCCCAGGGGCTCTCTGCAGCGGCAGCAACCAGGGAGACCTGTGCCGCCCCTTCCGGGAGCTTCAGTGCACCAGGGTTCCAGATGGTCTTTGGCTTTTTCCTCTGGCGTCCGAGATGTGTGTGCAGGGAGCAGTCTCTTCTGGTTTCCCAGGCTTGTCTGCCTCTCTGAAGGTTTAGCTCTCCCTCCCACGGGATTTGGGTGCAGAGAACTGTTTATCCGGTCTGTTTCTTTCAGGTTCCGGCGGCGGTGTCTCTTCTGACCTTTCTTAAGGAAAGGCCAGGCTCTCCTTCCCACACACCCTGTCCTTCAAATTCCATTAATTTAAATTATTCACAATGACAAGGTGATGCCTTTTGGGATGGTATCTTAAGCCTTGTCATTATTGACATTAGACTTCTCCCCAGAAAATGTTTTTGCCACTGAGTTCTAAATAAACGTTGTGATGATCACTGAGTCTTAGTGAAGACTGGAGCACAAATAACTTATCCCTCAAGATGCACTGAATGCCACCTAGGAATTAATTCAAAGAATTCCAGTCAAAGCCACTGGCTCTTCACGTGTGACAGTACGTATGTCCCAGTAGCATGTAAGCTCATGAGGGTTGAAAACATTTGCGTGTTCTGCTGGCATGCGGTTTCTGTTCCTTTTTGTCAGTATTATTGTTATTATTGTGTATGTATGTGGGTTAGTGTGTCATGATTATTATGTGTATGTATGTGGGTTAGTGTGTCATGATTATTATGTGTATGTATGTGGGTTAGTGTGTCATGATTATTATGTATATGTATGTGGGTTAGTGTGTCATGATTCGTATATGGAGGTTAGAGGACAACTTTTGGGAGTTGGTTCTATCCTCCTACTGTGGGTTCCTGGGATTGAACTCAGGTTTTCAGGAATTAACAGCAAGCTCGGTAAATGTTATAAGCTTTATTGCAAACCTACAGTTCATATTTTTATTTTCAAAGACAAGTTCAAAATAAATAGTGCTTACACATTTACAATGATAAAGAAGCAGAATTTACAAGCCGTGTGAGTCTTTAACTCTAAATATGTTTTTGAAAGTGTTTCCTTTAAAAAGATTTATTATAGTTCTAGTTATATGTAGGGAGATGGTATGTGCTCATACAGGTATCCATGGAGGTCAAAGGTCACAGATGTTTGTGTTAAGGTTCCTGGCTAACCCACTTAGCTGCTTCACCATCTCTCCCTCCATTGAAGGATTTCTTTTATGCACCTCTTCTCTCTTGAAAGAAAGTCTTTAATGCAATTAAAATTTATCAGTCCACAGGGAGGATCTGGGGGGAGTTGGAGGAGGGAGACTGTGATCAGAATAGACTGTATAAAAATTTGGTTTTCAATGAAATAATTTTAATTCATTATTTTTTTTCTCATCTTGTGCTAAAACAATTGGTAACTGGCTTCCATGCACCCATCATCTTAGAAAGGACTATCTTTTAGACTTATTTACTGCACTTCATTACTTTCGTTTTTAAATTAATTTATTGATATGTGTGTGCGCGCGCACCCACACACACCTGCACTCTTGTACACACTTACATGCCGGCCACAGAATGTGTGTGGAGATCAGAGGTCAACATGCAGGAGTCAGTTCTCTCCTTCCACCATGTGGGTCCCAGGGACGCAGGTCCTCAGGACCAGTGGCGAGTGCTTTACGTGCTGAGCTGGCCCATTGGTTCCAGTAGTTTGTTTTAATGAGTGATCTCTCTATTGGAAATAAGTTTGCTGACAGGGAGAGGGGTCATGAATGATGCTCGCTGGCAGTCTGTCTCCCTCTGTTCCTCCTGTCTCCCCCTCCCTAAAATTCCTAGGTCTTTGTAAAAGTCTAGACTGGTTCTCCCGATAATCTCAACTCAATTCTTTTCTGTGAATTTCTCTAACTCATCAGCTCATGTTTCTAACATCTTTTGTGAGTTATGATGTGATCTCTTGGGAAGTCTTAATATATTTCCTATTCCCTCCTGAGTCCCCTCAAACATGTCTCCTGGAAGCATCTTTTAAAGACACTTGCTCTTAATAACCAACATAAATCTTTCCACATCAGTTCTACCCCTAAACACTTCACTACTCTCCCCTAACTTACAAGGAATCACTTTCTTTTGTTTGATTTTTTTTTCCTGAAACTTTGTTGAGTAACCAAATGTAATCCCTGTTATTCAAGGCTATAAATCTGTCTCCAAATACTCCAAAGACATGACAGGGTAGATCAGTTTCAGGGTTAAACTTCTGGTTGGGACCTCCCTTCCCCTCCACGCACAGTGACGTCCCAATACTTAGGTGGTCCATTCCGCAGTATTGAAAGTTGTCTTTGTACATATCCTGTAGGCCCGCAGCTCTCAGAGAATGATCCAGGGGCTTCTTAGAGTCACTGTGACCTTTGCAAGAGGTTCTGTGTGGTGCGGTGATTTTCCTAACGTTCACCCTTTCCTTGATATCTGCTATGTCTGAGGTGGAGTCGTTCAGATGGAAATCCTGTGATATGTAATATCAGAGTAGATGGGGTGCGGAAAGGAATGTGAGAACCCAGCTCTGGTCCATTAAGTCAGCCACCGAAGGGATGTGCAAGAAATCGACAGCAGTGCCAGGACCCACATGGCAATTTTTTTTTATATTATTGTTATTTAGAGAAGTAATTCACAGAAAAAGGTATAAAGAAAAAAGTAAAACATATAAAGGAAAAAGAAAAGTATAATTCACAAAATTACGTAGTCATATTGCCGTTAATATGTAATGAGTTTGTTGTTAATTTTAAATACATTTGGGAGATTATATTTTACATTCTTTAGCTTTACTCACATTGGTTTCCTGAAAATTACAGAGATTAACTTTTCTTTTTAGATTAAATGAAGTATTCCATATGTGTATACCACATGTGTGTTACACACACATGCACACACATACACACTCACACACAGTATATGAGTGTTTTGCGTACATTTGTGTGTGTGCAACATGTGTGCCTGGTACTTTCTGAGGTCAGAAGATGGGGGTAAGAACCCCTTGAACTGGAGTTACAGATGGTTGTGAGCCACCTGTGGGGATTGGGAAATGAACCCAGGTCTTCTGTGAAAGCAGCAAGTGCTCTAACCCCTGGGCAACCTCCCTGGCTTCAAACTTGCTAAGATCTTTGCTTCCAATGACCACACAGATCTTGCCTATTTCCCTTCTATTCTCTCCTGATTAGATTATCAGCTAAAACTCTGCCATTCATCTTAGCAAAGCTAAGATTCTTCCTTACACATCATCTATTAGCTCTGAGCTGGGACTCCCTATAACACAGCACAGATGAACAAGAAACACACACACACACACACACACACACACACACACACACACACTGTTCAAAACCGTCTTGAGATTTCAGAGTTAATCACTACAGTTTAGTGAAACCACTTAGCAAAAGAAGGATGCTGAGGAAAGCCCACGGAGGACAAAAGTCTTGGAAAGGTTGGAACCAAGCAGAGTTATACCCAGGTGTTTTGCACTGAGGGGTCCCTAACAGTTTGATCACCCTCCTTCAAATCAGAGGTGGCCACAGTCTTATAAAGGGAAGGGGGTTGCTTTGAAAGTGTGAAGCTTTTCTTTGCATGTAAATATTTAAAATGATCAGATGAAAATAAGCCTTATGCCAATAAAAGAGCATATTTGAGGTGACCAGTGTTGTATATCCTGAACCCCTATATTCTCTATTTCCCTCCAAATTCATGTATTGTAAACTTAATCACCAAGGCAGCAGTGTTGGGAAGTAGTTCCTAAAGAGAGATTAGGTCATGAGGCTTGGCCTCATGAGTAGATTTGTTATTGGGGTCGTACAAGGGTTAGTTATCATGAGTAGACTTCTGTAAATCAACTTCAACCACAATGTGTCCTGACTGTCACCATGATGATGAGAGATAATGACGCCTTCACCAGGCTGCATGTGACACATCAAGAAAGTTCTCACTAGTTACAGTCTCTTATTCTTGGATTCGCCCACAACAGTTATTAGGAGACGAACCCATTGTCTTTTCATTGGTAACTACCCAATTTGTGGTATTCTGCGATGGCCACACAAAATGAACTAAGGCAGTTTCTTAGTGACAACTGATCAAGGGCTGACCTTGACCATGAAAGCAAGTGACAGATCCATCTGTAATTGCACTCTTCAGTGGGGCGATGAAGCCAACACTTTGAGTCTACTGACAGAGAAGACAGAGAAGTGGAACAATTGCTTAGAAACAGACATATTTCCCTGCGTTTTACAATCAGTACATTCTTCTACAATGTCTCCTACAATTTCTTCTTACACGATTTCTCTTAGAATCCTTCCATCTTGAATTTGCATGCATATGTCTGCTCACACGCATTTGCTTTAAAATGGTTCTTTTGTCCTCTTTGCTTTTATGTGCATAGGAAGTAAACAAAAATCCAAGAGATACGAAACACTGACAAGAGTTTTCAAAACAGAAGAGTTCAGCTGAGAGACACAGGCCACACCTGTAGTCTCAACTACTCAGGAGGCCAAGGCAGGAGGATTGTGAGTTTGAGGTCAGCCCAGGGTACAAAGAAGTAAAATCCAGTCATTGGATATAATGGCTAGCCATGATCATCAGCTTGGTGAGCTCTAGGAGTAACAAGCTCTGGACACATCAGTGGATAGATTACCTGAAGTGAGCTCTTCCCTAAATGTGTACGACACCTTTCTGTGGGGTGGGGTTCAGGGTTACAGGAAAAGAAGAATGTAGGCTCAGAACAAGCTATGGATACAATGTAACCAACTTTCTCTTACACACACACACACACACACACACACACACACACACACCCTTCCTCCCTCCCATCCCCACCACATGGACTGTATCCCCTAAAACTGTAAGCCACTGAAACTATAAGCCCAAATTAACCCTTCTCTCCCTAAACTGCTTTCATCAGAAATGAGACAAGTAACTAATATGGTTGGGTTTATTTGGGATGCAAAGGAAACTCAGAGGATCTAGGAAAGGAGGGGAATATAATCTAGTTTTCAAAATTGAACTATTACCTTTAACCCAGGACTGAGCCACCTTCAGATCTGAATTCAAGTCCATGTTTAATAATTGGATATTTTATGGCTTTATTTTATTTTAATGATTGACTACTACCCACAGTGGGAAATTTGCTGAAGGCAAAGAGTACTAAAGCCAATTCCTAAGTGGGCAATATCATTGGATTGAAAACAGCTAAACTAAGAGTAACACATAGCATTAGTTCTTGTACTATACAATGAAGTTGCCTATGTATTTTTGGTCCACAGATCTGAAAAAGGTGCAGAAATCTCTGGTGGGTTAAGAAAAAAATCCACTAGGAATTCTAATGCATCCAAAATCAAGCACTATCTAAGAGCTAAATAATTAATATGACTCGTCCATGTGTGTAACCAACATTCATCTTCAAATGTATGCGTAGGCTTGATTGACAGACAATAATATGCTTTTAAAAGCATTACAGGGCTGAGGTATAGCTCAGCAACAGACTTGTAGTATGTGCAAGGTCCTGGGATTACCCTGAATAAATAAACAAGCAAATCTTCCTACTAGTCACTTTAGAAATAACGGATGATGCATTAAGTCCCAGTGCTATAAAAGTTAACAAGATATCCTTAAGTCAGACAGGCACACAGATAAACAGGTGATTATAATCTAGTGAGGGTAGTATCAGCCTCACCATGTCTGCTTGTGATATACAGTCAAGATTCCATAGCTCTGGGAAAGAAATGCTGTAAAGTTAGCACATCTGCCCTGTCTGTGAGCCGGTACAGATCTGTTTATGTGTTAGCCAGCAATCCCAGGAGAAAAGCAGAGCCGTTCACACTGGCCTCAGAATTACCTTCAGGTATAGTGCTGACTCACAACAATGATTAAGATATTTTAGTTCCATGCACATCCTTAATATAGGCTACTCCACAAAGCACAACAGCCGTGATTCAGAAAGTTGGTAAGGATCTAAATGCATTAGCACAAAATGGTAGAAAATCATGATGCAATGTCTTTCGTTGATTTTATAGAGGAAACCTCCACAAAATGTTTAGAGAGAGGAGATGACTTGTTCTGTCCTGAACCTTTGTTAGTTTTCAGTTCATTTTTGGTGGTGGTGGTAACCTTTTCATTGTTTTTGTTTGTTTGTTTGTTTGTTTGAATGATTGGTTGATATTTTTTTTTAAAGATAGGCTATCCCTGTATCCCAGATCCCCTGTATCTGATCTAGAACTCACTATGGAAACCAAGTTAGTCTCATGTGCTTGCTTCTGCCTCCTGAGTGCTCTGATTAAAGGTCTTTTTCTTTCTTAAGGTTTTGTGTTGGGCATAAGTGCTATCAACCCATACTGCCCAGTAGGACAAGTGTGGTCAGTGGTCATATTATTCCCAAATACTTTATTTTTCCTGAGAGTATTACGTACTCTGAAGAGTCAGGGGACTTACAGTGACTACCTCAGTCATTTCCTCTTTCCTACATCAGTGGGCTTGCTTCCCACTGTGGTAGGACAGCTGACAGAACAACTTCACAGGAAGATGTCTGTATTTTTCGTCATGACTTGAGAGGGCTGAGGCCATAGTTGTACTTGAGCAGGATGTTGTGTCCTCTTTAAGTTCCTGCCCCAACTTCCTTCAAAATGGACCATGATCTGCAAGCTGAAGTAAAAACCCTTCCTTCTCCTAAATGGCTTCTGGCCAGTGTTTTATTCCTGCAACTGGAGGGAAATAAGGAGACCCGAGACCTACTGCCTCCAGCCTGGCACACCTCCTGGGCTTTCCACTGCCTCCCAAATCCCATCACAGCACGGAAACCAAACATCCAGCACACAAGGCTGCAAGAGACAGTTCACATTCAAACTACAACACTTGGCCATACACCATTCTCTGGACAGTAAAGTGGGAACAGAAAAGACGTAGTCACCTTCGTGACAAGCTTTAAGCCCCCTCATGTCTTTCAGCCTGTGAGGAAGATGCAGAACAGAGCCACAGACTGGCAGCCGGCTCATCACTGACGCGGACTGGGAATGGGAAGGAAAGAATCCTCTGTCTGTTTTGTTTTGCTTTGTTTTGCAAACCGTGTAGAAACAGGAAGGTTTTTTTTGTGTACAATGCCTGGTTAGTGAAAGCTGACTAACAGAGAGGAGCAGAGATCTGAACATTTCTTCTAGAAAGTCTAAAAAATATTTCAGGCTTGTGAACCATACCTGGTCTCTGTCACAGCTACTCAACTCTGTGACATATAAACAAACGAGCTTGTCTGTGTTCCAGGAAAACTATTTACAAACAGGTAGTTAGTATGAGCCCAGAAGTGACAACGACTCCAAGGAAACAGTGTCTTCAGGACAACGCGGCTGATGCTCATGTGACTCACAGAGGCCGTGGCTGCACACACAGGACCTGCACAGGTTCAAACCAGACAAAACCGCAGCACTGGGAAAGGGGAGTGGATGCAAAGTCCCCCCCTAACCAGGAAGCTATTTGTAACCAATACCTGCTGGAAAAGGGAGAATACATGTCACTGGGTATATCAACCACACTCCTGTTGCCCAAGAATTGTTGGCCAACACAAAATGGGTTTGTCTTCATAATTTTTTATTATTGATTTTATTTTTTAATTTGTTTTGATTGGGGGGATATATTTTTTGAAAAAGAGATAAGGCAAGAGAAAGAGGGAGGGGCATAAAGAGGGGTATGGAAAAGGGGAGGAGCTGGAAGAATGGAACAAACATGGTCAAGTCAATTTTTTAACTAAAATTTAAATGTGCATATAGTGTATAACATATATATATATATATATGGTCTAGCCTGCAGGCTATAGTTGGCTTTCCCCTGCCCTTGGACTTCGCTCATTGGTGGATGAAGTTGACTATGGCTAGTACACTGCACTGTAGGCAACACTGCTTTGGCTAATGGATACAAAACCGCAGTCAGCAATTGACTTCCAGGGGGACATAAAAAAGCTGAGCTTTAGCCATCCCATGATGGACATAAAGCATAGCCAAGATTAAGCCTCATTAGTTTAACATTTAACTGTGTGGGCTATGTGTTACCCAGAACAACCTAGCCTGTCATTCCTAACATTAGAGTTTAGAAAACCCTGATTCCTGCTCTCCCTGTGTACCCCAAGTGACATTCTGTCATGGATATTTTTAATTGTGTTTTATATGCAGTAGTGGCATGAGAAAGGACTGTTCTGTTGACCATAAATTTCTGCTAGTACTTTGCAGATAAATGATTTCACTTTACATGTTCTCTATTGTATTAGAAACTTTTTATTTTATTTTTTTTTCCCGGAGCTGGGAACCGAACCCAGTGCCTTGCGCTTGCTAGGCAAGTGCTCTACCACTGAGCTAAATCCCCAACCCCAGAAACTTTTTAAAGACATCACCTGAAATGGTTGTTTGTTTATTTGTTTCTCTTGCGATGGATCAAGTCCATTAACTGAGTCACAAACCTTGCCTTTGGGAAAAGTGCAATAGGAGTATGTTGCAGTGGTCTTGTTATTTGTGGTATGCAAAGGTTAACTATGGGAGTTCTGACCAATGGTGAAAATGTACAATTGTTGAAGTTATCCCATTTTGGGTAGCTGGCCTCAATACTGTCAGGTCTAGACGCTTACTTACCTCAAACTGAATTACTATATAGCTCAGGCTGACCTTGAACTTGCTGAATAGATGATGCTGTCATCAAACTTGCAAGCATCCTGCCTCAGCAGCCAGAATGCTACTATTGTAGGTGTATGTGATCACGCCCGACTAGACCTATTGTTTGATAGTGTGGACCTGTGACTCTCTTTCCCTTCTTCCTTTTCACACATGGAGTCCTCCCATTTTTAAATTTTTTATTATTTATTTATTTTTAAAGCACTGCATGTATGAGAGTTGCCATTCTCCATAGCCCCTGTCCCTTCTCCCAGGTCTGGTCAGTTGCTTCTCTGTGTAATATGTTACCCAGCAAGCTTAGATCATTGTACAGTGTGAGCTTTTCTCAGTTCTTTATGCTCAAAGGAGACACATGAAGGAGGAAAAAAAAAACATCCATGTCTCAAGATTGAAAATCTCGGGGAACCTGCAAGACAAAAGGCAGAATGCTTGTGCAACTCAGAGGCACCTCCTGTTCCTGTGGGTAGAACTCTGGACCTCAGGAAGTCAGAGGCATGAAGGGGAAATTCCATGTCCCATCTGAGGGGATGGATTGACATGAACAGAAAAGAAGATACATCAATTTAAGAACATGCTTTGAACACACCCTGTGATTGTTAGGGATAAGGAATGGACCTGGGAAACAGAGGAACTTGCAAAATTGTCATTGGAATTTGAATGAACCTAAGAGACAGATATAATTTGCAAAGAGAGTCCTTTCAGGCGTCTACATTCCTAGATCTTTTATTCTGTAGGTAATGAGTTTTCAGAGACGTGAGGGGAGGTCATTATGTTCTATTTGTGGGATCCAGGTCTTAAAGCAGCAAGGTATCCTGTGCCTGCAGCAGTGGAAGCCCTCCCAGAGGGGAAAGACATGGAAAACTGAGGTGATGTTAAAGAGACCTGGATTCTAAGCTGCATATCAAGGGCTGCCTGAAGGAATCATTCCTCTGAGTCCCAACAGGGTCTGTTCCTGGACATCTTAGCAGTGGGTCTCAGTGTGTACTCTTCCTAGCATCATGTATAAAGACATTTATCATTAAATGCTGTAGGCAAGTATCACAGATGAGGCTGGATACATGTTTTTAGAGGATGTGAGTTTGGTTTAGGATGCTATAACAACTGCCTCGGATGATCAACTTACAAAAAGGAAAGTTGTTTTGGCTCACAGTCTCAGAGGCTACAGTCAATGACCGGTTGGCCATGATGCTTTAGGGCTGTGTTAAAGCAATAAGCCATGGTGGCAATGTAAAACGTAACTGCTCACTCATGCCCTGGACAGAACGACAAAAAGAGGGAGAAATGCTGGGTCCCTAGGATCCCCTTCAAGCTCACATCGATAATGACTAGAGGATTTCCTACTAGATCCTACCTCTTAGAGGTTCTTTTCCTTCCTGTCAGTGTCATAAGAGGCCCTTTATCTGAAATATAAGATCCTTACAGAGAGCACAACTGCCTATACAAGGCCACTCAGGGGAAGACCTGAGGTGGATGAAGAGGCAAAGAGGCGGGGGGGGGGGGGGGAGGAAGAGAATAGAGAGGCAAGTGAGAGGTTGAGGGGAGAGAAGGAAGAAAGAGAGGAATGAGCACCTTTATCAGAAAGAACAGGTAACAATAGTAACCAGATTTATGACTGGCCAACTTGAATAGATTATCTGATGGTTAGCCACAGGGCAATCACAGTAGGAAAACAATGGTCATGATCCAGAGTGGTTGAAGAAAAGAGGTTGGGGGTATAGATTTAACTGATTACTCAAGAAGAGAATCTGATTGGTTCCAGAAATTAGGGTCAAAACACCCTGCCACCACCACCAATACCCATACACACAGTATTGCTAACATAATAGACCAAAATGCCAGGAGTCATATAGCTATCATAATCCTATTATTGAAGATCTGCTGTGTTTGGTAAGAGTGATTTTAGCAACATTCAAGTTCTTTTAGTATATATTATAAGTTTTAAATTTTAAATGAGCAAAGTAACCCCTTGCTCTCAGTGAACACTTTATTCCGTTTTAGAATGTCGTTTGAAAAGCTAGTGACTGCAGGCAATTGTTAAATTACTGGTGTGGGATTGGATCAAAGCTTGTCCAGTATCTCTGAGGGCTATGGGCACACCCGCCAACATCGGATGGCCAGCACTTCCCAGAGGAGTGCTCAGAATTCTCTTAAAACTCCTTCATTGTCAGTGGTGTTCAAAGATACTCTGGAATCCAGTATTGGCTGACACTACAGTTTTACTTTGTACTGGAGATGTGAAGACCCAAGTAGATGGTCATCTAAACACTTATTAGATTGACAGTATGTCCTGACAAGGATTGAGTCAAGTCCTATACAACACTTAGATTCTTCAAAACCACTTGATAGCGTTTCCCCTACCCATTTGGCCCCCACTGATTAGCTCAGAAATAAGACGATAGCTGAGCAGCCTTGAAGCATAATCCCTAAGATTGGGGATAAAGGGCAAGATGGCCTTCACCATGACTCTAGTCAAAGGCCAGCACATCCCAGGACAACCCACAGACCTCGTTTGTCACCCAGCACACAGTGCTGCAGCTAGAAGACCTGTTTGGGAAAGGGGGAGTTCTGTCACTTGAGCAAGCTTGAAATCCTGTGGCTTCAACATTATTTATGGGGGAAGAAACTAAGAATAAGAACAATACTGAGTCTGAACAACGAATTCCTTAAGACCTGAACATCTTGTGCTCGTATACGGTTATAATTTAATCCAAATAGGTTGGAACGGCACCGTAATTCAATTTGAGGCAAAGAAAGGCTTTGTACACAGATGATTCATTTTAGAGCTCTCTGGAGATTTGATTACAGAAAAATTCAAAGAATTTCTTTGTGCTCTCCCACCCTCACAAAGCTGCCCCAAGGCCTGGATTTGAGAGTCTCTGTTACAGAGAGGCAGCCCTCCTCAGACAAGCTAAAAGACACCCCATGTTGTCTTCATGGGGTGCACTTAAATCAGGGCCCATATATTGTATCTCATCAAATTCCCTGGCTCAGTTCTCAAACTGGGGTGTCAAAGACTAGGCAGTTCACTTATGTTAGAAGAATGCTAGACTTGTATGCCTTCCGAAGGGGTGTTCTCCGTCTTCTCTAAGAGGGCTTCACTTACATAGTAATTGTATTGTGTTCTAGGGAAATAAGCCACTTCACAATTCAGGAGCCTTGAGAAACACCTCTCCCAGTGTCTACAGGAGCAAGTCTGGGAGGCATCTGAGTTTTCAATTTCTGCTGTACACATACATATTATCTTTGCTTTGTTTTAGTTATGTGTGTGTGCACATGTGTGTGCATGTTTCCACTTGTGGATATAGGTACATGCGTGAGAGAAAGGCCAGAGATTAGCCTTCATTGTTGTTACTTAAGAGCTAGGCACCTTGTATTGTTTTAGATGGGGCCTCTCATTGGTCTAGAGTTCTCCAAGTAGGCTGGCCAGAAAGCACTAGGAGTCTAGCTGTCACCACCTCCCCAGTGCTGGGATAATAAACCCAGCTCACATATTGTTTTCATTAATACTTAAGGACTCTTGATTTGAAGCTAGAAGAGAGAGGTTGGGACTTCATGGAGATGGCTATAAAGATCACTATCCTTAGCTTTGTGTCATGGGGGACCTTAAGGAGACTCACGTGTTGTGTGATCAACATGATGATGACATACATTAAAAGAAGGTAGGAAGAGGTGGGGGTGGCAGCCTAGAGACCAGGAGGGTGTGCCTTTGTGCAGATGTGTATGTTAGCTGGGAGTGGGCAGGCTCCAGATGTTCTGTGCTTCCTGGCTCCTAGAGGAATGGGATCCTTAGCTCCGCCCTTAATCACAGTGTGATCAGCTACAGAGTGGGGACCGGGGAAATGCGCTGCTCTCCATGGCTCAGCTGAAAGACTGTTCCCAAGGTCTGCAGAGACCAGACTGAGTGTAGTGCAGCCAATAATGCCTGCTGTGCCCAAAGATTGCAAACTGGGGGCTGCACCTGCCAGCGTATGTAGGCGGCTTGTTTGATTTTGTTTTGGCTTGATATCGGAAAAATTTTGATTAAATATATTTTAGAAATCAGATTTCACAATAAATACATTCTTAAACCTCCTTTAAAAATCAGATAAATATTGGCACCGAGTAGGCATCTGTGCGGATCCTTTTTAGTGTGGCGTGTGATTTGAGGTTGGCCGCAGTCCCCTTCATTCCCTACTGCCCTACCTCCTGCACTGTTTAGCCCACTAGGAAATTTGGCATCTGATATAGGGGGTGCTACCTAAAACCCCTTATGTTGCGTTCGGCCGACTTGTGATCAGCGTGATTGGAGAGGGGGTTGATCGGGAGAGCGTGTGGGAGAAGGCTGACATGTGGTTAGTGTAGAGTTTGGGTGCTGCTAATAGTGCTGTGAAATCAGGTCAGTGCTGGGAATGATGCTTGCTGAACAGGTGTGTCGGGTCGCTGAGTGAAACGCCTCAGCAGGTATGCACATGCGCACTCCCCCGGCTTACCCGGAGCATCCATTCTAGCTGCTCTTTAGTCAAGGACAAAACTTAGTATTTCCTTTAAGGTTTCACATTGCTGAACATTTATTTTAGTCATAAAATAGATATCATAGCAAAAGAGTGACTTAAGTACCCTAATAAATGCATACAGACTGATTAGCGTATTTCCGTCCATGATTAGACTCATCATTACTCTTACTGTGAAGTCTATCGTATTGGAGGCTTTGCTTTTGGTTTAGCCTATGTTTAAACAGATGGGTTCTCACTGTATAGTCCAGGGTAACCTATTATTCGTGTTATTACCCATACTTGGACCTCACAATCCTCCTGCTTCACCCTCCCAAGTGCAGAGATTATATTCAGGCTTCTCAAAGTTGGTATTTTTGTCAAGGTTTGTTTCTCGCTATGGTGAGATGTCTTTAACACCAAACTGCTAATTTTCTACAAACACAACTAAGTGAGGATGTTGACTGGGGCTTTCCCAGTTATAGGAAGAAATAGATACTCCAAGGCTGAGCATAGCTGCTACTTCCCTGGTGTCCTAAAGTGCGTGGCTAGGGGCTCGAGAGATGCTTCACGGGTTGAGTGCTTATTGTTCTTGAAGGAGGCCAGGTTGGGTTCCCAGCCATCCACATGGGACAGCTCACAACTACCTATAACTGCACACACACACACACACACACACACACACACACACACACACACACACACACAAATAAATCTTTAAAATGAAGTGCTAGACACAGGTAAGGGAACTTAATGGAAGGCATCGAAGGTATCTGCTAACTGGTACTCCATAAAAGATCCAGCCTACACCCAGAGATGACTGGTGATTCGGTAGACCCCTTTAGAGTACTTTCAACATTTCTCCTCCCTAAACTGTGGGGAGTAGAAGGAGGGTGCTCCTCCCCTCACACTGCATCAGGAATGAAAGACTCTAGAGGTTTGAGTTATGGTAACAGCGGCCGGCATCTTGCCATCCTGTCGAATGCTTGCTATATGGCCTCTTGACCATCAGAATGGAGCACGGAAATGAGTTGGGAGTATGTCAATATGGACCCAGGTGCCAACTCCCAATATAGAGGATGCCATGGGTACCAAGTAGCTAAACGAATTCATGAAAGCAGGACAAATAAGGTGTTCAGCAGTCAGCAAACCCAACTCTCACCATTTGGCAGAGAAGTGCATATTCTCATTGGACTGTGAAACATAAGGAAGGGCATATTTGGAGCAATTATTGTTGGTTCCCTGCCCAGTGGAAAAAATGGCTGCTTGGGTTGAAGTGAACCTAGCTATGAGGACAGGGAAATGTATGTTAATGTAGGGGAGAGAGAGGGGGGAGGGAGGGAGGGAGGGAGGGAGGGAGAGAGAGAGAAAGAGAGAGAGAGAGAGAGAGAGAGAGAGAGAGAGAGAGAAATGTATCCAGCGAAGGTTGAAACATGGACCTAATTCCCTGGCACAGACAACCTTGGTATCCAAGTGAGGGGGAATTGCAAGATGATATAAAAAGATATTCAACCACTAATCCATGATAGCATTTCTTCCATTGACCTTTGGAAGAGTCAAGGCACCGGGAGATGGAGAGAAAGAACAGAAGAAGTGAGATGTAAAGCAAAGGCTGGGCATCCACTCCCACTAGAGGTCATGCAAGAGCAGACAAGGGCAGAAACTTTGAGTGGGCTGGTGGATGGCTAAGGGTCAGCTACACTGGCCAAAGCAGAGTACAAGGGTCTCTGTCACCCATAAGCCCTCCCAGTGGTGTTGGTCTGGAGCAGCTCCAATCAGCGTGGTTCCAGCGTGTAAAGCTTTAACAGAGTCTCCTGAGGCAGCTCTGACCGTCCTGAATGGCATGAGGGATAAATGGCCACCTGAACCCAGGTCCGACCCTAAGGTCTACAACTTGCAACCCCAGCCCCTGGGAGATCAGATTTCCCAGCAGAGCCAACGATGTGGCCTGTCTGTAATCTCTTCTTCTTTGTTTGGTTCTTAGCTATTTAATTGCACAGAAGACTTTTAGGTTTATTCATTTTGTCATAGGCCAGGATGTTCTAGTTAATGTCACTAGAACGTGTGAAAATCAAATAGTGTCACCTTGACCTCTGTAAGGGTTGTGCTGTGGACTCTTCAGATAGGCAGTCCAATGACCTGCAGGAGGTTAACACCCGAGGCTTCAGCCTCCTCCCCTAATCTGGGAGCTTTGCATCTTCTGCTGGGATCTGAGAAACCATTTCTCTCAAAATCCTGACTTCCAAGATAATGCTATTTAGGGAGATGGCTGGGTCGTCGAGGTTGGCTAGCAGAATGGGCCAGGAGGTTAGACAGACCTTCAAGGCCCTTCCACCATGAGAGGACACAGAGACAATGACCCTCTGCAGAATAGAGTAGGCCAGATTCCAGTCTGTGGCTACCTTAACCTTACACTTGAGCTTGACCAGAACTGTAAAAAGTACCATCTATTGTTTGTCAGCTGCCCAGTCGCCTGCATTTGGTCATAGCAGACCCAAGTGGAGCAGAGCACCAGTTAAAGCTCTCTCACATTGGCCAGAGCAACTGATCCTCCGTCTCAAAGTCCCGGTCAAGTGTGTCCTAGAACTCAGTTTCCATCGTGGAGAAACGTAGTGGACTGAGCATGTGTTTTATAGTGACTTCCCTGAGGAGTCTGAGGTGACAGCCTGGACTCTGCCTCATTAACAGCCCAGAGGAAAGCATGAGTGCTAAGCTAACACTGTGTGAGATAAAGAGCAGCCATGGTAGCCGTACATCCCCTCGGCTCTTGTTTTCCACCAAATGAGTTGTGAGAAAGGCTCTCTTCAGGACTCTGCAGTTCACAGTGGTAAAGGGGACTGCATGTGCACTTGCTTGTGCTCAGGAATATGTCTGTTGGACTCTCAGTGCCTCTGACAGCTCGCCACAAAATGTAAAACCCAGAAACATTTGAACTCACTGTCCACTGTAAGTATAGATACCTATGAAAAGCTGACATTGCACATACTCTACATATATACTGCATACATATAACACACACATATACATATACTGTAGTCACACAGGGAGAGAAAGCATTTATTAAAATTGGCTCAGTCTGTCACTCATGCCTGAATCTCTCTGTCTCTACAATTCTCCTGGGGTTTCCACAAAAGGACTCTACAGTCTCTCTACACAAAAATGAGGATACACTTGCAGACATGAAAACGGCTTTAACACCTGAAAGCGACTTAGTCTCCTACTTGGAAACCTCAAGTTGAAGGTTTGTTTCAAGTTTATCATGCTTGGTGTCTCCCAGGGAGAGCCAAAGGGCAGAATTGATTCCTGTTTTGCTAATGTCCCTACCAGCCTGTGTCAACCATTTGCCATGACGACCATGTCATTCATCCCACGTGCTAGCTTCAGAGTCTTTGATGTATTCCAACAAAGCCGGCTTTCGGTAATTTCATAATGCTACTGTCCTGGATGAATGGCAGGCACGTCTGTCTGCTGCCTGCCAGAGGTGTTGGAGGAGGGGCTTAAAAGATCATCTGATTTATCCAGAAGATCACGTGTAAGCTTCTATGGGTATGGGAGAAGGGAACTGTGTTATTCGTTGTGGAAATTTACTTTGTAGATGCTCCATGTGAAGACTTTAGGTCAGCTGAGTACATAGGGAGAGTCCTCATTGGTAAACACCAAGGATTGAATCAGTGACGTTTAGTGCACACGGTTAGTTAGAGATAAAGGTGTGGAACTTTCTGTTCTTTCCTGAACAAGGTGTGGAAATCTGCCACCAGACACCGTCAGCAAAGCAGCATTTCCTATCTAAGCCTGTTGACCAGTCTGTCTCTCTTTCCACTCTACGGAGAGTCCTGCCAACTGGATCAGCCTCCAGCCTGGGAACTCTTGAGTCAGACGATGCTCAGTGGGCTCCAGGGCAGCATCTATTGGGACAGTAGCCAGGTTTGGGGACTCTTTGTACATGTTGTCACACAAGGCCATTTGATCTCAGCCCACTAGAAGTTGCCAGGGTAGGGTATATGATCACCTACTTCCCTCACATTCCCACCGCAGCCTGCTGTCGCCACAGGAAGTCACCCCGTCCTTCACCAAGAACCACACTGGTCTGTACTGCCTCATTCCGGTAGCTCTCCTCGTTGGGAGTCATTTCCCTCCTTCTCCTTGCGCACGCTCACCTCTCTTGTACACTTGCACCTTACTAACCTGCTCCGCCCCTAGCTGCCTTCACGTCCTTCTAGCTGGCCTAGATAAGGTCTGCCTTTGCAGTTCCACCCATCCTCAGGTTCTTGGTTCTATCCAGCCTCAGACTTTCCTTCTTTAGCTGACTGACCCTTTTCACGCCTCTCTGGATTTTAGTCGTACCATCTGGGGTCGAGATGAACTTCTCTCTTTTCTAGTTCCTGTTCTATTTATCTGTGCTATATACATGGCATATACAACCCCCTTCCAAAACTTAGTAACTTAAAAATAAATGCTTTAGTTTATCATATCTTACAGCTCTGTGACTGGGAAATCCTGTGAGATTCGCCTGGGCCGTTCTTTTCTTCTTGTGGCATCGGTTGAGACAAGTCTGTGGTTTCAGTTGGCAACCAGGTGTGCTGGAGACTTAAGGATGGCCTGGATTATGTGCCTGGCACTTTGGTGGGGAGGTTGGAAGGCATACTCAGTTGGGGATATCCACTAAAGCACCCACACCTGGTGGTTCAGAACAGTCAGACTTCTTTATGCCACCGGCTTCCCTTAGACTGAGCATTCAAGAAAAGGGAAGCAGAAGGTGGTGGTTTCAAAGACATGGGCCCACTGTCACTTCTGCCACAAAGTCCAGTTTTAAGAGAAGAGAGCCATGACTTTATTCCTCGGGGTAACACAATGGGTTGCACTGCCATGGTGGGTCCAGCACTTGTCTCACATGTGCCCTGCTAGGGTTTGAGTGTCTCTGACTGAAACTTGGTTGTCATGTGACAGCATTAAGAAGGGCAACCTTTAAGAATGGATTGAGCCCTGAGGACTCTGCCCTTGTGAGTTGACAAGTGCCATTATTGGAAGAGGTTGTGTCGTGGGAGTGACCTTGGGTAGACATTTCCTTTCCACCTGATGCTTCCTACCATGTAATGATGTAACAAGAAAGAGGTGTCAGCCTCCAGAACTATGAAGAATCGCTTTCTGTTCTTTTATGTTTCCCTGTCTCAAACGCTCTGTCGTAGCATCAGGAAACATGATGTAATCCTCGTAGTTCCTGTTCCAATTCTCCAAAGCTCAAACGCCTCAAGTATTTTTGGTCTTTGGAGAAGGTATGAAGAGACATAAATCAAGATGGAAATAGCTAGAGGATGAAGTTTCACTTTGTGCTCACTTTCCTGGAGAGGCTTTAGAGAACAATTTAAGGAGGCCTTAATGCTCACAGCCTAGGACTCAGAACTAAGCTGATAACCACATGTGGGTTCCTTCCAAGGCAGGGCAGGTTAGGGAGCATACACTGCTACTGTTTTTGCTTAGAGATCAACTGATCCCAGGCAATGACAGGGGCAGGTCTCCTCAAGCAGAAGCAAGCTCATTTACCTCAGGGCCGGCACACCTCAACCTGAATATTTTAGTACCTCCCATGTTTATGCCCTGAGCTGAGTGTGATTTCTACATTTTAAAATAAGTGAGGGACTATAAAAAAAGAGTGCCTCCTAAAGTACAAAAAAAATATGAAATTCAAATTTCCTTGCCTGCAAATGAAGTCTGATCAGAACACAGCCTTGTTCATTTACTTACATGGTATTGTAGCCATTTCACACTACAAAGGCAGGGGTAAGAGGCTGTGACAGAGACTATCTGGCCTGCAAAACTGAAAATATTCGCTGTCTCACTCTTGACACAACAGTAACATTAATTTTAACAGGGCCTCTCTAAGGTCAGTTGCATTTTTTTCAAAGCTAGATTTGAGTTTCTAGGGAGGAAAACAGAAGGCAGAACTTCTGGTTGGAGGATACTATAGCTAGAGTGTAGACTGTCCATGGTTGGAGGCTGCTATAGCTTGGGTCTATTATGCCCAGCTTAATCCCAGACTAGCACTCTTTGGAGGTAGTGGAAACATTTAGAAGTGAACTCTGGTGGGAGGACTTTAGGTCATTGGGTGTGTGCTCTCGAAAGGAATTACGGGATGTTATGCTGTCCCTTTTCACTCTTAGCTTCTCAGCTACAGGGTCAGCAGTTTGGGTGTGTCTCATACTCCCTGCTCATTCCTTCTAGCACACCTACCAGATGCCTAAAAGCAGGGGATGGGCCTGATCACAGGCATCTAAAACCCTAAGTGTCTATAAACTTTTTCTCTTATAACTTAATCATCTCAAGCATTTGTTATAGTAACAGAAATATAAGTAACAGATGTTAATGTAACTGGGGGTGGGGAGAACATTACAGTAACTATGTCATCAATCCAACTTTATGGAGACTGTGGCTTACGAAACATCAGAGAAGAAACTAATTATGTGAACCAGGAGAAGAATGAAAGATTTCAGTCATTAGAGTATTCCCAAAGTTGATCCCCTCCCTTCAGCTCACTCTACCTTAATGACTTTAATATCAGAATAAGAACTATTTGTACCTCAATACTCAAGTAATTTCTCCCCCAAAACATAAAGCATGAACATTGCTGTCATTGTATTTCCAGAAATACAACACAGCATCACTTGTCCCCACAGTCCCATGCAGACACATGCACCTCCTTAGAAATCACATGGGAAGGAGCAGATTTACCTTTCCATCTCCCTCCCTCCTGCACACCTCCACTCATCCTACATATGGCTTCAAAGTTTTCTGCTTATTGGCAGGTTTGTCTTACAGCCCATTCTGTCACCAGCTCTAGTTTCCACCCAAGATCCAGTTCTGGACCTAGGCAAGCTCCTCTTTCTGGAGCATCCTTGTAGCCCTCAGGAATTGATGTAATCCCATTTGGGGATGGGCGTGGGGTTGTTTCATGGCTTACTCAAGGACAACTTTAGAAGTCAGTTATCTCCTTCCACCTGGTGGTCAAACTCAGGTAACCAGGCTTGTGGCAGATATAGCCTTACTCACCAAGACACTTTTCCAATCCAGGAGATACTCTCTTGTCTTAAATCTGGTAATCCGGTCCCTAGATGTAAGCTTTTCCCCCACGATGTGGTATATAGCATATAGCAGTGTCTCTTTTCCTGGAGTTTTTTTTTCTATATTGTTCTTCATTTTTCTTTTAAATTCCAAAACGATTTTCTTTTAAAACTTCATTACTCAGTCAGATAAGCAATAAGCTTTCTCCCCTGCTTGGTATCTCCACCTGAGGGGAACAAAACACACACTATATCCACACAGTTCTACTTCTGCCTACTCTCCATTACAAAGCACCAGAAGGAAGCGCAGGACGCACTGTCTGCCAGGGGGCTGCTCAGTCACTGTCCCCTGAAATAGGATCTCATTCACCAGTCACTGGTAACAAGCTTTGCAGTTCATCAGCCTACCTGAGACACACTCTGTGGTGAGGAGAAGAGGGCAGACAGGCGGGAGAGCCAGGTTAGAATGCTGCTCTGGGAGACTTTCAACAGCTGCTGTCGTTTGAATGTGTCCCCCACCCAGTGTTCACGTTAAGAGCATAAGCACCAGTGCAACAGTACTGGACAGCAGGGCTGAGTGAGAAGGGTCAAGGCTGCAGGCAGGGTGAGCAGGTTAATGCTGGACTTGCAAGAATGAGTTACTTCAAGGACTCCCTCTAGTACAGACACTCTTGTCTTCTGCCATGGGACATCACACTTAGACTATCATCAGATGCCAGCACCTTGATTCACCCGTAGGGCTTGTCTAACAAGAATCCCACAGTCCTACAGAGCCAGGCGACATTACTGAGCAGAGAGGCCAGTGGACCCAGCTGGTCCGTAGACCTGATCCCATCCTCTACATCATCCCTCTCTGTTTCAGCCAATATACCATTTCCCTCACGCTCACGACTCCCATGTTGGTACGACTCTGTTCCACTTAGATTTCCCTTGAGTCCTGCTTTTAATCCCACTATCAGTAACCTGTCGGCTTCTTCTATGCTCTGAATTTATCACCTCTACCATTCCCACCCTGTCCCAAGTCACCGTCACCACTCTCCCGGATTGTTGATGGCATCTTTACACCCAATTCTTCTCTTGCACCTTTTCATTCCAAACATTGAATCCTGGTCCAGAAGATAGGCCAGATTATAGCCGTGACCAGCTTCCTGTTCACTGGGCAATCTCACTTCATTCCAGATACCAGTGGGAGTTCTCAAGGGGCTTCAGTCTGGCATCTGACATGCAGCACCCCTCTAGCCTTATCCTACCATCCACTAGTTCTGCCTTAGACTTGTCTGATTCATTGATGCCTCTTTAGAGCCAGGGCCCTTGCACTTGCTAGGTCCTCTCTCCACTAGAACATGCTTGTCCCAGGAAACTGCATGGTTGGCTCTCTCACCCCGCTCACGTCTTCCCAGTGAAAGTGACCTTACTAGTCTACTTTGCTTTCAGTGTGCTGGTCACCTAATATTCCTTACTCTGTCCCTGCTCTCTTTATCTCCACATGATTACTCATTATCTTACTCGGTTAGTTATTATCTGCTTCCTCTCCTAGAATGTCAGCTCCCTGAGGGTGTGACTGCCATCTGTGTCATCAGGTGTCCTAGCATCTCTTACAAGGCCCAGCACATAGTAAATGCCCAGGAAACTTTAATGGGTGAGTGTATGAAGTCAGTCTTAGGGCTGGACATCCAAGCCCCTCTTATCTTCTTGGATCCTCTCTTTAGTTTTCTCATGATTATACCAATAGAAAGTTTAGCTCATTGTAGGAAATGGCCAATGAATGCATGTATAGAAGGAGCTTCTGGTTTTTGAAATCTGTCAGGGGATTGATATTTCATGATGACCAAGATTGATTTCGTGATACAAAATCTAGAGGGTGTGTTTCCCAAATCTGCACCCCTGGGCTGTTGATGCCATCCCTCGGAACCTTAGCTTTTCTACTCTGAAATATGGATGCTGGAGGACAATATTGCTCTCTCTCCACATGAGAGGAATCCTATCATTTGGTCCATTGAGTTAAATAAAACGCCCTGCTGTTTAGCTTGTGTTGCCTCCTCCTGAACGTGCATCAAGGGCTTAAGCTCTCTGCAGAAGAGAACGAAGTTTCCAGTCCCTTGATTTCTTCCCCCACTGTCCTGGGTGCAGCGTGCTGAACTCAGCTGGTTGCTAATATGCTTTGCCAGCCCAACTAAAGATAAATTGCACTGAAGTTAGAGTTTTCCCTTAGTTGGAAATCTCTTGTTGGTAGTTGCAGGAGAATACTGGCATTGCCTACGTCAGAGGCCACTACTCTCCTGCCTGTGCTGGCTTTAATTGTTGCCACTCCGATCAATAGATATTTCCACTGTCTATGTTTAAAGCACAGAGGCCAGTGTTACAGGCTACCAAGAGATAATGGAGTGGGGGGGAAGTCTTAGCATGCTGTGGGCTGGTGTGAGGTTCCAAGTTCAAAGGGCATCCTAAGTGAAGGGATCAACATTAAGATTTATGCCTAAGGCTAGACCAACTTGGCTTAATTAATTAATGCCAGGAGAACTATTGTTAAATACACAAAATGAAAGACACTGGAAAAGGAAATGTCATTCCGTGTCCTAAAACCACAGCCTCCTAGAGGGTAAGGCATTAGAAAAGTGGAACAGTGTTTAATTACTTTGTCGTTAAAATACTTCTTATCCTGAGGGACCCTTAACAACAGCGTTCTTCTTGCTCCTTACCATTTTCAATGGAAGGAAACTTAGATCCAACCTGGTTTAACGCTCTAATCATACAGAGAGGGGCTGGGAATGTAGCTCAGTGGGTAGAGCCCTTGCCTAGCATTTGAGAAACCCTGAGTTCAGTCCTCTGCCCAAAGTCTGTAGAAACCAGGTGTAGTTTGGAATGTGCAATACCAGCACTGAGAAAAATCAGATGTTCAAGGTCAACCCCAGTCACATAATGGCCTTCAGGTTAGTTTAGTCTACAGGGGACGCTGTGTCAAAACGTAGACATTTTAGTAATAGTTGGTTGATTTACCTTTAGATGAGAGCTTTGAAAAACGTTCATTATTTTAGTGTGGTTTTGTAGTCAACAGGATAGAATATATTCTTCCTAGAGCACATTCTTAATTTGATAGAGAAAAATAAGAACTAGTATTTTCCTAATGTGTCTTTCTCTTCCTATATTCATATACAGAGTAAGAGGGTACAGAGAATGTATATACATAGATACACATTCATACATATACACACATGCACACACAAAAGTGGAGGGAGATACATACACTAAAATACATAGACAAACATATACATACATACATACATACATACACACACACACACACATACATACATACATACATACATACAGAAAAAGGGTCGGGGAGACCCAGATATATAGACATACGTACAGTCACATACACACATGCGTACACACAAATGTATATACACAGAGAAAAAGATAAACATATACACATATGCATACATGCATTCACAGATGGGGGAGACAGATACAGACACATAGAAAGACAAACATGCATACAGACACATCCAAACAAGCACACATGCACACACACAGAGATGGCGGGGGAGACACAGACACACATATAGATACATACACAGAGAAAGACATACATATATACAAACACACAGAGGCACACACACACAGAGGCACACACACAAACATGCATGCATACACACATACATCATCTTGGTAAAGTACAATATAGCTTTAATTTAATATCTCAAATACAGGCCCTGCTCCATAAATCATTCTGTAGGATGTTGGAGGGTGAAAGGACGTAAAAGAGTGTGTGTCCCTGGACCTCTGAAAGCTTAAAAGATTGTAGAAAACAAAAAGCTTGAACTCCACATAGCACATAGCACATAGCACATAGCACACAGCACACAGCACACAGCACACAGCACACAGCACACAGCACACAGCGCACAGCGCATAGCGCATAGCACACAGCACACAGTGCACAGCGCACAGCACACAGCACACAGCACACAGCGCGTAGCGCGTAGCGCATAGCACACAGCACACAGCGCACAGCACACAGCACACAGCACACAGCACACAGCGCACAGCGCATAGCGCATAGCACACAGCGCACAGCGCACAGCGCACAGCACACAGCACACAGCACACAGCACACAGCACACAGCACACAGCACACAGCGCACAGCGCATAGCGCATAGCACACAGCACACAGCACACAGCACACAGCACACAGCGCATAGCGCATAGCACACAGCACACAGCACACAGCACACAGCACACAGCACACAGCGCATAGCACACAGTGCATAGCAATTGTGCAAAGCATGTGACATATTCCATGCAAGCTTCAAGTTAGGTACTCTGCAAGGTTATTGGCAGAAACCCAGAGGCGGTTCCTCAGAGAGGGACTCAGAGAGGAGACCTTGACAGATGGGGACAGCTTAGATCAGAGTCTGTCTCCTGCCAGTAGCTCATCCTTGCATTCCAAATGCTCCTGTCCACTAAGTTTCAGCATGTGTGCAAAATTTCTGGTATTCAGCCATCACCTAAAACGAGGCGTCTGCACATGGTGTTGGTCCACAGAAAGGAGTGAAACTGGGTGACAGCCAGGACAAATGGAGTCCTCCGGGACAGAAAGAGAGGAAAGAGATGGCATTGTCCCAGGAAGCGACGTGAGAGTCTGGGAGACGGGACAACTGGCAGAGACTCGACTGCACTGTCTATTGTCAACTGTCCAGCACTTCAGATGTCACCTGAGGACACTGTGACAATTAACATGCAGGCAGACACTCACGGTGACTATACATTTTGGCTTGCTTGGTGGCTGTGGTTGAGTATTAAACAAAAGCAATTGGGAGGGCAGATCTTGGTCCAGGCTTTCAGAGAAGAGGAAATTATGTGCCGTGACAACTATAGCAACAATGGAGTGGCAGCATTTCCAACCCTGTCTGTCAAACAGGCCTTAAAATACATCTTCATTTGTTGTTGGGAAGCTGGGAAAAAGTCAATAGAGATGTTAGGGTACGTCATCAAAGTTCGATTCTCTGCCTTCCACGCAGGTAACCCTAACCCCAAGTCACCCTGCTATAATACAAACAAGCAAAACCCCGTATTGGTTGTTCATCCATTTGTTTATTTGGTGAGTAGTTAAGGGTCAGGACTGGAGCCTTACCTACCAGCAAGTGCTTTTTCATTACGCTATATACCTAAGTGCCAAGATTGCAGGCAGGTACCACCTTACTTCGCACTAATGTATGTGTGCGCATGCGGGCGCACGCGCGCGCGCACACACACACACACTAATTAACTGAATAAAAAGAATTGATTTCTTTTTCTTTCCCCTTCCTCCTTTCTTTCCTTGTCTCCTTCTTTCCTTCCTTCCTTTCTCCCTTCCTCCCTTCCTCCCTTCCTTCCAGAGAGGGTCTCACAATGTAGCCTTGGCTGATCTGGAACTTACCGTGTGGACCAGGTTGGCCTCGAACCTACAGAGATCCAGTGCCTCTTCCTCTCTAATCCTGGGGTTAAAGGTTTTCCCCACCAAGCCTGGCAGAATTGCTTTCTTTTTTTGCATGTGTTCTGTACACACATTTCTGTGGTGTTTCCTTCAGCCATGCATTTCGGGTCTCTGAAGATCTATGTCTCCTGCTGAACAGTAGGTACTGTGCTGGTTGGTGGCTTGAGGTTGAAAAGCACATGTTTTCCATCTAGATTTTGGGGTGCTAGGGGCACATCAACAGTGGTATGATAGTATGTTGAAACGGGGAAGTAGGAGACAGTGATCCATTGCTCTCCCAATAGCCCACAGACTCTAGATATGGCCAAGTTCAAACGTAGTCAATAGGACCATGACCCAATGAAAGAATGAGGCCACGCCTGTAGATAAGGGAGTTTTCAACCGCAGCAGTTGACCTGATATGGTCATCAGACCACACCAGTCTTCTCTGGTTTCTGTGGCAAATGGCTACACTCTGTGGTCTACTGGGCTGGAGCTAGAGCTCAGAGACAGAGCAGGGCTTGACATGAGGGTTCCATCCTTCAAATCAAGAGACCTCGTTTATAACAATACAACTCTGTTCTCTTATGTTCTAGAGGTTAGAAAAATCTATCACAGGTGTCACATGGCCAAAGTCAAGATGCCATAGGCTGTGCTTTCTTCTGAAGGCTCCGGGGAGAATCTGTTTCCTGCTTCTTCAAGTGTCTTGAAGTTGGCACTTTACATTGGCTCTTTGTCCCTTCCCTCTTCAAAGTCAACCCCAGGAGGTGGAGTCCTTCTTACATGGTATCACAATGGCCTTTGTCTCTTCCTCCCCATTTTCATTGGGTTAAATCGGGTATTTTCCGGAATTGTCTCCATCTTATAAGCCATTGGCCACCCTAATTTCCTCTTGCCATGTGACCTTTCCGAGTAAACTCCTGTGTCAGGCTCGCTGGCTCAGTGGTCGGAACAGAAAGACATCATTCTCCCTACCATATACTCCCACACACAGTTGCTCAAACCACCTATAGTAATACGTCTGATCAGCGCTGGAGAGAAGCACCTAGAGGCTCAGAGGAGCCCAAGGTTACCTGGCTTCAGACAAGAATGACCCGAGATCTTAATTCCATGTGCAGCTGTCATAATTTGGCCCAGCAGAACAGTGTACCATGCGAAAGGACCACTTGCCTGGTGTCCTAGATACACTGACTTTCATTCCCCTATCTGTGAAGAAACTGCAGAATGGATGGGCTATCATTGAATAGCTCTGGGCATAAAATGACAGTAGTAGACAAGCCATTCCTAATGCCTCTTGCAGTTACAACCTACAGGAAATGAACTGAACACCAGAGAGGCTGCCCTATGAACATGTACTACTGTTGTATCTTGCATCCAAGTGCTGGAATGATGTGCAGCATGTTATATGAACACAATTCTGTCTGCATCCTTTCTCCTTTAGCTCAGTCCTGGGTCCAGCCCACCTAGCCTTCCGCAGTGCTGGCAAACATGTTATCTCCCTTAGTCTGCCTGCCTCTCATCCACTAAATTGGTAAGTGCTCCAAAAGAATGATACCGGGGTATTTAGTTGAATATGATATTTAATTGTGGTTCAGGAGATAAAATATAGCTTTAAGAAAAATTGACTCAAGAGATATATGAGGTCACATATAATTGAGCATAAGTCTTCCAGGCTTCCAACAACTACAGCTGCTACGTTGTGGGTCAGAGGCTCAAGCCTACAGTGAAATCCTAAGTCTATGGATTATTAAACAGCCTCCACTGCTACTGCCTTTCTTCCTTTCATCAAAGAATTATAATATACATGTCACTGGATCACCCCTCTCTCTTCCTTCTCCCTTCCCCTTTAATCACAACAGAGAGGAAAATTTCCAGCCAGGCATTAAATTGGGTCAACAGCTAACCCAGCGTGAGTGTAGACAGCGGGGCTAGCAAGTGGTGTGTATACACAGGAAATGAGAGCCACTGCACTGCCCGCATTCGTGTGCTGTGGAATAGTGCAAAGGCCCTATTAAGACAGAAAGTAATAAAAGATGAGGGAAATATGGGCACCAGCAGCCAACAATTACTCCTGCCTTAAGAAAGCGTTAGTTTCATGCACTGGCTTCTAATGCCTTTCATGTAATCTCTCAAGGTAACCTTTGTCACCAAGAGTGGGCCTACAGGACTTCTAGGAAATGTCACAGCTTTGAGTGCCTATGAGCTGATCTTAAACCATTTATGGCAGCTGCACAAGGTTGGCTTGATTTTCAAAGGCTGTCATTGAAGGCGTGTGTAGAAGGATGTCCTTGGCCCTGCCATACACTCATAGAAGTTGAAGCAAAGGCACACAGACCTGTGTCAGCTACAAGAGGACAGCCGTTCCCCTCTCTACCACCTAGAATGACTCAGAAATGCACTCAACCGCCGGGCTTGCTACCACAGCACAGTGCTAATAGCTGCTAGTAAAGGCTATGCTATTGGCTTTACCTAGATCATCCCTGGAGATCAGAGCAAAGATTCCGTTCTTCTTGTGTCATCCCTTAGATATGGCTCTATAGTTCTTTTGTTTTCTCTATGTAATGCAACAGAGGACAGCGCATTAGGAGAAAGTCTAACATCTGCCCTTGGCGAGCAAGGAAGAGCTATCTCCTAGGGCAACCTTCCTGTCCTCTCATTCCTCTGAGAGTGAACTCACAGGCCACAGAGTGATGAAAAACACGTTATTTCCTTCAGACCTCCCAAGGCTTATGCAATAGCTGGCATAATGCCCCCAACAATGACCATGACCATCCCAGTGTCTAGAGCTTAAGTTACTTTGTGAATTAAGAGAGATGGCATGCTATCCTGAGCTATGAATTGACCCAGAGTCCCCCATAAGCAGTGGAAAGATGGAACTATGATCCAGAGGAGGAGTGGAATGGCCGACGATGTGGTCGGAATAAGGTAAGGCCTAGAAGCTAACGATTACATGCAGCCTGGAGCTACAAAAGCAAAGCCATCGAGTCTCTCCTAGGAACATGAGAGGACCCAGCTTCTGCCGCCACTCCAGACTTCTCGGCTCTGGCAAAACAGTAAATAGTTCTGCTTTCAGTCACTAAGGTCACGATCATGTGTTCAGGCAGCAGTGAGAAGCTCACGGAGGCAGCTCGCCCTGCTTTCTTCCTTGGGATTAGCCTCCTTACAGGTTGGCCAACTTACAGAAAACTTATCCTAATCCATGAGAGGAAAGTTCCACCCCCCTGGCTCCAACAAATGCCACAGGACACTATCAACTCCAGCAACCCACTTCATCAACCATGGAATGTATTTGCACATTATAACTAACAAAAATATGCACTTGTCCTGTATGATGGTTATCTTTGGAAGATAAGCTTGCAATTTTAATGTTCTGGGGGTTTATTTATTTATTTATTTATTTATTTATTTCTTGGAAATCCTTTTAAGGGAAACATCATAAAGCTTGAAACTAAATGACACAGCAATTGAAAATTTAAAGAATAAAAACATTTAGCATTACTCTGTGGTCTAGCAGTAAGTGAGAATGTGAATACGTTTGCCCAAAAAGAAGGTAGAAAAAGAAAAGAAAAGCTACCCCTCTAAGTGAAATCAATTAACTTGGAGTTTTCAGGGGTTCTGGGGTGGGGTCTCCAAGGACACTCATGCTCTGCATGATTTCTGGTTTCACCAGTGTAATTAACTTTGCTTCTGTGATTAGGTATGTTACATGACATAGATTTCCTGCCAGGAATGTTGTTTGGCTGGGTCTGGGCTAATCAAATAGCCCTTTAAAAGCAGAGCATATTCCCAGGTTGGCAGCAAGTGAGAAGTAGTCTATGTACCTGGTTATCTGAAGGTTGAAGAGCCTGCGTGTCAAGGCGTGTGATCCTGGCTTCGACGCAGCCAGCAAGGTGACACGGGCTTCAGTGTTACAGCTACAGAGGAACCTAATTCTGGTACCAGTGAACACAGAAGTGAGTTTTCCCCACCACCTCCAGATGGATGCCCAGGTCAGCAGACACTCGATATTAGCCTGGGAGGTACTACACGGAGTGCTAGCATGGTGTGGAACTTCTAGACCCTAGCACGGTAGCTACTCAACTGATTGTCCTCGGAAACCACCTTTGATTCCTAAGGCCTCTGTTCCTCAATGGAGCAAACACTGCTTCTGGGGTGAGGGTGATTTTCAAAAACACCTGAGGTAGTTCAGCCAATAAGGTATCTCAGAAGTCCTACTGGGAGAAGAACAAAAATCAAAGTATCAGTAAATCCTTACCTAGAATAAAAGTTCAATATTTGGTTTCTACTGGGTTTTGCCCATAGGCTTCTAGCATAGTGGTTTGGGGGTCGAATGACCCTTTCATGGGGATTGTGCATCAGATATCTTACATAACAGATATTTAGATTATGGTTCACAACAGTAGCAAAATTACAGTTGTGAAATAACAACAAAAAATAATTTATGATTAGGGGCCTCCTCAATGTATTGAAGCACTGCAGAATTAGGGAGGTTGAGAGCCACTGCTCTAGTGAAGTACAGACAGGACAGGCAGGGAAGCAGAGGGTCTGTTTTGCTGTCTGCTGAAACCTAAGATCCTGCAGTGGCCCTGGGAGCCTGGAGGTGTTCAGTTAACAGGAGATGCTGAAGTGGGCGGCAACTCTCTGGGTGGCTCACCAGGTCACAGCAAGGGAGCTTTCCCGGCAGCGCCAGCCCCAGGCTCTTCCAAGCAGGTCTGATGTAGTTTACAGGACAGCTAAGGCCTTTTCCTTCCTTGTGCTGAGTCCATGCAGAACGTAGGTCTGAGGATGGGGCTGCCCTAAAAAGTTGGCAGGTGCTGCCTTTAACATAAAAACCATGCACCTCAAATATCTGAATGCCGTTCGGGGATTTTAAGACAGGTCTGTCTGCCTAGGCCATTGTGACAGGAATTTTGCCTGTGCAACTGTGGCCCCTCCATGCTGCCTCTGTGGGCTATTAGGTTTGTGTTTAGCTCCAGAGCCTGTTGTTTAGGAAGTCAGGGATGGCAGGGGTGAGCAGTTTGCTCCGGATGTCAAAGCAAAATTCTACTTATTGGATTGTTTCAAGATGAGAATTGTGTTTTCTCCCATTTCAGGAAGCTGAGAAGTACCTGAGTCCAGCAGGGCTCAAGGCAGGGCAAGGGGTTGTTCTTCCTTCTCAGCGGCCAACTGCCTGTTTTTAAATAGACACCAGTGCTTTTGCTTTGGGGCCCCACCTATGACATCACAGTTATACACTATGATGACTTTTTGTTCAAGACCCCGTCTCCAGCAACTGTTGCATTGGGTACCGAGCTCCAACCTAAGAATGTTGAAGGGCCACAGACACTTAGTCCATAGTAGATACAAAATGGGGAGACAGGTGTAGGTTGGAACCTTCAAACAGATGCTGAAACCTAGATCAATAGGAACTTGGTTAGCATCCTGGTACCCCACCCTTCCAAGGGAACTCAATGTACATCTGGCCTAGGCACTGAAGAAGCTAGAGAAGAACCCCAGGAGTGGGGGAAGAACAAGGAGTAGAAGTCTGGTCTGGCACTAGTGAGCAGCAGATAAGCCATGGGATATGGATCTGCTATGTCACTTCCACACCTCACATCTCCTCCATGACAGTCTCCCATGGCCCACTCTCGCCACAAACACACATGGCAAGGAATTCTGGGAAATGGAATTGAGTTCACTCAGGTTGACATTTTATACACTGCCAGCCTCTAACAGGGGAATTATGCCTAAGGCAGAGAGAGATGGAGGCCATTACTTGTACACGAATGAATGAGCGGTGGCTTTGAAGCAGATCTGCATGGGACCAAGCATTGTCGATGAGAAAAGATGATGTAGAGATGGAAGGGCAGTACAGAGAGGGGCTGCTGAGTGACGTGAAGAGAAAGGGGGAGCCAAGATGTCAACAGTGACGTCTCTCATCACATACAGAGTATAGGAGAGAAGGAAATAGCAGACCACAAGAGTCAGAGTGGATTCATCTGGGACACAAGGCATGTGTGCCTGGCTAGATGTCTCTGGTCAGACCAGAGTCCAGAGCAAGAGACCATCCTGGGAAAGGAAGCATGATTGTTTCAGACTATCACTAGGGGGATACCACATTCACTGCCCATGAAATTAACTGAAGAATTAAGCCTTGCTCTACATTATTTGAAGGGGTGTGAAATCAACCTTGTGCCTCCCACCCTCAAGTCTAAATGTTGAAGATTTTTGTATATGTTTTTTTTTCTTTTTTTCGGAGCCGGGGACTGAACCCAGGGCCTTGTGCTTGCTAGGCAAGTGCTCTACCACCGAGCTAAATCCCCAACCTCCATATGTTTTGTGTGTATAGGGGGAAGTGCACCCATGAATATGAGGTATGTATGTTTGCTTACCTGCACATGTGTGTGTGTATATGTATATGTGTGCACACATGTGTGTACATGTGTGTGTGCACATGTGTGTTACACTTGACCATTTGGGCATTAGTGAAGACTAGAATTAACGTTGACATGTCTTCCTCAAACTCTGCTTTTTATATATGATTTTATGTGTATGGATGTTTTTTTCTGTATACATGTTGCCAGTAAAATATTGTATGCCTTCAGAGGCCAGAAGAGGGTATTAGATCGCCTGAAACTGGAGTTACACATAGTTGTAAGCCACTGTGCTGGGAATCAAACCTCTGCAAGCGTAGGAAGTGCTCTCAACCATTGAACCACCTGTCCAGCCTGTCTTGTTTGTTGAGATAAGGTTCCTCTTTGAATCCTGAGCTCTCTGTTTGGTGTAGACTGGTTGGCCACCATGTCCCCAAGCTCCGCCTGCTTCTACCCACTATCTCCAGCACTGAGACTATCAATGCCTGCTGGAACATCCAGCTTCTACACGGGTGCCGTGGGCTCCATCTCAGGCCCGAATGCTTGCACGGGAAGCACTTTGCCCACTGCTCCATCTCTCCAGCCCACTAAACATGAATGGTATTTACCTGGATTTTTCTTCCAAAAAGTAATGGGTCTTATCTTTCATGTGTGGCTAGAGGCAATGGATAAATTTGGAACTCAAGGTTGAAGCATAACAGTAGTAGATAAGTGGGTTATCAAATCAGCAGAGATTGGAGAAAGGAAGCTATGAAGACTTGCTTTAGAACTGAGGTAGCATGAATGAAATCATAGAGTGTACTAGCACCAGGTCTCTCAAGGTTATGGTCCAAAGATTCTGTGTCTGGGATTCAAGTCTCACTCACATGGACCACGCTGTATACCAGGGAAATGGCAACCATGATTTTATATCATGGAACAATCGTAAAAACGTTGTCTACTAATGTATTCACTCAGCAAACATAGTGGGCGCCAGCTGTATGTCAGGCATTACCTCCCAGACCAGGCACACAGGAATGAAGACAGAGACGATGACCTCGACGCATGGGAGTGACTATGGGGTGAGAAGAGAAATAATGCCATAAATAATGAAATCAAAGCAAATAACATGTCACTATTCTCTCAGTGGCCAAGATTAAAGAAGCTACCTTTCATGCTTGTTCTGGTCTGGATAGCTGCCATTTCTCTCACAAATGCCAAGGCAGAGACGCTTGCCTGAGGCCACTCTGCTAGACAGGGTCGCATCACAGGTGAGACTCAGCCTAGGTTTTCTGATTTTACAAATCCCTCTTTGAGCAGAAAATGCAAACCCAGGGTTCACAGACTTACAACGAAAGGGCATTGTCTCACTCGGACGGGAGGTGATGATGATCTTAGACTCATAAAGTTCTACGTAGGCAGAGGCTTCCTCAGTGACAGAAAATGTAAACATGGGCCCCACCAACACATTTTCTGAAAGTAACTGGTTTCTATTAACACGGGGATGTCTGTGGTATGTCGATGCAGCAGTGAGGCAGGAGAGTGAGCTAAAAACTGGGAAATCAAGCAAGAGCCTTAGAATAAGAGAAAGCAAAGGGGTAAATCCAAACCTGAGAGCTGGCCATGTTATCCTGACGACAGATACAAGTGACACCGGGTTTCTGCCTCTCAGGTGATAAATTCAATAAAGGTGGTAAACCGAAGAGGGGGACCACGTGACTGAGGGCAGCTGGGGTGGCCAGTCAGGTAATAGCCCTCTGAGGTAGAGACCGTTGAAGAAAGGAGACATGGATGCCAGGCCTGGAAGAAGCCCGCTCCAGGAGAGAGAACAAGGGGTGGGGGACCAATAGCAAAAGTGAGCTCGGTATATCTCAGATGCCAACCATAGTGGAAGGAGCTGGCAAGGAGCCAAACACTGTAGGACATTGAAAGCCCCTGTGAGAAACGCAGATTTTACGTAAAGCGAAAGGGTGTCTTTGGAAGATTTTACGCCACAATGACATCTCATTTGCATATATTTTAAGCCACAGAGCGCTCACAGACTGCTCATGATTGTTAAAGATTATTGTGCAGTAGATCTCTCATGCATGCCAGACCTGAAATAGAGGGCCAAGAAAATGGAGGAACTTCCGGACTGTGAGAAAGAGTGAAGAAGTTTATAGGACACTGGCTATGGTCCAGGCCTTTGACACTGTTATGGCTGCCATGGGAGATTATGTGATGGCTCTGTGGTCACTCACTTGTGCCTTCCCTCCGTAAAGCATATGTGCCCTTTCTGCACCTTTATTCCTCTTCATGACTAGGGCACCAGTAGACATTCGTTTTGAAGTCCCTGTGAGAGATGACTAATGTGAAACCCTTTTCAGTTCCTGAAATCAATTGCTATGCCTAACTCGTTGGGAAACACTGACTCTCTGACTAGGAACAGGGATCCCCATATCTGTGGCAGCCAAGAGAAGAGTTGAGAGAAAGGCAGGGACCTCATGGACTGAGGTAACCACCTCCGATTCCTGGTCTTGAGTACCCCTGATTCAATCACAGGCTCAGAGTCCCCTTGTTTGTTAAGATCTCAGAGACAGTGTAATCACTTTACTGAAGTACAGTTAACATACAAAATGATGCATATCTAATGCACATAGTTTGATGAGTTTGGACATAGGCAAATACCTGTGGTGCCACCATCAAAGTAGCCGTCTCTGGCTCACTCTCAAACATTGTATCTCCTTTTAGTTTTCCTACTTCTTTATGTATTAAGAGTATGATTTTTTTAAAGATTTATTTATTTCAATTTTATGTATAGAAGTGTTTGGCCACATGTATGTCTGTGTACCACAACCATGCCTGATGCCCACAGAAGCTACCAGAGGGTATCCAATCCCCTGGAACTGGAGTTACAGACAGTTGTGAGCTGCCATGTGGGTGCTAGGAACCAAACATGGGTCCTCTGCAAGAGTAGCACGTGATCTTAACCATCTCTCCAGCCCCTATAAAAACATAATTTTATGTATGTTCTCATAGCTCAGGTTCAGGAATTAGCACCCACAAAATCCTAGGTTTGATCCCCAGAACTGCACAAACCACTATGTTTGTATAGATTTTTGTGGACATCATGCCACTGTGGCTTAAAAAAATATATACAAATGAGATGCCACTGTTGCTAAAAATCTTCCAGTGGTACCCTTTCACTTTACATAAAATTCGTATTTCTCATTGGCACTTGCTTATAATGCCAGCACTGAGGAGTTGAAGGGGGAAGATCAGAAGCACAAGGACATTTTCGGCTGTGTGGCAAGTTCTAGGTCAGGCCGATACATGAGACTTATAGAAAAGAGAAGAAAAGAAAAGAAAGGAGGGAGGGAAGAGAAAGGGAGGGAAGGGAAGGGAAAGAAAAAAAGGGAGAAAAATATTTAAAATGTAAAGCTTTCTTTCTGATGAATAACAATTCCTATTTTCTCCCTTTCCCAATCCCTGCCCACCGCCACACTACTTTCTGTTTCCATGGCCTTGGCTTTGTGAAATACTCATAGAAAACTGTGACACTCAGCATTTGTCCCCTACTGTCCTCACAGTCTATCCACATTGTGTCTGATGGCAGGATTTCCGTTTTTAAGACTGGACAATACTCTACAGGGCATAGATGCTACGCTTTCTCCATCCATATGTCAGTGGGCATCTGGGTATGTTTCTGTACCTTGGCTGCTGTCAATGATGCTTCAGGGACTCAGGAGTTCAGCTCACTCCTGTGCATTCTGATTTCACTTACTCTGAACATGGGCTCAGCGGCAGGATGGCTGCCTCCTGTGGCCTTTCTACACTCTTTCCCACAGCAGGGGCGCCATCTCACATACCCACTAAGGAAGAGTCCCCATTCCTCAACCTCTTTGGAAACACTTGCTTTTAAAAAAACAACAACAGAAAACACAACAGAAAACAAAGAGCAATGCAAACCAGCCATTTCAGCCAGTGTAAGGCAAGAAAGACCTCATGATGATGCTGACTCCGTCTCTTTTATTCCACAGCATTGGGTATTTTTTCCAAGGTAGCTGCCCATTTCTGGCTTGTTTCAGCCATTTACCCATGTTTTAATTGGTGTTTTCATGACTCCTGAGTTTTTTTAGGAGTTGTCAATGTTTAACATTAAACCACGACCAGTCATCACAGTCTGTAAAAGTTCTCTCCCATTCTCTACCTCGTGGTTCTGTTTGTTTGTTTGTTTGTTTGTTTGTTTGTTTGTTTTCAAATGCTTTCCTTTGTGGGGCAGAGGCTTTTTAGTCTGACGTCATTCGTCTACATTTTACTTCATACTTTAATTTCAGTATCACGTTCAATAATACCCATCCCAATGCTTAATTTACGGCTGTGTTTTCTTCTAGCGGTTTTATCAATTCTCACGTACATTTAAGCCAAGTCATCCCGGAGTAACTTGGGTGTGGTATGAGAATGGCCTTAGACTCCTTCCCTGTGGATATCCAGTTTTGTGGGAGTGGATATCCCTCCCAAGGGGGTATTCTTGGCCCCAGTTTATCTCTCGGCTGTCTGTCCTTCCCATCAGCCCGTCTGTCTTTGTGCCACTGTTAAATTATCTTGATCATCATAGCTCTGTTATGAATTTGAAAATGCTGGACACGATGCTACTGGCCTTGTTCTTTCCCGAGATTTATTGATTTCTGTTTTTCTCTTGTGGTTCTCTATGGATTCCAGGATTGCTTTTCTGTTTTTGTGATAAGCGCCACTCAGATTTTTGTAGGCATAAATTAAATAATTTATGAACAGCTTTGGGCAGTGTGGACATTTTAACAGGATTTACCCTTCCAGCCCATGAATGTCAGATGCCTCTTTCTCTGAGTCTTCCCTCACAGTTCTTATCAATCTTTCTTCCTTCACAATGGCTGTGGACGTGTAAGCCTTTCCCCTCCTGAGCTATAGCCCCTTCTAGGTTTTCTTCTTTTTATGTTAGTGAAGTACGATTGTTTCCTTAGTTTTCCTTGTAGACAGCTCGTTGTCGATGCATAAAAAAAAAATGCAGCTGGAGTTCGGGTCTTGATTTAGTACAAGGCAGTTCCACTGAAATCATTTAAATTTTTGTTGAATATTCAGTGCTTTCTACATAGAAGATTCTGTCATCTGCAGGCAGAGATCATTTTCTTCTTCCTTTCTGTTGGGAATGCTCCTTGGTTCATTTTCCTGCCTGATTGCCCTAGCTAGACCTTTCGGGAGTGTGTCAATAGAAAAGTTCAGAACAGGAATTCTTATCTGTTCTCGGGTTCAGAGGAAAAGCCTTCAGTTTTGGACCGCTGGTTATGATGTTGCCTGTGCTCAAGTCATATATGTTATCTTTTATATGGAGATAGATTCGTTCTATGCCCTGTTTCTTGAGAGTTGGGATTTTTATAAATCTTGAACAGGGAATGAATCTGTCAATCTTTTCCCTACATGCATTGAGATGATCATGTAATTTTGTTTTGTTAATGGTATTATATTCATTTGCGTACATCAACCATCATTGTGTCTCAAGGACAAATCCTATTTGGTCTCTAAGCTCAGTCTGTTGGCATTTTGTATTCCTCTCCATCCATGGTACTGCTGTGCAGGTTTTCATCAGGCTTCTGTCCTAGGGCAATACCACCTCCAGATTTTTGGAAGCGTTCTAGAATTAATGACATGAGATTCTTCCCCAAATGTCTGGTTCAATTCACTGGTGAGGACATTATAGAAATATGACGGGTGTAGTTTATGTTGGGAATTGTTCCTCTGAGCCAGGTCAGTTAACACAGGCCTATCATTCACAAGATAAGGCAGAGGCAGGGGGAGCACAAGTTCAAGGCGTTCCTGAGCCACAAGATGCATCTCCGTGGTAGAGCACTTGATAACCACAATCCCATAATGCTGCCATTCACTTGATCATACCACTGAATAAAAGGGGTCCAGGAAATAGACTGCATGTTTGACTAGTTATTACCTCCACTCCTAGGACAAATTGGCTGGAGCATCTGTTCTCAGAGGTAGCAGGAATCTTCTGCTTGGGAAGAGAGTGTTAAGCCTAGATCTGTTAGAGGATCCTACCTCACAATGGGGAGGCTGGAGAGAAACCAGGCAGGATGCGTGCTAAGTGACAGGTCTAGTACTTATCCCATGTTAAAAATGGTGATGGCTTGCAGGCCCAGGATGCTTTGAGGCAAGATAAGGAGTAAGACTGGGGGCAATACCAAGCTAGCCAGATGGCTGTCATTTCTAAGAAGCACTCTTAAGAGTTCCAAACAGTAGGTAGCCCTGAAAGGTGGGTTCAGAGTTGTCTTGGATTTCCTTCTCACCCTGACAGACATGTCCTGTTAAGACAAAACTTAAAACACAGCTGTTTTCCCTGTTTTGCTAACATTGAGTTACCTGAATCTAGATCCCAAGACTCGGGTAGGGTCCATTTGTCCTAACATAAAAATGGTGATCTCAGAGAATCAAAGCATGCCCCAGATGATAGCAAGGACTCTGTTGAGCCATTAAAACCCATACTTTAAAAGGAAACCTATGCCTTTATATCCAGTAAACTAGAAAAGTGTTCATAATTTTCTGACATGGGTCTTTAAGCATCTCTACCAAGGATGTGGTGTTACCCTTTAGTCAGTAGCTCAGGAAACCATTCTAGTCTCTTATGGATGTATGAACTGAAGGGTGCTATGGTCATATATCTGGTCTGTTCACCCTCTCTTCCAGGCTCTTTCCTTTGGCTTCTGTGGTTGACATTTTGGAGAATTCTGCCCCCCCAACTTCCTGTGTTACTAAGTTTATCAGGAAGAGAGCCAGCTTGCTTACCGTGCTGTCTGTTGATACCGTGCTCATTTCACAGCAGAATAGCTAAAGGCTACCTTCCAGGCAGCACAGATAAACAGTGTTCTCAGCCTCCCCATTAGCGAAGTTCCTCAGGACATTATAGTTCGGACACGCTCTGTGCCCAACAGTACACGCGTTTCATATTCACACTCATCCCAGGAAGTGTTACTGCTTCTCTTTCAGAAAAGTCAGAGCAGAGGTGACTTACCCAAGACCTCTTTGCTACCAGAGTCAAAGGTGAGACCTGGTCCATGCTCAGCACCTCCAATGGCATCTTCTGACAGAAAATGAAAGCCACAATCTTCACATCCCTCTCAGGACAGAAAATATAAGTTCCCAGTTCCACATCCTTCTAGGATGTAAGAGGAACACGTTATCTCGTGGGGACAGATGGTTATGACTTTAAATAGTCAGAGCATCTAGTTAGGCAGATGTTCCGCTGATGACAAGAAGTATAAACACGACCCTGATGACTGCATTTGCTGAAACTTGCTGGTCGCTCCTGTCGGGACTGTTGCGTTTACTGCCAGTCTTTAGGCTGTATAAAATAAAAAGAAAGAAAAAATCAAGCATGAAGAGAATTGGCATTTAAAATGTGTTTATTCTTCACTGTCAAGACAAATGGAACCTTTCACTCAAAGATAAATGAGAAGTCCATTTTGGTGTGGGAAAGCACAAAGAACTAGGAATTGAGAAATCCTTGGAAGATCCATCTCATAAAAGCCATCGAGGGAGTACGAGAGATTTCCTTGCCAAGGGTCCTATAGCCAATCTGTGGCTGGACTGCTTTGAAATCTTGAGGGTTCTTACAGGAGAGACTTCAGAAAACCCATCCATGGGTTGGGCTCATCCTTCCTGTCCCCTCCCTGGTCCAGTGTTTGATCAATCACTTATTTTTCCAACTGTTTTCCTGACCTCATTCTCCCTATGCCCTTTGATATTTGTGCTTAGAAGGTAGTGACTTTTTACTTCTGTTTTTATTACTGGCCCACTCCCTTCCTCATTGTTCAGTTTAATGTAGTTTGAAAACTGCCTTGAATTGGTTCTTGTAGCATCAACTCTTTCACTGAGTACCAACTTGAGGACATTCATGGCCTCCCAAGACCTCTCCCAACACTTTGAGGGTTGATCAGAATAGCCCTTGTGCAGCTCTCGGTGTTACTATATCCACTATAGAAGCCCAGGGGTGGGGAGGTCTGGGTATGCAGTGGAAGAAAATATGTTTAGTTAGAAATTGACCCTCATTAATACCTTTCAGGAAGTGTTCCGTTTGCACTTAACCTTCCCAGAGCGTCACGTGAGTTCACTGGAAGCAACTACATTCGCCTGTAAAATCATCATAGCCGGCTGGATGGTTTATAGCGTCCAAGCATCTGGAACAGGGAGAAAGATTTGAATCTCAGATGTGTCAGAGGCAGAGAGTTCTGCCGCCTGCCCCAGTAGAGAATCTGGAGAGCCTCTTTCTCCAAGGAAAAAGACAAAGACGAGAGGGCAGCTATGGCGAACACTCTCCCTACTTCTGCCCTTTACCAGATGACCACAGATTCTCCAACTCGGCCCTTCTTCTGTTCACCCAAGTCATTGCTCAACTCTCTACCCTCAGCCAGGCTGAGACCAATCCACTCCCAGGTGACATTTTACCAGACTGCATTACCTGTGTTGTGAAGGCCAGGCCCACAATTGTTAGTGATCTCCCTGTGTTGACCTCCACAGCCCTGTTCTTCCGTCAGCAGGCAAGCTACGGTGGCAGTTGTTTGTCCCTCACTTACCCTGTCCTTTCCCTCTTCCCATATAAGGAACTGTAACTACATTGCCATTTGTTCGTGTGGCATCTGCTTTGTATTAAAAGTCTAAACAGATTTTCTTGTCCACTGGATTTAGAGTTTTTATACACTAGGTCTTTGCAATCTCATGACCCCAGAGTTACCTATCAAAAGCCAGTGTTGAGAAGTATTTGCTAAGCAATCCCTACTTTTCCTGGCCACACACAGAAGGACAGGGTGACAGCCACACCTCCCACTACCAAGAAAAGGAGAGGCAGAATGAATAGCAAAAAGAAAAAAGGAAGAAGGAGAAGGAGGAGGACGAGGAGGAGCAGGGGGAGGGGGAGGGGGAGGAGGAGGTGGCGGCGGCGGCGATGATGATGACAAAACCCAGGCGAGTAGAAGAATGGCATTATTAAAAAGGACTGAGATACTGAAAATCACTCAAACCTAGAGTCTAGAAAGTGAGTTTGGTCCTGCCCTTTCCCTCGGTGTTAAACGGACTTCTTTTCCAACCAGACTGTTTTAACAGTGCCCTCTACAGGCCATTTTCAAAACTGCAGCACTTGCTTCCTTTAACGTTCATTGCTTGCCTTAGGGATCCTCTCTTGAATAAATAGCTGACTTCTACAGTTACCTCAGAAGGATGCTTTCCTGGGAAACCCCTCAGAACCCCTCCCCATATGCTGTGCTTTATGTTGAGACACTACCATGTAACAAATTCAAGAATGTTGTGTTTCCGTCCCTCATCAGTCTGGACCCATGGATGGATATGTTGCCGGAGACCCAGACAGTGAAGAAAAGTGATAAAAGAACTGATCTTGGTAGGGCGCATTCCTCCAGCTAGGCTTGGGCCATGTCGCCATGGGGCACTAAGAGCTGTTTGGTTCTTTCCCTCCTCCATTCCTGCTCTGCCTGCCTCTACCCCTTGCCCCACTTCTCCGCTCCATTGCCTATCTCTGAAACAGTCAGAATCCCACATATTCTGAGTCAATAAAATCCTGGCTAGCCTGTGGTTCACAGTCTCCACACTTTAAGACCTATGTTCTATACTCTGCATAAGCTCAGCTCATTACTTCCAAATATGGACCGAGATGGACAGCAAACCTGACACTAGGGGGGTGAATAGGTCCACCTTTCCTGTAAAAGATAGATATGTCACGTCTATGAACTATGTCGTCTCTGTTACAGCTTCTCACTTCTGCTCTGGTAACACATCAGACATTAGAAAATAAATGGATGTAGCTGTGGCCCAGAAAACTTACCTGGAGAAAGAACTGGCAGTCTGGGTTTGGCCCTCAGGTCTTCATTTACCAACCGATGGGGTAAGCTATTGCAAAGCCATGATGACTATGTAGAAACCATGGTCATGTGACCATGCCCAGGCAAGGAGGACCTGAAACCATGTTAGCTTCTTTGCCCCTTCTACTCCAGGACACCTATAACCCAAAGGTCCTGGCTATACAGTAAAAATTACGGAATGCCCCGTCTCCAATACCCAATGTCTTGTACTCTGTCCTTGTGATGATGTGAGGTGATATGGGCATCTGCCATGCTCTGTGGTTGTGACATGGGCATCCGCCATGTTTTGTGATTGTGATGTGGGTATCCTCCGTGCACAGTGGTCATTGCATCTGCTTTGTCAAGCATTCGAGGCATGAGAGAAAAATTAGCATGAATTCATGTTTCCTCCTTCATGATACCACAGACAGGAGATTGAGGCTTACTATACACTGTAGACCATTCAACCCATGATGATCTCCTCTCCTGATCAAGCCAAGGACACTTGCCTCTACATTCAAAGGCAGAGGTTGTTTTGCTGTTATTTCTAAATCACCAGCGTGGTTTTTTTTTTTCCATACAGTAGGACCATCATTTATGAACAGTCAGAGTTACTAGAGCATAAGCAGGGCCATGCACCAACAGTCAAGCGTGTGGCTAAGAACATGACTAATGGGTGGGTAGTGTATGCACGAACATACACTGGATTCAAAGACAATTTGTACCCAAGCAGGATGGAGCAAGAAGTTCTAGATTTCTTCATGCTGTTCAAATGGCATAAAATTTAAACTTTGCGAATTTTCTTTTTAATCGTTTTGGATCATGGTTTATCACAGTTTTACTGAAACCATGTAAATCATTATTACAGGTAAGGGGGAGAGAACTATTTCAATGAGTGTAGGCGCATATTATATCTCCTTTCATGTTAGTAAGTGTATAGCTTGCATATTATGTATATTTTACACCCATTTCAAATGTGGTATCCATGTATTTGTCATATCTGTCATATCATATATGTACATATGTGTACTTATATGTTTGAAGAAAACAGGCTTACCAGAAGGCAGTAGGTAGCTTGTACAGTCATAGAGGCCGACAAATCCCAAGGTCTGCAATCTGAGTCTTCGAGCTGGAGACATAAGAGAGCTGGCAGTATGAATCCAGTGTGAATCCAAGGCCTGGAAAAAGGAGAGTCAGGGCTTCAAATGCAGCTCAAATATCAGCATATTCAGAACACGGGAAGAGCTCCCATGCATCTGGAGGCAGGAGATTTTCCCTCTTCCTCTTGGGATAATCAGTTTCCTTGGTGCTATTAAAGAATGGCGTCTCCTAAGTGGTTGTTACCAAAAGCACTATATGATAATGGAGGGCAATCTTCCCTGACTAGGTCTACCCATTCAAATGTTTACCTCCTCCAGAAACAGCCTCACAGATAGATACACCAGAACGATGTTTGATCAAACAGCTGGGCACTGTGTCCAGTCAAGCTGGTAACCTAACGCTAACTCTCACAATTAGTTTACAAACAGGCGTCCGGCACTATCAGTTGTGGATTGTCTGAGGACACAGCAGTGCACAGACACCATGTGGGAGCATGTCAGTTATGACCATTTGCTCACAGTGAGCACAAACTCATTCATTCTCTCAGGCTAATGAAGGAGCTTCTGAAACTAGTTTCGTCGAGTTCTGCTTGAACATGGTCTGTGTAAATGGGAGGGGAATGTCTTGACTGTCTTGGCTTACAGAAGGTTAACCTTGGATAAGCCTGTCACTGAAAGCAGTCATCACTGCAGTAGCCTGAGACTGGGACTGGGACTGGGAGTGGTTGGTAGGAACAACCCAACAGAGATGTCCACCAGGTAATTTATTCCACAAAAGGAGAAGCCTCTGGAGACTGAGGCTGCCTAGTTAGGGGTCTATCAGACATTGTTTTGTTAGAGTTTGGATAAAAAATATCCTCCCCCTAAAAGGGTCCTGGGTTGAGGACCAAGGGTCTGGATTTGAGCTGGTGGAACTACTTTGGAAAGTTCTAGAATGTTTTAGGGGGAGGAATCTAGCAGGAGGAAGTGGCTCACTGAGAGGCGGGTCTTTAGGGCCCTTCTACCTCCTCTATTGGCTTCCTACATACCACAAAGTAAGGCTCCCTTCTACCACCTGCTCCCAACCCCCAGGGTATTCTGTCCAACTACACAGGGCCAATCAACTATGACCTGAGATTTCTGAAATCAGGAGCCTAAGTAAATCCTTCCTTGCCTTCAAGTTGTTTATGTTGGGTGTTCACAGCAGTAACAGTAACTAATGGAGCCCCCTTTTTCTTTCCTCCCCCAGGATCTTAGACTGCGCAGTCCAGGGTAGCCTTAAACTTCTGGCCCTCCTGCAGAATTGGATGCACATGCCCGCTTGTCTGACGTTGGTTAGGGGCTCTCATTGCTGTTTATTGCAAAAAATTTACAGTCCCTTTACAAAGTTTGCCTTATATAAAAATTGTGATTTAAGCCACCCATCTACAGTGTAGAACAGTAGAACACATCCAAAGGGGGAAGAAAATTTTTAGAAAGAAAATTTAGGCATAATTTTTCCAATTTTAACATTAGAATCCTCTCAAAGAAAATTCTTACATAAAGCCCCAATGTGTGCAGCTAAAAAGAACTAGGGATAAGAGAGGCCAAAACTGACACTTTCCAGTTCCCTTCCCCAAAGTTCTGCCTACCCCTGAGGTGGCTGCTACTACATCCCTGGGGACCTCGCAAGCCAGTGACCTGGATACTCTATAGGTGACAACTGAAGCCACAAGTTGGATAATAGCACCTTCCGCCAGCTTTTATTGCTGTAAAGAACACTTTCAGTTGCCCTGCTTTAACTTTTTATTGTCTACATATTTAGAATAATTGTATAGATTATACTATAGCACGGTAAGGCTTATTTACTGTAGCATTTGTATCTGACATTCCGTTGCGTCTAAGCAGACAGCGGGAAGGGTAAATAAACACACACAAAGAAGACTGCTGTCACCATTTGTTCCTGTGCGAGCAAAATAACGCACCAGATGTGCAGCTAACGATCTGCGTGACCTTTCAGTTATCTGTTGGTACTGAGGTAGATTTACATACTATGGAACACATGGGATGGTGTTTGATCTTTTCTGACAAACCCATAGCTACTGACTCAATCAAAATCTATGTCTCTCGTCCCAGAAACTCCTCTCATTATTCATTGAGATAAAGCAGCTAGAGATTGGACGTCTGTCACCATGTCTAATTTTCAATTCTAGAATTCTGTATAAGTGAGCTCATGCCATAATTTGTGTCTGGTTTCCTCACTTAGTAGAATTCCTCCAGATGATGTCATATATCAGTGCTGTGTTCCTGCCCATGTACTGTTCTCTTGTATGAATGAATGAACTGCAGTTTACTCCTTCTCCCATGGAAGGTGACTGGGTTGTTTCTAGTATTTAGCTAGTATGAAAAAGCTATTGGGAAATTCTTGTCTAGGATATTTTGGGGACATATATTTCCATTTCTCTAGTTAGATACCAAATGGAAATTTTATGAGATCAGAGAAATGTATATCTTTTAAATTATATATGTGTACATGTATACACATACATACACATACATAAACACCTATACATGCACACTTACACACATACACATATATACATATATAAACATAAAGACTTTATAAAATGGGTGTCCTTTTTGCACTCTGGTTGTTGCCTCTCATTTACAGCTCGAAATCCTTGGCTCTTCGAATTTCCTCCATTCTTACTGGCGGATAGGTTGCAGTATTTATGCCATCCACGGGCATCTCTGAGTAGTAAGACCAATCAATGCCTTTTCACAGCCTGCTGGCCATCATTCTGTATTTTGTGAAATGCCCAACTTTCTGCCCTTTCAAATACTGCATCACTGGTCTTCGTATTACTAACTGGTGGGAGTTTCTCATATATCCTGGATCAAAGGTCTTTGTTCTATTAAAATTTGGCGAGCGTTTCTTCGGGTTTTGAATCTGTTTTATTGAAAATGTGTTTTTTATGAACAGTTTTCAATTTGTGGACATTTTTCTTTTATAGTTATTGCTTTCTGTATTCGGGGAAATCTCCCCCTCCACTAAATCATGAAAGCATTCATTTCTATTTTCTTCTGGAAGATTTATACTTAAACTGTATGTATTTATATCTATGATCTGTCTTGAGATGTGTATGTATGCACACACACACACACACACACACACACACACACACACATACACACACAGAGTGGGTTGGGGTTAAAATTTGTTTTTGTTCTACATATAGATAACCAGTCATTCCCCTACACATCCATTAAAGGTTTTGCAGTTAGGCATCTTGTTTGAAACTGATTTTTTTTCACATAAAGGTGTGAGCTCCCATGTATACCCTTGTCTCTACTTTGTAATTTCCTATTTTATCTCCTTATCCTCTTTCTCTTTCCTCTCATCAATGCTGTGCCCTGTAGGGACTGTAGAATCAACATATTAATTTCTACAAAACAGATACCAAAATTATTCATCGAGATCTGTTAGGATCTCTTAAGTCTGGGAAAAGCCAGCAGGCTAGCAGCATCGAGTCTCCTGGTCGCAGAACATGGTATACTTCTTCAAGTCCTGGCGCCATAGTTACTCCTCTCAGTGGTATGTTACAGTTTTCTGAATGAATCTCATGTATGTCCTACATTAAATGTCCATAGATGACTTAATGACTTGATGCTGTTATAAACAGCACAGCAGTTGCCCTTGTCACTATTTCTTTGTGAGGATTATCTTCATAAACATACTTTTCTCCTCATGGTTCATGGACTGTTTACATCTTCATTATTTTGTAAAATGTGTGTGTGTGTGTGTGTGTGTGTGTGTGTGTGTGTGTGTGTGTATGCCCTTCTCTCGGTCTTATAGACTAGTTTGTAGTTGCTGCGAGGCAGAACTAAACTATACTTAGCTGAACAAAGTTCCAATTCACTGCAGTACTGCATTGAAAGTCTATGCCCTCTTACAGGGTCTTGTTATGAATGTTTCTTCAAGTATAGTTTTCTGCATCCATTTAGTTTGTCATCTTCTTCTTCCACCTAATCCATTCATATCTCAAGCAACACTGGTTGGTGTGGGACGGTAGGCAGCTTTCTTGAGATGAAACTCATTTGACCACGATTCCTTCTTCTTCCCATGTATCGGTCTGTTTGATTTTTAAGGCTTGTCCCAGTAATTTCTGTGTTCGCGTTTATGAGAGATACTTGCAATTGACATTCTTTACCTGTGGTAACTGTGTCTACTCTGGTTTTCAGTTAGTACTAGGTCTAAAAATGTCTTTCTCTTTCTTTCCCTCTTTTTAAAATACTTATTTGTTCACTTTCCAGCCCAGTATCAGGCTCCTTCCCCTCCTAGTACCCCTTCATACAGATCTTCCCCCATTCCCTCCTCCCCTTCTCTTCTGAGAACAGGGACTACTGGGTATCCCCCATCCCCTTACCCCCCACTTTCCCACTACACCACCCCGACCCCCACCACTACAGGACTAGGCGTGTCTCTCCCACTGAGGCCAGCCAAGGCAGCCCAGTTAGGAGAGCCACAGGCAGACGATAGATTCAGAGACAGCCCTGACTCCAGTTGTTGGGGAGCACATGAAATGAAGCTGCACATGTGTTACACATGTGCGGGGGGCCATGCCTGCTCTTGGGCTGGTGATTCAGTCTCTGGAAGCCACCAAGGGTCCAGTGAGTTGGCTCTGTTGGCCTTCCTTTGGAGTTTCTGTTCTCTTCAGATCACTCAATCCTCCCCGCAACTCCCCAAGCTCTGTCTAATGTTTGGATGTGGGTCTCTGCATCTGTTTCCCTTGGCTCCTGGGTGGAGCCTCTCAGAGGACAGTTAGGCGAGGCTCCTGTCTGCAAGCATAACAGAGTGTCATTAATAGTGCCAGGATTGGTCCTCAGCCATGGGAGGGGTCTCAAGTTGGGCCAGCCACTGGTTGGCCGTTCCCTCTGTCTCTGGTCCATCTTCATCCCCACTCACCTTGTAGGTAGATCACATTTTGGGTCAAAGGTTTTGTGGGTGGATTGCCGTCCTTATCCCTCCACAGGTAGTCATGCCTGGCTACAGGAAATGGCCACTTCAGGATCCATATCCCCCCACTACTGGGAGTCTCAGATAGAGTTGTCACCATAGATACCCTGGGGCCTCACCCCATCCCAGGTCTTTGGCAGATAGATATAGAGTGGCTGGCTCATCAGGGAGAGGCATGCTGTAGCTTCTGAGGAATGGTCAGATTATTTTCCAGAACAACTATATCAGGTTATTGTCCTATATCAAGGATGTGAAGGTTCCACTTTCTCTGCACACACACACACACATACACACACACACAGATGACACACACAGACACACACACACTCACACACAGACACACACTCACACACAGACACACATACACACATACACACACACACAGATGACACACACAGACACACACACTCTCACACACACACAGACACACACATACACATACACACAGATACACACAGACACACACACACTCTCATACACACACACAGACACACACACACTCTCATACACACACACACAGACACACAAGACACACACACACTCTCACACACACAGACACACACATACACATACACACAGATACACACAGACACACACACACTCTCACACACACAGACACACACATACACATACACACAGATACACACAGACACACACACACTCTCACACACACACAGACACACATACACACTCTCACACACACACACAGACACACACACACAGACACACAAGACACGCACACACTCTCACACACACACACACTCTCACACACACACAGACACCACACACACACCACACACAGACTACACACACACACACACATACACACATACACACACAGACACACACACAGACACACACACACATACACACACAGACGCCACACACACAGACATACACACACATACACAGACACACAGAGACACACACACACACACACACACACACACACACACACACACACCTTTTCCCATCGCCATCCTGTTGAGTATAAACTGGGATTTCATTGTGGTTTTGATTTTCACTTTTTAGATGCCTTTGAGCTTACTACTCACTTGTATCTCTCCTCTTAGAGAAATAACCACTCAGCCATATTACACCTGGGAATCAATAGTAATGTTCCTACTCACTTCTCTGAGGCCAGTGGTGTGCCCTGTCTCTTTTTCTCTTCATTAGAAAAAAAAATAAAAATTCTTCAATTTTATTGATCTTTTTGAAAATTTCAGCTCTGGGCATAAATGATATTTTCCTATTAGCAAATTTTCCGTTTCATTTATTCCTCTTTTTTAAACTATCTCTTGTTTTCTACTTACTCTGAGTCTAATTTACCCATCAGACCATTGAAATCAATAAGCGGGATTTTTAGCACAGGGAGCTCCTCACGTTTTTGTAGCCAGCGGCCCCTGTTGAAGAATCACCCAAAGGTGGAAGGAGCCTTGGATGCCTGGATTGTGTTTCCTGAATTTCCCGCGCTCTTATTGGTTTTTTCCCCTAGCACCATCGAAATGATTTTAAAACAGTACATAAGCATAACTTTGATTCTATTTCCTCAAAACTTGAAGTGGACATACCTTGTCCTATTTACAGCCAAATAAAACCTGACACTCAGAGGGTTAAGTCGCCGGAAACAAATGGGGAGTTGAGGGTTATGTCAACTCCATGAGCACGTGGCAAGAAAGGCGAAGATGGTTCACTCTCCTGGGACTTGCTGGACTCTTCAGCGCTGGCCACTGTATGATTCAATTAATTTGGAGACGAGAGTGGGATTTCGTTTCTTTGTTGGATTTTTGTGGTCTAACCTTGACCGATGTGACAGAGCTGTGGTGTGACTGTAGGCCAACATCAGTCCAAAGTCACTGCCGGTGAGCAGCGAAAATAGAAGACAACCAGGAAAATAGCAGAGCCAAGACCTGGAGAAGCGTGGCCACAGGGCCAGTTCCTTCAGGAACTAAACTGGGAGACAGTGCTTGGCTTTGTTTATTCATTCGTCCTCTTGTTTGAGCTGCACAGGATCCTGTAGAACGAACGCAAACGCATTTCTCATGCTCCCTGTTAGTGCACATATTTCTGCTCTGGTTCTATAACCAGGAGTCTGGCTTTAGTGAGGTTTCTGAAGAAATAAATTCTGGCAAGCTGGAAGTGGGAATCCAAGGCTATGCGCACTGAAATTTTTATAGACACTGTCAAATAGCTGTCCATAAACTTTGTTCCCATCCAGAGTCCCACAGGCAATTTGAAGACTGTGTTCCCACGTCTTCCTCAATCCGGCATCATCATACTCTCTGATCTTACTCCAACAGACAGGTGAAGACTGTCAAACCCTGTGGTTTTAGTTTCCACTCTTCTTGGCTATAAGAGGTCATCTCTCTCCACGGACTTCAGAGTCATCTGTATTTTCTGGCCTTTTCCCTATTGACTCTGAGAAGCTTTTTATTTGTTTGTTTGTTTGTTTGTAGCAGGTTTTTCTGCCCAGATTTTTATTTTGTTTTATGTCATCCAATGTATCTTCCATTATGGATTCTGGCTCTTGAGTTAGGTGAGAGGTGTGCTTTCTATTCTGTAATCATATAAAGAAATTCTCCTGGTGTTTTGGTCTCTACTTTAATAGTGTAATATTTCCACTTAAATCGTTAATTTGCCTGACATTTATGCTGACATAAGGTATGAAATAAAGACCTAAAACTTTGCTTTTGCAGTTGATTTTCTTCTCGAGAATAATTCATCTTTCCCCTGCAAATGTGCAGGGTCATCTTAATCAATTATTGACAGACACAGCTTTCTGGTCTGAGTTCAATTGTCCTGTCTCTCCTGCACTCACATGAGAATTCATTTTAATCATCGTGGGTGTAAAGTCTATTATTTCCTGTGAGCTGTACTTGAATTCTGTTTCCTATTTCTTCTTTTTCTAAATGAACTTTAGAGTCACCTTCTCCATGGAAAAGTAAAGCTGAGATTTGGGGGCAACTGGAAAGCTATTCATCAAAGGGAATCAAAGCTTTGAAATGCTAAGCTTCCTCATTAAAGAGTGCCTTTAAAGGTCCTGATGCTCCTGAATGATATTTTGAAGTTTAGTTTACATTGATTATATACGTGTCTTACTATAGATATTTCCATATGTCTACATAACAGTCTTGTCTACCTGTGAAATTTCTTACCCAGTTGCAACTTACAAACCTTTAGACTTCTGATTTCTTTGCAGGAACTATTCTTAGCCCACACATTGAACTTCTCATGATTCTCATAGCACTTAGGTACACAGTCGTACATCTCCTAATCTGATTACCCTGTCCCCACCCCACTCCGATTGGTCCTTCCATGGCTTGTTTTGATTTGCCTTGAGAATGACTTTCCATAAAGGATAAAAGATTTTATCCTATGTTCTATGGTGTTTCAGCACCGAACCCTAACCAAGTATCTGCCCTGTCCAGACACAAGGACACAGCAAACCCCACTGCTATTCAGGACTCAGCTCAAATCTGCCTTCTTCCAGAGTCCCTTCTCGAACAGAAGCTAGCTTATTTTGATAAGATTTCCTCTGGCTTAGACTGGCCTTTCAAAGTGTCTCGGAGGATAACCTTAACGTCCTGTCTCCACCACTCCAGTGTGGGGATCATAGTTGTACACCGGCATGCCTGGTTTCCCATGGTAGTAGGGATCCGCCAAGCTACGGCCCAAGCCCCAGAAGTTGGTTTTGCTGCCTTTGAACTTCAAGACCCCTCCCATTTTCTGTTTGCTACCCCATTTTATAGCTATTTGTATATTCTGACTTATTTTCACAGTCCCCTAAAATTCCGTAGCTCAGAGAAAGCAAAGTGTTCTGTCTTGCCCACAAGGAATGCTCTTCATGGTGCTGCTTAACTGATAATTAACTAAATAATTAACATTAATGTCTGTTCAGATCTACTCAGATAAGCTACAGGTGTAAGTATCTATTCTAGTAAAACATGCATTTTCATATAGAGCCTGTTATGGTTTATACATGCTTGGCCCAGAGAGTGGCACTATTAAAAGGTGTCCCCTGTTGGAGTAGGTGTGTCACTGTGGGTGTGGGCTTTCAGACTCTAACCCTAGCTGCCTAGAACTCAGTCTTCCACTAGCAACCTTCAGATGAAGATGTAGAACTCTCAGCTCTGCCTGCACCATGCCTGCCTGGATGCTGCCCACCTTGGTGATAATGGCCTGAACCTCTGAACCTCTAAGCCAGCCCCAATTAAATGTTGTCATTTGTAAGACTTGCCTTGGTCATGGTGTCTGTTCACAGCAGTAACACCCTAACTAAGACAGAGCTCTTAGCCATACATAATAAATATAGATCCTGTCGCTAAGCTATCCATGCACACACATTTATATATTCAGCACCAGCTAAAAGATGGGACATTCACCCAGAAGTTGTGATCAAGGAAATAAGAAAGGGAAAAACATTTACACCAAGAACTTAACCTGAGTACCTACCTCTGGCCTTTCACTCTAGATGGACTGGAAGACATCCAGCCATTTCAGGCCCTGTTCGTTTAACTTCAGAGTCCTTTTCTCTAAAGATTCTCCCTCGATAAGAATTAATAAAGCAGACGACTTCAGATTCAGGGGTTGGATTCTTTATCACACACAACTGGTTTTATTTAGTGTGGGCTCTTGATTTTGATTCATATCTGTTTAAAAAATATTCCTTGTTCATCTTCACTGTAGTGGTCCTGGTTACACGAGGGCATTTTCACGAGCATTTGTGACGTGAGTACTCCTCCCACACCACCCCTACCTCCTCCTCTTCCTCCCTAGCCCTTCCCGTTGACTCCCTTTCTGCCCTACACAGTTTCACTTCTACTTCAGGTCATGTACATATACATGTGTCTATGTAACTATATGAAATCTAGGAGGAACAGAAAAGATGACTCAGCGGTTAACAGCCTTTATTGTTCTTGCAAGAGACTGGATTCCTAGCACCCACACCAGCTGGCTCACAACCGCCTGTCACTCCAGCCAGGTGCCCTCTTTTGGCCTCCATGGGTCACACACACACACACACACACACACACACACACACACACACACACACACGGAGTGGGGGGCAGGCAGGCAGACATAAATATAAATAAAATAAAATTTCAAAACATTATCTAGAAGCAACAAATGAGAGAAAACATATTTGTCTATCAGAGACTGGCTCAGTTTGCTTAGTATGATCATTTCTGACCACTCCTTAATTTAGGTTCTCCATATATTAAATCAGGGTTCCCTGTGCTTTACCCCCTCACATCAGAGATTTATGTGCATGTGCACACGTGCATGCAAAACACGTAAAGCAGAGCTGGGTTAGTCCAGAGGAGCTCACCATGAGCCTGCTACCACCCCTTTACCCAGTCCTGAGGAGCAGGGATGAAAAGGGACCCTGGCATGTGGAGGTGGGGACACTGATACCAGGCTTCCTTGTGATGTACACTGTGATAAGGTTTTCCAGGCTGAGAACCACAGTTTGCAATCCGTCTCCAACCCAGAGGCTGACATGAGTGCTAGCAGACGGGTCGGTACGTTTTTCGGCTCTCGATGTCCCCACACTGTGAGTGACCGACTGAATGGCAAGTGAATGAACAGACACTGTGTGTCTTGTCAGGAGATGACCCCCAAACTGACTTCCACCTGGGCTGTTCTGATCCCTCAGCATGCCCAAGGTTGCTAGTGTACATATTTGCACTTGGCTTAGAACGGCTCCCTAGCCCAGTCCTCAGGCGATCTTGTGAACTTTAGGCTGCTCGCTTGATAAATATGATTTTATTATTAATTCATGCGTCTGGAAGAACACATGCGTTGAAAGCCCCAGCAAAGCCTTTTAAGCTACATGCTCTTTCCAGGAGGTTCTTTCTTTCATGCTCAAGACAAAAAGGCCACTCACAAAGATGGCAGCAGCCTGCCTTCTCAAAACCCCTGGCGGAGAGAATCCATGCTTGCCGGCCACCTGTGCCGCCACACCACAGTGACCCGCAGAATTATGCTCAGAAAATGTCTGCCATGGGAGAGATGTATTTTCAGGAGTATGGCTGATGGTTTCTGCGATCCCCCTTCCAAAGCATTTTCTCCAGTCCTTCTCCTCCCTCCCCTCTCCCAGCAGTTATAAGTTGTATCTTTGGGATGCCCTGCAGCTGTCCAGCTCTCTGGGAAGACAGCTCATCTCTCTCGCCTCTCCATCCCGCGCTCTCAGCTCTTCAGAGAAGAGTAGCCATTACTGGTGCCCTTCCATGCTCTCCTTGCCCCATCGTCCCCAGCCTCTTGGGCTCTCCTGAGCAAAGCCAGGAACAGTATCTAATGGAGGTCAGAGACGGCACTCCAAGGCTGCCAGGCGTGTTCTAGCAGGCTGACAGAAGAAATGTCTGGCATCAGAGAAGCCTAAGTAGCGACAGAGAGGCTTCATGTCTCTCCTCTATGCTCTAGCAAACCAAAAGTCAACCTCTTCTTTTGAAGACAGCCCGTGTGTGTGTGTGTGTGTGTGTGTGTGTGTGTGTGTGTGTGTGTGTGTGTGTGTGTGTGATACATCGCTGAGTCTTGTTCTGGAATGCACTGATTTCTAGTCTCCTGTCTCTTTCTCTGCCCCTCATTCCTTAGAATGGTTTTCTCTGGTTTCTGCTAGGAATGATAACGTACATCGCGTGTGCGCTTCTTACTTAGCCAAGCCTTGGCAAGATACAGTTGTCTGAGTAATTTGCATGGGCTGCCCTTTCCGTGGCAGGCCCCACCTTTGGGTTCCGCAGAGCAGGCTGGAATCCCACCACAGGATGCTGCTGGCTGCCTTCACATTCATATACATAATTTACACCGGGGAGCTCCATTCACAGCCTACTTTGCCTGAGCCTCAAACCCAGCTGCTGCTGGAGGAAAGCCTAACAATCCAGATCCCTCTCCCCATGAAGGTCAAGAATTCCTAGAAGAAAACAGAGAAAACCATTCTAAGGAATGAGGGGGGCTGATGGGCGGCAAAAGAGACAGGAGGCTGGAAATCCTCAAATCCTCATACTTGAGGATTGGTAATTCTCAGATCCTGGGCGAGTGTTGGAGAGAGATCATCCATCAGACACCTCCTTTATGGTCCCTGGATTCCAGCAAGCATCATTAGGGAGAGAACACCTGCTGTGTCTCAGTTACCTGGCAAACAGATCAGTGGTTGTCAACCTCTCCAATGCTGTGACCCTTTAATACAGTTCCTCATGTTGTGGGGAGCCCCAACCACAAAATTATTTCATTGTTACTTCGTAACTGTAATTTTGCTACTGTTATGAATTGTAATGTAAATATCCAATATGTAAAGTATCTGATGCGTGACCTCACAAAGGGATCTCGACCCACAGGTTGAGAACCTCTGCCCCAGGAAGAGCTCTGTGCATAGGAAGGGTGGGCTGTCTTTGGAGTGCCAGCCTTTGCAGGGCACAATGCAGCTAATGCTTTCTGAGCCTGACTCAAAAATCCTATCACAAAAGGACCAGGTCTGTTGCTCCCCAAGAAGTATTCTAATAAAAGCAAAACAAGCAAAGAGCCTCATGCACAACCCATTCTGCCGATTTCCAATCTTCAAAGGCCTATAATAATCTCTGTTATGCCACCGTGTGGTTCTCATCCTGCAACCTCTGGCGCGCAAACATTTTAAAAATAATTTACCAGCAAGGACCAACGTCAGAAGTAAATGCTGATAAAACTTGGCCTGGGAGAGTAACATGGTCAGATTGTTAATGTTTAATGCATGGACATCAAAGTGGGGGTAATCCTGCCACTCGAGGTCAAGAGAGCCCCCCTTTTGTAAAATGGAAAGAGAAAACCAATATTGTCACTATTCTATTTTTTAATATTAAATTAATTCAGCATAAGTGTACTACAGCCAAGTCCAGGATGGGCATTTCGCGTGGTTTGTGTCAGCCCTTTTTGTTTCTATGATGACGACCGAAAAGCATCTCTGGGATCCAGAACATCCTCAAAGCCCAGTCCATGGCTGGGCTCTCTTACAATCGAGGCTGTACAGTTAATTTGCATACAAACCTCTGGCTTGATTCTAGAGCAGTGACAAACCAGAGTTGTCACTCTGAGAAGAGAAAGAGTGATCATCAGTGCTACAGGAGGAACGTGTAGAGTCCTGCCCCCAACTTCCTGGTTAAAAAAGAGGTCAGCGTTAACTTCCTCATACACTTGAAGCAGTAATCTGAAACAGCCCCAGCCCCAAACTCCAGCCCGAGGGGTTCTAACATCTGAAAAAACATTAATTGTTCCTGGGCAGCATCAATGCCCACAGAAGAGTGTTGACCCCAACAGCCCGCACTGTACACAGCTGCTCCCTGCAGAGTTCATTTACACAAAAAGAGTTTCTCAGTTTGGTCCATAAGTTTTTTGTTTGCTTACTTTGGAGTATTTTGTTTCAGTGTTTGATTTCTGTCTTAGTCAGGGTTTCTATTCCTGCACAAACATTATGACTAAGAAGCAAGTTGGGGAGGAAAGGGTTTATTCAGCTTACACTTCCACATTGCTGTTCATCACCAAAGGAAGTCAGGACTGCAACTGAAGCAGGCCAGGAAGCAGGAGCTGATGCAGAGGCCATGGAGGGATGTTACTTACTAGCTTGCTTCCCCTGGCTTGCTCAGCTTGCTCTCTTATAGAACCCAGGACTACCAGCCCAGGGATGGCACCACCCACAATGGACTGGGTCCTGCACCCTTGATCACTAGTTGAGAAAATGCCTTACAGCTGGGTCTTATGAAGGTGTTTCCTCAACTGAGGCTCCTTTTATGTGATAACTCCAGCTTGTGTCAAGTTGACACACAAAACCAGACAATAAATTGACCCCTTGCCAACTTGACAAACACATCACTATTAAGCCTCATCAACCCTTACTTTCTTATTCGTCCCCTAGATCTAAATAACTTTAAGTGTCCCACAGTCTTTACAAATTCTTACATATTAAAATTTCAATCCCTTTAAAATACCTAATCTCTTTTAAAATTTAAAGTCTTTTAACTTTGGGCTCCACTAAAATACTCTATTCCTTCCAGAGGGAATAATATCAGGGCACAGTCACAATCAAAATCGAAATCAAACTCTAACTGGCCAATGTCCGGGATCCACTCACAGTCTTCTGGTGTCCTCCAAGGGCTTGGGTCACTTCTCAGCTCTACCCATTGTAGTGCATACCTTGTCTTCTACATTCCAGATGCCTCTACTCCACGGCCACTGCTGTTCTTGGTGGTCATCTCATGGTACTGGCATCTCCAAAAGACTGCTGTCTTCTGTTGCAACCAGGCTTCCCCGATAGCCTCTCATAGGCTCTCTTCACAGTGTGACGGCACACTGTCATCGTGTGTGCATCTTCTCAGCACAGGTCACATGCTCTCAAAGCCACCAGGCTAGAGTTCCACAGTGGTGGCCTGTCAGTCAACAGACACTCAGATTGCTTGCTTTTCTCTTTCTTTCTCCTTCGCCTGTAGAGCTTTAAGACTCCCCGACCCTGGAAGCTGCTCCTCCATCGCCCACCCCCCAACCCCCCACCTGCTTCTGCTGTCTTCCATGCCCCTCAGGATGCTGTCCTCTGGTTACCAAAGCCCCTCACCCCTGAAATCAGAGGGCTGAGGGATGGAATTGAGAGAGGAATGGCCAACCAGCACAAACCTTGCTTCCCACCTATTTCCCAAGTTCTCTCAAAGACAACACAAGGAAAATGAAGAAATAACAATGTCATAATGTATGAGAAGGTTCTTGAGTTATGATCTGTGGAGGGCAGGGAGCAGGAGAAGGAACAGAGAAAGTAAATGAAAGCAAGGAAGAAATGAACAAGAGAAAATGGAGTTGGAAGGAAATGCTAAAAGCCTGCAGTTTGCCCCTGATCTAAGCATGCTTGAGGCAGGTCCGTTATAAAATCACTTCAAATATTTCTTTCCCTGACTTTGGGCCATTTCCACTAAATAAAGCAACCAGATATTTCCTGTAGGCTTGATGCTAAGCTTCCTAGCTAACAAAGGGATGCATGGCTCATTTTAACCAGGAGTCCCAGTGTATGAATCTGAGTGTGCTAGATGTACTTTTTCCTCCCGAACTAACTTTATAGTTACTGTATCTGTCACAAATGTATTTTTCACCCTAAAATAGCAGGAAGTCTGACTCCCAGTGTGTATATTTGGGTGGGGTAGGGGTGGGTGCTTCTAATAAGAGCTTGGAGGCAGATTGATCGCTGCCTCTGACAGTTTCTTGACTTTCTGCCGCCTATCAGCTGCTCTCCTGGCTTCTCCTTCATGGTCACAAGATGGCTGCTTTGGCTCCGAACATCACAACCGTGCCCAAGAGGAAAGGGAACGTGGAACAGAGCAGTGTTTCCTTTCCCTGCACAGATTTATTAGTTCACAAGACTCTGCTATGTGTCTTTGGCCAGACCACAGAAGCCCCTAGGTACATAAAGCACTCTTAAGAATGAGTTTCCTTTTCTGGCCACTCAGCTGGTATGTAAAGGAAGGTCAAAAAAATCCCCAATGGAGGCCAACCTGACAACACAGTAACTGACAGGGACAGAGCCTGGCTCAGTGCTGTGGGAGGCACTGTTGTGTTCTTGACAACACCTAGCAGAAACTATGTAAGGCATCATCACATTGGGCTCTGAGCCCTTCCAGCCTTGAGATTCCCTTCAGAACTTTAATTCCCAGCATCATTATTTTTTTCCCATTGGAACTATTTACTCGGGAGTCATGTTTGCATGCCCTTAGTAATGTATTAAATTCACTTTCCAGAAGCAAGCGCATCTATAAACATCTGCTTAAGAGATTAGAAACAAAAGCCAGAATGGAATTTCCCTGAGAATAGTCACCCCATGTGGCTAGCAAAGCAGGGAAGCTGAACTCATAATTCAGTCCAAGGTAGAAAAATGTCAGATTTGGGAGAATGTAAATTTGTTCCTGTTGGAAGCACAGTACACTGTTAGCACCAACTCCGCTTCTTCAGCTGGGAAAGGTTATCCTAGGGTGTGTGTGTATGTGTGTGTGTGTGTGTGTGTGTGTGTGTGTGTGTATGTGTGTGTGTGTATGTGTCTGTGTGTCTGTGTGTGTGTGTCTGTGTGTGTGTCTGTGTGTGTGTGTATCTGTGTGTGTCTGTGTGTATGTCTGTGTGTGTGTCTGTGTGTGTGTGTCTGTATATGTGTGTATGAGTGTGTGTGTGTCTGTGTGTGTGTATGTGTGTGTCTGTGTGTGTCTGTGTGAGTGTATATCTGTGTGTGTGTCTGTGTGTATGTCTGTGTGTGTGTCTGTGTGTGTGTGTCTGTGTGTGTGTCTGTGTGTGTATGTGAGTGTGTGTATATCTGTGTGTGTGTCTGTGTGTGTGTATATCTGTGTGTGTGTCTGTGTGTATGTCTGTGTGTGTGTCTGTGTGTGTATGTGAGTGTGTGTGTGTCTGTGTGTGTCTGTATATGTGTGTATGAGTGTGTGTGTGTATGTGTGTGTATGTGTGTATCTGTGTGTGTCTGTGTCTCTGTGTGTGTGTCTGTGTGTGTCTCTGTGTGTGTCTCTGTGTGTGTCTCTGTGTGTGTCTGTGTGTGTGTGTGTCTGTGTGTGTGTCTCTGTGTGTGTCTCTGTGTGTGTGTCTGTGTGTGTCTGTGTGTGTATGTGTGTGTGTGTGTGTGTGTGTGTGTGTGTGTGTCTTAAATGCTCCGTGCAGTAAATTGGAAGTGAAGCATCTGCTGAATGTTTAGTCAGGCCTCGAACTATTGAATAAATCATGAAATCTGTAGGTGAACTGAATAATAGGCACCCTGGAGAGAAGTGTAATTCAATGTTGACAAAATAAATCCCTTTTCAGTTTGGGGGAGGGGAGGAATCACCTTATTTTAGTGAGAATGTTGGGTATACCCAAAGTAATTAAGAGCTCTGACAGATTGGGAAGTTACTGAACAGACCGGCGATGTTTTATGCACAAGGGGCCAGGTAGATGACTCCATAAGAATCAAAACACTAAACCCTCGCCCCTCCCTGGAGTCCTGAATTAGCTCCACTTGCCAAGATGAAGAACCAAGACTTTGGAGGTGAGGTAGTTAGACTGGGAACCCACAGACACATGACTGAAAAGGAAGAGAAGCCATTCATTGCGGCTCCATCAAAGTGTGCTTCTTTAAAGGCAGCCTGCACACTGACTCACTCAGCCCTGGGCACAAACCCTTCTGCCCTGGCTGCTTCCTGTGGAGAGGCCAGAGACTTCAAATCCCCAGCCTTCCCAGTAGCATGATGGGACGCTGCCCCCCCCCATCTGTCACATGAAGTAGACCGGATTCCCTGGAGCCAAGGAAAGTCTCTTCAAGTCTCCAAAGTCTCCCTTGGCAACCTTCTTCCATCAGAAAAAGAAGGTATCTTTGTTTCTCCACACAAAGCAGCCACTGCATGGCAGCGGGAAGGATGCCTGTAGTTAAGATGGGAGGAACACAAAGAAAGGGAGTCTAGGTGTTTAGTGCATTCTGTAATGCTCGCTCTGGCCTCAGGCTTCCTGGTGGTAAGTTCCCTGCTCATAGGTAAAGTAGTAATCTCTTGATATAATTGAGTCAGTTGCTGGTATTTCCTCATTCTGAGGTGGTCTAACGGTGCATGTAACGAGTGGCTGTGCACACACCCATGCATATGAGTGTAAAAGTCAGATGAGGATCCTGGGAGTTTTTTGTTTTCCTTGTGACCTTACCGTTTTGAGACAGAGTCTCTTCACTAGAGAGAGATCTAAACTTTACAGTTAGGACAGCTGATTGGCCAAGTCAGCCTTCAGGATCTGCCTGTCTCTACCCGCTGATGCTGGGATTATAGACAAGTACACATGAGATGTCTGGCTTTTTAACGTGGGAGCTGGGGATTGGAAAGCAGGTGCTCATGTTTGCACAGCAATCAGTCTGACCTACTGAGCCATCTCCCCAGCCTGGTTTAACTTTTTTTTTTCTTTAGCAAAGAATATAATCAAATCTGTAAACCCTCATTTCTTAACACACTGTTCCATGGACCTAGAATTGAAATATGTCTACATGTAAGGTCAGTATCAGTTTTAAAATAAGAGTGTTGATACCATTAAAATGAAACCAGTAAAGTGATCATTTGCCGTGACTTGAGCACAGACCACAGTTTGAGTCCTGGCTACTATACTTGTCACATAATCTTGAGTGGGTTGATCATCTTGCTATTCCTCAGTAACTGGTATGCGGTTGGTACTAACGGTAGTTCTATCTCAAAGAGAAACCGAAGGCATCTGGTCCATAAATACTCAGTGTTGTTGCTGAAGAAGTGATAATAAATGCCGACTGTAATTGGCTTGGCAGAAATGAAGATACACTTTTGAGAGAATCCCTCAATCTATCAGACAGTTGCAACAAAGAAAATTTCTTCAGGAATTTTATACTGGGAGAAGGAAAAGGCTGGAAGACTTCTTCCAGGCAGATGATAAACCTGTCTCCCAGAAAGAGATTTCACACAGTTCTTTTCAGTCGCCCTATAAGATGGGACCAAATGAAGATGACCAATGATGGGCAGGACCACTTTTTAGATGTAAATATTCTTAGCTCTTGTGGTGGTTGGAATAGGAATGACCACCATAGGCTCGTAGATTTGAATGCTTGGTCACCAGAAAGTGGCACTATTAGGAGGTGTAGCCTTGTTGAAGGAATGTGTCACTAGGGGTAAGCTTTGAGGTTTCAAATGTTCAAGCCAGACCCAGTGCCTCCATACCTCCTACCATGACAATGATGGACTGAACCTCTGAAATTACGAGCCACCCTGCCTCAGTTTGGGTTTGATTGCTGTGAAGAGACATCGTGAACACAGCAACTCTTATAAAAGACAACACAACTAACTGAGTCTGGCTTACAGTTTCAGACGTTTCATGGTAGGAAGCATGACAGCATACAAGCTTACATGATGCTGGAGATGCTGAGAGCTCTACATCTTGATCCACAGGCAGCAGAAGGAGACTGTGTGCCATGCTGGGTGTAGCTTGAGTATAGGAAATCAAAGCCCTCCCCCACAATGACACACTTCCTCCAGCAATGTCACGCCTCCTAACAGTGCCACTTCCTGTGGACCAATTACATTCAAACTACAATATTCCACTCCCTGGCCCTCTTAGGCTTGTAATGCACAATGCATTTAGTCCAACTGTAGTGACGACTGTAATCCCTGTAAAATCAAAAGGCAGATCACGAACTTCCAATATAAAATGGCATCTAATATACATTACCCAAACTGAAGGAAAGGAAGCAACATAAGGAAATACTGGACCAAAGACTGAAAACCAACTGGGCGAACTCCAAACTCTGCACGTCCATGTCTGATGTCCGGCGGTCTCCAGCTCTCCAACTCCTTCCAGCATTGTTAACTGCAGCACACTTCCTTCTTGGGCCGGTTCCACTCCCTGTTAGCAGATTCCCACGGCAGGTATCCCACAGCTCGGGCATCTCTAACATTTTGGCGTCTCAAAGGCAACCTAGACTTCACCTTCACAACTTCTTCACCCAATGGCCTTTCTAGACTTCCACCCAGGGATACCCCTGCCATACACCTGGCCTCAGTGAATTTCTTCAATGGAAGAGGGGGTTTCCATAAACCCCCTCATCTGTTCTTGAGTCTAAAGCCAGAAGCGTGTGGCCAAAACTGCCAGGTTCTGCTGCTTACCCAATGGTAACATTGCCTCCTTGTTACGTCTATTACGTCTTTGCTAGCCTTCTTTGGGTGATGGTTTCCTTCACTGCCTAACCTTAGCTATCCTAGCACTTGCTCTGTAGACCAGGATGGCCTTGAACACACAGATCTGCATGCCTCTTTCTCCTGAAGTGCTGGGATTAAAGGCATCTACAGCCATGCCTGGACCTAAGCTTTTCTTTAATTCATTTTCACAAGTTGGAAGCTTAGCTGAGTGTGGTCTTGCCCTGAAGTCACCGCTCCCTTTATTCCATTTAACGTCCAGCTTTTTAATCTGTTTGTCCCCTTGAACGAGAATTTAGCTCCATTCTTTCTGGTGCCCCTTTCTCTTCAAATTGTACATTTTGTAACTTTCCCTGCTCACCTTGCTCCTTTTCGTTACTGGTCTTCATTAACCCACTAAGGATCACAGGACACATCCCACACCAGGCTGTCTTGAAATCTTCTCTGCAGATGCAATTAATCCAAAACTCTTAACCTTAGCCTCAAACAGATTTTTTTTTTTTTTGGACAAGGGCAAAAAGCAGCCACATTCTTCACCAAAATATCCCAAGAATGATCTCTAGGCAGTATACTAAAATTCTTCTCTGAAACCCCTCGAGCCAGGCCCCCACAGCTCTAATCGCCCTCAGCCCCACTGTCTTCCATGTTCTTACTAAGGTAAGGCCCGCATAAAGCATTCCACCGCTTTCCAAATCCAAAGATCCCCAATCCACACTCCTCCAAACAAAAGCGTGGTCAGGCCGGTCACAGCAATGCCCTAGTTGCATTTTAGTTTATGTTTTATTGCTATGAAGAGACATCATGACCACAGCAGCTCTTATAAAGAACAACATTTAATTGAGGCTGGCTTACAGTTTCAGAGATTTCATAGAGAGAAGCATGGCGGCATACAGCCTGACATGGTGCTGGAGAAAAAACTGAAAGGCAGTAGAAGGAGACAGTGTGCCATACTGGTCATAGCTTGAGCATAGGAGACCTCAAAGCCTGCCTCCACAGTGACATGCTTCTTCCACAAGGCCATACCTCCTAATAGTGTCACTCCCTATGGTGCTACGGTCCTACCACACAGCCTCAATTAAGTGCTTTCCTTTATAAGAGCAGCTGTGGTCTTGATGTGTCTTTACAACACTAGAAACCTTATGACAGTCCTCTGTTTACACTGCATTATTTTCTATTGCTGTGATAAAACACCGTGACCAAACCAAATGTACTAAATAGGGTTCTCTAGAGGAATGAACACACACACACACACACACACACACACACACACACACACACAAAGATAGAGAGGGGGGATATACTAGAATAGGTAATAGGTTGTGGTCCAGCTAGTCTAACAATAACTGTCTACCAATGGAAAATTCAAGAATCCAGCAATTGTTCAGTCCAAGAAGCTGAAGGTCGCATCTGGTCTTCAGTATATACTGGAATCCTGAAGTTAGGCTCTACTGTGTTTGCTAGTGTATGGTATTCTGTAACAGAAGTAGAACATGCACTGACACAAGGGTACTACCATCCTCAGGGTCCATTTTCTGTTACTATCACAGAAGGCCACAGGCTGGAAATTTTATGGAATTTTTTTTATTTATCTCATAGTTCTAAAGGCTAGGAATTGCAGGAGGATGGTGCTGGCAGCTGGTGAGACCCTTATGCTATCTCACACCGTGGCAGGAAACTGAAGAAACAAGGCAGGCAGTTTAAAAGGGAAGGAAGGAATGAAAATAGAAAGGAAAGAAGGGAGGGAGGGAGGGTGGGAGGGAGGAAGGAAGAAAGGAAAAATGGACCTTGTGTTTTAGTAAGAACCTGTTCTCCTAGTAACTGACTCCCACAATAATGGACTCCATCAACTAATGAATTGACTCACTCATTAATTTCATTCCATCCTGAGCCTGATAATCTCTTTTTACAAGGCCTCACCTCCAAACACTATGACATTGAGGACCAAGTTTTTGGAGGGCACATGTATTTGGAGGGCACATTCAAACAGTAACAACACTCAGGATGGGAAAATGGATGGGGAGCCTTAAGAGGTCTAATCCCCACTCCTTTATGCAGGGAAGTAATGGCATGCTGAAAAAGAAAAAAAGGTAACCTTTGCTATGTGTCTTTCTGTGCTTGATCACTCTATGGGGCACTAACTTTTCATGGACCTCAGCTAAGTGGGAGTCTCAAATCTATGTTAGTGACAGGGTGTTTAATTTCAGATCTTCAGGGCCCACATCTAAACTCAATAATAGCCTGCTTTACAGGAGAGAGAAGCCCTCTTACACAGTCTCCATGTGAGAGCCAGAGGTACCCGGCCAGATGTGGATGGCTGGTTCCACTGGAGTGACAGCTATTTTTAAGTTTTTTTGTGTGCTTCATTTTCCTGCCAATGATGTGACTTTTGTTCCCCTGGTGTGCTTTTCAAAGCCAAGTTGGACAGAGATACCCTGAAGCAGGGCCTCCTCTGTGCCAATTAATTAATCCATCAGTGACAGCTCACACAGGGCTGATCCAAGCCACCATGATCTTCAGCAGAGCCCATCTGGAGGGTTGGTCCATGGAGGGATGGCCTCAAGGCAGTTGGTTTGCCCGGGAAACTCCTGGGCCTAGAGAGAAGGTTGTCTGGCTAAAAGTATAGGTCATGAAGATTCAATACAGGATGTGAGGACTACCCAGTATGTTTTCCCATACAAACTGCCTTGACATGTTGTAATTGTCACTGAACTTAAATCTACCTTGTTGCTCAAGAAAGTGAAGGTATTTGTTAAAGTGACCAGACATCAAAATTTTTGTGCAGGACTTGGGTTGGGAGGCAAACTCGGTTCCTTTGGAAATGTAGCAAGGACTCATGACCATTGCGCCATCTCTCCAGTCCCCCAGACTGTACGTTCATGAGGGTGTTGGATCCTGTGCTTTGTAATGCGAAAGACTCAGCTGAGCTTTTATAACACAAGGTTCAGTTCAATGAACTATGTACTAGAGATGATTGTCCTGGGAGCAGAAGCCACAAACAAGCAGCATTCCCACATGGTACTGGGGCAGAAGCCGCTGACCTGGGACTTTCAAGACCCTTGCAGATCAAGATTCCAGGGTCAAAGTGTTTGTCACTTTATTTTGTGATCGCTGTGGTGTATGCCTGTGAAGTTTGCTGTGGAATCTCTTCACCTTAACTTACCACTGTATATCATAACTTTTGATACAGGGTCCCTCCCCAGACCCAGAGCTCTCCAATTTGGCTACATTGGCCAACCAACAAGCCCCAAGGATGCTCCTGTCTCTGCCTCCCTAGTGCTGGAGTTCCAGTCACACCCACCCCCTGTACCTTTTTATCAAATGGATGATGGGGATTTAACTCCTCCTGCTTGCTTGGCAAGTACGTTACTGACTGAGCCATTTCCCCAGCCCCGTGGCCATCATTTTCTTCCTTTCTCTACTTTTCATTCTTTCTCTTCCTCCACTACTTTCACTATATCTATGTTCTTTATTTGAAGAATTTAAATGGAACTTCCCAGTAACCTTGGGCCCCTTTCTTTAGGATGTCCTGCCCTCCAAGAAGGATAGGTAAAGGAGGCATTCCAGATCACTATTGTAATAAATGCTTGACTTTAGTTCCTATGTGGGCTCACCAGTCAAAGGCTTTTTTTTTCATTAAGTTTTATAATGTTTCATTACTTAGGAAAAAATAGCAGTTTGCCAATGTGAAATTATTCTGATTATCTAATCTCTTGCATCCTGGGACACTGCAAAGAGTTAAATGATGCATGAAATCACCTGTCAGCCTGTGTTAGACGGTGCTGTTTTTACACACCCAGAGGCAACAGTGAATTATTTAACCAAAGGGACTCTTGGCTCTGCATCAGGCTAGACACAGTTTAGCCTGAGCTACTCGGGAGACAGCTGGAAGTTCCTAAGCTCCTCCTTGGCTGAGAAGACCATCTGACAGACTCTGTAGGCTGTTGCCGGGGCCAGGTCTCCTTGAGAACAACTTGAGCTAAGCTCCTGTGGGCTCCAGATGGTGTGCAAAGTCAGGGGGAGGCTTGGGGAATCTTATACTCTTTGCCAAGAGAGAGAGAGAGGAAGAGAGAGAGAGAGAGAAAGAAAGGAAGGAAGGAAGGAAGGAAGGAAGGAAGGAAGGAAGGAAGGAAGGAAGGAAGGAAGGAAGGACAGAGGAATTGGCCAAGTTTCCATCTGGTGGCAGGGCAGGGGGTGGGCTTGCTGTCATACTCTGAACTCGAGGGCTGTCACTGGGATTTAATAATACTTGTGGTTCCCACCTGAACTTGGAACTAATTCGAGAGAGAATGGGAGAAGTGAGGCCAGCGCAGACCAACACATGGCCTACATTACCCATGGCCTGTGGGCAACATTGCTGCTATCTTTAGGAATCTAAGTGGAAGCAACTTCCTGGTCCATTGCCAGCCACCACAGTCTCACTCTTTGTGGAGCAGGACCTTGGGTTCCTTTTACCCCAGCGATTCTGGAAAACAAAGATGAGGGAGACTTTCTGTAGGCACCTGCTCCTGAAAGAAAGAAGCCAGGGTCCACTTCCCCAGATACGCACTTGGCCCACACAAGCCTTACAGGTTAGCTTCTCCAATCCCTGTCTGAGAAAGAATGAAGGCTGTGACAAGAGACCGGGAACATCAGGAGCAAGTCTATGGGGAGAATAGCATCCCATGTATCATCACCCCCCCCCCAACTCCCAGAGACAAGGCAGGCTGTGTTTGGAGGAGTGAGCTGGGATTGTAAGAGGTAGAAGAGATTTAGAAGACATCAATATCTTTCCATCTTGCTGGAAGAAACTGAGGCACAGAGGCCTTCAGGACTTGCCTCTAAGTATACAACTGTGTGGCACCATCTATTCTCAAATGTTTCCTTCCCAACACCAAGGTACCTCTGAGGGGATACGACATTGACATGTCACTGCCCTCATCTCACTGTGAGCAACCAGATGACTTCTTGGTCCACGGAGTTCCACTCTATGTGGATCTCAGGCCAGGTTCCAAACCCCAACTCACTGGTCCAATCCTGCTTAGAGGATGCCTGCTAATTAGACTATTCTTTGTAGAAAATGGTGACCTATGAAAAATATAACCTGAAATAAAGTCAAGTAAAACTGTCTGGTTGGCACTTATTACTTTAGCAATATAGACTGTTAACAAAGAGTTCAGAAGGCAGGGCGGGACAGTAGATTGGAGAGAAGCACTGAGTGACTGGACTGGACTGGTGCGTCCCTGGGTTCCGGTGAGAATATTTGTCATGCCTGCCTCCAGAATAGCTCACAATTCTTCAGAGCTTTGTCGTGTGGACACGGCCTCCAACAATGTCTGTTTCTTTCTGGTCCATCTCATTTTCCAAACCCATATCTGCCACCACCCTGGGTCTGTGCACTTTCTGCTCTGCGGCTGAGCCTAAAATACCTGCCTTGAAGTACTTTTTTCTGGGCCCTACCATCGCCACCCATCTGTGTGCCAGGGAAGGCAAAAAAAGACCCTCCCCACCATTCCCATGCCCATGTCCAGAGAGAGAGAGAGAGAGAGAGAGAGAGAGAGAGAGAGAGAGAGAGAGAGAGAGAGAATTTCTATTCTCATCACATCTCCCTATCCCCAAATGACCTACCTGTTGTCAAAGGCTTTTTAGCTGTCGTAAGTTGTTATCACATAGCAGAATCCCCTCTCTCTTGGCTCCATATGCATTACCAGCAGGGTGGGCTGTACAGGTCTTTCTCCATCTCATCAGTACCCCCCAAACCCCTACCTCCCCACTCCCCAGAGTTCTGTATGCTCCAAGAGATGCTCTAAGGTGACATGTTATTGGCATCTGAAAGGAGACATAAAGGACATCTTAAGAGAGCTCACTTCTGTTTTTCATGGTGCTACACTTCTCCAACAATGCCAGAAAGCTAGGACCACCCTTTGATACTCGTGTTGACCCCTGCCCTCCAAGGATAGATAGGCCTGCAGTCAAGCTACATCCAGATGTTCCCAGAGTGCCACACCTTTCAGCTATGGCCCACTGAAGCTCTGCAACTAGGGAAGCTCCTGGACAGGTGAGTAGTGAGAGCTGCTTCATAGCCAAGCCTCAGCTCTCTGTGTCTTCCTCCCTAACTCCGCTCCACCTCTCCCCGTGGGAGAATCATTCACCTTGCTGGCACCAGTGCTGAGCACGATTGAAGCACCCAGAAAACCACACAGTGCTCATGGAGACACTTGGCTTTCAGGGAAATGAGTGATGTTTGTCTGAAGCTGTACAAATTCTGTTTTTGATATAATGCTTATCAATTCTGTTCATGAAGAGACTGGGGAACTTCCTCCACAAAGAAGATGCACTGTTCTTGGGTCATATTCCAAATTACATGTAGTAAAGCCACCAGGGAGTATTTTTCGAAATGAGACCTTCATGTCACCTTCAGTGTCTGACCCCCTGGTTTGTTTTGGCAAATGACTCCAGCCTTCACTGACTTACACACAGTGTGAGCTGTCCAAAGGCCAGTCTTGAAGTATATGCTGTGTGGTTCCCCAGAAAATAGACAATACGTAGGAAGTTAAATTGGTTGATACAGCACATGAAACATGATCTAATTTAGAAATAACTAGGCATTTAACGTGTGTGTGTGTGTGTGTGTGTGTGTGTGTGTGTGTGTGTGTGTGTTAAAAGAAGAGAAATAGAGAAATTTGGGGTAGAGAATAGAAGGGGACAGAAGGGGAGAGGGAATAATTGGGAAAATTCATTCCTATGATCTGTAACTTCAGGAGTATGTGTTTGCAGGACTGCCATAACAGAGCTCTGATAGTCTAAGTGATATAAACTGATTTTTCCAGAGACCGGAAAGTCCCAAGCCATGCCTTGACAAGGTAGTTCCTTCTCAGAGTTTGTCTCTCTCAGGTGTCAGCAAACCTTCCATCACCATGACGGAACACTGACGGTCCGCAATCATGGCTGCTCAATGATCCAGAGCTTTCCACTCATGGCCAGCTGTCTCCATTGCTTTTAGACAGTGGCAGGGTAGAAACATGTGGCTAGAAGGGTAAGGTGGAGGAATGCTGCTCACTTCATAGCGGTCAAGAAGCAGGGAGGCAGAGAACAGCACCTGAGATAAATACATCCTTCAGGGGCATGACACGGTGACCCACTTCCTCTAACCAAGCTTAACTTACTGATTTAACTTATTGATTAGGTCAGAGCCCTGATGGCCCAATCACAGCCCAGAAGCCCTATCTCTGAATGTTGCATTGGAGCCCCAGCTTTTAACACATGAGCCTTCGGGGGTTGGGGGTAGCCAAGCCACAGCATATCCCAAGGCTCTTTCCTTGCCTTGTTTCCCCTTGTGTGAGCATAGCATTAGTCTTGTATTCATGCTTATTTTTTCATCCAAGTGTCCCCCTTACACATGATGCCAGGGTCCACACTGATGATGTTACCCTCTGTAAAGACATTCTTTATAAATAATATTGTATTCTAAAGTACTGGAAGTTAGGACTAATGCGTGGACTTGGAAAGACATAACTCAACCCATAAAACATGGGGATTCCCAAAATCACAGTAAAAATACCAGCTCGGCAGGAAGTTCCTAGGAAGCAGGTTGAACCACCACCATGGAAGTTAAAAGTAAGATGTAGCCATGTTAGTGCCATTTTGCTCTAGAATTGGTTTCTGTCCATCACTCATCTCCCTACTCAACATCCATCCCCAGTGTCTTGCTTCTCTGTAACAACAGCCTTTCTCCTGAAGCAGGAGGCTAACCCTACCCCCCATACCCACCCCGAACCATCAGGGTCAGTGTTCTCAATCTGGTGGCCTTTTGAATTGGGTCCCTCCTTCAGTCCTTTTGGTCCACTATATCCCAGGATCTAAAAAAGACCAAAAGTGAAGAGGAGGACCCCACGATACACATCTGAGGTCCCCCAAAATCTATCTGTAACATTTTTCTCCCCCTTCATCTGGGTGATTGAGGGCAAGTGGGTAGCAACGTAGCTGCTAATATGAAATTGTCAGAGTCTAGGAATGCTTAGTAACTGGAAGATAGCTCTACATAGGGCCATGTACCCCATAGGTGGAGCCTGGATACCCAAGGCCCTGCCTGGCTGTCTGTTCGCCTGGCCTTACGCTTGTTTGCCTTCCTCTTGTAGAAAATCTCAGAGAAACAGGCTCAAAAAGCCATTTAATCTCTGGGATTAACAGAAATAATTGGCAAATGACCCCGCCACTCTCCCAAGAGCTATGCAGTTTATTACCAACTTTTGGTGTTTGTCCCAGTGATTTTGAGGGTTAGGCTTTCAAGTCCAACAAGCACATCTTAGGGTTGTTCAGGCTCCTTCTTAGATTAATTTCAAAATTAAATCAGATAGATCCGTGCCTTATTAAATTCCATTTTCTTGGGAGATAAAAACAAAATAAGATTCTTTTTTGCTCCGTGATTACAAAAGGAAAAGGACCTAGAGATGTAGAAGTATCCTTTCCTGGGTTTGTATAAACTCACCCCTCCTCCAGGAAGACATTGGCTTCTCTTTCACAAGGTACTACCCAGGAGCAACAAAGTCCTTCTGCTTCTCTTGCCATGTAGTAGGACCTGGACTATGAAGCGTTATGTCAGTCTGTTTTCTGTGACTATAACAAAATACCTGAGACTGGACCACACATAAAGAAAATAGCTTAATTTAGCTCATAGTTTTGGAACTTACATACATCAGCATTTGGTGAGACTTTCAGGGTGGAAGGTGGAGGACCTATGAGAGGTTCACATAGTAAGACAGGACCCAGAGAGGGTGGTGTTGTTGTTGTTGTTGTTGCTGTTTAAAATAAATCCACTCTTGCAGGAACTAATGGAGGTCACAAAGAATGTTTTAACCCTTTCCTATTTCAGTGACCTAATTATGTCCTTTAGCCACAAGTCCTTTGGGGCGGGGGGGGGTGGTGTAGAACAACCCTTTCGCAGAGGTCAAATATCAGTTATCCTGCATATCAAATACTTATACTATGATTCCTAACAGTATCAAGCTTACACTGATAAAGAAGCAATGAAAATAATTTTATGGTTGGGATCAAACCATCCCTAAATATGCCATCTGATAACAATAAGGCAGAGAACTCAGAATGAGTCTGCAGGAAGGCTGTGTTGTGCAAAGATCAAAGGAGAATGCTAGAGGGTTTCTGCAGGTGAGGGCACCCACAGGCGGGAAGGGCTGGAGAGGTGCTGGGGAAACAGTTTGATTCCAAATGATAGAAGCCCTTGAACTCCACAGTGGGGGCTTGGCATTACCTTTGTAGCTGTGGAAAGCCAAGCTAAGTTTTCCACATGACCTGTATGAATTGTCCCAACGACACTGGTCTGGTCCAGTTGTTGAGTCTGGAGTAGGGAAAGGTACTAAGAAATGGACTGGGGTTTGGGGGATGAGCCAAGAAGGGTTAGCTGGTCTGGTTTCAGGTTGGGGGATAACCTCATCGTTTTTTCTAAGACAAGGCCATTGCATTCTTGGCAGTGGGAAGAGGGAGGCAATCCATGTGCTGAGACTTGACACTCTCTGCCACAACTCAGCACGATGGCCCTCATGCTCAAATGTGGAGCATTTTAGGATGATGGCTGCATTGGCCTTCATGTTCTATTCTCTCTGGCATGACAGGTAGCTGTGTAAAATCCGGAGTGAGAGGAGAAGAAAGGTCTCGGTCTTTGCTTGTGTAGAATGGGATGCTGGAGATGAGAGGTTTTAGCAGCACCTGAGTGCCCTCTGATCTCTCTGGTCCAAAGTCAAGGAAGCCATGGGGGAAATTTGATCAACGCATGCTTGGCAGCCTCCCTGCCATCCTCCCAAGTGGCCTCTGACAAGTCCTGGCTGACTATTAGTTTGGCCATCAAACAGTTCAAAATGACAGAAAGCAGTGTGGAAGGTTTCTCTCCTGGCCCTCACCCTGGGTGGTGTACTAACCTGATTTTGGAAACAATGCAGAATATCTAACATTTACTAGGTATTTGTTTTCTATTATGATCATAATAAACGTCAAGCTTTGTGGCTTAAAATAAAACTGAACAATGAAACTTCCAGAAGATCAAACTTACTCTCTCGTATTCCGAAAGATCAGCTATCTAAACTAGGTTCCCCCTGGCTAAAAGCAACAGGCTAGCAAGCATGTTCCTTCTTTGCCTAGGTTCTTAGACTCTGTCTTCCCAGAGGTCGCCTGCACTCCTTGGTTTCTGGCTCCTTCCTCTATATTTGCAAGTGGGAAGTCTTGTGTTTTTGATCCTTTTCTACCCCTCTACCACTCTGTAGCCAACTATAATCAGGAAAGGCTTATGCTGTCAAGAACTGTAAACAAATGGGGCACATTTGAAAACTCCAGAACACTCTCCTATTTCAAGGCCCCTAACCTTATTACATGACCCTGGTACCACATAAGATAACATGGTCTCAGGCTCCAGGGATTGGGGCATGCTCATTTTTCTGTTTTTCAATACTGTATATTAAACTAGTAGGCACGGGATATGGACCTACCTTCTGTAGCCTTTCCCACTCAGTTAAATGCATAGGCGAATTCCCATTCCCCCCTGACCACACCTTCACCCACCACAATGGAGATCCAGGCAGCCAGGTGTGGAGCAAAAACACCTGGATTTCTGCTGCTAATCTCACTGTTTGGCAGTCCCTTGTGTCCTTGAGCAATTTACCTTCTTCCCCCATCACCACCAACACTGGCTTGTTGTTGAATAAAGAAAAAAATGTCAAGAAGCAGACGACATACAAGTCTGAGGGAATGGTGATGAAGCATCGAGGTTGTCAGAAGGGCTGGGATGTTTTACTGGCCAGGGTCCTCTTCTCCATTCACTATGCCTAACCTTTGCCAGGCAGACATTCCAGTCCCAAGGGATCGGCTCTCATGTTTTGCAGAGCAACCTCAGATTCCTCTATTAAGAAAAAGAAAAAGCAAAAAGCAGACAAAGCTGTGACCAATCTCAAGGTGAAGGTGCTTTCCCTGAAGTGTCACGAAGCTGTTGAGTTAATGTCCCGGAATCCCATTCTTCCTGTGTTTCTCTTCAATGAAATGGGAGAGAAAGTTCCTGTGAAAGTAACTTAGGAAACACTGCAAGGGGTAATAGTAAAACCATAGCCCGAAGCAGCCGGTGGTTTTCATCCATCTGCCTGGCGCAGCCCAGAGCATGCCAGGCCTGATCTGATCCTCGGAGAGCCATCTCCGGTCTCAGCTGGTGCTTGGATGCCTGTGGAGCTTTTCCTTACATCCTTACATGTAGTTATTAAAAGTCATGAAATCTTGAGATGTCTTTTTGTGGAGCGCAGTCTCAAAGCGAGATGCCCTTGGATGTAAACACCGAATTTACTTTGGACTGCAGTCGAGTTGTTTGCTAAGCACTTAACATTAATGACGACTCCATGGCGAGCAAAACAGACTAATGGGAAACGCAAATACAAATTGACATGATCGCTGAAATGGAGCAAAGACAGAGGCCTTATAAGAGCTTATGACCAGGCACTCTAAGACACTGTAAACAGGCTGTAAGCAGTGTGGTTAAATGTGAGCACTTCCCCCTTGAAGAATATCATGCAGGTTACAGTGTAGAAAGCCGGTCACAGGGGAGCCAGGGCCTGCCTCCGGTCCTTCATACCTATTGGTTCTTTGGAGCAGATAATTCTAGTCAATAAAGAACCCCCCCATTTCTATCCTCCTCCCACGTGGCACAGGGCCTGGACTAGCCAAGCACCCTTGTTCCATTTTTGTAGCTCAAAGAAGTTTGTGATGCTCTTCTGGCCTGAGATTTGAGCCGACATCTATTGGGGTCTTCTGGAAGGGAACAAATATGGACTCCCCCCATTTTGTCCCACCATTCAGAGAGATGTGAAGCTTCTCCATGAAATGAGGCACTGCAGCAATGTCAGCTACCACCACACACATTGTTCCTCAGGGAGAAAGCCTGCAGGCCGCTACCCTTGTCCTTACTGACACAGTGATTCAAACGCCATTTTCCCTCAAAACCGTTAGCTAGCATTGTTACAACTAGAAGATGAAATCCCAAGATTCACTTCAGGCCTTGAACTGGGATGGCAAAAATGAGTGGTGAGTCCAAAATGTTGGCATCCATGCCAAGAGCTTCCTGAAGGGGGTCCCTTAGTGTTTCACTTCTTTGACCCAGCTGTCTCCAATACATCCTTAGCCACAGCCTGGATCCCCAAATCACCGACCATATTAGTTCATTATGAAAGATAATGAATTCTTCTGCCTGCTTTAGGTGTGCTGTGTATATAATGTGTGTGTGTGTATGTGTGAGTGTGTGTGTATGTGTGTGTATGTGTGAGTGTGTGTGTGTCTGTGTGTGTATGTGTGAGTGTGTGTATGTGTGTGCATGTGTGTGTATGTGTGAGTGTATGTGTATGTGTGTGTGAGTGTGTGTGTATGTGTCTGTATATGTGTGGGTGTATGTGTGAGTGTGTGTGTGTGCATGTGTGTGTATGTGTGTGTATGAGTGTGTATGTGTGTGTGTATGTGTATGTGTTTGTGTGTGTGTGTGTGTGTGTGTGTGTGTGTGTGTGTGTGTGTACAATACATGTAAACAGACATGCATAAGGATGAGGATTCATAGGTAAGGATGCAGGCGCACCTGTGTCCTGGTGCACATGTGTCGGTGAGAGAAAAACCTCAGGCATCATTTCTCACCTTCTACCTTGTTTGAGACAGGGTTTCCATAGTTGTTCACCGCTGTATATGGGAGAGGAACTGGCCCATTCTTCTACCTGGGCATTCTTCTTTGTCTGCCTCCCTCTCACTGAGGAGCACCAGAGTTACAGATACATGCTGTATGCCCAGCTTTATGTAACCTCTAGGGGTTCAAACTTGGGGCTCACTCAGACTTGTTGTACAGCAAGCACATTACCCACCGGGCTACCTCCCAAGTCCACCAACTGCCTTTTTAACTGTAGACTAACACAGAGCCTGGCATCAGAAGTGCTTAAGTGAAGCGGAATATATGTAGGAGCTGGACAGACAGCAGTTGTATTCTATGTTTTTAAGGGAAAAAAAGATATGATCTGATCTTCTGGGAGCCAGACGGGGGAGATGAAGCTCAGTGAAGCATACACACTTCACACTGTGAATTGTGACTGTCACCAGCCAGCTCGAGTTCCTGCCTCTAGGCTGACACAAGGGTGTCCGCAGAATCAATTCCACTCATTCACAGATGCAAGGGAAGTCCAGGTCTTTCATTAAATGCAAGAACCAAAGTAGAACTAGGCGGCTGGTTACAAAGTCAAGGTGAAACACTTGGATGAGAAGAGGCCCAGGGCATCAGTTTGTTTATGTGGTCATAATTTTTATGAATGTGTAACTTCCTTCCTTGAACTTATAGGCATTTTTCTTTTCAATAATTGCACTATAACTTTCCCACACTTGACATTTTTTTAATCCTCTGCTGAGGAAACTCGGCATGAGATAAATAAATTAGTTCATTGGCTCATTAAATTGTATAAACGATACTAACATGGGCCCTTTGTCATTTTGGACAGGAATGTCATCCAGAAAGGCAAAGAGATGAGCGGGCCTGGGATGACCAGTGCCAGTGGCTCATGAGGCTATTAGATCATTGTCTGGTTTCTGATGTCATCCACCTAGTATAATCCATAAAAAATCAGGACTCCCCCATTCTACCCAACCCTACCTCCAACCTGTGAGGCTGTCACCCCTCAAACACAGTTTTGCAATGGGCAGGCCAAAGCAGCCTCTCTTATTTTCAAACTGGACTATCCGCTTAGTAAACACACATAAAACCATAGAGACAGGTAGTGATGTCCCTAGAGAAATGGAGCACTTTAAAGAGGCTGCAGGTCTCTCTAAACCTCAGTCCAGTCATGAGGTCTCAAGGTGACTTCTATTTCTAAAGAGATGATCACTCTTTCCCCATCCTGCTCAACACTACTTCAGTGAATTGTGTCTATTGGTTATGTAAAAGAAAGCCCAGTGGGTGGTGCAATGGCTGCTATCCTTCTGTTATGTGGAGGAGCCCTCACCCTGTGTATCTGTGCTGGGTGCTGAGCTCCTTGTAGAAGAGCGCCCTTATTACCGAGGCTCACCCAGGCAGAACCAACCAAGCTGGCCAAATGATTTCTCTGCTTCACCTGGCTGTCAGATAGGGGCCACCTGCTCCTTGATTGGCACAGGGGCACGTAGGTCCAAACATGTTCCCTAAGACACGTGTCTTCATATCAAAGGATGCCAGGGAACTTACTGTGTTGTTCCCTGAGAACAAAAGGTGTCAAAGCGAGATGCAACTGAACGGTTGGGAAAATATAAGTCTGTGTCTGACTCCCCTTCCCTGGAGAGATGACGAAGGGCGGTAACTAAGGTTTTCTAATGATCTGAGAGGGCAGTAGAGTTATGATTTGATAGACCTTGATGACATACTGGATTCAGGAAGACTTGGGGAGGAACCACAGCTGTGTCACGCACCAGCTCTGAGGCCTTCTGGGCCTCCATGTTGACGTCTTTACCGTAGAGCTTTTAAGATGGAGAAACAAATTAGACATCTGTTTAAGGTATTTGACAATACTTCTCAGTGTTTTTATAAGTGCCTAAGGCCTTCTTGTAAATTCTTGGGAATTCTCCAAAACCCATGACAAGGAACTTCAGAGAGAAAGTGTGTGTGTTGTAGTGAGTCCAGCATCAGGAAGAGTTTCCAAACACTTGTCTGACACAATGGTGGAGTAAGCTACCTAAGCCAAGATGGCGTATGATTGTTTTAAAGTGGATGGTAAATACCATATATTGAATTTCTATATTCTCAAGGGGGTTGGTTCCAAAGGTGCCCTAAATCTAAGGTACATCCATCCTGATGGCTGCCTGCCAAATAACTGTTATGGTTTTGGCAATTTTAAAAAAGTCAGAGTCTTACTACATTTTGCTGGAAAGTAAACCATCCTGGGGTCAGTGGTATAGAAACATTGGCTTCTTATTTCCAAGTGGGCAAGGAAGCTGGGGTTGAGTCGCCTAAGATAAGGGGTTATTCACTGAGGATGCCTCACATCTTTCTTAGGACATCAACTCTCTAAGGTCAAGAGGTAGCATGCACAGGTACCTGATGGGCATGTGCCGCACTGCATTCAGGAACAGCAGCCAGGCAAGTCATGTGACAAAAGGCCCATGGGTAGATTTTATGTCCACCATGAGGCCAGAGCAGGGACTACAGTGCATGAGTACTGCAGCAGAGTCGGCCATTAGGACCAGCAATTCCTTCTCCATACTTATGATGCTGTGAACAGCTCAGCCTGGGAATCCCCTTTCCAGTCCAGTGAGGAACTGGCTGGTAGTCCTTCTGTTATTGCCTTATTTTTTCCAGTCTTTCTCTGTAGCCTGGCTGGCCTTGAACTCATGATTCTCTCCTCTCTATTTCTCTAGTGCTGGGATTACAGGCATGTGCAATCACACCCAGCAAGACTGGTCATTTGGTCTGGCTATTACTGCTAATGAGCATACACTTCTTGGTATGCCAACATAATGGGATTGGTATATCTTTAGCAAACACATCCTTCTGAGATTCCGTCACATGGTGAAGCAACTGGGTGGAGGAGAAAGGAGCCGTGGGGAACTCCTCTGTGCAGTCAGTTCTTCCCATTTGGCCCACAGTGGCAGAGACTGAATATTATTACTATCTGATACCTACTCAGAAGTCTGGCTGAATTGAATTATTGGCTTCCCGCCAATCCTCAAAGGCATTTCTGATTTTCTCATAGCAACCATCAAAGTAACCGGTGCTTCTGGTTTCAAACAGCACACTAGATCAAATGCATAGATTACTTTTAAAGTGTGACCATTTTCCTAGCAATAACTCTCCATGGCCGTTGATACTCAGGGGTGGTTATTTGGTTGAGTTTAGCATCATAGAGTTGAGTGGTAGCTCAGGTGGATAACGGAAATAGGAATTAGATTCCTTCTTAGACTGTAATTAAATAGAACACAGAGTATCAGGTTGCAGAGAAAGACTCTCCTTTCTGCAAGATACTCACTGTCATCTGAAGGGCCAGTGCCTTAGGATTCTTTCTCATTCATTCATTCGTTCGTTCATTTATTCATGTATTTATTTAGTATGCTTTGAATGGGATGCATTCTAGACAAGTATTCTGCCTTAGAGCCACATCCTCAGCCTGACTTTCTCAGTACTTTTACAGGAAAAAAACAAACAATCTTCAGGGGAGGGTGGCTTTCACACTTCACTGGTTTTCTGTGAATCCTGTTGTAAGGCAGAATAGCTCAGTGTTAAAAACCCAAGCCCTGGAGTCTACAACTAAATTTTAACTTGGCTGTGTCACTGGGAATCTGTAGGACCTGTTGATGGCTGTAATAATTCTTAGCCCCTGCCTTAGCCATTGGTATTGATTACAGATGTTCAGCTCTCCACTTCTGGCAACCAGAAGATATGGTGCCCTGGGCCCTGGCTTAGGGTCTAGTTCTAATCAAAGACTTGTGAGCAAGTGCATTCTATGTGTGTTGAGGATAATGCATTCTGGATACCTGGTAGGCATTTTTATCGTCTTAATGGTGCCAATATTATTATAGCATGTCCTAACTTTGTATCTAATAACACATTTGGTTGTTTCCAAAGCAAGTACTAGTCCCATTGTGTCTTTGAGAAAATCAGTTACCCTTGAAATGCAGTCATAGCATGTGGAACTAGAGGAAAGTAAGTTATAGCTTAAGTTTCTGTCTTTAAAATTATGTGATCCCAATAGGGACTTACTCAGAGAATTCATCCCATGATATTTCTATTGGTTATGGAATCAAACTCTGTCAATCGGACATGCTAGCCTCAACTAGCTGTCCCACCTCCCCAAACAAAAAGATCCATATCCTTTTTACAAACATTCCTGTATCCTATTCTGGACAGTTCTGCCCAGGAAATTACTTTGACTTATGAATTCATGCCTACAGACATGTGATCTCCTTTGCCGATCACTCCCCTGCTCTGTTTCTACCAATAGGACTCTTGCTGCCCACTGTGCTCTTTCTCCCAAAGGCATTCCTGCCTGAGCTTCCCAATGACTGGTTTGTGTTAACATTTTAGGATGAAACTTAGGAAACTGAGATTTCCTAGGAGTCAAATATGGTAGCGTTTTTTTTTTTTTTTCGGAGCTGGGGACCGAACCCAGGGCCTTGTGCTTCCTAGGTAAGCGCTCTACCACTGAGCTAAATCCCCAGCCCCGGTAGCGTTTTTTTATGATATAAATTTACTTTGAGAAAGAGGAGAAATCTCATCACACACATATTGATGTTCATGTTGGAGCCTATCAAGGACCCCAATCACTTCTCCATTCCTTTCTTGGTTCCCTAGGCATTTGTTCCTACAGAACATGCTCTGACCTCCCTATACCCAGCAGACACTGACACTGTTTCCTGACTGACTCGGGTCTTCCTAATGCCTGTTATTATTACTTGCGTTATACACACTGGGCCTATTTGATAAAGGCTTCCTTTATTAGAACTGTGAAAGAAAAAACTAACACCTCTTTTCTTCAACCTCTTTCAGATCGAGGACATCATTACGAAGATGCAAGATGACAAGACAGGGGGTGTGCCCATCAGAACAGTTAAGAGCTTTCTCTCCAAAATCCCCAGTGTCGTCACAGGTAACATATCCTTAGAAGATGGCAGAGACAACCAGAGTGACTATTAAAGAGTTATGTGATTTGGATAGTGATGTGGGAATGTCTAGGGATCTGAAAAGTAGCATGAAATCCTCGATGAGGATCTTGACTCAAAGCCCCTCCTAGTCTAGGTTTTTAGTAAAAAGCCTACACTTTGCGCATCATTAAGAACCACTTTAGTGTTATGAGCCTTTCAAGCTTGTGTAGCTAATGCCTCTGGGAGTAGATGAACTGACAGGTTAGTAGTGTGTCCTGTGGCTATAAACAAATGCAGACGTGCTCATAAACATTAAGCAGGCTTCATTTTGTTGGGACTTGTTTGTTCGCCACGTTGCATTTGGGACATGATTTTACTGTGTAACTCAGGCTGACCTTGAACTTGTGGTCTTCCTGCCTCTGTCTCCTGGTGCTGGGATAACAGGTGTGTGCCACCATGCCTAGCTCCATTTAAGCACATTTAAAGGAAAGTTTTGTGTCTTAAGAAATGTTCAAATTCTATAAAAAATGTTTTTACCAGGTTTTTAATCTACTTTGCACCAACTCCCTTCAAAAAGGAGTTTTAAAATATTGCTCTGTGGTCTGTTGCTTTTGTGTGTGTGTGGTTTCAGCATAGGCAAGCTTATTTCTTTAAAAATTAAGATTCTTTTTTACCTGTGTGTGCAAAATGCATGCACACATAAGTAGGGGTGTCCCTAAAAGCCAGAAGTCACGAAGTGTTCTGCGGCTGGGGTTACTGGTGGTTGTGAGTCTCCCTGCGTAGGTGTGGGAACTGAACTCAGGTCCTCAGCAAAAGCAGCATAGAACTCTCAACTGCTGAGCTGTCTTTCCAGCCCCCTTTTAAAGTGTTTGATTGTAAAATATATCAGACATGCCTATAGGTGCAAAAACAAAAACCATAGAGAAGTCACATAGCATTTTGTCTTATAAATAACGTGAGCATCTTAGATCCTCTTATTAAGTGCTACTAAATCAAATTCCCCTCCCTGTTTGCTCTCTATTTTGGTTAAATAAGTCATTGTTTTTTCTTCATAGCTTTCTCTTTTTTTCTTATAAAGGACAACATTTAATTGGGGCTGTCTTCATAGCTTTCTTATAGAGTGTGTATCCCTTGCTATCCAAACAAATAAGTAAATGGATTTAGGCAAGCATTTTGGTGATTCTCTCATTTCAAAAATTTAGCTATTTGCTTTCCAAAATTCAGGATCCATCAGAACTTGGCATCTGTCATGTGCCATGATAGCTAAAATGATAACTTAAAATATTCTGGTGGTGCGATGTGACATGGGGGAGTTGGAACTTTTTTCTTATCGGTGGGAGCGTGAAATGTTGCAGCTACCCTGAAAGGAGTTTGGCAGTTTCTTAGAGATGTAGATATTGCCTATGCCTCCTGGATATTTACTCACAGGATATGAAAACATGTCTTGGTGAGAGGGTTTCCCCTTTTAGAGCAAGCTGATCTTGAACTTGCTGTGTACTCCAGCTTTGTCTTGAACTCTTGCCTCAACCTCCCAAGTACTAGATTTACAAATGTGTGCCATTATACCTGAAAATAGATGCGTCTAAGAAAAATAAAGATATCATGTATTGTTCTAAGTTACATTGGGTAAAGGAGATTCCTTGGCCCAATGTATAGACTTGTGGAAGTTGTGAGTTTGAGAAAATAGATCCAAGAATAGTGTTCGCCAGGCTAGAGTTGAGGTTTGGAAGGGCGTCCGATGGTTTTGTCCAGGACACAGTTTGAAATAAGGGATTGAATATCTGGAGACATTTTATAGTAAAAGTATAAATGGAAGAGTCATGATGTCCATGGACTTGAAAGGATACTACAGCTTCCATGTGTTTATCTAGAAGGCACTCCCTACCTAGTTAAGAGATGACCTGCTTGCCCACACCTTCTGTGATTTTGAGTTTGAAGTTTCCCCTATTAACATATATATCAAGGAAATTATTTTCACTCCTCCTATTAGGAACTCCTAAGTAAAATCCTAGATATTCCTTGGGTAAAGTTGACAAAGAAATGCTTGGTATTCCGTTTGTGTCTAGAGAGGCTGGGCTTGGGAAGGCCCCAAAGGAAATGTACTGAAATAAGAGATGGGTATACTTAGATATATTAGATAAAAGGCAAACCATTCTAACACAATTGCATTCTTAAAAGGTGAGAAATGAGGAACTGCAAGGGTGAGACTTAGCAAATAAATGTTCGTGTGGGGAAAGGGATAGAAATCTGGAAGAACAAAGTTGAGGACAAAGTAGAAGCCATTATCAGATCATCACCGAGGTTCACTGGCCTGGCAAATCTCATTTGCAAGAAGCACAACACCGTGCCTTAGAGCTCCCATCCAGAGGTATAGATTCTAAGCAAACATGTCCACAGAAGGTCACTTCACTGTCATTTGAACACCCTCCTCTCTGGACAGCAGACAAACCTCCTCAGACCTCCTTTCCCGAATAGTAACTAGGTCACAAAGACGATAATTGAAGCAAGAAGCGAATTCCCCAAGTTCCCAGTTTCCAACCCTCTCTACTCCCCACCTGTCCAGCAGAGACAGACAGATCCTGGGCATGAAGCCTGCCAACTCCATGAAAGCAGCCATTTCACACAGCCTTGCCCAGCTGTCACTGACAGCCATTCCAAGATAATTCCCCAACACCTGAATGTCCTAAAGAACTTTCCAGAAACTTCGGGGATTAATCTCCTCCAGGCTAACCTCAGAAACCCAACTCCTAGCATATAGGAGACCTAAGAGACATCTAATCTCACTTGGTTTTACAGGCAGAAAATCTGAGTCCCAGTGACATAATACAATGTGTTAAAAAAATATTCGCAGAGACAGAACCCAATCTAGAATGTGGATTTCTTAGCCATTCCAACCTTTTGTGCACAAAATTGTAGTCTCTTGAGTTGCAACACTCCCTTAAATGCTTGATGCATTTCTCTGAACAAGAGAATCACTTGCGTGACTTCTTCTTAAAGATACAGTCCCAGGGCACCCTCTTGGGCTTGGACCCAGAAATCTCTATTTTCAGCAGCTTCCCAGGTTGTGCCTACAGCCTGCTTGCATTTGGAAGCCAAATAAACCCTGCCAAGTTCTCCCAACTTCTGTTTTAATAACCTCCAATGATGAATGTTCTCATCTCTCATCCCATCCTCAGACAACGTTGACCTTTGAAACCTTCTTCCTTATAATGAATTGAAAGTTCCTTGCCTCCCCATTGCTTCAAGTCATTCATCTCCATTCTAACTCCCTCTCCCAGTCAAAGAAAAAGAAATGTGGATTTAATAAAAAATTATACTCAGCTTGCTCTCCTTTCGAATTTTTGACTGTACAAATAATTTTCAGAAAATATTCTAGGTATGCACATACGTTTTTAAAAAACATCTCAGCCTGATTTTCCCACGTGCATTTCTATCTCTTTCTTAGCCCACAAGTTTACTTCTCCAAGCTTGATGACAATGTGAATATTTTACAGCTTTTCTCTTGCACTTATTAGCAAGTGGTTTGGGAGAGAGTGGCCAGGGCTGCAAACTGCCTCCGTGAGACCTTGATCTGACCACCAGCCTCTTTGGGCCTCCGTTCCCTTATCTGAATTAAGTGTTGTCCCAGGTCCTTCTCACTCTTGCCGTCCATGACTCCATGGCCAGCCTAGACTGAAGAAAGGACGGGGCCCCTTCCTGCCAAGTCTAGGGACGATGGACCATGCATAAGCCAGTCTGAATCCCACTCTGACTGCCCCGACCGATGTGACTTGGCTATCGCGCCTTCTCTTTCACATTTGCACTTTTTTATTTTCTGCTTAAAGAGCTTCATTTTAGTAACAACATCCTGAAATATGTCAAGTTGTAATTGTGGAAGGGAAAAAAAGCAGAGCTCTGATGTTCTTGCCCTTCGTGTCATCAAAATCTTGCTCTAAATGTCACATTAATTCATCTCTCCACATTTTCTCTTGCTTGATTTTTTTTTCTCTCCTGTGAGAAGAAATGCTAAGTTGAATGAAGGGCAGCTCATTTATTAAAAGTAAAAACGCACCACCCATCCCGCTAATTGTGTTCTAAAGCTTGTTTTTAATCCATCTCTACACACAAGGAAAGTTCTACAGTCAGATAAAATTTGAAATGAAATGAAATCCAGATATGTTGTCGTTGACTCTGTGATAATGAACCTATTAAAGAAAAGACCAAAATGGCCACCGCACCGGGTCCCTGTGGTAGATGAAGGAGCAATGATGGCTGCCACCTTCCTTAAGCCTGCAGCCTTCTCTCTAACTATAAAGAGTTGCACAGGGAAAGGTAACAAAATTATTTTATATAAAACCTAGGGTGCAATCCTTAACTACTCTCTTTGTTCCTAGACATCATTTTCTAGATGCAAGAACACCTTCCCCTCAATCTCTTCTACAGTATTCTGCCCTACATTTTCCTCGGATGTATGTCCTGGGAGAGCTGTTTTAACTGTGAATTAATAATAAAGAGAAACACGCGTTGAGCTTAGGTAACGTCTGTCGACTATTAATACTGCATGCTTGATACTAGCATGTGTAAAAGTACTACTGAGATGAACCCTGAGGCTGAGTGGGAATAACGCACTCTTCAGAGTTCGTTTTCTGTTACTGAACTGGATAGCTGAGATTAGATGGGTTATAAAGGAAAAAATAAAAGGTTATCCTGGCTCATAAATGGAGGCTGGAGTCTAGGTGCCGGGGCAGCTTCTGGTGAGGGCCTTCTCTTGCTTCAGGTCATGAGGGAAGATAGAGACGTAAGTAGATAAGTCAGAGAGAGAGAGAGTAAAAGGAGCCAAAAGCACACCTCAAACAACCCATACCAGGGGAAGGTGTCAATCCTTCCCCCTCGTGACTGAAGCTCCACCCCACTCCTGCCGCTGTGGCTATGGAGCAAGTTTCCCCAGCAGGACTTTCAGTTGGAGCAAAAGAACCAAACAAACAAACAATATGCATTTAAACTGTGTCTGGTTTTCTAAACAATCCTTCCAGGATCCAAATATCCACTAAACAATGAGAGAACAGATCCCGTAGAAACACTGAGGATGATCATGGATACAGGAAGGGGATTTTGACCCCCTTTCCTGCCTGAATTTTTATTGAGCTGTTGAACCCATAACCCTCCCTTCCCTCTGAGTAATAATAATGATAATAATAATAACAATAACAACAACAATAATAATAACCATCAGATATATCTGGGAGTTTGTGGATTTGCTTCCTAAACCAGAGACCTACAGAGTCTATTTACCAATGAGTAAATATGGTCCACAGAGTGACATGATGTGCCAGGATCCCTGTGACCCTTGGGATCAGACAGAGTGGAGAGATGAAGGGCTGTGAGTGGACCTGTTTCCCCAAGAAGTCCTTGAAATGGGGCTGGTAGGAGAGAAAATAGTTAAAGTGTAAATAGAACTTGGATTTTAAACTGGACTAATTACAATTAGATAAAAAGCTAACTATTTGGACCATGGTGTCATTCAACAGTAGAAACAAAGATTTGGCTTTTTATAAAAACAATTTTTCGAGGAAAATAATTAGGAAAAAGAAAAATCGCTTCGTGATAGGGTCTGAGTTTACACTGTTGAAACTAGATACACAGTCTCTAGTTACAACAGGAGGCTTGAATTTCTTCTATGTTTAGTAACAGGGTCATCTAGATGTCATAGCAACACTGCTTGGTGCAGCTCACTAAAGTGGTTACCATGTAGGGGACATCTCTAGAGGTCATGAACAGGGAAGCAAAAATCCAGTAGGTGAACTGGCACAAGGAATAGCTTTTCTCACAGACCATCTATCAACCTGGCAGGGGTCGACATTTTTAAAAAGTGTGTATGTCTGTGTGTGTATCTGTGTGTGTGTGCGTGTGTGTGTGTCTGTGTGTGTGTCTGTGTGTGTGTGTCTGTGTCTGTGTGTGTCTGTGTGTGTGTGTCTGTGTGTGTGTCTGTGTGTGTGTCTGTGTGTGTGTCTGTGTGTATGTGTGTGAATGGTATGTATGTGTGGAGTTCAGAGGACAACCTTCAGGAGTTGATCCTCTCTTTCCATGTTGCTGACACAGAGTTGTTTCCATTTTCTGCTGCTACCTATGTGGCACGCTCCAGGCTGCCTAGCCTCATGTAACCTTCCAGGCAATTCTCCTGTCTGCGCCTCCCACCTTGTAGTAGGAGAGCAGAGACTGCAGATGTGTGTCACTGCAAGGGCTCAAAGGATTTATCCTGGGTTGTCAAAATGTCATGGCTAATACTTTACCCAATGATCCATCTCTTTGGCCCCTAGAAGAAAACATTTTAAGTAACGATTTCAAAGGTTTCCATAAGGATAAATAAGGTTGGAATCATAACAAAGCAATTATTACTGAAAGTCAAGAATTATGTTGGAATTTAAGATTGTATAATCAATTGGAATTATATTTAGATTATAAAAGAATGATTAGATCATGTCACAGGAATTCACTATCCTTGGAGATCAAAACTGATATCTATGACTTTATATATCTAATCTAAGTTTTAGAAAGATATAAGATGTTTTAAGAAGTCTTTTGAATGATAGAAGATAACATCGTCTCCCATCCAAGAACTAACCAGGCCTGACCTTGCTTAGCTTCCAAGATCAGACTAGAATCTAAGGCACATTCAGGTTGGTATGACTATTGACAAAGATAAACTATTCTCCAAATGGACTAGAAATTTTGATAAGAAGCCAAATAAAATATCTAGAAATGAGAAGTATAGTAGTTGAAATTGGAAAATGAACAGAAACATTCAACCTACATAGCTAAATGTTACATTTTGACATAGCTAAAAAGAGAATTGACAAACTGGAAGACAGCACAGATGAAAATGCTCAGAATGTGACCTGCACAGACAGAAACAAGTAACACAAACAGGTGAAAGTCTTGGAGGCAAAAAGTGATACATTGTGTCCCAAAATCAATTTTTTAGACAGAAATGTTCGAGAATTTAGAAGGCCCATTCTTCTCAGACTGTCTTTTCTTTCTCATGTTAACTGACAAATCCAAAGAAGGTGAAATAGAGAGTAATTCATAAGTAGCTAGTGGCATCAACTTATAGTACATGGAATAACCGCAAGAAGATCTCCAAAATGACTAGAGAGGAAAGCAGATTGCCTAAATGTTTAAAAATTACACAGATGATTTCTGTGTAAACATTTAAGCTACGCCACATTGCAGAGGAAGAAAATCTTCAAATTGCTTAGTGAAAGCAAGACTAAGAATGCTATATGTAACAAAACTGTCTTTTAACAACAGCAGCAGCAATAACAAATTATTATACAAGAAGCAGAAGCAGCCTTTCTTTCTAAAGGCTATATTTCAGGGAGGTAAAGGCATGCAAATTGAGAGGAGTTGACAGGTTAGCACGTTCTAGGCTGGCACTATCCAGGATAATAGCCAAGGTCCATCTATATATGTCTTTTAAAATTAATCAAATCAAGTCAAATATTAAAATCCAGATTCTAATACTTTTCTAACATTGATAAAAATTAAGAACTTCTGTTGGGGCTTGTTCTGGTGCTATGTGTTCAAATGCTAAATACTGGCCCCTCAAGATCTGGTTGCCCCAGACAAGCAGAGCCTCACATACACCAACTGACTGATGCTATGTAAACGTTCCTCCCCAAAATAAAACTATTGGTTAAATAAAGGTAGCTACAGTCAATTACTAGGGAGAATAGAAATGGACTTGGGGTTGCAGGTAGGGACCATGGGAAAAAAGAGAGAGTGAAGGAGAAAGAAGACAGAGAGAAAAAGATGTCTCCATTAGAGTGATGGACTAGGACAAATGCCCGAGGGAATGCACCCCAGGACAGACTGACGGAGCAGAAGTAACCAGGGCAAGATTCAAACAGCAATTATTTGGGGAGCACAACTTGGAATGAACAATCTAGCAAACAGATATATAGATTAGGGATAATTCCCCCAATATTTGTGCAAAAGCTGACAATCCATGGACTGTGACTCAATTATTGGGGGTTGTTTTGGTTATATTAATAGCTAATAGAGATTATTAAATGGTAAACTTATCATAAGATACCATTTTTAGAAAACCAAAAAGTGGTCCCAGACTTGGAAAAGACATTCATAACCTGATGTAAGAAAACATTAGGGTCAGGGATATATGAAAGACTCTTACAAATTGAGATACTAACAGCACCATAGGAAAATGAACAAAATCACAGGCAAATATTTTATAGAAGAAGAAATGTAATTGGCCATTAACATGTCCCACTTGCCCAATGGCATCGATCGTCTCAGAAATGCAAAGTGAACCTATGGAAAGACACCATTGCAACTTGCCAAGTTGGAAAGCTCAAGGTCTTGGACTGTGCCAAGTACACACGATGTATGGGAGAAATGCTAATCTGGGGCTGAAGAGAGTGTGAATTGGCAACTCTCATTAGACACCGTGTGGTTGACAGTGGCTGTTCATGTTGAACTCATAAATATTCATGAGTTCTTGTTTTCACTACTAGGGACATGTTATGGCCTAGGAAAGCCTTTGAGCAAGTGTTCAGAGACACTCAACCCCACTCTTTGTGTCAGCAACATCTGGGGTAATCTGGGTTTAGCTGTTGGCTGTGGACAGAAAAGGGAAACACACAGTCAAAGAGTAGGACTTGCACAGCCATGAAGGCCAATAGCTAGATTCCTTAACAGGACACAACTCAGAAACAATGTAGGAAGTGATAAGTAAGAAAGACGCATACCATGACCCCATGTGCATGACATTCAAGAGGAGACAAAATTAAGCACTTAAGCACTCTCACTCATTTGGCTGAGAAGTAGAAATGAAAACTTGGATGGGTGGGCTGGCTCCTGGAGGGAAAGCAGAAAAGTAAACAAAGGGGCAGATGCACCCAGATCTCAGAAGTATTCGGACTTTAGTTTTCTAGAAGATCCGAACACAGTGGTCATTTTATTACAATTTTAAAATATACTTGTACTTAAGCTTTTTGTATACATTGATGATTTATTTCACAATGAAATTGGCTTTCTGGATTCTATGGCTGAGAAACTACAGACTTGTCAAAGTTGTATGTACATGGCTACATGTACACAGGTATGGCCGCCATATATACACAGGTGTGGCAAACTACACAGATGTGGTCAAATGTATGCATGAATACATATCTTCATTATATATTCATATGTATGGGGGATTTATTAGAATGGCTCATAGGCTGTGGTCCAGCTAGTCCAACAATGGCTGTCTAGCAATGGAAGGTTCTGGAATCTAGTGGTTGTTCAGTCCTTGAAGCTGGATATTTCTGCTGGCTTTCAGTATATCCCAAAATCCAAAAAAAGCAAGCTCTAATGCCAGTGAAGCAGTGGACCTGCCCATGAGAGTAAGGGCAAGCCAGCAGAGAGAGAGAGAAGCTTCCTTCTTCCATGTTCCTTATTTAGGCTGTCGGCAGAAGGTGTGACCCAGATTAAAGGTAGATCTTTTCATCTTAAAGATCCAAATTAGAAGTGTGTCTTCTCCACTTCAAATGATTTAATTAAGAAAAAGAAAGTCTCTTACTGGTGCACCCAGTCATTTGGGTTTCAGTTAATTCCAGATATAATCAAGTTGACAATCAAGAGTAGCCATCACCCATTAGCATGCCTGGCTAGGCACTGTGTGTTTTAACCACATGCTACACTTCTGTAAACATACATGTAACACGATCCATCTGACTGTTCCCTAGTCATTAACGTACTCCACTTACTAAGTCATAAACAGGCAATGTGGAGTACTAGTCAGTCCCAAGGAACACTGAAGAAAAAGACAGAGAACTCCATTGTCAGTGCCACGTTCTCTCACCTAAAGCTCCCGCCTTACCCTTCTCAAGGGTGGATGGATCCCCTAAGGGCAAAACAAGTCAGAGCTGTGGGGGCTACACCATATACGCAGGCATTAAAGGGAAAGGGAGGGGGAATCTTTAGAGAATTAAAAATGCTAATAACAGAACTTCACAAGAGTTTATCAGCATTACGTTCTCACCACATGGTTCTAAACAATTATGGTGTTTAAATATCCCTCCCTCCCAAGTTATTTTGGCCTAAGAGTTCTATTTAATAAGACTGTCTTCCACTTGAACACAAACTTAGATATCCCACAGCTCTGTGGGGTCTCCCAACATCTCAGTAAGGTGCACTCCTGCTGGTTTGGGATTGGACACAGTCCTGTCTCAAACCTTAGGACCAGCTTTAAGCAGTAAGTTAAAACCTGAGTACTGTCTTGTAAAGATGAAGAAACAGGAGAGGAGATGGAGGCAAGGTATCCATCCAACATGGCTGATTCTGAAGGCCTGTGGGAGAATCCTCCCCTCTCCCTGTTGTTTGTTTCAGGTTTGGCTTTGATGATCAACCCAATGTGGGCAAACAATTCTGGCGAGACAAGTGGGATGACAGTCCTTTAGATGAGCTGACCTTTAATTAGTAACACAGCCAACACCTGTTCTCAATTGAGCTGTGAATGAACATGGTGGCATGACCTCAAGCAAGAAGAGTTGGTGGCTCTTCTGCACTTGAGCCAAGACATGGGATTGTTCCCCTGCAGACAGCCTTGTTCCTACCTGGTCATGTCACCTGGTCAAGTCACTGCTGTCTTATCTTTATCTGAGTACTTACTGGCTGGCTGTTTTGGCCACTTCACATACCCTTGTCATGCCTTGGTTTCCTCATCTCTAAATTAAAGCTGTTAGTAACAACAGTATGCACTGATGTGGTTGTTGAGAAGACTAAACTGGTTCATGTGGTTAGGGTTGGTTGTCACTTTGACAAGAGCAAGAACCCCCACAGACAAGGCTCTGGGCATGCATGTGAGGGGATTATAGATTAGGTGAATAGAGATTAGAAGACACACCTGACTGTGGGCAGCCCCTTCCATGGGCTTTGGTCTTCAGAATGTAAAGGAGAAAGCAAGTGGGGCTCCAGCCTCCACCCTTCTCTGATTCCTGGCTTTTGTATGCATGAGACCATAATAAGCCAAAATAAATCCTTCCCCTGCCTTTTGCTGTGATATTTAACCACGCACCAGGAAAATGGATGACTACATTCCCTGTGGTTTGTATGTTGTGTTGTGTGCTCACTATTTTTTAACATGGAGTGTTTAAGTTACCTTCCTTTCCTGTGAGAAATTCTGCTGATTGTCTCTGGCCATCTGCTCAACTCATTAATTCTGTTCCTACAACATGCTGGGAATAAGACTGTGGGGCCGGAGAGCAGAGATGCGCGACTATCTGACTCCTTGTATTTCTTTTGAAGAAAGGCAATAATTGTCTGTTCTGAATGTCCAAGACTTTGTTGTATAGGTGGCATGGCAGGTCCCCTCAGGGGTGCCTTCTCCTTCAGCTTTCTTTCCTTCTTTCCTCTGTCACAGCTTTGCCAGGAGCACTCAGAGATTAAAGTTCTTTTGAGACTCAAAGGTGAAGGCCTGAGTCTTAGTCTTTTGCTGTCACTAGTCACCCCTCCAAGGTGTAAATACAGGGCACTCCAGGGAGTGAGAGCTGGAGTCTCACTGCTCATAGGAGGCACGGGTGGGAGAATTCTTTAAATCAAAAGATAAAGTTATATCTCCCATGATCCATGAGCCAAATCCTAGGTCCCAGCACACAGTCTGGGAACATTCGGAAACTGGTTATTATGAATAGAAGTATCCCGAGTGGTTTAATTGTTCACGTCTCAAGAGCCATATTAATTATGCTTGGCTATTTGTTTCTTCAATCATTCAGACACAAAATGTTTATCAAGACTTTGGGGGAAACCACAATAAAACCATTCAGCTGGCTCATATTCAAGTTGAAATGCTTTTTTCTACATTAACGAAGGTAAAGGCTATCTCATGTGGGCAAAACTGTTAGAGCTGTGTTAATTAATGAGTCTGTTGAGTTAATTTTCATAAATTCTTTGAAATCCATTGCAAATCCCAAAATTAAAAGTCAAAGCTAGAATTAAAATTAAATTAAAATGAAAAGTCAAGCTAGAACTTAAAGCCTAGGTCCAACACTTACTTGTGGAGTATAGGACTCGACATAGTGTGGGAAACTGAAAAAGTCTTTAAGAAACAAATCAGTCCTTAACATTAAGGACTACCAAACGAAACAAAAGGGTAAAAAGAACTGTAGTTCTTAAGGGAGCAGCTTTTCACAGGAGCCACAGTGGTGTCTGCAGATGGCCTTGGTGACAAGTCTGTTGGGAAGCAGGAAGGATGTCGTGTTGTAAAGATTCCATTGTAAATCTTAATTGTCTTGGGAAAAGACTGTGACATAATGCTGCCGCACACCTAAGCAATGGTCTCCTCATATCTAGAATGTTTGTGTGAAAAAATGTTCAGAGGGGAGAAAATCTGGGGAGGGCTGAAGAATGAGGGAAGCTAGAACGAGTAATAATTCCCTGAATTCAGCATCTGCACTGCCTTCCCAGGAGTCATTCTGCTTGTCTGGGCTGGACAGCTCAACAGGGTTGCTGCAGGGATGGGGAAGCCTCCCAAACAGCAGAAGACTTGGGTTCAAGGTCCTTTGTGATCTCATCCAATGATTCATTTAACAGTAAGGAGTCTGGATTGCCACAAGTTGGCTCGATGAGCTTCCCAAGGTCTCAAAGTTTTCTCCTAGTGATTCTGGAGCTCAAGTCAAGTGTTTCGGCTCTCACCCTGGGGCTAGGATACAGCAACCAGACCTTTTGCGATCACTGGTTGTTCCTTTCTGGGGCTATAGGCAAGCATCAATCATTGAGAGCCTTTCTCCAGCTTGCTTCTCCAGGATCATGTCCAGGGTTTAGGACGCGGGGCTCCTAAGCCAGAAGCAGAGGCTGGCATTAAGACATACCTTAGCAAAGGCAAACACGTGCATCAGTCAACCGAAATCAGCCCCAAACGTTTGCTTATATAAGTTGCCCTTGGGAGGAAACTTCGCCATATCTCACACAAGTGTTAATTGTTTTTCTCTTCCACAGATTCTCACTAATTTATTCTGAAGACACTGCTACATTTCCAAATTTTACTTTTATTTTAAAGCGATTCAGACTTGGGGGAAAAGTTGAACGCTATTTTGTCGGATTGCTTCAGTAGTTGAGAATAACAGCTGTCATGTTTGAGAAGTCGTTAGTAGTAATTGGCTACGGCGAAGGGGAGTTGGCCTTGCTCTCAGAGGGCATCCAATACACATGACTTAATAGTTTCCAGTATATTTGGATGAAAAAAGGCATTGAGCTAACTGGGTACAGCTTCATTCACAGTGACTGGTGAACCTGCCCCTCCGGGGGCCCAGATGATAATTCTCCAGCTCCCTCATCCTCCAGCCCTCTTTTAACCTCTGATTCTTCTTCGCTATGTCCTCTGTCTAGTGTCTTTAATTATTCACTTATTGCGCTAATATTTCCTGTGCCAAGAAGAAATGTGCTACTGAAGGAAGTGCCAGGTATGGGGAGAACAAGTCAAGGGTATCGGGTCCAGTGGAAGGAAAATGTTAGGGATGAAATCACACACTTAGTGAATGCCTGGTGGTATTCAAGGGCAAGGTATATAGTGATAGAGAGAAGACAGGGCTGACCAGTAAGCCAAGACAGGACACATGTGTTGGAGCCAGCCAGGAGAGATGGCTGAAAGCAGTCATCTAGGCCAAGGAAATATGTTACAGTTTGGGTCCCAAGTGTCTTACGCTGGGTCACGATTTGAGGGCTTAGTCTTCAGCTGGTAGTATTGACTTTGAAGGCTGTGGACCATTTAGGAGGCATGGCCTGGTCAGTAGAACCCTGTCTCTGGTTCTGGTCTACATTCTCTGCTTCCTGGCCCACCCCATGTGAACAAGTCTTCCTGTTATGCTCCTGCCACTATGAACTTGACCATGCCTTCTCCACCATGATGGACCAAAATTCTCCTGAAGTGGAGCCAAAAGGAGCTCTATCTTCCCATAAGTTGCTGGTGTGACACATTTTTTGACACAGCATCGAGGAAAGCAGCTCAAGCAACTCAGACTGAGGTAGCATCGCATGCAAAGTCCTCTTTGTGGGAAGGACTCTGGTGGTAGGAAGAGCAAAGCTGCAGCAGAGAGAAGGCCAAAGAAACTGGGAGGAGTGAAGCTAGAGCCTGGGAGACTTGGCTCTTGAAAGCAGTTGGGGGGAAACGTTGAGGGCTTCAAGTGAGGATGCCATGACCAGGTGGGAGTTTCCAAAAGGCCATGATATCTGTTTAAGCAGAAAAGCAGTGAGAACAAGAGGGAAGAGAGGGGAAGAAAGGAAGAGGAAAGGGGGAGGGGAGGGAAGGGAAAGGGGACAATAAGAGAGGGAAGAGGAGAGAGGAGGGAGAGAGGCAGGGAGATGGGGAAAAGGGGAGGGGAGGGTGACAGCAAGAGAGAAGAAGAGGGAGGGAGAGGCAGAAGGAGGAGGAGGGGAGGGGAGAGAGAGAGAATGAGAATATTCCTAAAATCCAAAATCCTATGAGGCCTGGTAGACTAGAGTGATGAGGAGAACATTCATGTTCTTCTGGATTCCAAAGTCTCTTGAGCCAATGAACTTCATCTCTAATTGCCTTTAACCTTAGTTATACTTCCTCCATTAAAACCATAAATGACTTAGAGACTACTTTGTTCTCCATTCTCTGAACTCTTGCCCAGAGCCTATAACATAAAATGAGTCACAGCCAATGGCCCGTGCTATTCTTTTTCCCACCAGCACAGTAAAACAACCAGTTTTCCATAGAGCCCTTTCTGGCTCCTTTTTACTCTTGTAGATTAAAGACCCCTTGGGTCCACTTTAGAGCATTTATTCTCACAACTATATTACACGATAGTTATTTGGCCTGAATAAGCACCTTCCTTACAGTGTGCCTCAGCTCGTGTAGCTGACAAGGGGTGCTTGCCACAGGGAGTGAGCAAGCCTTGTGCAGGTCTTGCTGTCTGCACAAGGCTAATCAGATCATGCAGCATCGGAGCTTGAAGTCCAAGAGGCAGGTAGAAAGGGGGAGTGGACAGGAAGTAGAGAGAGCAAAGGCCTTGAGCTAGGGTACAGAATGGGTGCCAGGGACCCCTCTCAGTTACCAATGTCTCCCATCTGCTTAGCTGTCTTGCAGGGAACACTGGCTTTTATAACACACTGATAAGCACATATCTGGGAGGGGATCAGACCTGCTACATTGGGGACAGGGTGGTAGAGTAGTTGCAGGTCCTAACTTCTGCCACCACCCGTAAGTGAGCAGCAGATTAGAGAGCACGTGTGAGCACAAGCGTTCCTTCTAGATGGGTCTCAATCACTGATGCAGCCCACGGCCACCTACCTGGAGATACTCAGGAGAGGCACCTGGTGAAGCCGGTTTAGCTGGGTGCAGTGGGGAGAACAGGCACTCAAACCTTCCTCTCCAGCAGTCTCTGTATACTATGGGATAGATAAACCTTCTCCACCCTCTCCCCAGTTGTCTCAAGGAAACATTTAGAATTTTCAGATGGGCTGCCAATAGGCGAAGGTTGGACAAGTTAGGAGTGCACTTGGCAGCAAGGCAGACCTTCACCACCAGGAGAGGCCATTGAGGTCAGAGACTGGGCAAACCAAATAACAAGTGACGAGCCTCGTAGATCATCTGCCCACCTTACAAGGTGGAGAAACACTGCATCTGTCTCCTCTCCTCCTTCCCCTTCTACCTGAGAGCTCTGAGCCACCATCCCGCATGCGACAGACAGTCCAGCACATTTTGTCCCCCATTTTCCTCGGGGTATTAAGAAACCAAAATTGAGTCCATGGTGAAATATTCTGAGATATAAAATGGAATCTGGGAGTCAAGGCTGTGAGTGATCGAATGGCCCAGTGGCCTTTAACTGTGGCTGCAGGTTGAAGCACACTCAGAACTTCACAGCATTTGAGGCGTCCCAAGCGCCCAAAGGCTTTGGGGTACAGCTCAGCATCGCTAAGTGCTAAAGCATTTCAGGGATTCTACTGTGGTCTCTGGGTCTAGATCAAGGGTCTACTCTGATTCTCTTGTTTGCAGAGACAGTCTAAGTTGCAGAGAAATTGCGTGTGCCGGCCAGTGGTGCTTACTGGGAAGGAGCCTCCAAGTCTTCTCTTGGGTCACCATGCTCATGGTGACAGAAAGGAACGAGAAACACATGAAGTAGGAAATGTACCATTGTGGAAGAGCCTTAGCAGTCAATAATTACACCTCCTTAAAAAAAAAAGCCATCTTTGCAGCAACATGGTCACATGATCAGTCTAAAATAAACTGGAGCTGAGGGCTTCTGTGACAGCTCTCTAAGAGGAAAGATAAGGCTGGTGAGGTGGCTCAGAAGATAATGGTGCCAACTACCAAACCCAGCAACCTGAGTTGGATCCCAGGGGCCACTAGAAAAGAACCAACTTCCACAAGCTGTCCTCTGACCTACACACACACACACACACACACACACACACACAAACACGCACATACACACACACATACACACACACACAGACACGCGCGCACGCACACACACACACACACGATCAAAATTTAATTAATTTTAAAAAATAGGAGCTATTACAAGAAAATAAACTTTGTAAATAATGAAAGCAGTGTTTAACCTAGAGTATGCTCCTATAACTATTATAAGTTATTTATTTAAAAAATTAGAATCAAATTATTGGATATTTTTGACTTGTGGCAATAAAATAATATGCCAGGATCAATTTTACTAGCTCTTCGCTTAAGTCTTCCATTAAAAATGTAGTCTTTTTATAAAGGTTCTCATTTTTTTGTTTGTTTTTAAATGCTCATTTTAAAGATTTCATTAGGAGAGAAGGAAGAGGGAGGGAAAAGTGGAGGTGAGGAGGAGAAAAAAGAGAGATCGCTCTGCCCCAATTCATCATTTATAAGTCAATGTATACACATGTACACACACACACACACACACACACACACACACACACTGTATGTGAAGGGAAAGGTGTATTTCCAGTATTTATAATATTATCATAATAGGGTAACACTACAATGCTTTTTAAGATTTTTAAACACATGCTCAACTTCACTTTATTTCTATGCAGAAATAAAACTAACTGCAGAGACACTGGAGGAGGAGCCCTTGGTCTCACATAAATATTTCTCTACAATCGAGCATTTTCCTTCCGTAGAGGAGCCTTGACAGAGGTGGTTTCTACCTTCCCGGAGTAACAATAGTTTAATTTTGCCAGTGTTTCTAGTTAATAGTGTATCAAGGAATGCCTTGTTGTGAAATTAAAAGACACTACCACTCCATCTCCCACCTCTCCTTTAATACATCCAAGCAACCATTTTTTTAGGATCCACTTTGTACAGGGTGCATTCATTGTACTGCTTGGCCTGTAGCCATAAGATGTAGGCAGACGAGATGAAGCTATCCGCCATGATGGTCTTTATAGGCTGGTAGAGTGCCGGAGAGGGGGTGGGTATGAGGCTGAGGCTGTCTGGGCATTTCTGCTCACTAGCCATAAGCCTCATAATTGTTTGATATTATTCCTGTGTTTGAATTCTCTCCATGCATATATAAAAGGGGAAGTCTGGCAGACTAGAGATAACCAAGCTCACTCTTACGAAATGATTCGATGCTATAAATTCATTTCCTTCTTTGAAAATCAGCCCGACCTTCCCGTGCTCCTTACTTCATTTCTCCCTGGCATCCTTCTCTCTGGAGGAAGCAGAGCTCTCCTCTCTGTTTCCACAGGGAAGGCTCCTGTCACCTTGCCTCCTGGCTGCTTCCGAGGAACAGGCGGGAATGGAGAGGCAGCTCCAGTCTCAGCCTCTCCCTTCTGTGCAGAATTCCCAGGATGGCTGCTCTGGAAGAGTATGACATTATGTTATGGTTCTTTCTTTTGTGGTTAATGATGAACGTTTTGGCTGGGTTCCCTGTTTTGATGCCATCATTATCTTTTTACTAAGTACCGTTAAGCTAGGAGAATGGAGGATATAAAGATCTGTCTATTTTATCTTTTCCCAACTTTAATTTTTCAAAACGTATTTATTGTTATTATTAGTGTATGTGTGAGAGTGCGTATGTGTGTGTATGTGCATGCATGCACACATGTGTGTGCACATGCATGCATGTTGTGTATGTGTGGGACTGCATGCCCTGGTGTGCAAGGAGAGGTCAGAGGAGTTAAGCCTTCCACCTTGTTACATGGGATCCAGGGATTGAACTCGACTCAACAGGCTTGCACAACAGTCACGTCTTCCCTCTGAGCCATCTTGCCACACCCCACCCCAAACTCTAATTCTTTAAAATAATGTTACCAACACAAACCTCTGGTATAAAAGCAAACCATGATGCATTTTCTGGAGAGGTAAAAACATGTATGTCTTTGCATAACTAGGAATGTTAGTGCACACCTGGAATCCTAGAGAGACTGAAGCAGAAACACATGGAATATGGGGACTTGAAAGACTAAAACAGAAAGGTTAAATTTAGGACCGGGCTGGGTTGTAAGTGAGACCATCTTAAAAACAATCGTTTGCTTTCTGTCACATCAGGTCTGTGAGGGTTTGTTATTCCATCTCATCGGTGTGCCCAGCTGTACCTTGTTCTACTGACCTGCTTCAGAGCAGACGGGAAAAATCTCTGTGGGTGGGAGAGGTCAGTGGGCACGAACCTCATTGATGCCACAAAGCCTTTATCTGTGAGGATGCTCGGTACTTGTGAGAAATTGGCCAAGGAAGAGGGCATAGAATGGGAAGAGCTAGTCTAGGTGACTGTTCAGGTCTCATCACAATGAATGGAGGAAATAGTTTGGAATTTCTAAGAATGCTTAAAGGGGAAAAAAGGGGAATATTGTCAAAATACACTAGAAAACTCTAGAGCTAGCTTTCTGCCAAGTTGGAGATTTAAAGGGCTGTGTATCATAGAGGAAGGAAGATAGGGGAACATAAACACTGGTATCCAAAGGTGGCACAGAGAATGTTTGGAGTCGTGACAAATAGCCGTGGTCAGTCACTGCCACAACCAACGGTTTGATTTGGAGAGACGAGAAGGACGATGCACCCGTGAAGGTCTTGGAGGAAACAGATGGTTCCCTGAAGCTATTTGAGGATGTCTTAATTAAAAGACTATTTTAAAAGGTGTGGGTAGCAGGGAGAAGAACTAACCAGAGATGAGCAAGTTGGAGCCCATTAAGAATAATTTGGAGAGAGGGAACACATAACAAAACACAGTGAGAGATCCAGACCCACCGTGGTTTCGGACAGAAGCAAGCTGACTCACTTTGCTCTGTCACCTCCTGGCTCTGCTTCTTAACTGAATCAGAACCAGAAGAGAAAGAATCCAGTAGTCGGTTCATCCAAAATGGCCTCCCAGGACTCAGAGCAAGGTGAAGGAAGCTGATATTTCTGTAGATAAACATAGAAGATATCTCTCATAAATGGAACAAAGGGGGAGTTAGAGCTATGGTTGCAACAGTTGACATGAGGAAAGATGGATTTAGTAAAGATTTTACATTTGTCTTTCCAGTCAAGATAATTACCTAAATGAAAACAAAAGCATTAATAGTTAATGGGTAAGGTTCAAGTGGCCAGAACAATTCACCAACCTTTAACTTTATACCAGATTATATGTGAGCTATGATTTTATCTAAGGTATGGGAGGTGGATGTCCAGTTTCCAGGGGACTCTAAGCAGCGCATTATTGAACCCATGGTAAAGCTCCCGAGATTAAAAGGATGCTACGTATCTCAGCTACATTGCATTCCGAAGGACGTTCGATGATTCCTCTCAAAGCCTGATGGGTAATGAAGCTGCTGGCTGCACAGTAGGGCTGGGTGGGACTTTCGAGTGCTCTCAGTGACCAGTTGGTGCCATGAACTGAGAAGGCCACTTCTCTTTGACTCTTTGTGAATAGCTTGAATCGTTTCCCATTCTGCAGCCTGCTGCTTTGTCCAGATGATGGTGTCCTTTGCCATACAGAAGGTGTTCATTTCCACGAGGTCCCCATTTGTTAATTTGTTGTTCTTGGTGTCCATGCTAATGGTGTTCAGTTTGGAAAGTCTTTCCCTATGCCGCTGAGTTCAAGACTATTCTCTACTTTCCCTTCTATTAGATTCCATGTGTCTGGCCTTATGTTGAGGGCTTTGAGGCTTTAGAGTTGAGTTTTGTGAAGGTTGTAAGTATGGAGCCATTTCCTTTCTTCTACATGCAACCATTCTGTTTGGCAGATACCATTTGCTAAAAATGCTCTTTTTTTATTCCAGTGTTTCTAGCTTCATTATCAAAAATCAAGTGTCTGTATATGTGTGGACTTACTCTTGGATCTTCTAGTCCATTGGTCAGCCTGTCTGGTTTGTGCCTATAGCATGCTGTCTTTGTTACTATAGCTCTGTAGTGCAATTTGAGATTAGGGACGGTGGTGCCTCCAGCAAATTTCTTATTATTCAGGATTATTTTAGCTATTCTTTGTATTATTCCTATATGAAATAAACCTGAAAATTATCATTTCAATCTCTGGGAAGAATTGCCTTGGAATTTTGATGGAGATTGCATTAATTCTGTAGGCTGTTTTTAGCAGGATGGCCATTTTTACTACATTCATTCTACCAATCCAGAAGCATGGGAGATCTTTCCATCTTCTGATACTGTCTTCAATTTCTTTACAGTATCAGGAACACGAGTCCATAGGGATGAAGGCTCTATGTAGGCACCAGTTCAGTTCCTCTGTGTTCAATGAGTTCTGTAGATGTTGTCTTGAGCAATAAGACCTCACCATCAGTTTGTGGAGAGCAGCCAATACACTGACAATAGCCTGCCCGGGGTTTTCATGGGACCCATTCAGCCAGCAACCCAATTACATGTAACTAATTCCCAGTACTGAAAGGTTCATTTAGTAACAAGAGATATTTGGTTGGACCTCTGTCTCCCCTGTTATTTGGCAATTTCATTTAGATCAACTTCATGTACGTATCTATATTAGGAAGCTTCTACTGTATTAAGTTTCCAAATGAAGCCTCAAATGACTCTTAGTTCAAGCTGTCCCTCTCCATATTCTTTCCCTTGCACCCCTCATCCTTGCCTCCATTTCTGCAAGAATTATTCAGCCATTTTAAAAAATGAAGTCATAAAGTGGATGGACCTAGAAAAAATCCCGAGTGACGTACCCCAGACCCAGAAAGGCAAATATACTATGCATCTGCTTAGATGTGGACATCAGCTGTTGAGTCATGGACAAGCTCAACATGGACCGCAGAGGTTAGGTCTAGAGTAAGGGACTAAGCAGAAGGGAGGGGCCGCCCTAGGAAGGGGAAATCAAATAGATAGTTATGGGTGGACAAGGAGTAGGGCTGAAACTCCATTCTACTTATTAAAATAAGTTCGATGGATTAGTATAACAACAACTTCAGATAGCTCAGCCCTGCCACAGACTTTAATCCTCTGTCTCTGTCTCTCTCTGTCTCTCTCTCTGTTTCTCTCTCTCTCTCTCTCTCTCTCTCTCTCTCTCTCTCTCTCTGATGTAATCTTACGTTTACTATTATCTTAGGAGTAACAAGATTTAACACATACACGCATGTATGCACGCACACACTCTAGTCTATGTGTGTAAGCCACTTAGTTTCATGCATTTCACAATGTGTGCACAACAATATGAACACACAGTGGTGAAATGACAAGTGATTCATGACTGTGAGTGTGTTTAGAAGACATTAGGAACAGCCCTACCACAGACCCTAGGGGAGCAAAACTGTAAACCAATACCAGCCAATATATAGTTCAGTGGCACAGGTCAGTCTCTAAACACATGTGTAACAAAAGTAGAATTAGCTAAGAGGCCCACACAGGGGATGGGAGTGCAGGAGGGAGCCTGAAGGAAAATGTTTGACAATGTTTCTTGCTATGCTCTGGAGGGACCCAGCCCAGGATGTTCCTTCCACCTTGGACTTCAAAGTGGAGCTTCAGTGAATTACCCTTCAGAGGCACCCTTATCACCTGTTCCTCTGTGGTCAGCTATGATAGGTTAATTGCTGGGTGGACTGAAAAGACCATGCAGGCAGCTTTTACATTCTCAAGACTCTCTGTGCGGTCCCCATAGGACAGACATGACAAAGAGGTGGTGACAGAATTTAAAGTGATCTAGACTGTTGGGGCACATTAAAGGAAGCATTATGTAGTAGGATGATTCCATGGAGCTAATTTGCCTCTTGTGTGTTAAAACATTAGCAAAGGAAAAGCCCAGAGAGTGGATTTAGAGAGTTGAGTCTGAAGGAAGCGACACTCCTGTGTTCTGACACTCCCGGGACACAAGACTGTGTCTGTCTGCACACAGAGTCATCAATTGTAAAGGAACACTGACAATCTGTTTCTCCACAGTGAAGGGCCAGGACAGTTTATCAAGATGAGAAGTCGTGAAAAGAAACAAGGGCTCCAGAGAAAAGACACTGAAAAGGATTCCCAACAAGTTGGAGAGGACCGCTCTGAGCAAGACAGGGCTGCAGGGAAACTGATGTAGGGATTGGCCGCAGAAGAAACCCCGCACTGGCCAACAAGGCTTCTGGGAAGTGAATGCAGTGGGCTCTGAGACACTAGAGTAAGAACAGAAAAAGAGAGACGGCTGACAGGGATACAATGTATCTCTCTGCGTAAGGACAGATAAAGAGAGGGAGCTGAGAGGGATACAGTGTATCTTTTTACAGAGCCTTTGCTGCCTTCCAAATCCAATTGTATTCCCCGAAGTGGTGTGGAGATGAGAGTAGCTTGGGAAGGGGACTTCCCACCAGTATTCTCACTGTCTCTTTTCCTTGAAAACCAATGAGAGAGTCTACTTATAATAGGTAAACAAACTGTCCTCTTGTGATGGTTTGTATATGCTTGGTCCAAGGGAGTGGCACTATTAGGAGGTGTGACCTTATTGGAGTAGGTGTGTCACGTGGGCATTGGCTTTAAGACACTCATCCTAGCTGCCTGGAAGTCAGTCTTCTAGCAACCTTCAGATGAAGATGTAGAATTCTCAGCTCCTCCTGCACCATGCCTATCTGGATGCTACCATGCTCCCGCCTTGATGATAATGGACTGAACCTCTGAACCTGTAAGCCAGCCCCAATAAATGTCCTTATAAGAGTTGCCATGGTCATGGTGTCTCTTCACAGCAGTAAACCCTAACTAAGACACCACTAAATAAGAATAAGCATCCTTGCCTTTAACTAGCTACTTATACCCATGAAGGGATATTCCAAAGTAAAGAGTAACTGACTGGCATTCAGAACTGGGCTTACAACGTGACTAAGACCACTAAAAAGGTGTCACCTTAGGCTGTCACACAAGGTTAACTTCCTCACTAAGCAGATCTATCTGTCCAGGTTGCTGTCAAGAGCTAAGATACAGTGGCAGATGTAGTCATTGGATATGTGCCTGCGCATAAGTGGGGACCATCTTTGACTCTTGCAGTCTGTGGCCTTAAGCCTAAATTCATTTAAACTCATCAAGTGACAGTCACATCCAACCTTTTGACATCGCAACAGAGTTGTGATCTATGTAGTTTGTGCAAAAAAAAAAAAATTAGAAAGCCAAAATCTCATCACTGGTGCTGAGAAATACCTCCGTGGGTCACAGGGCTTGCTGTGAAAGCATGTGGGCCGAGTTCCAATCTCTAGCTCTCGTGTAAAAGCTGGGCCTGGTCTCATTTGCTTGTAACCCTAGCATAATGGGTTGAAGTCGGGTGGTTCTTAGGAGCTCCCTGCCTAGCCAGCATAGAGAAAACATGGAGTTTGGTTCAGTGAGAGAGCCTATGTGTCAACTTTTCCGATGACCTGTGTAAATCTTGTCTGCTGGACCTGAGATCTGAAAGCATGGGGCGGACTACATTCTAATGCTGTAGGCGGTCTTCCTTCCGTTTCAGTGCACTTTTATACGTGAATGTAATGAGGAAGACAATGATCCAAGGAAGGTTGTTTGAGTTTAGAAAAAAACGTGATCAAAGAAACATGACCAGAAACACGTAAACACCAGTAAGCACATACCAACTATTAACAGAGCAGTCCTTTCCCAGAACTTTCTCAGGACAGACCATCTTAAACACAGTTGCCTGACACATATCACAGATTATCTCTGGGAAACCATGAAAGCAAGGCAGAAGGCCATATACGGATTCAGGGTACACAGACCAGATTGGGTTCTACAGCTCTGTTCTGACATCCAGCAAGAACAAATGTGTCTTATGAATTGAATGTAAATGTTACACCCAGCAGGCACTAAACCCCTTCCGAGAACAATCCAGAGAACAAAATACACCTGAGGTAAAAGGCCCTCCACCTTTTTTTCAGGAGCCTCTTTCATAGTACCCCAAAGCATTGTTCACTATGGGTCATTCTTTTGATTGTGTTTTAGTCTCATTTCTGTTGTTGTGATAAAATACCCAGACAAATGAAACTACTGGGAAAATGACTTATTCAGTTCCTAATTCCATGTCACAGTCATCTTTGCAGAGAAGTCACAGCAGCAGGGAGGAGAAGCAGCTAGTCACATTACATCCACAATCACTAGAGGAAAGAAAATGGATTCCTGTATGATTACGCTGAGTTCACTTTCTCCTTCTGTTATACAGTCCAAGATCCAAGCATAGGGAATGGAGTCACCCACAGTGGGCAGATCTTACCACACCTTAACATGGTCAAGATGGGGCTCCAGAGACAACTCAGTGGTTAAGAGCACTGCCTGCTCTTACAGATGTTCCAGATTTGATTCAAAAGGTCAACACTGTGGCTTACGATGGTACATCATTCCAGTTCCAAGAAATTCAGTGTCTTCTTATGGCATCTGTGGGCACTATAAATACACAGTATGCAGACATACAAACCGTTAAAAAAAGCCCGTATACTTAGTTTATTTAAAATTTAGAACAATCCCCCAAAGATATGTCTGTAGCCTCCCCCTCCCCCCAACCTAATCTAGACAACATCTCTTAAGACTTTTTTCTCAAGGTGATTTTAGGTTGCATCAACTTGATAATTAAGGTAAAAGCTCCCAGGAATTGAACTCAGATAGTCAGACTTGGCAGCAAATTTTCTTTTTCTGACTGAGCCACCCACCAGCCTCCAACCTCCCACCCCAACTCTAGAATCTCAATGAATGAAAGAAGTTGTAATTATGTTAGTATTATATATCACATGTGGACTATCAGAATAAATCCACACACTGTACCATTAAAAAAAAAAAAAAAGAGGTTATGTTGGTCGAGCTCAGAAAAAAGTGGAACGGCAGACGGAACTTAAGCGCAAATTTGAGCAGATGAAACAAGACAGGATCACCAGATATCAGGGTGTTAACCTTTATGTGAAAAATCTTGATGACGGTATTGATGATGAGCGTCTCCGGAAAGTGTTTTCTCCATTTGGTACAATCACTAGTGCAAAAGTAATGATGGAGGATGGGCGCAGCAAAGGATTCGGTTTTATATGTTTCTCCTCCCCTGAAGAAGCCATAAAGCAGTTACGGAGATGAATGGCAGAATTGTGGCCACCAAGCCACTCTATGTAGCTTTAGCTCAGCGCAAAGAAGAGCGCCAGGCTCACCTCACTAACCAGTATATGAAGAGGATGGCAAGTGTACGAGCTGTGCCCAACCCTGTGATCAACCCCTACCAGCCAGCACCTCCGTCAGGTTACTTCATGGCAGCTATCCCACAGACTCAGAACGATGCTGCATACTACCCTCCTAGCCGAATTGCTCAACTAAGTCCTCGCTGGATTGCTCAGGGTGCCAGACCTCATCCGTTCCAGAATATGCCCGGTGCTAACCGCCCAGCTGCTCCTAGACCACCATTTAGTACGATGAGACCAGCTTCCTCACAGGTTCCCCGAGTCATGCTAACACAGGGTGTTGCTAACACATCAACACAGACAATGGGTCCACGTCCTGCAGCTGCTGCTACTGCAGCTACTCCTGCTGTCCGCACTGTTCCCCAGTATAAATATGCTGCGGGAGTCTGCAATCCCCAGCAACATCTTAATGCACACCCACAAGTTACCATGCAACAGCCTGCGGTTCATGTGCAAGGTCAAGAACCTTTAACTGCTTCCATATTGGCATCTGCACCCCCGCAAGAGCAAAAGCAAATGTTGGGTGAACGGCTGTTTCCTCTTATTCAAGCCATGCAGCCTTCTCTTACTGGCAAAGTTACTGGCATGCTGTTGGAGATTGATAACCCAGAATTACTTCACATGCTTGAGTCTCCAGAGTCTCTCTTCTCAAAGGTCAATGAAGCTGTAGCTGTACTACAAGCCCGCCAAGCGAAAGAGGCTGCCCAGAAAGCAGTGAGCAGTGCCACTGGTGTCCCAACTGTCTAAATTGATCAGGGACCATGAACAGAAACTTGTGCTTCACCGAAGAAAAATATCTTAAATATCGAAAAATTTAAATATTATGAAAAAAACATTGCAAAATGTAAAATAAATGAAAAAAGGAAAGGAAACTTTGAACCTTATGTACCGAGCAAATGCCAGGTCTAGCAAACAGTGCTAGTCCTAGATTACTTGATTTAAAACAACAAAAAAAATAGTAAAATATAAAAACAAATTAATGTTTTATAGACTCTGGGAAGAGAATTTTCGGCAAAGTACAAAAATTTAAAGCATTCCTTTCTTTAATTTTGTAATTCTTTACTGTGGAATAGCTTGGGACATCAGTTCTGTTCTAAGGACCGGCCGATGACTGAGCAAGGAAACGTAATTTGGATTATAAAATTCTTGCTTTAATAAAAATTCCTTAAACAATAAAAAGAAAAAAAAAGTACCCATTCCAAGGACAGGAGAAAAGAATCAATGTTTAAGAGCACTTGCTGCTCTTCGAAAGCACCCACACCAGTTGTTCCCAACCATCTGTGGCTCCTACTCCAGGGGACCCCAGCCTCTGGCACCCAGGGGCGTCTCCATTCATGTGTGCACATCCACATGCAGACACACACACACCTATGCACAAGTAAAAATAACAAAGCAAATGTTTAAAAAATAGCTACCCCTACCGCACCTTATCTTCAAGGAAGAAGGCAGAAAATGATGGAGAAAGACACTCAGTATCCTCCTCTAGCCTCTGCAGAGATGGACACAGACAGACAGACAGACAGACAGACAGACAGAGGGACGCGCGCGCACACACACACACACACACACAGCCACACAGTGTTTGTGATTTATGATGTACTGTATTCAGAGCTATCCTGGACTGCTGCTGGCAGTGGTTGGTGGCATGTGTCTGCTTGGAGAACCTAGGACTGAGTATCTTCATTTGTGTTAGGTATCCTTGCTGGCCTGTTATATCCTTGCTGACCTGTTAGCTGGAGCGGTCTCAGACAGGGACTTGCTTGGGTGATGGAATCCTGTTGTTTCCTGTAATTTAATGAACCTTCACTTCCAGCTGTAGCTACCCCCTTATACCTTCCTCCTTCCAGGCATGGCAAGGCCACACACTGGCTTCCAGGGACTGTTACTCTTCAGAGAGATGACCTTCTTTTTTTGTCCCCAAAGTACCTTCCTCAAGGTGGCTGGGGATGCCCAGATTTGGATTTTCAGGTTACTAGTAGAAACAGTAAATGAGAGGAGACCAAAAGTAGATATTACAGATTAACTAATTGTCAGCTCTTAGCTGCAAAAGAGAATGTAAGAGACTGGCACTCAGCCAAATGGCATCTGCACAGTGTATCCTACGTGTCTAGATGTTCGTGGCTATGAAAACTGAGGTGAAGGAAGTTGTGTGGGGCTGTCAGTGACCGGGAACAGAATCTGTGGAGAAGGTGTGTGGCTCCTGGATGGTATAGCTTGCCTACGGAATAGCAATGCCACTTCATTCTGCTCTTGACTGCCTAAAACAACAAAACAACAACAACAACAACAACAGCAACAACAGCAACACACACACACACACACATGCACACGCACACGCACACGCACTCCATTTATCCTGGTAAGTTGCAATGTTATTTTTCCTTTGTTACCTCCTGTTTTTCACTTGCAAACAGTGTGCCGCAGTGTGCGTGTATTCCTCTTGACATTACAGCCAAGTCTTCCACACCAGCCACACCACAGGGCCTCTGTTAGATGCAGGTGGCAGTCTCAGGAAAGTGGGCTCATTAAAGCTGTTGGGGAAGGAATACAGACGGTAGATGTACAGACCTGGCTGCAGCTTTGATATCAACCATAAGTGTATATCCATCCTTGACCACAATGGCCAGGTGACTCCATATGGTCAGAGATCCATAACATTAACTCAGGCTGTAGGGAAATTACTATATCTAGCAATAATAGCAATGATCAGGCCAGCATGACCTCTCAGTAGCTTTCTGCACAAGCCTAGTGATCAAACTATGATCCATGGGACCCACATAAAGGTAAAAGGAGAGAATCAATGCCACATAGTTGTCCTCTGACCTCCAAATACACACACCTCGCCCCTGACCTCACAATACACCAAGAGTGCTATCACTGTTGCTCTTGACTGTGTCCAGTTGTGTCATGGCACTACCGACAGCCTGCTGTGACATCATGGACAGCCTGTTGAATAGGAAGCAGAAAAGGAGCCCAGACATGGCCAATTCAAACCCTCAGGCTTACTTCACTTTCTGCTTCTAGTCGAGTGTGTGTGTGTGTGTGTGTGTGTGTGTGTGTGTGTGTGTGTGTGTGTCTGTTTGTCTGTCTGTCTGTCTGTCTGTGTCCATCTCTGCTTCTCAGGAGGGAGTCACTCCTCACCGTAGTCTAAAAGACACTGTGCTCAGATTGAATTTAAACAAACTGACGCAAGCTATTGGTCTTCTTGAAGTCCCCACTCTCTGAAGGGAGTTTGAAGAGTCATTTGCTATTACTTCAGCAGACTTGGCCAAGCCCTGTGTCCTGAAGAGCCCTTCCAATGGACAGACATATTTTAGGACAAATTGAGTCTGCTTAGACAAAGATCTACAGAACCTAGTGCTTTACAGATCTCTTGGTAGTTTGCAAATTCTGCTAATTAAAAAATATTATTATGTTTATTTACTTACTCTGTGTGTGTGTGTGTGTGTGTGTGTGTGTATCTGTGCATCTTTATGTAGATTGGAATCTGTTTTCCTCAGCTGCTGGGTGGCTCCCAGGCATCAAACTCGGACCATCTCACTTAGCAACAAGTGCCTTAAACCACTGAGCCATTCCACCAGCCCTCTTTTTTTTTCAATTTTGTGGTCTTAGTGCTACTGTTTTTTTTTTTTTAAAGAATTTGCTTTACTTTTATGTGTTTGGATGTTTTGAGGGTTTTGTCTGCATGTTTGTGCACCGTGTGCATGCAGTACCATAAAGTGCCAGAAGAGGGTGCCAGAGCCATCAGCACTGGAGTTCTAGACAGTTGAGAGCCACCATGAGACCTCAGGGCATTGAACTTGTGTTCCTCTGGAGGAGTTCTTAAACCTGGAGCCACCTCTCTAGGCCCTTTTTTAAAAAAAATTATAGAAATTGTTTTCAATATTTATAATTATGTACTAATATAACCGAAAGGACCATGTTATAGTGAGTACTGCTATGGGCTTCCAGTGTGCCCTCTCAGAGCTGAGGGTGACCTAGACACCATCTAAAGTGACAATATCTATCCAACAATGTTTGCAAGGCATAACTGTCTGTCTTGATTGACGGCATCCATTCTGCACTCATCTTGTGCTGTCACCACATGTAAGACAAAACTTCTCGTATTCTGATGCTAGTTCGTGGTTGAATGACATTTTTGTGAACTGAGGGTTTAGTTTCCCTAAGTAGACATTGCATCAGGCCAGCGTCAAGGAAAATGCAGTGTATTGGAATCAAAGGACAGAGAAGGTGCATTAGGTAATTGGCTCCTTGCTGCTGATGATGTCATGGAGAGCTGAAGAAACAGAAGTTTTATAGTAACTTGAAAGGATTAAAATGCCTAGAGAATCAGGTTGTCACAGGGCACCTGTCCTGCACATCCGGACCACACTCCCTGGGCCAGCAGGCATCTCTGGAGCGCTTGGTACAAACGAACTTGGAATAGTTCCACAGTGGAAAGAAGAGCATAAATGATACAGTGGCTCCCTGCTTTGCTGGGTGAAGTCTTAAAATCACACATGTTGAGGGTACATGTGGGTCTATTCTGTAAAACCAACGACATTCTTTGAAATGAATGACACAGACGCCAGTGAGATGTCCTTCCAGTTCAGAGTCAAAAGACTCGGGTTAGCAAAATCTAACAGATAAATGAATCTTTTCCCCTGGTAAAAGAGAAATGAGTTTAACAAGGTTTATTTAAATGCCAAAAGACTCACAAACGGGGCAGCCCTCCAGATTAGAAGGGGTTCAGAACACCACGGAAAGTTTGCAGTCAATCTAGTGCCACTCTGGTGTGGACCTTGCGAGTTCAGCCTGTGAGAGCTCAGTACCCTTGGTTCTCTGAACTGGAAGAACTTCCAAGTTCCCTCCTTCTGTGTGGAAGGTTTGCTCGGAAGCTCACGGACTTTTGCGCTCACCATAGCAATGATTTACAGAGCATCTTAGGTGAATTAAGCCCTGAAATTGGGAAGATGGGTGAAGCTATTCCTTTTGATTACTGCCACCACCAGCCCCTGCTCTCCTCCACCCCATCCTCACCAGATCCAGAAGCATCAGAGACATCTACAGAACAGACATCACATGGTCGTTCATTTCTGCTGTTGAACTTCAAGCAGCCTCTTTGTCAGGAAACAGAACTGAGAAAGGAGAGAAGAAAACCAGAGCAAGGTCATGAAGAGAAGACCTTCGTAGGTGTCCTCTGAAGTCATGGTAACACTAGGGGCAGACGAGGCAACGTCACACATCTGCCGCTGACCCCACATGGAAGATGCCTCCAAACATTTTTATTCTGTGTTGCTTTCCGTACCTGATTTCATTCTTTTCCTCTCTCCTCGGGTCCTTGAATCTCGGCAGGCAAAGGGCAAATCTGCTGAGAAAGATGCCTGTCACGAGTGGTTGGGTGACTTGCGGCTGTCACACCATCCCGATAAGAAGGCAGGCTGGCGCCAACAAGAAGCAAGAGGACACTCCCATATCAAATCGTGCAATTTAGCAAATGGCCAGTGGCAGGCTGAAATGATAGCGAGTTAATCTGTTTCCCGTGCACTCACAGCCTCTGCCAAGTAATGGTTCTGTCTGAGGTCCTGGAGGCAGAGCCCACTCTGGGAGTGGCTAGCCCAGGGTCATCTCCCAGCCTTCTGCAGCAGACACCAGCTGAGCTAGAGGCCTGAATGGGCTAAGATCCTGATACCTGGCAAGAAGTCCCGCAAGACTTGTATTTTAATGAATAATTGGAAACTTTTAAACCAGCATTAAGTGAGAGCATGTGGCATATCGCATGCTTTTCTGAGCTTAAATGCTGGCTCTCCCATCCCCAGCCACAGAGAAGCCATACAAAATGACTGGTGTCCGTATCTTCCTAGATATCGAAACATGGAGGAACAGAGAATTCAGAAACTTGCCGGGGCCTGAATATCTGGTAATGACCAAGTCAGGCTTTAAACTCAGGCTCTTTGGCTCCAGAGAAGGGAGACCAATAACTGTTGTGTAAGGCTGCCTATGCTGTGAGAGCCTGATTGCATGAGAATACCAGAGTCCAAATCCTGTTAGGTGAGCATCACTATTTCAGTTGAGAGCAGATGCTGCACAGGAAGCCCCATGTGTATGTGCACATGCAGTCCTTAATTCAATCAGCCAGAGGCTGCTTCCTGCTGGGTGGTGGCCACTAGGCTGGAGCCAGATGCACCCATGCAGATAAGTACTGTGGAGTGTCAGGCGGGGACTCTGCACCTATGGATATCCAGGAAGACTTGTCCAAGGAGACTGCCCCATGTTTCCTTTGCACTACTCACTTGCATAGCATTGGACCCTGGGCTCCCAGGATGCCCAAGGATGGCTTCCTTCTTATAGCCAGTTCTCTCTGTGCATTTACGCTTGTGTTCTTTGAGTTGGTAATAGCCCGAGCTTGACTCTGTCTGCCAGCAAGAACTAGCACCATTTCATATGGAGAAAGGCTGAAGATTTGGGGATCTGGGTCTGCACAAACGCTAGAAAGTGAGGCCCTGCTCAGCAGTCTCCTTACATCATGAACTGCAGACAGTTCCACTTTAATCATTAATTGTCACTCTGTCGTGCTTCCAGAAGCTTGGTGTGGTTCCTGCCCCCTCTCCCACTGTCACCTAACCTCTAAAACTTTTTTCCTGCCTGCTCACATTTCTTTCTTTGTAACTTTTGGACCTTCACAATGGACATGCCAATTTTACCCGTAGACCCAGAAGTTCCAGGAGCACTTGAAAACCCCTTGAAAAACCCTCGCAAGCGACTAACTATAACCATACTTCCCTTTTACCTTCATTTCCGGCTTCTGGAAAAGACTATAACAGACATCAAACAGGCTTCAGATCTGTACCTTTTGAACCAAGAAGTTAAGCAGCCTTCAGAACGTCAATGATAATTAATTTAAGTGAAATACAAAATCAATACCACTATCCTAGATCCCAATCTGTTTAGAAAGCAGCTTACAAACCCAAGCGACTTTCAAAGCCAACAGTGCCCCTGTGTGGTAGTTCTGTGCATTGCATACCAAGAACGACTAAAAGTACAGAATGTGGGCAGAAGCAAAGATCTCAAACCTAAATCATTTCTGCATTAAGCCAACAGGCTGTTTCTGCCAAAAAGATGAATGAAGCAAGATTCTTTTGTATGTCGAGACTTTTTTTGAAATTGTGAAGAATCTTTTTTCTCGTGAAACCACTCCAGGCAATGGGGAGCTCAAGTAATTTCCAGGGCTGGCTAGAGTCCATGAGAAGGGAAAAGGTTGGAGAGAGGAAGGAGCTGCAGAATGGGGCAGACAGCACAGGAGTAAGGGGAAGAACACAGTGGTCTGGGTGGCCTGGCACAGACATGGTCTACTACATGCATAGTGTATGTATACATGTTCATGTGTGCACACATGTGCAGAGGCTATAGGTCAACACATGATGTTTTCCTTAACTGCCATCCACTTTATTTTGTGAAGCAAAGTCTTTCACTAAACCTAGAGCTCAAAGATACAGCTAAATTGACTTGCCAGTAAGCCCTAGGACTCTTCCTGTGTCCAGCTCCCCAACACTAGGATTGCAGGAATGTACCATGCACCCATGTTTTATGTGGATGCTGGGAATTGAACTCGGGTCTTCATGCTTATGCAGTAAGCATTTTACTGATCCCTCCCTCCAGCCCCAATAGTTTACTGGATATTTTTTAAACCAGGTAAAAGGCGACACTGAACAATCTCGTATCAAAATACAGTAGTAAAGGAAAGACACTCAAGCGCAGAATCCACAAGAAGAAGATTCCCGCTTCCCACTACAAGGGGACTTACGACACTGGCTGGAAGTTGAGGCAGTTCCTCCTGACTTTCAGCTATATGGAGCTGCCTCTCCAGAGACCTCTACATCTGCCTGGCCTCTAGGCTTTAAGAGATTGACCGACACAGGATTTGAGACCTAAAGCTGTGTGACCCTTCTCAGAACCAGTAGATGTTAGAGTTTGGGCATAAAATGTCCCCCCACAGATTTAAACACTTGGTCCCCAGCTGCTGGGAGGTTTAGGAGGTTGTAGACCTTTCGAGGTCTAGGTCCAGCTAGGAGCAGAGGGTCGCTGGGAGGTGGGTGAGCCGGGAGGGCTGTACTCACCTCTGATTCTGATCTGAGATTAGTGAATCCTATCTAGCCTGCCTGACAGGATGTGAGAATCCCAGACTGTATGTTTCGCTACGGTGACATGACTTCCTGCCATGATGGATGGTGTGTAGCCCTTGAAACCGTGAGCCAACATAAACTTCTTCCTGGAGGGGTCCACAGGTTATGTTGCTACAATAGCAAGTCAGTAGGGTTCTAAAGGGGAGAAGGAGGTCCTTACTGGTATCCCTTGCTGATACCAAACTCTCTCTCTGAGTAGCTGCCCTCTTAATGCTTCTCCCCACTCTCTGTGTACTTGAGGGAGCAAGACTCCAATTCCTCATCTGGAAAATGGGACTGATGTTTCCAAGAGAACTCACATAATCCTCACGAAATTCTTAGATTATTGCACAGATTTACATGAGAGCAACACTTTGGTGTAAATAAGCATGTGGGGTAAAATAAGGGTGTCAGATACTGTATAATATGATAATATGCCATAATGGAGGAGTAGGGTAATCTACTCCTAGTAATTCCTTGAAACTATCTGCAATCCTGGGAAACCAAGGTTAAAGAAATGAGAAGTCTGAAGCCAAGCTTTAGGGATGTGGTTTTACAGGCTAGAGTCGAGCTGCTGAAAGAGTTAAGTCCTATGTTTCCTTTTGGCAATGAATGAATGAATGAATGAATGAATGAATGAATGAATGGTCAGTTCTCGGCCTATGAGCTGGCCCTGGAAATACAGAGTACCTCCTGTCCTTGGTAGGGTGACCTCAGCCCTCATTGGTATTTGGAACAGGGAGTAGGGCCCCACTGATTGATACCAAGGTGTGTCCTCATGAGGGTGAGTGGGGTCACACTTGGAGGGCATCAAAGTGTCAGTCATTAAAACTATGAAGGCTACTGCGTCACAAAGGAGGCAGACTGGCCTAACACACCTGTAGACGGAGGAGCCTCAAGCGATGCAACCACAGGCCACACAGGGGACAGGGGGGAGAGACTGAGGGGGGGACGAGGGAGGGAAGGACGGAGGGACAGAGGAAGGGAAGGGAGGGAGGGAAGAATGAAAAGGAGGAAGAAGGAGTAGAAGAAGAAGAGGAGGAGGAAGAAGAGGAGGAAGAAAAAGAGGAAGAGGAAGGGACCTCCAGAGAGGCAAGCTCTCCCCACAGGAGATTTACAGCTGTGACATCCAGATCCGAGAGATACATTTACATTGCTTTAACCCACAAAGAGAAAGCAAAAGTCCAAAGAACTGGTGGCAGTAGGGAGAGGTAGAGCCTGTCCAATGGTTAAGTCTGGCTAGAGATAGTTTTGAACAGGCTTCTTGAAGCAGGCAGTCTTCCCTGTGTCTTGAATTGGTGAGTAATCCCAGCTGAGGAAGATTCCCTTTAGGGAGTGTGTGTCAGGAAGATCCATAAACAAGACTATGTAGTGGGTACAATTTGTCCCATTTCTAAGACCTTCACTTTTCTACCCATCTCTCCCTTGTATGATACCCAGCCTCCCCTGAGAATGCTGGATGCCTGCCTTCTCAAAATCTTAACAGCACACCTCAAATTCTAGAGACAGAAGGTTTAATTCATTCACTCAAAAATCATTCTTCACAAACACATACACAAACACATACACATATACATACACACACACATACACATACACATACACACACATACACATACACAAACACAAACACATACACACACACAAACACAAACATACACACAGACAAACACATACACATACACACACATACACACACACACACACACACACACACACACACACACACACATACACATACTCATAAGCCAGGGCCCCTGACTATGGAATCTGTAAATTTCTTGAAAGATGTGTCCAGATCTAGCCACTCACTTGGGGAGCGGGGGAGACATATCTATTCACACCACCATGTACAGTAATTGGTACAGTTGGGATTTAAATCAACTTGTAGGCCAAAGCCCTCGCTCCATCCACTTCCATTAGATAAACTCCAAACATCGCCAACACCCTCGACTTTGTGTTCTGAGTCATGTGTGATCTCCATTAAGCTCCTGAAAGTGCTTTTCCCATACGAGGGGTCTGGGTTACTACAACTGTGAGGACCCACCTGTGTGACTGATTGCATTTCAAAGGTGTCAGAAGAATGTCTCCAGTCCCACATGCTCTTATGGCTTGTGGCTCCCCCACCCATTGAGTACAGCTGAAACAACATCACGTGGGTGCTGTGGATGAGCCACAAAAACCCTGTGCCTCTGCCCTCCTCACTTGCAATGTTTGGCCTCCATAGTCTATAGTTAGCCTCCATGCTGTGAGGAAGTCCAAGGAGCCCAAGGGAGGACAGCAGGGAAAGGGACAGAAACCTCTGACAGCTCTTACCTCATTACACCCAGGCCTTTGATTAGCGCTGGCTTGGCCGCTGGGAGTATCTGGGAACGAGATCTTCTTCCCTTACACGCTGAAGCTGAACAGCTGTCCCCTGTCCGGATGCAGGTCCTAAGGCAGGTAATTGCTGACGTGAAGTAGGTTATCCCACTCATTTCCCTCCTGACACCAGATAAGGTGGCAAGAAGAAGAGAGCCCTGCCTGCCATCTCCCTAGTTGTAATTCCTCCTCAGTCATGGCAGACTTCCACCAAAAAATACTCTTGATGTTGGTGGTACCATTGCCCATGAAGGGAACTGACTCAATTATATGCTAATTTCTGAGGCCCCTGTCCTTACCTCCCTGACTGCCAAATCCAAAATGTCTTCCTCAATCTGTTAATTAAAATAACCAGAAACGTCATGAAGGGCAGCCGAGGTCAAGAAAGATGTTAATTGTTCTTCTGTCTCCAAATTAAGTGCTCAGGAGTAGGGGAAGGCAGAGAAAGATCGCTGGAAAAGTCACCATGGACAGTCTGTGTGAGGAAAGGAGAGGGGGACCCTTCTCTGCTTAGTGGAGAAATTTCCCACCGATAGAAGCAGTAGTGTTCCAAATGTGTGCGTGAGAAGTTAGGAGGAGGTTGATAAAGGAGAAAAAGAACAGAAGAATGTGAAAATGAGACAGAGATACTGGGGCTCCAGGAAGCACTCGGATACAGATGTCAAGGATGAGGGGCGAGGCATTGCTCACGTACAGGTAGCCTAACGTGACCTTGGGAGTTAGCTGGGGGAAAGAAGGGATGGATAGAGAGGGAGGACTGTGGGGAGTAGGCATAGGGAGGGGAGGGTTGAAGGGAAGACATAATAGGAAGATCTCTGAGAGCATCAGTCTTACTCAGGGAGTGATGGTGGTCTCATATTTGTTGGTTTCCAATCCGTCCCCTGAATATTGAATGCAGTAGGGATAAAGGTGGAGCCCTATGAACACCTTCAGCCCTCTCTAGATTGCTCTATTACTAAGTCTACAGACAGTGCAAAATTCCACCGGCCAATGACCAAGTGACTACTGTCGCCCCCTTGTGGTGGCTCCTAAAGCAGCTGGCTGTCTTTGGTTCCAGACAACTGGGAAGGTGGACCCTTGCTTCTCAGTTTACTTTCATATAAGCCCCAGGATGCTACAGCTTATCAAGGCCCTCCTTCCCGTGAGGGTGGAGGTGGGGCCAAGAAGTAGAAGGAGTCAGACTTGAATCCCCTCCCTGAGGAAGGAGAGGAGGTAGGACATGGCCACACATATCCCCACTTTTGTTTTCTGCATAGACTGTTAACTGCTCCCGAACCAAGATCTCCAGAAGCATGCCCTGAACCTCACTTAGCAATGTCACAGTTCCTCTGCTTACTTAGCCCTTCCCTCCCTGAGCCCAGCGGGTGTCTAGCACCTGCAGATGTGTTTTTCCCTCACCAGGGAGGGTACAGGCATGTCACATAAAGCCTTAGTTTCTGAGCTGCATCGTGTATTTGCTTTGCCTCTCGTGCTGATTCTTAAACCTGCTTCTTAAGAATGAGAACCACAGCTGGAATCCCCTACTGTACCTAGCGTCTGCGGTTGTCTATCTGCAAGGTCCTGAAAATAGCAGGTAGCCAAGGAACCATCCATTCTTTTGTTGTGCTCTCCTTAACTCAAGCCTCTCCTGGGCCTCCTCCTTCCCCCGTGGGTTTCCCTCTTCCACTTGGTTGGAAAGGGGAGGCTTGGGAGCACTGGGAACAGCCTGAATGGTGATGTGCAAGTGTTGCATCATACATGCAGTGCACACTTATTAAACACCAGTGCTATACATGGAAAGACTGGACATAGCATCTTTCCAGTAAAATAGAGGTGTGCTCTGTGCAGCAGCCAAAACCGCCAACCCCGGAAGCTCTCTGGAAAACTGGGAACAAACTCAGATCCCAAGGCTGTCCCTGCTAAGATAGTGAGTGGCCTTACCAAGCACCAGCAGTTTCTTTTCTTCATGGTCCAGGCCATTTGCTCTCTAGCATATGACAGAGGATGCAAAATGGAGTGTTCCCAGTGTCCATGGCTGCTGTGCTTGTAAACTTCTAATGTGCATCTCCAGCGCTTCCACTGGGGTTCTCACACCTCCACTTCTCAGGATGCTTGCCCGTGTCCCTTGTCCAACTATGACCCTCTACTCTGGTTTCCACCATTCTGTATCTTCCTCTATCTCCAGCTTCACTACCTGTTCTTCTTGACCTCAAGTATCCTCGGACTTTGCCTTGACAACTGGGAAGATGTCCTCTTCCTTTGCATCCCTGCTACACATCCTGCTTTCTAACGTAGCATGACTTAACATTTCAGATGTGATAGTTACAAAAAAATCGTAAAAGTTAACATGACAGTTGTTCAGTTTTCGGGTGCCCTCCTGAGACAGCACATGGCTTGGAAGGGTTTTGTAGAATTGGATCTGCCATTGGAAAAGTGATCACTTGGAGAAAGCCCTTGACTTCTTCATTGGAGACTCTTCTGAAGCACTCCAAACACAGGGCACCCCTTGAGAAGCCTGGCAACAGAAAGCTTCCCATATGTGGGGAAACTCCAGGAGTCAGGGGGGCAGAAGTGCTGGACCAGGCTACACAGGGTTGCTGAGAACTTGCTATAAAGATACATGAGAATCTTCAAGGCCTTACTCAGACATGTACTCATTTGGAGCCATTGGAACTCATTTGGTTCAATAGACAGGCAAACTGGTATGTCTTTGAAATAGGGTACAGTTGTTGTCTGACTTGGGCCACTCTACAGAAGAGTGCCACCCAGAGTGGGTTGCTCAACTAACAAGCATCATTTCTCCTAACTCTAGGTAGCAAACTCCAAGATTAAAGTGCTGTGAACAGATCCGATATCTAGTGAGAGCCCCTTTCTAAGCCTCAAGGTGGCCAATTGATTTCTCACTGTGTCCTCATAGGCTGAAGAGACCTCTGTTCTCCTCCAGGCCTCATAGAACACCGATCCCATCATGGTGCTTCTCCCTCCTGATCTCACCCAAACCAAATCACATTCCGAAAGCCTGTGTCCCGGAACCATTACACTGGGGGCTAGGATTCACCAGATGAAGTGGCTTCCACACCGGCAGCCTATAATAGTGACTGTATTCTGTCTCCAGAAAGACTGCAGACTGGATACTGTAGGTGCACACTCAGTTCTCCTTGCTGTCCCTGCTGGTCCAGGGCTCTGATCTAACCCTTCCCATATGCCGCACAAAAGTGGAGACAGCTTTGGGCTCCTATTTCTCCTCTACCACACACTGGCTCTTTGCATAGCATTCTACTGCTTTCCAGGATTCCTACACACGCGTCCAGGTTCCCAAGCAGGGAGATGTGCTCAGGTTGATATCTGTCTCTAAGTGGATCCCTGGATTGACCACATTTTGCTCTTTTGTGTTGGTGGTGGGCTAGGATATTGTCTAGGCTTCCTTCCTCTAAGATAACGGTTCTTAACCTGTAGGCTATGACCGCCTTGGCAAACTTCTATCTCCAAAAACATTTGCATTATGATTCTTAACAGTAGCAAAATTAGTCATGAGGTAGCAACAGGAATAATTGTATGGTTGGGGGTCACCACAACATGAGGAACTGTAAAGGGTCACAGCATTAGGAAGGTTGACAACCACTGTTCCCGGACCCTCTGGCTTGGGTCTTGGAATTTCCCGGTCTGATTTGGGAAAGAGAAAGCACAGGTGGCACTTTCCGTTTGTTTGCTCTATCTGGATCTGAATGTCTTGTGTCCATTATAAAGTTTTGACTGAGGAGTTTTGTTGGGAGCTAAGGCTACTCTCAGCAATAGATGCTGGAGGTACCAGATACTATCAGAGCCATCTCTGTGTGCATCTGGGGTGTAGCACATGACCCATGTACTCATCTCCCACGCTGCCTGGGTAGTTGTTGCATGGCCTGTCCCCAGGCACTGCCTGGGTTTAAACCAGACGCTGCTTCCCTCTCCTTGGCAGTTGGGAAAGCCGATGGCCCTTCTTCTTAGTTGGGCAAGTATAGTCCAGAAAACAAAGAAAAGATAACTGAAAAGATCTTGAATGAGAAGGAAGGTAGCTCTAGTAGAATGTCTAGAATTCTTTTGTGGTCGCTTCCAGCCTTGTTTGTTTCCTCCATGGTACCCTCTGCTCATATCCAGGTCATCTCTGAACCATGCAAAACGACTCACTCCAAGTATGGGCTCTGGTCCCAAAAAGGCCTGGGTGTCCATTCCGGTTTTGCCATTTACCTCAGACTATGGGACCTTAGGCGACTCACACAACCTCTCCCTCTCAGTTTCTTCATCCTCACAGACAGGAAGAATGACAATACTTGTTTCTCTGGGTGGCTACCCATGTGAGTTACTGCACACAGTCTTCGGAATGATGCCTGGCAAACACTAAGATCTGCGGAAGTGTTTGCTGACACTGTGTCTCCGGATTGTGCAGCTCTGACGCTGCCCTCCCCTCATCCTGTAAGGCTACCCTTCCATACCTAGCTAATGCCAACTGGTTCTCTAGACTCCGCTCACGCAAGGCCTCCTGCATGTCTGACACAGAGGCCAAGTCCATGGTCCCAGGGATCATCAAAAATGCACACACTATGGCCCTCAGTGCACTCAAGGATCATTGTTATTGCATGTTTAAGACGCGTTGTGAACCCACTGAGTACTGCAAACATACATGTGTTATAGATCACAGAATGTTCTTGTGTTGAGTGAATGGATAAGACCCTGTTTCAATCCATTAAGGTCCCACACGTATCCAGTCACTCATTCACCCCTTCATTCACAGACACACACACACACACACACACACACACACACACACACACACACACACAAAACCCTCTGTGTATATATGTGTCTGTGTGTCCATGTCCGTGTGTATGTGTGTCTGTGTGTCTATGTGTCCATGTCCATGTATGTGTGTGTGTGTGTGTGTGTGTGTGTGTGTGTGTGTTTGTGCTCGAGAGCTTGTGTGTCTGTCAGGAGCTGTCCACTTTGGTTTTTGAGACAAGGTCCTTCATTAGAACCTGAGACTCAGTGAGTAGCATAAACTGGGCCACCCAGACACCCTTGGGATCACCTGTCTCTACCTCCCGAACTCCAGAATTATAAACATCTAGTGCTATAATTGGATTTTCCCTGAGTTCTGGGGACTGAACTCGGATTTTCACGCATATATGGCAAGAACTTTATGAACTGTGCTATATCCTCAGACCCTCATTTAAAAAATCATTAAAGATTTAAAACCTCTGTTGAGCATCAATGATGAGCCAAAAACGTGTTTTACTGACACCTGGGAAACCCCATCAGACCTGGGGTTCTACTGGGTCGAAGAGTTAAAGTAAATTCTGAGCTCTCCTTTGAACTAAAGAAACTTTGGAAACCAAAACCCTGACCAATAGCCGAGAGTAACTTCATCTCAATCTCAGAGCCCTTTTTCAGGCTCTGAACATCACGGTGGGGCTCGGCCAACCCTACCAGCATCTGAGCTGATTAGTGAGTTGGGGCTGAAATACACAAGACTGGAAGTATTCTGCCAAAGGAATTGTTGGAATCTTTCTACTTTTTTTTTTTTTTTTGGTTCTTTTTTTCGGAGCTGGGGACCGAACCCAGGGCCTTGCGCTTCCTAGGTAAGCGCTCTACCACTGAGCTAAATCCCCAGCCCCTGGAATCTTTCTAAATCCATTGTTGTCACAAAACTTTTGAAAGTTGTGTGTGTGCCAACTCCTTAGGTTGCCAGTCCTGTTTTGAGAGTGAGTTCCTGTTTCCTGAATGTAGAGACTCTTCCGTTCGTGTAACAGCCCCACAAAGTGGTCTGCTGTGACGTATCCCGGCAGCCATCTTTCCTCCCTTCTGAGGGCTAAGAAAGCCTTTTGTTTGATTGAATTCATTGTTGCCTCCATTAAAGGAGTTTCCCAGCTTCCCTCAAAGCTGTGTATGATCTATGATCTGACCAGGATGTGTGTTAGTTTTCTCCTGTTCCTGATGTAATGATTTGTCACAAACTTCAAACAGCAGGAATTTATCGGACGTTTCTGGAGGGCAGAGTCTGGCTGCATCTCCAGGCCTGGTCTTCTATCCGCAAGTTTTGTGACTCTACTGTCTCCCTCCCTCCCCCTCTGTTGGAAGAACTGGATGGATATGGTTAAATTCAGTGATTTGTGTAATCACTCCCTCTTGAGGCCTTTAGTCATACCTGCAAATCCTTTTTGTTATATAAAGTAACACATCTGTGACTTCGTGGATTGGAGCATGGACAATTGGAGAGTCATTACTCTGTCTATCACAATTAGAAGTAGACTCTAGGGCTTTCAGGAAATGAATTTAAAGGGGGTATCATCTGGGAAGGATATCCTTTGCCCATCTTTCTTTGCCTCTCTTTCTCTTGCCTTCTTCTCTTCTGTCCTTCCTTCCTTCCTTTCCTGCAGGAAGCGACCTTGAGGATGGTAATCAACCACTGTCAAGGTAGAGATCCTTAATGACCCATCCAGCCCCCTCCAGAACTTTGTTTACCAAGCATACATTAATCTTGTTTAACCCACTGCTATTTTTGCTGTCGTTTTGTTTGTGTGGAACGTTCAGATGGACCTAATCCCAACTACTCAAAATCATGTACAACTCTAGTCTTAATAAACTACAAGTCCGAGGCTCTAGTCAGCTACTCTACGTAAAGGGCAGGCAAGTCATTGATATAGATGTGACAACTGCTACTAGAATGTTTAGAAAACTGGACAGTGGGTTTGTCTTGCACTGATCAGCACCAACCTTCACCTAGACCCTTACAATTCATCTGGCTTCTACCACAGTTTCAGAGCTTGATCTGATCCCACATGGCACCCCAGAAGAATCAAGCCAGACACAACAGGCTCCTGATAAATCAACTCCTGGTCTCAATTAGTTCAAAAGGGAACTGTATGTTGGCTTCCATTCTCTACATGCATTTACATACATGTAAATAAGGATCCTTCGCAATGAGTGTGCTGGCCAAAGTCTCTGCATTCAGAAGTGGCCCTAAGAAATAACCAAATGCACTGTCCCTGGGGGAAACCAGCAGTTCTCAGCAACACCAAAGTGTGGGATGTTAATTTGGACTAACGTTCCCTATCCAGTCATCATGAGTTATAGATGTGACATAACGCAATATGGCCTTAATAGAGGGCTGCCTCTCCTTAAAGACACTCCCATTGCAGTCACGGAGAGGCAAGCGAGGAAGGGTAAACGTCAGACTTGGCCATGCTGTGTTGTCTTGTTGCAGCCAGTGGACGCTATAATCACAGCAGCCATCCTCGCTGGGCCTCCTCTTCCCACCTCACCCCTACTCATTATTTGGATCCTGAGGTATTTCCTTTATTAGCTCTAGCAATTTCTTTAATTATTCGCTGCACCAATCTAATCCGGCAACCAGCACCTGGGGCAGGAGTGGCGCTGAGGAAATGGGGCAGGAGGAATAGACTTGAGATGATGTTTAGATTGACTCCATCCTTTGCCTAGTTCCAGGGCTGCCCCATCTGGGGTTTGATTATTCCTCCTGTGTTCTCTGAGCCAAAGGCATCTTTCTGTCTCTTCATCTAGAGTTATCAGTGTGAACAGAGGATTGGTCGGAAAGATGCCTGACTCTGAGGATACTGTACTGAGCCTTAACAGTACAATGAAATCTAGAGCTCATGCTCACTTCTCTGCCTAAATGAATATGTCTGCCAGGAAGCGGTGTCCACCATGCATCGAGCTGCCACGGGCCGTCGCCCCAGTTGCCAAGGTGCTTTAGGGAGCCTGCTGTGATTTAATTACAGAAAAGCCAGAAAGCCAGGTTGAAGCTGTTTTAAGTCAGAAGAGAACACAGAAATCTTTGGCTGTCTGTTCAGCTTGGTCATAATGCTACACTGTAAGGCTCTGCCAGTGCTGGGAAGCATGGATTGTTTTTCCCCCTGAACCAAGACAGGAACAAGGAAAGGAGGGAGGAGGTGGCAGGGGTGAGCTGAGAGGGCCTGGCAGATGCTTCTGTTGTTTTCTCACTTCTGTTCCTCTCCATCACGGTCACAGCTTAAGCCACAGAAGGTGGACTGATGGATGTGAGGGACCCTTTCAGGGGGTGGAAGGTTTCCAAACTGAGAATGGATGGTTTGGGCTCCCTTACCATCTGTGCTGCCTAAAAACCATGGGCTTCCCTCCAAGGCCCCTCCCCTCTTCTGAATTTTTCTCCTGACCCCTGAAGGTGACCTTACCCAGACTCACTGCTTAGGAGTTTAAGGTCCATTCTAACACAGCAGCAACTCCTCTACAGTACCTGCAGCCTTCTCTCTCCCTGAAAATCCAGAGTTGCATATCCAGTGCTCCCCTACCCCACCCCGAGACCCCTCCATACAAAAGGCTACCTTAGATCTCAGGCTAACATACACATCCCTCAACCCAGGCTTCCTCCCCAACCTACAGGCCACTTTCACTGAGCTCAGGCCCCCTGTACATCCTGTTAGTTAAGTTAGGAAGCTGGAGTCACTGGAACTCCCTTCTAACCACACAGAAACCCCACTTCAGTGAAAAGGACCAGAAGTTTGGCTTCCAGTGAGGCCGCACCTCACTGGATGCAGCTCCATTCCCACTAGCTTCTCCACACTTCACTTCTATAGGATACCCCCATACCGCCCTCTCCCCACCCTGAGCATTTGACTTTTCTAACCCACTAGAAAACTCTCCTCACCAGTCTCTTGCCTCTCCTGGCTCAACAGTCTTCTCCACGGAGCAGCTGCGGAGTGATCTTTTGAAACTACGGACAAGCTCTCACTTGGAGCTCTCAGAGATACCTTTGGTTCTGAAAACCCAGCTGGACCTCAGCTGAAACAGCCAGGTCCTTGTGGTTCTTGGGTTAGTTCTGGGTCTCCGGGCTCCAGTTACCCAATGCAGGGTGCCTCCCACGTGCTGGGTAGACCAAGCTTGCCATTGCTCCAGAGCATTACTCCTTCCTCTGTATAGTCACAACTATCCCGCGCTCGGGCCTCTGTAAATGTCATCTCCCTCACCATCCAATCTCAGGAGCCCACCAGTCTCTCTCTCCTCCACCACCCAATTTTAGCTTCCTTACTGCACTCTTGTGAGCTCTCACTCTCCTCACAGATACAGTATCTCAGCCTGGTGGTCAGTGAGCAGGACTGAAGAGCAACAGTTATGTGGAACCTCCACACTCTTAACAAGTAAAACTCCTCAGAAGACCACTTGACAGATCAGTCTAGTCTGTGTAGCAAATGCCTCCTCCCCTCTCTTCTGAGATGGACTGTCTCAATTGGTCTCTCCAAAATGAGGCCAGAAAGATAGGAACGCAAGAACTGGAATTCACATTGTTTCTTCCCTGGGTGGTCCCAGTCTAATGATAATCCTTCAGCTCCTGTCTGGTCACCTTCCCCCACAGAGATCACACTCTCTGGGTTCCACTCTGCCCCCTCTTGCCACCATATTTCCCGTGCTGTCACTGTGCCACAGGCTGCACCTCCAGCCACAGCTCAGGCAGACTGTTTCATGTACAGGCTCAGTTATGAGGTTCAGAGGTCCTGGCCAGCATTGTCTGATGATGCTTTCTATGAAGCATGCCTGTTTGTGAGAGCTTCTCTCTTTTCCTCTCTCGCCCACCTATCTGCCTCATCTCTAAGACCACTTCTTAACTACAGAGAACTCAAACCGCACAGCAGCTGGAAAGAAAACCATGCTGGGAATTTGGGGCAATGACTGTAACTTGCTTGGACCGGCTTCCTTGATCTCTCAGTGCTCAGACCCCCTCTCTCCTCTCTCTTCTTACAAACAAGGAGACCAGATAACCTCTAAGCAGTGAGCTGGCAACAGTTAATCCCAGAGTGACAGAACTCATCTGAACATCTAGCTAGCAGACCAAAACACTTTATCCTCAGCCTGAGGTGACGTTTGCTGTTACTCGGGGTTCGAGTCATGGGGACCTGTGGCAGAGGCACTGAGTTATGTGTGCGCTGAGTACTATATTTGTGGGTGGGTGTGCCCAAGTGTATGTGAATGTGTATGTGTGAGGCATGTGTTAACAAGAGAGGCGTGATTGCTAGACGATGCGTGGGAGTTTCAGGTGTAACTAAGGAGGGAGCCTGAACTCTCAGGGTGATGAGGGAGGGTGAGAGTGAGAGACCAGAAAGGTCAGGAGACCTTGCCTCTCTCCTCCCTGGTATCCCATGTTAGGAGACTGAAAGGCTGCCCTGGAAAAGACTGTGGCACCAAGAAGGCTCGAATTGTGGATTCTACAACCTCCCCTGGCCTCAAGTGACTTGCTTGACTTTTCTCCCAAGTTCTCTAAAACTGGCCTTCATTCTGGACCAAAACGTCCAAAGAAGAAGCAGCATTTGGGAGTCTGGGGAAGCAGGAGTTGGGCAGGAATATAGGCAACATGGCTGAACTACAGTTACGCTGTGTTGGAGAGAAATTTTGGGAATTCTGTCTGATCCCAAGCCAAATTCATTTCATAATTTTTTAAAACTTGAGTCAGCAACTGAAATGACAGCTTTTAGAGTCAAACATTCTATCACAAGACAACCCAAAGACAATAATTTGGCACTCCATCCTGACAGACAGCAATAGAAGATATTACAAGACTTTGTTTCTATCATTACCTCATTATGTCTCCATAAGAGCAGAAAACACTGTATGTACAGTAAAAGTCTTGGGTCTGATCTGAGGTTTTCTCAGACCTTTGCTGGTTTTGCGTGGCACGAAGGTATGTGCAGGGCAAAACATGTGTGTTATGTGTTCAGAGCAAAGGCTGCAGTTTGCATGGGCAAGCACTGACGGAAACACCCAAGAGTCACGGCATGCTGCTCTTTAAAGTCATGTTTGGCCATTGCACGTCCAGAAAACTTTTAGTGTTCTCAATTTCTCATGACTGCCCACCCTGCCTCCTGGGTCATGACCTACAATTTAAGAGGTGGCACCAGAGACTGACCCACAAGGAATCAGCTTCTAGACATTGATAGGGGCTATACAGGAAGGTTCATGGCCACATACTAGAAGGCCAAGAGGCCAGCTAGAGGAACGGAATGGAGAGGATGGCCACATCTCACTGCCGGGGAAGCATAAGATTGTCTTGAAGACAACCAAGATAATTCTCCCCTTGCTTGTTTGCTTACTGTTGTAATGTGCTTGTGTTTGAGGTGGGGTCTCATTCTGTTGCCCAGGCTACAGCTCCTGGGCCCAGGCATCCTATTGCTTCTTCCCCATCTCCCTAACTCATAGCTCCCTTTTCTTTCTTTCAGTGGATCTCTACCCTGGGTAGCACACAGCACTTCACATACTGAGGATGCCAGAGCATGCTGGGGACTTCTGCTCTAGGATGCATTCCCAGTCATAAGACTGACTGTTCAACACACCTCAACCTGAGTATAAATGTGAAGTGTCGTCCCCTTCAGGCTTCCAGCTACCCTGTTGGAGTCCTAGGCTCTACATCCAACTTACTTCCTCATTATGTCCTGTTGATCCTAACCGAGTCATTTATGATCGGGTCAGCTGAAACTAGGAATTGTCACATCTGTGGCCTCATGGCACCCCAGAAGCACTCCCATGATAACCCTTGCAGTGTCCCAATGCACTCATGCCTTTAGGACAGAGCCCTGGAATGTTCTTCATTGCCAGTGTGGTAAGGGACGGGCATAGCCTGGTGATAGAGAGCCTCTAGCATCCTTACAGCTAGATGAATGCAAACATTCTAACAGGAACTAGTATCCTGAGAGCAACATTGAAATCACTGTGTCTGTGTCTGGCAGGAGAAACAAGGTCCAGCCTCTTCTGGGCTCTACCCGGATTCTCATATCTACCTCTCAGACAGAAGTTGAAACTTGGAACCAATAGGTAGATCTCTGAGGGTCACAGAGCTGGTGGGAATAGCAACCCAGATCCTCATTCACTGACCCCTTGGTGACTACTGAGAGAGGACTAAGGGTTTGACTACAGTAGGGTTGGAGGGGAGAGCTCAAGGTCCTGCCCACAGTTCATCTCAATAACCAGAAGTGGATCTGGGAGTGGACCCTGTGCTGGAAGAGAGCATGCTGGGCTGACTGATAAACTCATCTGCGTGAATGAGACAGAACCCGATGGCCACACCTGCAGAATGGCCTGGAGCCTTAGGACTTGTTGGGGGAGGCTACTAGCTCTGTTGTGAGGCTGTGGCTAATCAGAATGGTGTTGAGTAACTGCTGCTTAGAGACTGACCCTCTCCCAGATCGCCTCAGGAAAACCTTAGCACCCTAGAGCAATTTAGATTCAAAATGTGCATGAATAACTTTTCAGATTCAAATTTGCACAAGTGAGGTGACCAGTAGGGCACCGGAAGGCAATGTCCCAAACCTATCATCACTGGATCCCTTCCTAGCACCAGGTACCCTCTCCCAGCCCTCCCAGAAAAGCTCCCTGTCAGAGAACATCAATGAAGCTTTCTGATGAGGGCGCTGGACACCAGGCATTAGATGAGTTCTTTCTCAGAGCACTGACCCTGATTATTTATTTTTCCTTCCTGCCTTTTAATGGAAAGACACTGCAGCAGCAGTCACCCTAGGGAACAATGGCTCCTCCCACCCCAGCCTCCATTTCCCTATGCTGAGGCCTAATCAACGTAGCCATATCCAGCCTCGCCTTTAATAAGCTGACTGTGGAGCTAAATCCCACACGCTCTCAGCCTCACCCTGGATGCGTTTGATTGACAAAACTAATCTCTCCTCCCGCCCCCACGTATGCCGCTGCCCGCATCCTCTTGCAAATCATGCACTCAGCTGCTGACAATTAGATATAAGACTGGGGATTCGGGCGCAGGAGGGTTATGAGGTTATGAATCAATTGTGGGGGCTCTGGTGAGCTAACCAACTGGGGGAGCCTGTCTCAAGAACCTCACCACAGCCCTCAGCGCCTCCTGGCTGATTTATGAGTTGGTAATAACCTCACCTGCTCTCCTGCCCCTGTTATTTTTCATAATACACAGGGAAGCTTTAAATTTCAGAATCCAAGCTGGCTGGGTGGGGCTGTGGGCAAAAGTGCTTGCCCAGGGCTTCCCCACTGTCCATTGTCTTGGATGTTATGTAGTCACTGGGTCCTTGAGAATTACGGTTGTCACAGACTCCTAGAGGCCAGAAAGCAGTTTACCAGACCCCATAGAAATGGTCCCGACAGACCCTGCATATGGTAGAAGGTTTGCAGACCAAGGGTCCAAAATCCTGATTCCTGTGTCTGAGTTCAGTTCCTCTAACAGGATCCAAACTAAGTCGAAGGACTGGAGGATTTCCTGTAAGGAACATGAAAAGGTAACACCCACTGCAACCCGGATGTAGTCAGTGCAGACAGGAAGTGGGTGGAGAAGAGGAAACATGTGGGAGGCACACAGTACCTGGAGGCAGAAGGGTGGAGGCCTGTCGCCCCCTCTTGCCCTTCATTCTCCTCTCATTCCTCTGACAGCCAGCACATGCTGATGAAAAGATGCCCTGACCCTTTGTAGAATGATTGATTTCTCGAGATTTCTTCTTATAAGAGAAGATGTGGTATTTTTAGAGGAACCCATGACAATAGATGAGAGAGCCCTAAGGATTTCATCAAAAGCAGCATCCCAAAGGTGCCTGTCTGAGACCTGGTGTTGGCTGGTGCTGTGTTTCTCTTTCCTTCCTCCTCTTTTCCTTCCTTCTTTCCTCTCCCCTTCCCGCCTCTATCCACCTCTTCCTTTACTTCCATCCTCCTTCCCCTTTCTTCCCTCCTTTCTTTCCGTTTCTTTCTCCAGCCCTTGGGCTGAAGTTTAAATAACCCACCAAAGACAAAATGTTTAATTGAACTTGTAATGAATGCGTGCGTATGGGCGACTGTGTGCTATACTGTGCATATTTGGCTGCAACTATAAATGAATAAGTGCTTATTAAATCCCACCTCTATGCCAGGCATTCACCACGTGCCAGCATAATTGAGTCCCTGTCCATAGGTGCTGATGCTAATCAAATGCTAAAAGCTAAACCGAATCTTCCCCCAGAAGCTCAGAATGTGATCTTATTAGGAAACACAGCCACTACGGGTATAACTAGTTAAATCTGGAAATTAGGGTGAACCTTGAGGCATCATGATTTCTCTTATAGAAACAGAGCCTCAGAACAAGCGTGAACCAGAGGAATAGCATGTGGATACAGATGCGGAAATCAGGGTGTTGCCTCTACAGGGCATAGTATCACATTCTGCCAGCAGACCAGAGGAGCGGCAGAAGACAGCCCTTCCTCACTGCCCTCATGAGAGTCAACACTTCTGTGACCTTGAACTTGAGAATCCCGCCTCCAGAACCATGAGAAAGTGAGCTGTTGTGGTGCGGGCCACCCAGTCCATGGTGCTGACCAAGCAATCCCACAAGGGCTGTCTATTCTTGGCCAAGAGAAGTGCTGCAAAAGGGAGAGTCTCTTTGTCTCCCAGCAGATGCCAAGGGACCTTGCCAAGCCTTGAAAGTAATGAAGGCTTTTTCTGAGGTAGTGAATGGTGTGCAGGAATCAGGTACAGTAGAAGCTGGGGGTGGGAGGGTGGATCCTTACTATCCCTGGGGAACGGCATATGCAGAGGTTCTGAGCTGAGATGACAGCATGGTGTGTTCTGAGAAGGGAGAGGAGGATGTAGGAACGATCAGTCACTAGAGCACCCAAACCAGAGCCATGCTGAAATCCATCACATTCAGAGGCTTGTTCTAGGTCAGGGCAACTGTCTTGCTTTCTGAGCCTCGCTTTCTACAAAATATTTATCCAGGAGCTGGGGAGATGCTCTAGTGGTTATGAGCGCTGGCTGCTCTTTGAAAGGCCCTGGGTTCAATTCCCAGCACCCAGATGGTGGATCACAACCACCTGTAACACCAGTTCAGGGGATCCAGCACCCTCTTCTGGCCTCTGCATGCACCAGGCATGCATGCAGGCAAAACACCCATACATATAAAGTAAGAAAATGAAAATTATTGGAAAAAAAAAAGGCTGGGCAGTGCATGCCTTTAATCCCAGCATTCAATAGGCTGAGGCAGGCAGCTCTCTGTGAGTTCAAAGTTGTGAGCCTGGTCTACAGAGTGAGCTCCAGGACAGCCAGAGATATTACACAGAGAAACCCTGTCTTGAAACACACGCACGCACACATACACACACACACACACACACACGCACACATTTGCACATATATATATATACACATCACACACATTATATACACATAAACACATATACCCACACTCATATATACATAATACATACATACACATACACACACATATGCACATATATATACATATACACACACATATATATACATACACATAAACACATATATATACACATCATACACACACATATATATACATACACATAAACACATATACCTACACTCATATATACATATATATATAAACACACATACACACACACACACAAACACAAACACACACATACATATCAAGAGTAAGCCTTATCTGGCCACCTTCCTGTTGCTTGTCGGCTGTCACACGCCCTTTCTTTCCCCTTTGTCTGCAAGCAAACTCCTTCCCAGAGGCATCAAGACACAGATGCTCCCTAAGACCTCAAATGAGAGAGCAAGTAGCACAAAAGCTCAAATTAGTATGGCTTCCCTCAGCCTGGCAGGTGACGTCAGTGAGATGCCTGGACTTAATGTGGTCCCTCGAACACAGATTGTCTGAGGGGCCACCATGCATCCAACTGATCTGTACATATTCTGTGCAGTGGCCAAGCTGTTTCTACAAAACCCAGCAGTCCGTGTGCTCTCGCAGCAGCTGTGGCTGTCCTGTCATTATTGTCCCCTTTCCCTGTGATGAAGGCACAGAGCAGTTCATGGTCTGTGAAGACCCAGGTCATCACAGGAAAGCCAAGAGGCAAGCTTTGTGAAGAGGGCTTCTTCCTGTAGGTTCATCAGTGACATCTAAAGAAACAGAGTGAGGTGGAAGGTTCCAGAATTTATAGGTGACATAATATGGGCCGGAGACAAGTCTGCCCAACGTTATCATGGCTGTGCCTTTTTTGCTTCATGTGCTTGCTAAGTGACTGTTACAACTTTCCTCGGTGCGCTGGTGACCAAGTGAATGATATCAAGCTTTTCCTCGCACTGTTTCTCCTGCCTGGTTTCCTTCCCGCTGCCATTTAACCACAAAACCCGGTTTAACATTTCTTCTACATTTAATCTTTCTCTTCTAATGTGACATTTTTGTTTTGTAAAATGAAGACAGGAAATGAAGGCCTACCACTGTAGAGACGCCCTTCTTAGCCTATCCATCTGATCAATGGAGATTAAAAAAAAACACACCATGAAATTAGTATAGCAGTTTTGTATTATTCTAAAACCCGGACTATAGGATGGATCCAAGAAGTATTTAGTAAGATTTAAATGAGTGGGTTTTTAAAAGTGGAGTGGGAAGGTGAGTTGACTAAAAACAAAAGAGTTTAGCTTAATGGTTGGAAATCGCAACCAACACTGAACTGATTCCTCTGCTTCAGGAAAAAAGTTCAATACCAGAATATCAGTTTCTCAAATATCATTCTTACACACCACTGGAGATGTTCATTAACTCTAAGACAGTTGGAATGGAAAGTTGGGAAGAAATTTGGCATGAGAATGCCTTGGGACTCTAGTTCCAAGTCTAACAAATACTAATGTGCCTTGTGTTTCTCTGTGCCTAATCTTTTAAATGGGTATTATAATGACAATATTTTATATAATCATTATCAATATCATGTATGATAATAGGAATATAGTTGTTATTATTATAATAGAAGGGCTCTGTAAAGTGGGCACTTGGGAAATGTCACTGCCCCTTCACAAGTGTTGGCACTCCCCTGGGAAGTGTCATAATCATCCCTATTGCAGGTGCACAAAGACCCCAAGCAGGTACATGCAAACATCAGCAGATGAAACCCAGGCTCGATGGACATGTAGGGTGAACTCGCTCCTGGCACAGTTATCTCCATTGGGATCCTGAAATTATTTCCTCAAAAGAAATGGTGACTATGCTCATTGATAAGTGGCTATTAGCCCAAATGCTTGAATTACCCTAGATGCCTAGAACAAATGAAACTCAAGACGGATGATCAAAATGTGAATGCTTCACTCCTTCTTTAAAAGGGGAACAAGAATACCCTTGGCAGGGAAGAGAGAGGCAAAGATTAAAACAGAGACTGAAGGAACACCCATTCAGAGCCTGCCCCACATGTGGCCCATACATATACAGCTACCCAATTAGACAAGATGGATGAAGCAAAGAAGTGCAGACCGACAGGAGCTGGATGTAGATCGCTCCTGAGAGACACAGCCAGAATACAGCAAATACAGAGGCGAATGCCAGCAGCAAACCACTGAACTGAGAATAGGTCCCCTATTGAAGGAATCAGAGAAAGAACTGGAAGAGCTTGAAGGGGCTCGAGATCCCATATGTACAACAATGTCAAGCAACCAGAGCTTCCAGGGACTAAGCCACTACCTAAAGACTATACATGGACTGACCCTGGACTCTGACCTCATAGGTAGCAATGAATATCCTAGTAAGAGCACCAGTGGAAGGGGAAGCCCTGGGTCCTGCTAAGACTGAACCCCCAGTGAACTAGACTGGTGGGGGGAGGGCGGCAATGGGGGGAGGGTTGGGAGGGGAACACCCATAAGGAAGGGGAGGGGGGAGGGGGATGTTTGCCCGGAAACCGGGAAAGGGAATAACACTTGAAATGTATATAAGAAATACTCAAGTTAATAAAAAAAATAAAATTAAAAAAAAAAAGAAATGGTGACTATGGAAATAATTTTACCAATTGCTTCAGTTGTCAGTGCCACGGTATACAGTCTACCAGGTTTCCAGAAGCTCGACATCTGAAGTTGGTTGCCGTTCATATGATTAGTCTTTATCAACTTTGGGTGGAATGCAACTGATCAAACACTTGGGGGAATAGAGGAAAGTGACTCATGCTAAGATCTCCCCGGGTTATCTTGTCTGAGTAGAAGTGTCCTAATCAAATTCCCTAAAACATGTGAGGACACAAGCCAGGATTTTATGATTTTATGCAATTATCCTTTAAACCAGAAACACCAGAACCTCACTCAAATCTAGTTGGTATTTACATAGAGTTCACACATCGTGGGAACTAAGCAGGAGAGGTCACTGAGTCTTAATCCACCAAGTACATAAACACAAATAAGGAATTCCAGTTGCCTCTCCTGATGTAGGACTTTGATGAACATCCCTGTGGTCCACTCGTAGTTCCAGAGACAACAGATGGCCAGAGTGTGGCAAGTTCAAAGGCAGTGATCCAGCATCATGACTGAGACACCCTCTACTGCTCATCTAGGCAAGACTGAGTCTGGAGATGCAGTCCAGTTGTTAAGAGGCTCACCTAGCATCCTTGAAGCCCTGAGTTTGACCCCCAGCACTGCATAAACAGGATGTGACAGCAACAGTAACCCCAGCCCCTGTGTAGTCATCCTGGCTACATAGTCAGTCATAGACCACCCTGGACTACAGGAGACCCCCATCTCAAAACAAACATCAACAAGAAAGTTCTAGCCCAGAGACTCCTATCTTTGTTCACTGATGTCTGCTTTTCCAAAACAGGAGAAGCTACTCAGAGTTCCTCTTACTTCCCCTCTGCTTTGGCCTGAGAGCCAATTTGTTTGTTTTTGAGACAGAGTTTCTTTGTGTAGCCCTGGCTGTTTTAGAACCCACTCTGTAGAACAGGCTGGCCATGAACTCAGAGATTTACCTGCCTCTGCCCCTGCTGGGATTAAAGGTGTGCACCACCACACTTGGCAAGAAGTCAATTCTTGCCTCTCCATTATTGAAAATAAAAAATATTTCTTTGTAAAGCATATAGAATGTCCTGTGAGTGTAAAAGAGTTCAGAAATGAATAGTTTGATACCTTCCCTTTGCCCAAGATAACCTAAATTAACAACTTAATTATTTCCAGAACTTCTTTTTCATGCCTTATGCACTTATATGTATGTGTAGTTAATAAAATAGGAATTTTCTGCTGTAAAGAATATCATTTCACCATATGTATTCTAGTTGATGTGTTTTTTTCCACTCAGAATAGTAGTTGTCCAGTGAGTATTTATTTCATAAATGAGCCATGGTTTATTGACTTTCTTGTTAGAGGAATTTTATACTGATATTACATGCCCATTCAATAAATATGTCTATATGTAAAAGATACAGTAGAAAGGTATACTACAGCTGGTAATAAATATACTTACATACAGGGATACAGCACACATGTAGTAGAAGGTTCTTGAGTACTCTCGGTGTAATTCATGGATAGTCTAATATTGTGAGTTGATAAATTACTTTTAGTTGGGCTGAAGTGCTTGTCACTCAAGCATGAGGACATGAGCTCGGATCTCTAAGACCCATTTAAAGTTGGCTATGATCATGAGCCTATAATTCCTGTACTGGGAAAGCAGACACAGATAGATTCCTGTAGCTCGCTGGCCAGGCAGCCAGCCAGTCAACCTAGCTGAATAGATGAGCCCTGGTTCAATAGGAAACCTTGCATCTTGCAGGCAATGGTGGCACACTCCTTTAATTCCAGTCCTGGGGAGGCAGAAGCAGACAGATCTCCAAGTTTGAGGACAGCCTGCTGTGCAGAGTGAGTTCCAGGACAGCCAGGTGACACAGAGAAATCCTGTCTCAGACGGGTCGGGGGGAACAGAGAGACAGACAGAGAGACAGAGACAGACAGAGAGACAGAGAGATGGAATGGGATGGGAGTAGCTGAAGGAAGTGTGGGCAGTCATCTCTGACAGAAATACATGCGTAAATACTTGTGCATGCACCCACACAACATGTACATAACACGAGAGAGAGAGAGAGACAGAGACAGAGAGAGAGAGAGACAGAGAGAGAAACACACAGAGACAGAGACAGAGAGAGAAACACACAGAGACAGAGACAGAGATACACACATACAGAGAGAGAGAGCCCATCCGTAAGCATCCTCCATCATGCTTGCTTCGTGCCACAGAATGGTGCCCACAGCGTGTGAGAGACACAGTGCTGTGCTGGCACAGCAGACAAAGCCTCCTTACTCAGGATAGCCAGGAATAGCAGCTTAGCAATCCCCACATGGCAACCACCAATGTCACAGTACCATGACACAAAACCCAGCTCTGTGGTCCCCAAAGTGTTAGCGGGAGAAGAAAAGTGCTTAACTGTGGTCCTTTAGCTCAGTGAGGGTGACTGGGGCATGGTAGAGCCGGAGAAAAAAATTACACCAGAAACTGAGAGTGCCAAAGGGGGCAGGACTGCAGACAATGGTGCTGGGGGCTGGGGGCGGCAGTGGGTAGGATAGCAAGGAAGGAGTTTCAATGAGAATGAATACTAATTAGTGACATGGATATTAATGATGACAGTAATTAACAGGGGAAAGGAAGGGCTGTCATTGTCCCAGGGTGAGCAATCAATCTTGGCAGGTGATAGATAATGGCTGAGCAAGCTCAGCGGAAAGATAATCCGCAGGCCCCAGGGAGAGTCGGAGTGATACTGGAAGCCTGGCGGTTTCCAGGCAACCCACAGAAAAGAACTATTTTTCTTTGAGGAAAAAAAAAAGGAACAGGTTAGTGTCTCCCCACCACCCCCAACTTGGGATTACAGTTCTCAGTTGATGTCTGTTTTGTTCTGCATTTCCTAGAACAAATAACGGAACTTCAGTAATTTGGGGGAAATGAGCATGCGTGCACACCCTTACACATGGCTGTACCAGTGAACTCCCTCAAAGGATGTGAACGGGCTGGAGGGTTTTTACAGCCAATGTCAGCTCATAGAAGTGGTCCGGCAGCACGGTGGCAAGCTTCCGAGTCTTGCTTTTGAGGCTGGTGTGTGAGAAAATGGAATTGTCAAGTGGGGGCTGACCCTGGGCAAAGCCCAGGAGGACGAGGCTAGGGCCCTGGCAGCCCCGAGGCACTGTTATAGAGCCACACAGAGACCAGACAGACACCAAAGGTCCAGGCTGTCCAGCCATCAGGGATCTCACTTCTAGTCAATGGTCAAATGTCTGAAAATTTGATTTCCAGGAAAAGGATGTGTCAGTAAATTCCTCTGTTGGATCTTAGTCACCTGGCTGGGAAGCTAGCCAGGAAGCGATTAGCCTGCTAATCTAACCTCTGCCCCCCCTTTCCCTGACACACACACACAGATAAACACACACATACACACACACATACACACAGACACACTCACACACTCGCACACACACAACATACACACACAGACACACAGAGACACACACACAGATAAACACACATACAGATACACACACATATGCATACACACACACACACACACACACACACACACACACACACACACACACACACACCAAGGCTTCAAACCTTTCAGCCTATTTCTTTTTTTTTTTTTTTTTTTTTTTGGTTCTTTTTTTCGGAGCTGGGGACCGAACCCAGGGCCTTGTGCTTCCTAGGCAAGCGCTCTACCACTGAGCTAAATCCCCAGCCCCTTCCATCAAACATTTCACATGATGAAGCCATGTTCAGAGGTCTGCGCCAGGGTAAAATGAAATCTTTGGGTGACATGGTGGGTAGAGCAGATATTTTGAATCCTGCAGATAATTGGGCCCCTGCACTTCTGTTATGTACCTCGAGGCCTGGGTCCTGACTCTAGAGGCAAACGAATGAAGTGAGGATCGACATAGAGACATAAGTGCCCAAAAGCTGGGTCAGGTGGGGTGTGTGTACTCTAATGGAGCTGCACTGAAGACCCTGGTGACCCAGATCCTCTCTCTGCCTAGGGATCCATGATAGCCAGTCCTGGTAAGAGATCTCTGTAAGGGAACGTCTCCATCTATAAACACCTAGGAAAGGATGATGCAGCGTGCTTTTGTGCACACTGATCAATTGTTTGATCCTGGACTTCCCCCTGCCCACAAAGAAAGCTTTGCTGTGCTTCTGAGCCTCATCAGAGGAAGACTTTGCCATCTCCACAGGGTTGAGCTACTGGGGACTTTGACACGTCTGTGCCCGTGTCAACAATACACACTCGCTCAAGGATTCCTCAGCTTCCTACACACTCCTGTGTGAGCTCAGTTGCTCTTGGGTCATGGGTTCTAGGTGCATCTTTTTAAAGGAAGACAGTCAAAGGGAGTTTGTTCAGAGACTGTGGCCCATGATGAGGAACCCCAGGCCAAGCCATGGAATGAATCCAGGCCTATCACACTGGGAATGGTGACACTGACGATGTATCCAAGGACTGATCAAAATCTGACGGGATGGTCTCAGAGCAATGAGGTCTGGGTTCAGGTTCACTGTTCTGTCATCAGAAGACAAAGCCAACAGGAAGAATTTCTGTTCACGTGTGACTTATCTTAAAACATGGCTGGCGGGGAGTTCATGAGTTCCTAAGAACTGGATTATTTCAAACACAGGCAATGCCTCTCATGGTGGGTAGGGGGGCAAAGAGTCCTTTATTTTCATGGTGAGATCCATGGCCCCGTCCATATTGTATGCCTGTTTTACTCAGTTTCCCAGATGACTAAGGGAAGGGTCTAGAGGTGCAGACCACCCACCCAGGAGTTTTCATAGGTCAGATCAGGAAGCAGTATAGGTCATTCTACCCACATATAATTAGTACAGTTCAGTCCACAGCCTACTTCGGAGGATAGGGGTTGGATGTGTAAGGTAACTGAGCCATGGTGGAAAAAGGAGAAGCTATAAGTGAAGACCCAGAAGTGTTTTCTACAAACCCAGAGGCATGTTGATTCAGAATGGACTCACACCCGAAAACAGTGGTTTTTTTTTCAAGGACCTTGAGGTCTCCCGAGCTAGCTAGCCCTTGCCAGTAAGGGTATGATGATGAGGGAGAAGTGTTCTGGGAGAAGTGTGCTAAGGTTTCGCCAGCCTGTCTTGGGGAACCCATTGAAATCTATGTCCTCAATAAATTTCTGATAGATGCTCCCTAGAAATGCAGATATAACAGAGACTTCAGAAGTGAATTTGGATATTTTGTTTTGGTTCAGTTGGTTGGTTTCAGGGGTAGGTTTTTCCTTTTCTTTCTTTTTTCTTTATGTCTTTCTTTCTTTATTGTAAAAAGATTGAAATTTAGGCTGGGAGTGCTGCTCAGTGGGTACTCTGCTTGCCTAGAATGTACGAAGCCCTGTGTTTGAGCCCCAGTACTGTAGAAACTAGGCATGGTGGAATCCCAGCATCCTCATCTACATAGAAGATTCAAGGCAGCCTGGGATGCTCCAAAGCCTTCTCCACTAGAGAAGAGAAGGGAGGATAACAATTATTGAATCATAACTGTGGAAATGTCCCAGTGGATGGGGAAGGAGGGTTACCATGGGGAAATGTCAGGATTGTCCAGCTCTTGGGCTATGTGCTGCTGGACTTAGGAGCTGATGAAGAAGTTACTTCTGCTTCCAGTGAGATCTTCAACTGAGACTGCTTTGTCATTGCAGGTACTGACATTGTGCAGTGGCTTATGAAGAACCTTTCCATTGAAGACCCAGGTACTTGACCCTTGACCTTGCCTTTACCTCCCCTGGTGTTGGTATAGACACCACAGCCAACTTCTCCAGCCTCCCCCCCACCCCCCATACAGTCTTGAAAAGAAGGCTTCTCACTGCGGAGTCCAGGATGTGGGACCGTTGTGTTTGCAGATAGAAATCATTTATTTTCTCCACTGAATGTCTATCATCACGTGAAAATCGCCCTTTGAGGAAATGAGCCACTATTTAGAATGCCAAAGAGCTCGACACAATAGCATGTGAAATGAGATGAATTCTCGTTAGCCATAGCAATTAAAGATAAGTTGTAGCCCTGTCACCGAACATCCTTCTAGAAGAAGCTCTTAAAATTAGATTGCCTGATCCACAATTAAGATGTTTAATTATTTGCTAAAACTCCGTCTGTTTTCCGCTCCTTGCAAGAAGTGAGGAAGTGATTTTTTTTTTTACTCTAATTGTGCATTTCAGCTAGGCAAAGCTTATCAGAAAAATGGCAAAACCCTGACCAATGAGACGGTTTCCACAGCTGCCCTTCTATCAGGAAATATTCAGGAAAATTAGAAAATGGGGGAGATGCTCCAGAAAGAAAGAAACAAACAAACAAACAAACAAACAAACAAATTTCTAGGGAACTAAAGTTGCTTTTCAACAGAATTCTGGGAGTGTATTGTTTGTTTTCTGCATTCAGCACCCACTCACTTGTCTGGCTTCACCAGTGTTAGTAACACTGAAAGATCACACTTACGGTTATCTACTCTGGGGTTCTCATTAGTGCCAAGTGAATCCAGGGCCTGTTCTTACTGGGTGAGCATTCTACCACTGAGCTATACACATCCAGCCCTCTGCTCTGATATTCTTAATAGTCATCCTTGGGGGACAAAGATACCACAAGTTAAGTCAACCCCAACCTCCATGCTTTCTGAGAATTTACATTGTGTGCTCGCAGCAGATGTTGGGTCTATGATTCTGACTCTCTGTCGAAATCAATATGCCAACCCAGGCTTGCATTTTAACCTGACATTGTTAATCTACAGTTAAGCAGACAACAATGCAGTTTCAAGTAATTCAATTAAATGAAGTCGATGGAAACAAGCAAGTGATTGTGGAAGTGACCCTGGCCCTTTTCATGTCCTAGATCAGTGGCCACTCTGGCAACTAGCAAAAATTCCTAATTTGATTGAAGTTTTTAGCTCACAAGAAAAAGAAGCCTAGGCACCGTGTATTCTAGAGATGAGACCTCTTGGTATCGCCTTCCCTTGGTATTTCTGTCAGACAGTCTGGGCTTCTGATTGCCCACCTGTGCAACCAGCCTCGATAGGCATCTAGCCATGTGGTGACATTCATCTGAAGTCCTTACTTCTTTTTATTGTCACGCTAACCTAAGGCCATCTCTATGGTAGAATTTGCCCTTCTTAAGTAACTATTGCATTCATCAGTATCATCATTACTAATATTCTGAGAACTCTACCCCAGCTAGTTTAAGTGAGACTCCTGTGATCCTGGCATGAGCAACTGCTGAGGGGGATCCAGACTGATGAAGGGACACATGAGAAAGGTCTGCTCCTCTCTGTCACTTTTGGGAGAACATCAAGATGTTGGGACAGGTCTGACAGTTGGCCAGGAAGGAGAAGCTGAAACAATTTGCCAGGTGGTAATAGAAGACAAAGCCACAGAGCACAGCTTTGGAAGCTGGCATGTTCAATGCTGGCCCCGCTGTCTCTTCTCCTTTCCCATCTGTCAAAGCCAAAGCATCTCTAAGAGTTTGAGATCCAGAATTAGTGGCACAACATTACCTGCTTTCCAATGATCTTCCATCCTGCCTGGGGAAGGGCAAATGATGGAGCTTTCCCTCTTATCATACCTGGCATTCTTGCCTTTGTGTTAGGGCTTTGGTGGTTGGTCATCTGGTTGGTTGGTTGGTTGGTTGGTTGGTTGGTTGGTTGGTTAGCTGGTTGGTTGATTGGTTGGTTAGTTGGTTAGTTGGTTGTTTGGCTATTTGGTTAGTTGGTTGGTTGGTTGGTTAGCTGGTTAGCTGGTTAGTTGGTTGGTTGATTAGTTGGTTGTTTAATTGGTTGTTTGGTTAGTCGGTTAGTTGGTGGGTTAGTTTTACTATGTAGCCCAAGGTGGCTTTGACCTCTCTATTGACCTGCCTCAGCCTTGTGGGTGCTGAAATTGCAGACCTGTGTCATCCCACCTGACTCATGGTTCTTGAAACATACACATGGACTTCCCCATATCCAGAGCTTCATCCTTGAAGTCTACTAATGTTGGGTTGAAAATATTTGTTACAAAAATATATCTATACTCAACAAATAGAGATATTTTGTTATTCTCTAAGCATATAACTGTGGTTTCCACGGCATTTCGACTGTGTTTAGACTGTTTTAGGGATCAAGAGTAACTTAGAAGTGACCTCAAACTTACAGAAGAGTGTGATAACATACAGATTATTCAAACATGATGCCATTTGACATCAAGCCTCGAGCATTCAAATACTTTGACCTCCCCGGGAGCCCTGAAACAAATTCTACATAAATACATAGGGATAGCAATATAGAATTTTAAATGCAAACTTGTCATCAGAAAGCAGGTAAAATAAAACATCATTTATTCTGAGTCCACCCCTGATGGGTGCTACTTTCAAGGGGACTTGGTGATTCTTAGAAAGCAAAACACTTGGATTGTAGTTGAAGTTGATGGGTACAGACAATACAAATGACTTTAAAATGCATACCTTATAAAACTGGTTACTGTTGGTGACCTTCAGAGCACATCTAATTCCATGCCCACAACTTACCTTCTAACAAAAAAAAAAAAAGTTTGTGGAGTCTTAGGTGTAGTGGGAGCATTAGGTTCCACCCTTCTCCTCCTGTATGGGCTCCTTTCAACATAAATTAAAATCTTAACTACCGATGGACATATGTTTATGGCTGGGGCTGAGATAAGAAGGTTGATTTAAGCAGAAGCATTCAGTTTTCTACCATGTTTGTCACCTGGGGCCCAACCCAGCCCGCTGTCCTTCCTCTGATTTCCTGGGAAAGTGAGGTCTTGCCCTGGTCCATCAGAGGAGAGACACTGTCCTCACAGAGGGAATTGTCATATCACAAGGACCTGGACCACAGGACTGACTGCACCCCAGGGGCCATGGATGATAAAACGGGAGATCTCTGACTGACTCTCATCCCTGCGCCAGCCACTGCTAAGCACTTGTGTGAGCTGCCTCACTTCTTTAGGTCAATAACATGATGTGAGAGCTGAGTGTTTTGGAGGGTTGCAGGAAATGAGTGGTTAGACATTGTCAGATTCTCAGAGGAGGCCAGACATACAGTGGCCTTTCTCAACTGTCGGCATCCTCTCATGCCCACCATCAGCAGGGGAAGTTACCATCAGCTTCACCCTCTACACCATAATGCTGCGACCTTTAACATAGTTCCTCATGTTGTGGTGACACCCTGACCATAAAATTACTTTTGTTCCTACTTCGTAACTATAATTTTGCTACAGTTATGAATAGTAATGTAAATATCTGTGTTAGGTGACCCTGTGAAAGGGTCATTTGACTCCCCCAAATGGGTCATGAACCACAGCTTGAGAATCACTGCTCTAGAGAGATAGATGACATATGACTGCTAAACCAGTGCATGTTTCACCGAATGACCTGTTACCTCATCTTTTCTCTCCTTGCAGTTGAAGCAATACACCTGGGAAGCCTTATCGCCGCCCAGGGCTACGTCTTCCCAATCTCAGACCACGTCCTCACCATGAAGGACGATGGCACCTTTTACCGTTTCCAGGTAGGCCTGCCGGAAGGACCCTTCTGACTATCACCATGTGTCTTCAGATTAGAACACTACAGTAACGAGGCATATTTAAGAGAGTGTATGTCCCCGTTTAGCACTGGGAAATCCAAGAGATACATTGATTTAGCCACTGGTTGAGCCACTTAAAGAGCAGTTTTAAAGCCCTCACTGATAGCCTACTGTGTTTGGAGACACTGTCTAAGTCCCTTCAGGATGTAATCATAGAATCTCTTACATATCTTATAAATACCAGAAATTCATTTTTCAGAGCTCTGGAGGATGGGAAGTTCAAGGTGTCAGCATGGTCAGTGTCTGGTGGGGGAGTACTCTGTAATTCATAGATAGCACTTACCAGCTGGTGAAAGGAATGAAGGATCTCTCTCAAGTCTTGTTAAAAACAAGGACACTGATTTTACTTAGGAGGCCTCTCTCTCCATGACCCCTTCACCTTCCAAAGTCCCCATCTCTCTCATCTTAAAAGGGTGGAGGGTATTTATATTTTATTTTATACATACATATTTTGCCTGAATGGATGTATAAACCATGTGCATGCCTAGGGCCCACAGAAGACAGAAGAGGGTTTCAGATGGCCTATAACTAGAGTTACAGATGGCTGTGAGGCACCATGTGGGTGCTGGGAATTGAATCCTGGTCCTTTGCAAGAATAGCAAGTGTTCTTAACCCCTGAGCCATCTCTCCAATCCCAAGATCATGTCTTCCAAACATCTCCTGGAGGACTAGGGTTTGGATGACAGATATAATCCCTTATTTCTTCTGGAAGAAAAGTGAAGTGGACACCACCCATCTTACAAAGGAGAGGTGGAGGGACTCAGAGAATGAACTCGGCTTTGGGTGACCTGGGGAGCTGAGCCCGGGCGAGCCTGAAAACACAGTCCTTGACTTGTGTCACCGGAAGTGAGTTCTTGTGTGCTCTGTGATCAGCCTCATGCACTGCTGTCTCTTCTCCCACACTCTGCCTCAGAGGGAGTAGGGACAGAAAGTCAGGGGCTATGTCAAGATCTAGGCCAAAGGCTTTGGGAAACAGTCCTCCAGAGGTGTGAAAGAAGAAATGGCAGGATATGGAGTGTCTGCCCACAACTTAAATTTCTTGGTTTTACAACTCCATGCCCCTGGTTCTAATACCATGCAATATTTTTCAGGCTCCTTACTTCTGGCCTTCAAACTGCTGGGAACCTGAAAACACAGACTATGGTGAGAACAGATCATGTGACCCAAACTTCCTGTTACCCCTAGGAGTTTCCAAGACAAATGCTTGGTACCTGGTCACCACTGTGCTGAGGCAAAGGGGACTCAACTCCACTAAGTACTTACTGACACATATACCAAATTCCCTATTTCACATAGTAAATGAGAGCACAGCACACTAAGAGGCATAGGAGACAGGGCAAAGGGGAAAGGTTTTATCACCAGTGCGTGTGCAGTGGAGCTAGGGGAGACAGGACCCCACGGGAATGCTATATGAAAGGTGTGCACGAGGAGAAGGGATTGTTTGTTTTAGGAGCACAGCTCCAGGAAGGGCTGCATCAAGAACCTGCTTTTCCCTGGCCTTTCTCTGTTCTCACATATTTATAAAAGCTTACTGTAACTCATTGGTGATTTTGATAGTTGAAAGTTAAGGGAGACAGACAGACAGACAGACAGGAGGGAGGTAAAGAAAGAGAGAGAGCAAAGAGAGCAGAGAGAGCAGACCACAGAAATAGTTGTAGAGAGAATATATTGTGTATTTTATGAATGCATCACCTGTCAATTAGAAAGCCTATGGCCTATGGCTTAGGCTAGGTGTGGGACATTCAGGAGGAGAAAGAATTCTGGGAGAGAAAAAGTGAGAAGGTCACCGAAAAGAGGTGCTGAGACAGACACACAGTACCTGTGCAAAATAGGTAACCAGCCACATGGCAGATTATAGGTTAAAATAATTGGGTTATTTTAGTTATGATCTAGTCAGAATAGAGCCTGGCTATATGGCCAAGGTATTTGTAAATATATTTTGAGTCTGAGTCTTATTTCTGGGAGCGTAGGGCTGGGAAGAAGAACCTGGTTTAACTACAACAAATAGTGAAGTTACCTTTATCCAGGCAGAGCCCAGTTAGATCTGTGTCACACTCTTAGTGGAGACTATTTACTGTCCCCATGACCAGTTCTCTGAAGAGATTATATTGTCCCCAACTCGAGATAATGAACTTGAGACCCAGAAAGCCCCTACCCTCACAGGATCACAGCTGTCTGAATTCCCAGTTTATCGTGAGACCCAGGAGAGCAGGAGCTGGTCTGCCCTGGATATTGGTCTTATACCCAGCGTGGATTCTGGGGTATAGGACGCACATGGTGATCAGTAAATATTTACTTTGGGTTTGTTACTACGTAAGATTTCCTTGCTTGTTTGGTTTGGTTTGAAGTGGGTTCCCTTACAGCACTAGGATGGAGCCCGCAGCCTCACGTGTGCTCAGCCACACTTCAGTCTGGCTCTGGTTGCTTTTAACAAGTTGCCACACAACACATAAAGCTATTTATTTTCCTCTCTGCGTACTTACCTGCTTGTCTGTGTACGTGTACCACATATGTGTAGTACACATGGAGGCCAGAAGAGGGCATCAGATCCCCTGAAGTCAGAGGTACAGGCTGTTATGAGACACTGGATTGTGGGTGCTGGGAACCCATTTGCAGTTCTCAGGAAGAACAAAAAGTACTCTGACCTGCTGAGCCACCTCTCCAGCTCATGGTTCTGGTTCTTCACTGAAGGTGACCAACAGATAACCCAGGAAAGTGTTTGAACTGACCTGAGTGAGTCCAGCCCATTCCCTTTCCTGCTCCCAGGCATGACCTGCCTGGAGACCCCAGCATCAGTACCTGCCCACTTTGTTTGGCATCCTTACAGCCGCTGGTGCAGTCTAGTCTGTGGCTCTCCTGAAGACCATGGCACTCAGTGACCCAAAGAGCTTCTTCTCTGAAGCTTTGCAGAGTGACCGGACAGCAGCTGTATCATAGGGACTGGCTGGCTGGTGGGGGAACCTTGTCTGGGAGACCTGTAGCTTAAGCTGCCATTCTGAAGCACAGGGGTGTGAGATGTAGACAGGCTGCTGAGAACAGTCTGGAGATGTAGAGCAAATGAGGCATTGCTTAATGAGGTGATAAGTCAGGAGGGTGCGTGCGTGTGTGCGTGCGTGCGTGTGTGTGTGCGTGTGTGTGTGTGTGTGCGTGTGTGTGTGTGTGCGTGTGTGTGTGTGTCTGTGTCTGTGTGTGCGTGTGTGTGTGTGTCTGTGTGTGCGTGTGTGTGTGTGCGTGTGTGTGTGTCTGTGTCTGTGTGTGTGCATGCGTGTGTGTGTGTCTGTGTGTGTGTGCGTGTGTGTGTCTGTGTGTGTGTGCGTGTGTGTGTGTGTCTGTGTCTGTGTGTGTGTCTGTGTCTGTGTGTGTGCGTGTGTGTGTGTGTCTGTGTGTGCGTGCGTGCGTGTGTGTGTGTGTGTGCGTGCGTGTGTGTGTCTGTGTCTGTGCGTGTGTGTGTCTGTGTCTGTGTGTGTGTGCGTGCGTGTGTGTGTGTGTCTGTGTGTGTGTGTGCGTGTGTGTGTCTGTATGTGTGTGCGTGTGTGTGTGTGTGTGTCTGTGTCTGTGTGTGTGTGTCTGTGTCTGTGTGTGTGTGTGCGTGTGTGTGTGTGTGTCTGTGTGTGTGCGTGTGTGTCTGTGTCTGTGTCTGTGTGCGTGCATGTGTGTGTGTGTCTGTGTGTGTGTGCGTGTGTGTGTCTGTGTGTGTGTGTGCGTGTGTGTGTGTGTGTCTGTGTCTGTGTGTGTGTGTCTGTGTCTGTGTGTGTGTGTGCGTGTGTGTGTGTGTCTGTGTGTGTGCGTGTGTGTGTGTGTCTGTGTGTGTGTGTCTGTGTCTGTGTGTGTGTGTCTGTGTGTGTGTGTGTCTGTGTCTGTGTGTGTGTGTCTGTGTGTGTGTGCGTGTGCGTGCGTGTGTGTGTGTCTGTGTGTGTGTGTGTCTGTGTCTGTGTGTGTGTGTCTGTGTGTGTGTGCGTGTGTGTGTGTGTGCGTGTGTGTGTGCGTGCGTGTGTGTGTGTGTCTGTGTCTGTGTGCGTGTGTGTGTGTGTGTGTCTGTGTCTGTGTGTGTGTGTGTGTGTCTGTGTCTGTGTGTGTGTCTGTGTGAACGACAGGGTGACACCTGCTGCCCACTGGTCCTGGGACACCACTGTGGCCCTCCCAAAGGGCTGTCCCCTATACAGTAGTTGATCAGGTCCAAGAAGGCTTCTGGCCCAGAATAGGAGCCATGTTTGGGCCATAAAACAAGAGCTTCAAGGCTGCTCAGGGTGGCCCATCTCTCCATTATTACAACTACGTAATAATGACTAACTACAGCTTGCTTCACCCAGCATGAGCCCCTCAAGCAGGGGCCAGAAGGTAGAGTCAAAGCAGACGTCTAGATCAAAACAAGAGTAAAGTATAATCAACTATCTTACCTACTGAGTACAGAAGGACAGATCATTTTTTTTCTCCCTTTCAGAATTTTCTCTAAGATCTCTATTTCAGAACATTAGTGGGCATCGTCAACAGAGGTGGAAAAAATGTTATTTTAGGATCCCCTCAACATAATATTATTTTGCATTCCTGTGCCTTGGTCTACTGCAAAGTCTCAAGCGGGAAAATCAGAGTACAGGGTTTAAAAGGAGCCCTGAGAGAGTTTAGTCAGAAAATCAGCTCACCAGGAGAGAATCGGGCAAAGAGAACCCCCCCCCCCGCGCCACAGAATCAACTTCTCCCACTCCTGTGTGATCTCTGTGCCTTAGAACCTCATATTAAAGCTACAACACCATCATTGATCAGTACCTCAGTACCTCGTTCTGCTTTGTTGGGACTGAGTGAAACAGGTAACGTTTGTTACAGCACACAGTAAGGCATCAATACCATCCTGGGGAGATGTTGTTCCTGTCATGGTGGAGGTTTATAGTGGTATTGCTACAGCGATGTCAAATTCTTACCACTTGATGACCCTCTCCCCAGAAGGAGGTAAGACTGAAACTAAGAATTCAGGGAAAGAGTGAATTAGATTGATCAAGGACTGGAAACTTTTCCTCATTCAACAAACATTAGCTAATAATATGCTGTGCGTTAGTATCTATGTCCCAGACCTGACCACGGCACAGTCTTGTGGCCCAGTAAGTGGCTTGATGGGACAAGGAAGGTGACGAAGATGAAGGAGAAGTTGGAATGGATAGGGAGGGACATGGTGTTTGTTTCTGTTTTCACTGCAGTGGCAAAATACCTAGCCAGACAGACTTAAGCATTTGTTTGGCTTTCCTGGTAGAAGGGTGTGGCTGCAGCGGGGTGAGGCACTGGTCACATTGTATCTGCAGTCAGGAAGCAGAAGCAGAGACAGCTGAATGCAGGTGTTTAGTTCCCTGTCTTTGATTTAGAACAGGATCACAGTTCAAGCGACGAATCTGTGTGTAGAATAGGTCTCCCTTACCCAGAAACGCCCTCACAGATAACCTCAAAAGTTCATCTCCTAGGTGACTCTAAATCCTGTCAAGTTGACAATCATGATCTCAGTCCCTGGCAAGTTATGTAATGAAAGACCTAGTCGTTAAATAAATAAGCCCTTTAGAATTTCTATTTGGTATGTTTAGCAATGACTTGCATGAATAATTTGCAAAATAGGGATCCTAACTAAACTTACCGGGTAGACTTATCGTGAAGACTCTGTGGAGTCCACATTTGAAAGGTCCCTGAGGCAGAGCCAGGCATTTGGTAAGCTCAGCATAAGCAGGCGCTGTTGTCATGGTGACTCAGCGTGAATGGGTCAGGTTTTATGCACTAAAATGGATCAGTTCCAGACATCTTTTTTTTTTTTCTAAGTTTGTTACACTTAGTCCATGTGAAAATTACACAAGGACGATTTACAGGAGTCGGGTCTCTCCTTTCTTTCACCACATGGATTCCAGGGACTGGACTCAAGTTGTGGGTCTTGACAACAGGCCCTTCACCCAACTGAGTCACCTCAGTGACCCTGGTTCCTTCTGTCTTAATAGTCTGTGGATCTGTTTCCTATTTGGTATGTTGAGACACAAGGCATTCTTGTTAGGGTGACACAGTAGGACAACCACATCCAAGTGAAGCCAGGATGAGGTTTGGAGGGAGAGATAACTGTTTTTACTGAAAACATCACACAGGACAAACCAACATGTGGTTTCGCATTCCCCAGAGGTCCTCTGCAAGACCGGCTATCACCACTAGAGGTCACTGGAGCCAGAGCTCTAGAGAAGGTTACCCAACAGAACAGACTTCTAGAGGGCCAGGAGCACAGCTCCTGCTCCCTGTAACAGGTTCCCAGTGTGGCATCAGTGACAGGGAAGCAGGCTGGAAGCCCAAGACTGTGGGCTCATGGCCAGCAGCTGCAGCTGGAGTTTTGTATTCCGTGCTCAGTACCCCAGAATCTGTCTGGCCATGCTGACCCGGATTGGAAATGTCTTGGTTTGATCCTACCTTCACAAAACTCTTAGTCAAAATCTGTGTTGGCCCCTCCCTGTCCTATTTATTTTGTAGGGGGTGAGAGTTGTGTATGAGCATGGGTATGGGCGAAGAGGGGACAGTTATATGCATATGGAAGACAGAGGAAAACATCAGGTGACCCATCCTATCACTCTCTACCGAATTCTTTGATCCAGGGCCTCTTGCTAAACCCGGAGCAAGACTCATGAGCAGTGAGATCAGTAAGGCCCACTGGAGTTATGGGAATAGTCAGCCATGCACGTCCACATATATTCATTTATAACTCTTCACATGGATTCTGGGGGTTCAAACTGAGGTCCTCAGGCTCGGTCACCGAGCATCCTTACCCACTGAGGCACGCCCTCCCCACGTCTCTGAGTTTCACGTTTGGCCAGTGGCTAATGCTTTGTCAAGTTGCTGCCACTCCCAGAGGCTCGCCAGGGATGGAGATGAGGCAGGTGGTAGGACGCCAAGTTTCCTGCTTGGTTGGCCCAATCCCATAGATTGTCTGGGATCCGAGAAGCTGATCGGGGTATTCTGTGCTCACTGGATGGTTTTTTACCTGGCGCAATGCAGAGTTCTGGTGACTCAGTTCACTGCAGGAGCTAGGGAAGTGAAACTCAGGAGACATTGCAGGCTCGTACTTTCAGCCCTCTAGACCCAGCTCTGGGGGCTGAGACCCCTGTTGGAATCAAACGACCTCTTCACAGGGGTTCCACTGAGACCATCAGAAAACACAGACGTTTAAATTACAGCTCACAAATGACAGTTCACAAAGTTACAGTTAGGAAGTAGTAATGAAAGTATTTTCTGGTTGGGGGTCGCCACAATGTGAGGAACCGTATTAAAAGGTCACAGCATTAGGAAGGTTGAGAACCACTGCTCTAGATGAGCATAGGTTATACAAAGGGACATTCCTGTGGCCACCTATGACATAAGATCAAGGGCTGTAGATCCCGTCGACTTGGTTTTCTTCTTTTCTTTTCTTTTCTTTTTTTTTTTTTTTTCCGGAGCTGGGGACCGAACCCAGGGCCTTGTGTTTGCTAGGCAAGCGCCCTACCATTGAGCTAAATCCCCAACCCCCTGGTTTTCTTTCTTAAACAAAGCCATCCAGTTGGGATACTATTAAACTACCTTAAGAATTTTTGAAGCCACACAAATATCGGTCCTATATTTTTATTGCTTTTTTTTTCCAGATGCCTCATCTGTAACAAATTCACCAGCAATTACCTCAGTCAACACTCTCGATTCGTTAGTTCGTTCCAAGCCATTTAGTAAAGTCTTCAGAGACACAGCCACTCTTGCTTTTAACAGTAGTTTCACTGATACACATAGTCCTCAGCGTATGGTAAGGTTATAGCTTGATATTCCCACCATAACCTGAAAATATCCCCAGTCAAAAGACACACCCAGCTGCCAGAAGCACTCACTCGGCAGCTCGACACACCTCCAGTGTTAATTCTTTCCCCCTGTGAGCTTCTGAACACTGCGGCTTGCTGCCACTGCCCCCTCCCAAAAGAGTGACACATTTCACATCTCTAGCCTAGGAAGGAACAAAATTTGCAATCTGTAACTGTGGTTTCTGGCAGATCAGGTCAGCTTTCCCATGGACTTAAATAGAGAAATCGTTAAGTCGAAACGAAGGTCTGGGGCATGTGCCTGTTTGTCTGCGTCTGTTTGTCTGTGTCTCTGTGTCTGTATGTGTGTGTGTGTGTGTGTGTGTGTGTATGTGTGTGTGTGTTTGTGAGTGTGTTGTTGTTGATGAGCAGATTTGGAAACAACCACAGCTTGCCCTGCTCAACACAGTTTGTAGAATGCATAACTGTGGGCACACGGGGAAGAAGATTATCAGCCACAGGGTTCCCAACAGCTTAAGCTGCCAAGAAAAAAAAAAAAAAAGCTGGTTGTTTCAACCAACAAGGCAAGGCATTTCGTAGGGAGCATAAGAAAGGTGTCAGGCCACTGGGCAGGCCCAGGCTATCTGTGGTCTGTCCTTATGGTCACTCACAACAGTCATCCCCTGCGTTCCTTGGGTCCTCTCCTTGGCACTAGAAACAGAAGACAACCTTGAAGAAGCAGAGACAGAGAGGAAACAGTGACGGCCGTGTTTGAGAAAGACCGTTCTGGTAAGGTGGGGCCAAGAACCCTGCCTTAGCCTGGATGGATGGGCCTAAGTGGTCTTTTTCTTCTCCTCTTTCCCTGGCAGAAGATGCTTGAGGACCAGGGGCAGGACTGCCGCTGGGTATGACGGCCTGCATCCCTCATAGCCTTCAGCCTAGAGCAGAGGACAATCCCATCTAACAGGAGGGCAGTGAGAATGGGTGTGTCCTTGAGGGTCTAGGGTTGCTCTCTGGAACAATGGGCTATCTTTTCAGGTATCAGTGGGGCTGTGCCGGGAAGATGTTATAGTGGTAGATACTTGCTGCGAAAGTATGAGGGCTTTAGTTCGAGTCCCTAACCACATGAAAAGCACGCACTTGTAAACCGGTGCTGGGGAGGCAGAGACAGGAGCGACCATGCTAGTGGTGGTGCTCACCAACAAGCCCCAGGTCCCGTTGAGAGGCCATGTTTCAAAACACAAGATGAATAGCATCTGAGGCAAGACACTAAATGTTGAGCCCTGGCCTCGACGTGTGAAGCTAAGAATGGTGGCTCTGTAAAGCTTTCAGGAGAAAGGAGAGAAGGTTAACCAGACAAGGTAGGGTTAGAAAGGGCCATGTTTGCAACCCTAAAGACAGGCTGCAGTGCAGGCCACGGCCATGTTTGTGAAAGGTTACTCTAGGCTGAGGGTGTTCGGTGCATCGTGAATGGAAGAAAAGGTGATGCCAGAGGTAATGACGTCCACCTTGAAAAGCTGTTCCTCTCAGACAGCTGGGCATTAGCATGGTCTAAGTGGGCATCCTAGTTAGGGTCACTATCGCTGGGATAAAACATGCCCAAAAGCAACCTGGGGAGGAGAGGCTTATACTTCCATATCACTACTCATCATTAAAGGTCAGAAGAGAACTCAAGCTGGGCAAGAATCTGGAGGCAGAAGCTGATGCAGAGGCCACAGGGAGTGCTGCGTACTGACTTGCTCCCCATGCCTTGTTCAGTCTGTTTTCTTATAGCACCCAGGACCACCAGCCCAGGGGTGGCCCCACTCACAATGGGCTGGGCCCTTCCCATGAATTGCTAATTAAGAAAATGCTCCCACAGGCTTGCCTACAGCCTGACCTTATGGAGTCATTTTCTTAACCGAGGCTCCCTCCTTTAGTCTGTGTCAAGTTGACCTAAAACTAGCCAGCACAGTGGGCGACTGACTGGGCAGGCACATGCTGGCTTCGTTCCACTGCACTGCTGGGTTGACATGGCTATTGTTTCTCTTGTCCTCAGCCATCTACCTCTGTAAGAGGACGATGCAGAACAAGGCAAGGCTGGAATTGGCTGACTACGAAGCAGTGAGTACAGGGGCTCCCAGGCCTGGTGGGAGGGGCGGCATCCCTGCAGTTTCATAGAAGCCTGCGGGTTTTTCCTTTTCTCCCCTTGGAGTTCCCTTCCAGACAGTTGGAAGGATGTCTCTTCTTTGTCACCAGCTTCTCTCACAAGACGGTCAAATTGCATCTTTATAGAAATAACTCTCAATCTTCAACAGCTAAAAATAAACAGCTCAAGTGGGTCCTGGTGGTACACACCTGGAGTCCCAGCACTTAGGAGACTAGGAGTCGGGAGTATTGTGAGTTTGAAGCCAAGCAGGGCTGTGCCAGCCTGGGCTATGCCAGCCTGGGCTATGCCAGCCTGGGATATGCCAGCCTGGGCTATGCCAGCCTGGGATATGCCAGCCTGGGATATGCCAGCCTGGGATATGCCAGGCTGGGCTATGTGGCGAGACCCTGCCTCATATGTACATCAAGACAGACAGACAGACAGACAGACAGACAGACAGACAGACAGACAACTCAATATAAAAACCGCACAGGACTTGTGCAGATACTTCACCAATGAGGACAAAAGATGACAAACACACAGAAAGATGCTCAACACACCATCAGCTATCTGAGAAGCAGATTGACCGCTTCTCAGTCTTTCGGCTAAGATCAAGTGGAGAAGCAGGTTGAATCCGGTATGAGGTGCCATGTTCTAGAATGGCTAAAATGAAAGACGTAAACGACACCGAGTGACAGTGAGCGTGTGGCACACATTGTTTTGTGCTGCTGGGAGGGTGGAAAATGGTACATTTTGGCAGTTTCTTGTGAATATACAGCTATCACACACAAATCAAGAAGAGAAGTCAGAACCCATTTCTAACATAGAAAATGCTGTATTCCTGTCCACATTAGCTCTGTATGTGGTACCCCAAGGCTGAAAGCACCTCAAATTCATCTTAACAGACACATGACTAAACTATATACATACAGTGGAATAATAGTTTGCAGTAAGAGGAGATGGTTCTTGTTAGACACACCCACTTGGTGGGCATTGAATGCAACGTGCTTAGCGGCAGAATCCAGTCTTACGCCATCCATCCCATTGCTCGACACTCTTGGAAGAAAGCACATATATCATGGGGGGAACCAGAGCGACGGCTGTGGTTATAGATGGGCTGAGATATGGGCACAAAGACATATCCCGGGGGACAGGGCAGGTGATAGAACGATCCTGGATCCTGACTCTGCTGTACAACTAGATACATGTGCTGGGAATTCACATTTTTTTTTCCTGGAAGGTAAATTGTCAGATTTTATGTACAGTAAGTTTAAGATCAAAATTTTAAATTTCACCTTTATATCTCTCTCGAGCTTGGTAGTAGAGACAGAATCCAAGATTGAAATTCAATCCAGGAAATAAGTTAAGGCACCTGTCACAAGGGTGATCTCCTTTCTCTGTCCATTTACCTTCATCTATCTTTGTCCGTAAGACGTGCTTCCTTGCAAGATTAGACATCCCACTTCCCAAGGTCTAGGTCCACTTGGCAGAGTTTGGAAATGACAAAATTGAGACCATGAAGACTCATAGGTCATTGTAAATATAGAAAATATATGCTTAATTTCTGGCTGCAGAATCTTTCTACCATACCATGTATCACGGGCATCACAGAGAACCAGAGAAATCGGTCATGTGTTCATGTACCCTCCTTTCTGTCTCTCACGGTGCACTATGTGTGGTACAGGCGTTGCTGAACTGAACCAATCAAAGGGTAACAGTTAGGGGACGGGGAGCTCTGTTGAGGGTAGTGGAGAATTCCTCCTTGATGCTCAAGAATCAACAGCATCTTCAGAGCCACTTTCCCAAAGCCCCTCTCTGCCTCAGTGTTCCAAAAGAAACACAACAAGGCTCCTCTCCACCAGGCCTTGCCTCCTCTGAGTCCCAGTGCCCAAATCTAGCAAGGCACCTAGACCATGGCACCCCTCTCCACTACCTAAAGGCAGATGTATAGCCAGAGGAGAGCAGGGCTTGGGATTGCCGTGCTGCCTTCTTTAAGCCTGTTGGTATTACAGGCTTGTTTTGAGAGGGAAGAGTAGAGAAGGACGATGGGAGACTATCTAGAATTTCAAGATCTGGCTATGGTTTGCACATTACATCACATGTGATGTGGTCCTGTGGCTGTCTCCAAACCTGGAACAGTGTGTCTGTGGCTCTCAACATCCTGGGAACTGGGCCCTAACTGTGTGTGTCCTAATATCCCAGTGGTCACATCAGCCCTCTTTACAAAACCAGCTGTTTTACTTGCTACATACACAAGGCAAACAGCTTTGTTAAGATCATGTGACTTCCCTAGGATACGTCATCAAAGTTTCCAAAGTTTCTGTTGCTCTCACCCAGCTTTCTGTGCCTTAGAAAATATATTACAACTTCTGAGGTGTTTTATTCAGTTCTCTGTCCTCTTGCCCCACAGTGGTCTGTTCTGATAATGGCCAAGTATACAGTATAAGGAATTTTTTCCAGGATGAAATTCTGCATAAAAATGCATAGAAACTAGAAATGCACTTTGTTCCCAAAGCATACAAATTTTATTAAAATGTTCTGATTACATATACTCTTTGTAGGAAACAAAAATTCAAATAGCAATTTTTTTTAAAGGAAAGAAAATGACCTATGATTCTCCCACTAAGTTTTTCTCTATATACATTTTTCTATATATATTCCCTCTCTCAATTTATCTATAAACATTATACTATTATATATAATATATGTATAATATATATATATATGTATGTATGTCTAATCACAGACCATAACATCTAGGGAATCACTTTATATTGTTAATAGACCAGATTGCCATTTTAATAGCTGCTGAGTATTCTACAGCACAGCAGAGTCACCGTCCACCATCATCTTCCTAAGTGACTGACAATTAAATATCACCAAACACACTTCCTACAAACAGCACAGGCATCAAAGGGATAGTTCTTTTAAAAGCAGTTGCACCCCAAGCCTTAGTAATAGGTGAGAATTTGTGTGCTCCTTAACTGAAGCTCCTTTTATATTAATAATCTACTAATGAGGGTAATCAATTAGTGTTGGCATGAGCTCTACGGAAATACATACCATAATACAGGCCCCAGTCTTCCATCAATCAGAATTAGGGGGATCATTAGAGAACCTGTCAAATGCCTGCTTTTCCTCTCCCAAGGCTCCAGTAGGAAAGTGTGCAGACTGAGAGGAAAAATCTTGTCCCTTTCCCTTTAAAAATGATCCTGGATGAAGGCGCTTTCTTCCTTCCTTTCTTCCTTCTTTCCCTCCCTCCCTCCCTCCCTCCCTGCCTCCCTCTCTCTCTTCCTTTCTTCCTTTCTTTCTTTCTTTCTTTCCTTTTTCATTTCTGATTTTTTTTCCTTTCATGAACATCACAAACTGCCACTCTCTTTGGTCCATTTCTAAATTCTGATCTTAAAAAGTACCCATGCAAAGTGTTCTGGGTTCCCCTGTCCTGCAGCCTGCCAGCTCCCCAGTGGAAGAACTATCCTGAAGCCTTCCATCCTGAGTTTTGCTGTAGGGCAGCCATGACACTCTTGTCCCAACCACCACCAGGCAAAATTCCCAGTAGACTTTATACCAAGTACTTGTATTCTCGAAGCAATTCCCGAGAAGAGATTAATCTGATGAACCAGAGATTTCAGGCTCAATACACTTATAAATGAACATTAAGAGTTAAACAATTCATCAGAGCCCGGAGCAAAATCAAATTGGGTTCACGTCCAGTAGCTTCAGTATGGGACCTTGCTGTTTTGAAGAGAGTGAACAAAAAAGATGGCTGCCCTGCAATAAGCATAAGCGTCAATATATTAGCTTATGATGATTAAAACCGTCTTATTGATTTTTATTTCTCACCAGGAAAACTTAGCGAGACTCCAGAGGGCCTTTGCAAGGAAGTGGGAATTCATCTTTATGCAAGCAGAAGCGCAAGTCAAGTAGGTGAACTCTGCAGAGGCTTCTGGGAGAGAAAACGCTCTAGGATCTGGAGATGCTGTGAGGGTGTGGTGGCCAAAGTGAGGTTTTGAGTCAAATTAATCTCTCCCATTCCCTGGGAGAGACTAAATAAGAAGAAAGATCGTGATGAACGTGTTTCATATCTGAAACCAAGCTCTCACTAGGGCAGTTTTGCCAGACAAGGACAATGCTTCCAATTGCGGAGCTAAAAGCTGTACCAAGAGATTTCTGTAAGATTTCCACAATAAGAGACTGGGAAACACCAGGCCAGGTTCACTGGAGTTCTTGGTTTCATAGGTTAACACGTTGAAACTTAATGACTTTTCTCAACACTGCGACAGAAGCGACTTATAGGGAGAAAGGTTCATTTGGGTGCATGGTCTGGGGACATTTTGATACATCATGGTGGAGGGTGTGGCAGAGTTCATGGTGGTAGAAGTGTGTGGCAGCTGTGGCTACTTGCAACATGGCATATCAGGAAGCCGAGATTGCTAGACCAGAATTGTGCCTGGGCTATCCCTCCAAGAGCTTGCCCCCAATGACCCTCTACCATTACCCAGACCCCAGCTCTTAAGGACTTTGTATTCTCCCCCAAACAACTCCAATAGCCGGGACCAGGTGCTCAAACTCAGAACAACAGGCAGGATAGCTCTCGCCATCTTCCAGAGCTAAAAGCTGTACCAAAGCTTTATAGAAGCTAAAAGCTATATAGAAGCAAATCTTAAAACTGATGGAAAAATAATGAATAAAATTTAGGCTTCTGGGTTCACTTGCTGAAGCCATGTTGTGAGGCATGAGGAGCTCTGTCTTTCCTGGGCAGAGGTGGGTGTCTACAGGACCCCTCTGCCAGGAAAGAGGCTGACCCCTGTAAGCTTAACTTACAGATAGCTGAGAACAGATATTCTGAGCTCAGGCTAACCCAGAAGGGTCAGTGTGAGCTTTCTTACATCCTCCCTTCCAATCTTCCACAAAGGACACAAGAGGGAAGGAGCAAAGAGAGAACAGGTTTTCTCCCTACCTTCACTCATGGAAGTAGAATGGAGAGTCCCTCTTCCACAAGGAAACGTGAGTCATGAGTCATGAGGAATGAATATTCCCCCAGCTCACAAACAGGGTTGTCACCCAAGTCCATGGAGTTCTAGGACATGGAATTGCTATGACCAAGGTCTCCCTTTTTCTCACAGTGATGATATCTGCTTAGCCAACCATGCCGATAGTCAAAGGAAGATACAGGAGGAGTGAGGAGGAGACTGAGCTGGGAGATGCAGGATCTTTTCTCTGAGAATCCCTTGTAGGTGAACAAGCAACAGACAGCTTCAGAGACGTACTTTCATGCTTTGTGAGTGGCCCCACTCAATGCTGAGGGTCAAGTTCAGGAGTTGTGTGAGTGAGGACAGGTCACCAGTGGCCACCATTGGAAATGGACTGAAGTCGCCTGGCCAAGCAGTCTGTGTGCCTTCATCGCTGTCACCCTCCCTCAGTTATCTCCACCTTTCCCCTACCCATGATGCCAGCCACCTGTTGGTTCTTTGTCCCCAACTCAGAG